>NC_134981.1:8289144-8916565 GCF_965638725.1 Aptenodytes patagonicus
AGATCCTTAGGAACAAAGAAATAGAACTCTTTCCAAAAATTTATTCCTGCTTCTTAAAATGTAGCTTTCAAATCTAAGCATAATTTTCAAATGAAAAAAGAAAAAGAATAAAATATTGAATTTTTGCACTAAAGATGCATTGGATGCAAGTGAGGATTGCTTCCCAGTACATTGCCTCCAGAAAATTCTTCCTTCTCAGGATCTGTTTATAGATTAGATGTCAATTTTAAAGATTTTGGATTAAAAAAAAATAGCTGCTGTGTAATTTAGACCATCTTAATACAGCTGTGTGTATAACTAATTAAGTTATTTGTCCTTTAGTAATAGAATATAAATATTTTTAAAAAATATATTTTTGATCAGCATTTGTGTGTATTCCAACTGTTTTAGCAATATCACTGGAAGGAATGACTTTAAAGAGGTATTTGCACTCTTTCTCAAAATAGTTCACAAATAGTTGTCTACACCTCTATTAAACCAATCACAAGTGATTTCAGTGGGATTTTATAATGAAAGCTCAGCTCCATCATCAGAGATTGAGTGAAAGTTTGCCCGTATGAGCTTTGACCAGATATTTTTAATATCTGAAGTTTGTAAACACCAAAGGAAGGAGCCATAATTAGAATGATAAGCAGATGGTCTGACAACCAGTAAGTCATCTTCGTAAAGAAATGGAAGATTGTAGTGGGATGTTGGGAAGAACATCCTCATCAGCCGGGCATATTAGCCTTGAAATATTCTTTCAGAGAAGTGGTGAAAATCCCTGAATTTGAGATTCTTGGTGAGAACACAGTTTATAATTTAAAGCAGTATGTCGTAATATACTATGGCATCTATTATATACATGGAAACACTTTAAAAAAGGAAGTTGTGAGGTCTCATGTGAGATGTAGTCTACACAGAAGCCAAACATATACAGGAAATAGGGGAATGAAGCAAACAAATGAAGGTATCCATAAAAGGTAAGAAGTGTTCTTAGATGGTTTAAAAAATATATATTTTACAAATGTACCTGTATAAATAATTTTTAGATTCTAACAAGTTCTAATTCCATTTGCCCCTTCTTCTTCAAGTTATATAACAAGGATATGTTTTCCAAGGTCAAGAAGACTTTTCAGTTATAACATAGTGGCCCAATAGCTTAAAACATGTTTGTTTACTTTTTTGTGCAGAGAAATTGGGCTGATGTTTATGTGTATACCTATAACAATACCAAAGTCCCATGAGATAATCAATATAACTTGTCTGTACATTGTTAAATCAAGACTTTCTTGCTTAAAAAAAACAAGCAAACAACAAAACAAAATAACCCACACGTTAAAAGTTGGGAACTAAGTGATCCATTTTCTAAGTAAGGCAGGATGTTTACTCTTTCTGTACTGGGCCATTCCAATTAGGATCCTACTTGAGCAAAACTGCCTATTAAATAACACAGAATTCAGGCTATTCAGTAACTGAATAATCTGGACCTAAATTTAAAAGATCTATGCAAAGTAAATAACCTCCATTACTACTATAGTTATATATCTATCTATTTTTTCTTCATACTCACTTGTAACTCCATTGGAAAAAACATAAAAGCTTTATCAACTATGCCCATAACCAAAGCGTGTGGCAGAGGGCTCGGAAAGGTCACACATATGGTCAAGTCTGGATTGTTTGTTCATTCACTAAATTTGCCTCCACACCTGAACAGGATCAGAAAAATAACCTAAGTCACAGAGGATGGGGGAAAGAAGTTAAGAATTAGGTTAGAGTCTTGGAAAAAACAGACCCTGAAATCTTTGGTTTTACAAGAATGACAACGCTGTCTTCCCTTCAAGTTATTATGTGTCAGCCTTTGCAAGTCTGAACCCTAAAAGCAGAGACCTGTCTTTGTGACTGGTTGGTGCACACAGTGAGAGGTCTAAAAAGTGATTGAGAATATCAAATGGATATATATTCCTTAATGGAGTGAGCTTTTTGCTGTTGGAGAACAGGGAGAATAAGCAAGGTGTAATTTTTTTTTGAGACACATAATCATTTTTAGAAAATAAAATACAGGGTCAGTGTTGATTCAGAGAGGAGGAACATGCTACAGGCACTTTTGAACACAACCTGGAGGCCGGTGTGAGGCCATCAGAAAGGCTACGAGAGAGCTGAGACCGTTTGGGAAGTGCCTTGAGGCTCTGGGCCGAGTTGGCCCTGGCTGGATTGAAGCTCTAAGAACAAGCAACTTAGCTCAAGGCTGACTCTGGAGAGGGCTTTCTTACCCAGAGCATGAACTGCGATCACTGCAGGTTACAGACCCTTTTGAATAGAAAGTATTGCAGAACAGGAGAGGGATCTGCTCATACCTGGAGCCCTGTGCATGTAACACGGGGGGGAGATAATGGTGGATAGAAGAATGCATTGCCCCACTATTTTCTCGCAACAGTACACAAATAGATCATTCTTTTGGAGACAAAATCACTTGCCATTTTTATACCATTTTGATTCAAAATTACTTCAAATTAATTTGATTTTGGTCAGTGTAATATAGGGCTTTTATTTCCACATTTGGTAGGTACCTGGAAATGATGTAGAAGAGAGACTGAGTGAAATGGCTTCATATCCACATAATCTAGACTCACTTTAAAAATGATCTGCTGAGTTGTGCCTGGAATGATACAGACATATGTAGAAGAAAAACTAAAAAATACATGTAGCAAAATAGTTTCAAACATTTGGGGTATGTAGCAATCTCTGGTAGATGCTGGAATATTTTTCAAGTAATACTGCACTTCTTTTGGCACCTGGCTGACTTGCCTTTTTTTTACACATTAATAATATATTGTATTACTTACCCGCTCAGCCTCCTGAGACTTCCCAGGGTTTCTTTTCAAGACCAGATTCCACAGAGATATCCAAGCATGCCACCTATACCCTGTCAAACTCAATGGCTTTGAAACTGTTTTCTCAACAGGCATTAGTTTCTTCAGTGGATCAAGATGGATAGCACTCAATTTCTGCTAACTTTTTTGGTATTTTTTCCCAAAGCTTGCTTTCCTCTTCTGTGCTCAGCTAGAAGTGCTTGACCCATAGTTATCTCCTTCCTAGATAACCATTCGACAAGGCCCTCTGTCCAGTAACCCACTGATGCCACGTTAGCAGAAAATTTGGTTCCTTTACTTTTCCATTTTTGTTTTTTAAGGGAAACTTCCAGACACAGGCAATACTTTCACTCTATTATAAACTGGATTGTTCTTATTGGACTAATGGGAGTTCAGTATCTGTGACCTTTAGCACTTGGGAGAGTTAGAGGATTATTCAAAAAGGGTCCCTTACATAGTTGGTAAGAACAACCAGTTCATTGCCATGAAGTTTGATTTCTTCACACTGGGAGCTATAGCTCTGCTGGAAAAAGTTTTAAAGGCCAGCAAATAGAACAGATTGTTGAAAACTAATGTTTGGGTACCAGCTATAATGACCGAAGTGAGCTTCAGATTGTATTGGTGCAGAACTGGGCTCTGAGGGAAAGGTATGGTGTTTGAAATGAAGAGCTTCCACTCCCATCTGTAAAATATGGAATAAAGTCCCATTCTCATCTTCCTTCTCATCCCCTAAACCTGAGAAACATTCTGATGTTGAAAAGTATCACCACAGAGGAAAAAAATCCCACCTCATCTTCTGTTGGAGATGATACTTCAGACCATTTCTGCCCAGCCTGGATTCAATTCCATTTTTAACACAGTAGAAAATGGAGCCAGATGGGAATGATAAAGCTGTCTATACATTCACGTCATTTAAAGCTGCAAGCTGCACTGAAAAGGATGCATATTTCTTTGTGCTCTGAGACATAATGTAAGTAGGAAAAAACCCACAAAACAATGTGTGGCAATATAATATTGTCCAGGTACTGGACAAGACTAAGTAATCTAATATGTGTGTGTGCAAGAGTGTGTATGTGTGGGAGGGAGGGCAGAAGGAAAGGCAAATTAAGGATTTTCTTCATTGTTGCTATGATAGGAGTTTTGTTTCGAAGAAATGTCATAAAACACTGGGCAAAAAAAAAGAATCAGCTTCAATTTTTTTTTTTTTTTCCCCTCCTTGATGACTCTATTTCCTTGATTCCAAACCTAGCTGAACTTTACCTAGCATTGACACATGATATGAGGAGCTCATTTGTGCCTTCCTAGGGCTGCCTTCCCTCCTCCCCTCTGAGGGATGCTGCACAAACTGGGTTCAAGGCACCTGCCTCCAGTCATCCTGCCAGAGACAAGACAGGGAAGGGACAGCTTATTTAGCATTTAAAAAACAAAGGCTATGCTTACCTCTTAAGCAAAAAAACAATTGATCACCAATAGTGAGTAAACATTGTTTAGCCACAGCTCACAGACCCTGAGGGATTTATGAGCAGCTACAAGCTCACCTCTTGACTTCAGTTGGAAGCTGGGCTGCCTGTCTCAGTAGCAGACTCTGACCGGTAATGTCCTGTGCAAATGAATTTAGAGATTTTCTCAGCTTGTATTCATATTCTACAAAAGGTAAATATCCCCCAATTGCACCTACTTGGAGCTGAATTATCGACTTCAGCTTTGAAGTGCAAATGAGCTGAATGAAAACATACTTAGACTGCAACATAGGAGCTATTCCTACTAGCTGATTTATGGTGCATTAACCGTCTAGTAAGGAAAGCCTTCTATTGCTATGGATTTGTAATCCCCCGGTCCAATTATCCTGAAGATGAAGGCAAAATGCCATCCACTGTATGAGGCGATCAATAGTGGTCATTTCTTAAAATTCTTTACTTCCCCTTCTTTCCAGCAATCCAGGTTACAGGATCTTCCATAAATTGCTTTTTCATGGTTTATCAGCCCTGCTGTTTCTAAAAGCCAGACTTATGGACTACAGTTATGAAAATAAACTGCTATAAGCAACCTTTCAGTAGGTTAAAACTATCAGTATTTATGGTGAATGGAAACTCCTTTAGAAAGTTCTAATCACCATAGTCTGTCTATATAAAAGTAAACTCTGACTAAATAAATAGGTCAGGAAGGGAAAAGAAACAGAACATTTATATGAAAAAAAAAAAAAAAAAAACCGCCTAATTATTAAAGACCCATACATTTTTATTACTTTTTATTAAATAAATATATATATACATGAAGTCACACCATATGAAAAATTCAAGTCCCTCAATTCTCCTGTTAATGTTTGCTAAAAGGCATTATATCTTCATTTAATACCATTCCCAAACTCTCATCTGAAAGAGAAGAGGTGCCCTCTTATTTGCCAGAGCATCATCCACTTGTTTGGTCTTCTATCTTCAGGCATTTATTTTTCTCTGTGGAAAACTTTCTTCTCACTCTCACCAGTCTTGTATCACAATATAATCTCTTTTGGATGCTTCTCAGAACTTCCAACATGAACTCAGATTTTGGTTTATTTGAAAAACACTGTTTATCCTAAGAAAATACTGGGTGTTGCATATTCAGTTTATTCATTGCATTTGTGTGCGTGTTTCTACCTATTTATACCTGATAAAGCAAGATATTGCTCTCATTTTAGGGATAGCTAAATAAAGATACAACAATTGAGGTTCATGCCATAAGTGTAGATGCTTGAAAGGTGAATGTCTTCATTGGAGGAAGTAGCTCTCAGCATTTCTAACCAATGGAGATCTAGCTATTGCAGTCATTGCAGTCCAGGATGAGATCCATCTCGTCCTCAAATGCATGTATAAAATATGTCAAATATATACGTTATGCCCTCTCCAAATTACTAGTTTATTCCATTAAGAATAAAGACAATGAGGAATGGCTACCTGCAACGGTGATATCTAGCTTGTACCTGTCTGAAATAACATAAAAATTAATCCCAGCCTTAGCATCTAAAGGAAGACAGCAACAAGCCAAAGAGTCACAATGAGCACTAAGACATTTTTCAGAATCAGTACCATTGTCATGATTGGACAATGAGCTTCCAAGGGGTCCCAGCCTCTTGTAAGCATCTATTCTGCTTTCTAGAGTGATTTGAGATCATAAAATGGTCATAACCTTCAATATTTTAATTCAAACAGGTAAGATGACTGTGGTATCTGGAAAGAGAAATATTGTACATAATTTTGGGCCACAATTTAAGTTGCTATGATCTTTTCCAGTAAGGTAAATGACCTGTGTTTGGTGGAACCTAGATAAATCAGTGTCCAACACTGTATTAAATTCTGGCTGTCTTAGTTCTATATGGGATTCTTTAGGCATTGCAGACTATGAAGTAAGGAGGATGCACTGAATAGCTTTTTCCATCATTGGGTTTTTGTTATTCTAGCAATCAAGGTACATGCACAGTTCTCTCTACAATATGGAAATTTCTCAAATTTATCAACAAATTTTATTCACAAAATTCATTTATGAACTAAGGAAGGATCTACTTTATAGATTAAAAACTATGGCTCAGAATAACTGCAGCTATTTATCCAAGGTCATCCAGGAGATCTGGATGTGCTCTGGCATCTAATTCTGCTGTCTTGAACCCTTTTTCAGACTCCTACTCATTGGGACTGGTTTCATATTTAAAATGTTGCCTGAGAATCACAGGGCTACATTAAATTCAATTTTTCATAAGTGATCCTTGCATTTTCTGGGGAAATATACCATTCTGTTTGGGCTCAGTCCAGAACAAATTATGTAGGTACAATGGAAACATGGCAATCCCATTTCCAGGAGAATTTTTTATCTGCACTACTCTATAAAGCTTTTGCCTAACTTCAAAGTTCAGATGTTACTTTGTAAAGGCAGAATTAATTTTCTTGATTGCTAATCCATCACCACTAAGTATGATGCATATGGTATCAAACATAGGTATTTCTGCTATCATTAATTGTGGCACATTGTCACAACCGATAAGGAAATGCAATATGAGAACAAGAAAACAGTCGCTGGATTTGGCAGCTTACCCTTGTTTTTCTAGTCACCATGGCAGGTACCAACCGAAACCCTTAACTCAGGAGGGTGACTGTGTGAATAAACGAGGAAAAGAAACTCAGGACTTGGAGAGCATCAATCATTCAGCTGTGTTGTCTCACACTCAGTTTGCAGTGCTGTTGTTCAGTGAAAGATAAAGATGGATAGGTCTGAAGGGGCGGGGGGGAAGTTCTGTGAAATATCCTAATGCTCAGGAGCAAAGGCATAACTTTTGGCCCTGAAGATTTCGCTAGAGAAAAGGAGAGGCAGTGACACAGAGGATGAGAGAAGGAAATTAACATGTTCTTGGTAAAAGAGAAATCAAACAAGGAACTGTGGTTTAAATGGCAAATAAAGTACAGCTGAAGCAATAAGTATCATATGAGAAACAGGAAAGGAAATTAACAAAACATAAGTTAGCAGGGTTAGAAAATATCTGGGTCCAAGCCCAACAGCAGGTAGAAATACTCTGGTCAGGAGGAAGAAAATTAGATGTTTTCTTTTTTGAGAAAGAAAATCCTAACATAAAGTGCTAGGGAGTGCTTCGGAAAAAGATTTGCTTTTCTGTTTTTTGCTTTATGGGGAGAGAATAGAATCACTGAATTAGCTGTGAATTACAGATTAAATCATTTTTATTATTAAAAAAAGAAAGTCAATGGAGATAGATCCTTTTGAGATTGTATAGATGTTCCCCAGAGTATCCCCATAATATGGCAAGCTTATACAAGCAGAGAGATAAGCAGGTGAATCCTGTATTTTAAAACTAGTAGAAGCTATTATGATTATCTTTACTGACCTCCAGTGTAATGCAGACCTCGAACAGCACAATCATTTCTGCATTAGATGAAGAACCAGTGTTTAAAAGTTGCTGGACAGTGCTGCAGCCCATATTGCACCATAGGGAGGGTCCCATTAATTCATCCAGGCATCTCAAAATGATGTTGAAAACTTCTCCAGCCCCTGGTTTAACCTAGTGGTTGTGAGAAAAAAAAGGGTAATTTGAAACCACTTTAACCCTGATCATTTATTGCTAAATTGTGAATTGAATGTTGCATCACTCAGTAGCACAATGTAGATTTTTAACAATACTGCATTGCTATTGCCTTTACTATGAAGGGAAACTTAATCTCAAGAAACAGACTCTGGATTAAGTTACTTTCTTCTCT
This sequence comes from Aptenodytes patagonicus, assembly GCF_965638725.1. Classification (NCBI taxonomy): domain Eukaryota; kingdom Metazoa; phylum Chordata; class Aves; order Sphenisciformes; family Spheniscidae; genus Aptenodytes; species Aptenodytes patagonicus. Next base: position 8,297,234 of record NC_134981.1, read on the forward strand.
CTTGAGTTTACTAGATGATAGGCCTCCAAAGGACATATAGGGATATAGAACTGAGGCAAGGGATTGGCCTGGCTCTCCTAGCTTACTGTTGATTTAGATCTTTTCCTCTATTTCGCTTTTTTTTTTTTTCCTTTCTAAATGTGGCCTTCTTATTAAATCAATTCCTGACTTTTCAGTAAAAAAACAGAAATAGTCTTCAGCAAAATACTTGTCCCCATTCTACATTGAACTCTGTTCTGCAGTCCTGCTTTTCTCAGCTCTATATATTGAAGGGGTAAATTGCAGGTCTCTGCACTGGTGACTTCCAGAGTGTATTTCCCACTTGCCTCATAGGACCTCTGTTTCTTATTTCTCTGTCGGTTAATGCTAAACTATTTTGCTATCGCAAATCATTCATGCTCATCCTTCTGTAACTTTATGAATCTTCAGCTGCTTCATATATCTTCATTTAAGTGAGCTAAAAATAGCTGTTCTGGGATCAGGAAGTAAAATAGATGCTATAACAATGCTGTAATAACAGTAATAATAGAACAACCATCACAATAACAATAAACAGTGGTAACATTGATAAGCGATCACTATTCTTTTCACTATGTAAACTACACTAAATATATACTAAATTATATTATAAACATATGATACATTATATGATGCATTACATACTTTCTCTGACATATTTTTAATTCAAGCATTTTTTAATATACACATGTTTAAATGTATATATATGTCTGCATGTATGTGTGTATGTATATATATACATATACATACACACACCTTAACTCAGTTAGATCTACTCTGCAGAAACAAAACCACACATTTAAATAGCACTAAAGTTATTTGAGTCACCTTTTAAAATCCAGCCTTATTTTCTGGATCTCTCACACACGTTCAGAAGCAGATGAATATCTTTAGATCCTTTAGTAAGATCAGAAATGAACCCAACAACATATGCCTGTTCTGTCTCCTTGCGACACATTCTTCTCCACAGAGGAGTGTATCACTGAAGGTACCAGTGCAGCACATGCTTCAACTGGTTTGAAACAGGAAAGGTTTGCAAAGTCCGGTATTAAAGAGCAATACTGAAGGCAATTCAGGAAATCCCAAGCAAAGTGCATTTTCTTTAGCACAATGGTTTGTCTGAAGTTAGGGCTAAGAGATGTCCGCAAAGAAGGAGAAGGAGCCGGAAAAGAGTTTCTAGGCTGCCTTGTGCAGCCAAATTAATGTTGCTATATGTAGCATGATATAAGGGTACTTTCACAGACATGTAAATGGAGAGAGCAGAGGGGCTGCAGTGTCTTTAATATGAATAAATTGCCAAGTATGTGAAGGACTCGGCAAAGTGATAAACTCAGAACAAGACAGGGAAGCCACTTCTGGGGTGAAATCACCAACAGCAAATTGCGGGCCTGGTCCTTTTTGAAATAGACGTGATTCTTTTCATTGACTTCTGCAGGTTTGGATCAAGCTAACAGCAGGGAAGCATAATTTAGCCAGCTGAACGTGCAGAAAAAAATCAGAGGGAAGGAATGCACTGAGCCTTACTGGCACATGGCCATGGGCTCTGGAGGTGACCCCCCCTGGCTCTCACAAAAAGATGGATAGGAACAACCACAGGAGGCCAAGGCCACAATTTTCGAATGACCCACTAAAGCAACCCTTCCACCAGCCTCATGTCTCATGTACACGCAGCGGTTAAAACAATGCAAATACACACCAAAACAGGCTTTTGTGTAAATTCAATATTATTACAGTATACAAAAAAGGTAATACAGAGCAAAGTACCATTTTTAATACATACTAATTAAAGTGGGAAATTACCAAACATGAATTCACTTACCACTTCATTTACCATGTTACATTATAGATCTGGTAACCTTTATATTCAATAATAAAATCCGTGACTAATTCCTAAAATAAACTCTAAAAACAGAGCAGTTCTTTGCTGAAATGTAGCATATGCCAGAGAAGCAAGTTAATAGAAACAGTTTCCAAATGGTTTTGGAACATATTAAATCCTGTGGGCCTGATCCACAGCTGGTGTAAATTGGCATATTTCTCATGACTTCAAATGAATTAATACCACTAGGGATTTGGCTTTATGTATTTTTTCTCCTTCATTCTATGCTTTTAATTTCTTTTTGAGTTTGGGTTGTTTGTTGGGGGTTTTTTTGTTTCTTTTTTCTTTCAGGCAGAACACTACTTCAAAACAAACATTTAAATCTCTCAGAAAATCCATTGCATAGCTGAATGTTAAGGTATTAAAATAAAGAATTTCTGGTCTTTTCCTGTATGCTACGTGCATGGAAGAGCAAGGGCCTGTATCAGGTTCTTCCCAATTCCATGAAAGACTATGCTAGATTATTGTCAAAGGTATGAGCGGATCAAGAGGGATTTTATAATTCTTCTTCCTCTCCTGAGTGAATTTGTCTCTTCCCTGTCATACGAGGATTAAAATTCTTGTAAACATTAAACACTTTCCCCTTACTGTAATTGAAGGGCAAGGGGGAATATTTTGATTCTACCCAACCTGTTGTCTCACTTCTCTTACCTCTGCTGTGCTCAGAAATCTCTTCCTTACCCCTTGGGGAACCCATCAAAAACTGCCCCACTTCACCAGCAATACATTTCTTGAATTGCAAATAAATTACAAGTGTGTTTGGCATAGGGTAGAAGGCACAAAGAAAATGACAAAATAAGACAAATTGTAAACAAATGTGACAAGCTGAATAGAAAATGAGAAAACCAGGTGCAAAGCTAGCATGGCCTTGCATGAATATTACTCACAGCAGAGCTAAGAAAATGTCTGTTCTCCTCCTTTTTTTTCTTTTCCCCTCTTTTTTCTTTCTTTTTCCCACTAGACCTGAAAGCTGTCTAGCTCACTTGTCAGCTAAGGTTGTGTCCAGTGTTTGTATGCTGTATAGACTTTGTCCAGGAGAAAACCAGGATTTTAGACCCCACACATCAACATGGCTGAGCAAAAAGCTTTGCAGTCTTTTCCCAGCTCAGCTTCTGAACTACCTGCAGTTCCCTTAGTCTCCAAAGACCAAATAGGTCTGTTATCAGCCTACTAGGACACTCCTGAATGGCCCTAGGAGAAGGAGAGCACAGGAGACTTAAAAGTGTTGCTGAATTTTCTCCTTCCTTATTTGGGCAAAATGTTCCTTGACTGTTCTAGATTCTAACTCATCTCCTCTGGAGTTAACTGTGGGGATGTGTTAATGTTTTCCATCTTAGGGGGATTTTTTTTCCCGGTCATGTCTACATTTTAATTATATAGTTACTGCTGGTGGTAACATTTACATATGTATTTAATTCTTCTACTTTCATCACTTCATACAATATTTGATGGTCTTCCACTGTAATGTATTAGTCTCATATTATCATTGTCTTTATCAGTAATGCAAGTACCTGCTTTTAATTTCTACTACTAATAATTTCAGAAGTTTAGTACAATAAAAAAAGGAAGATGGAAAAGCAAAAGCTGAAGTAAGTTTTTGGCTGATTTACTTATTATCTGAGGGTTATCTTCAGTCATTACCGATTTGCACATAGATGGAAAAGGGCAAAGAATGAGATTTGGACCTAAACAGTTCTATAGAAACTAAATAAAAACATTCTGTAGACCAATTGCTACTCAAACTTTCTCGCTGTAGATTCTCCAGGTATTTACTTTGCAAATTTGTGGCCTTTTGAACGTGTCCTTTTTGTACACTCTTAGAGTCCCATGAGAGAAAGACTTCCGCGCTTATTCTGTAAAGAATTCACCTGGCATCAGTATTCTGTGTGGAAACTAATCATTGACTAAAAATATCCACATCTCAAAGACTATTTTGAATAAGTGTATCATTCCATGCTATGCTTGTACAGTGCCTTGCACGATGACCAAGGCTTGTAATGGCATCGTTATTATTAAATCATATTATTTTTTCTAACAATTTTCACACATTCATGTTCTGTTACCAGTACTTCTTGTACTGAATGCTTCTAATTGCATCAGCTTTTGTGTGTAGACTAATCCTAGGAGTTAATATATCTCATTTCTGGAGTCCAACAAACAATGTAAAAAATCTTATGTGAATTTCTACGTGAATTAATTTCTCTGATACCCACTTTTCTGTGAACATTCAAGACACTGAGGTTTCCTGCCAGGAATATGTTTATCAAACACTTATTACTATTAGCAGTAACAGTTTTAAAGATGCAAATATTTTCAGAGAGATGTGCTTGCTCTTTTTCCCAGTCAAGACTGTATTAAGATTATGAGATTTCTCTGACCAATTGCATATAAGCACCCTGTTTAAACACCAAACAAAAAAATCACAGTACCTCCACAGACTTAATAATAAAAAAAAAAAGGCAGAAAAGTCTGTCAAATTATTTCAGACAGCGAAAAAATCTGAGAAGTCTGTGATCTGCTAGGAAGTAGAAGGAAGCTAGTTTGTCAGATAAATGATTTGTTGTGAATTGTTCTGTTATCTCTGTTCAAGGGGAATGAGCCTTGATTCTGGAAGGTGCTGAGCCAGTCCTGCCAGTTTCTAAACAGTCTCAAGTCCCTTTGTGGGAGAATATCCATTTCTTTCACATACAGAGTGATTTTGATGAGATGTGGCGCAATGTCCAGGCCAGAGGAAAAGAAATCTGCATTCTGTTCCCACCTCTACCACGGGTCTGCTGCATGACCTTGGGCAAATCACTTATCCTCTCTGGACAGCAGTTCCTCCATCTGAAAATTGGGCATGATACTATATTTTTAAAGCTCTTTCGGACCCAGGATGAAAAATTGCTAGACGTTATTATTATTATTATATTTCATTGCTGACATCTATTACTGAGTATGTATTTCACAATGACAGCTATCACAGTATGTATATTTCTATAATGACAACTATCACAGCACGTATATTTCTGGGATGACAACTACCATATTAAAGTGTGTATATTTTTGGAATTAAAGCTATAACAGCATACACTGTTCTAAAACTATAGTACTAATTGTCATATACCTTTCACAAATACACAGTGTGTTATTATATGTCATCAAATTGTATCTCTTGTTTCATTTTAGATATATATAACATACGCATACATAAAGTGTGATATATATTCCATGTTATTTGACATCCATCAAATTGCCCTATCCTAATAAAGCACTCTTATATGAAGCAATCTCTAGTAACAATGTGCAGAAATGCATGTAATATGAAAGACTTTTAATGGCTAACAATTCAGCATGGTAGTATCAATGAAATCTTTCACAGCATATATTAGACAGTTAAACATTGCAATCTGCTCTTCACACTGATATCCAATAAGTAAAGGAAATGCCAAGATCAGTCAAAAGCTAAGAAGGTTTTTTTCTTCCTTGTTTTCTTGCCAAAATTTATATATATTTTAAAAAGAGTATTCATTATGTAGTCAGAGGAAGAAATCACATCTCTAAAATAAAAAAGGAATTGTTCTCTCCTAGCAGTGCAGTTCATGTTAAGATTATATCTAGCTGACTGCTTGATAGCAGAATGTTTGCCTATTTTTCAAATTAAAAATTACTTATAAGCTTTTATGTACTTTGAATTATGTTTAAATAAATAAAAGATGGACTGTTTACCTATTTAAAATTCTTAAAATTATAAGATACATATTTCAGCATCAGTTAGTAAGTTAATTCACTTGATAACAGAACAAGTTTCATGTTTAAGAAAGACTAAACTGTGCCACAGGAGAATGTCCTTATATCATGGAAAAGCTCAGAGTTGGAGCTCATTTCAGACCCTTGTTTGCAGCTTGAACAAACATCTACAATGTCCAAAATCCAGGTGGGAAAACTTTCCAATTTAACTAGAAATATTTAGTAAAGTGAGGCTGAAGTTCCAGGTTTCCTGGGTCCCTAAAATGAGATTAATGAGGCAGGCAAAACCAAAAATACAGTTAAATACAGAGCTTGTTCTTTTTTACTTTGAAAATCTTTAGTTGCCTAAAAGTATGAAAAAATATGTATTTTTTTAAGCCTAATTTCATTCACTCAGGTTGAAAACATTGATTCTTTGGCCTTTCAGTTCTGCAAAACAAACTAGTTTAATGTCAAGGGCTTTCAAAAGGGAATTTCTTCCAGCCACTCAAGCTACTAATGTCAGTTTCTTTAGCCTTAATAGGTCTGAAATCTCCTTGCAAACTATGATATTATTTCCTAGCCACTCGCTAGTTGTTTTTCCCAATGACCTCCACTGTCTGAGATACCAATACTCCAATGCAATCTGAGCTCGTGTCCAAGCAAGTGCTGTGGCAGGATGGAGGCTTGACGGTCTGTCTCCTGAAAAAGTCTGCACACAGTTATAGTTACCTCTTTGCGAACCTACCAAGCAGCTTGTTACTTCTGTTAAGCAGCTTGGCTCATATCTTTGACAATAGTGTGGGACTTTGCTATCTGTTCACACTTCTGTCTGCTGATATGCTGCTGGTTATATGGCGGCAACACCACTTCAGGTTGTGTGTATATGGGTGCTGCACCAGCGTTCCCAATGATATGCTCCCAACGCTGCCTCTTAAATATTGAAACCAATATAATTAACCAAATGACTGCCTTCTGCCCACAGATGTGAAAAAAACCTGGCTGAATTGTGAAGAAAAGTATTACCCTCCGTTGTACCCAGAAGAAAAAAAAAACATGTTTCACCCAAGGCACGGCCTTGTACTTATTAGTATTAGTTCCAGAACCACTGCTAAGTCAAGTATTTTGAGATGCTAGTCCATGAATAATAATGCCAGAGAAGTACAATAATTAATAGAACATGAGGATATTCCCTAAAGAGCATGAGCAGCATTGCAAGAGGTATGCATGCCTCTCCTTTGAAATTTGTCTGCTACGGCCTCTTGAACTTTGATTTTGAAAGGTGGGGAAGAGGTAAAATGAATTACACTTCATTAGCAATGTCGAGGAAGATGGAGCCCTCTCTTCTCTGGAGAAACAACCTTTAATTGTTAAATTCCCAGAATTCCCCAGTGCACATCAAGCTGGATTCACTCTCATGCTCCGGCTGAGTGCAGGTGATGGTTTTCATTAGCCATTCTTTCTCTTGACCCTGATGTCATCATTGTTATTGTTATTTATTAATTTAAAGTGCCTCATTCTCCCCTGGATTGCAGATGTTTCACACAAAACTCATATCCACTAAGCAAATATTAGCATAATGGCAGCCAAACAAACTTTTCAAGAATGTTTTGTATCAATTTATCACTGACGGACTGACATCCCTGGAGGCTCAGGTCTGCTTAGTCTGCTAGCAATTACAACAGAAACAAGCTCCCATCACACACCCCTCTTACCATTCTGACTCTAACCTTGACCTGGAAAGGGCATTTTCTAGGGGTGAGAGGATGGTTTAACCTATTCATTACTTTTCTTGCCTTTTTTAGACAGATGGAGGAAAATCATTCAGTTAGTGATGATCTTAGCAAGCAACAGTATATTAGCCAAAATGAAGAGTAATTCAGGGCAGCAGGAGAAAGCAGCACAGACACCAAAATCATTAATTTCATGGTTTTCTTCACCCACTGGGGTACACAGTTTGGAGGTGCTCAATTGCTTATCAGGCTTAAGGGGGGGTGTGTATTTTTTTTTTTCCTAGGCTTTTATATCACCTTAAGGGGACAAGGGTGAAATGGGACTTCCTAAGGTTTTTGTTTTGATTTGATTTGTTTGTTTGTTTGTTGGGGTTTTTTTTCTAGTTTTTTGTTTGTTTGTTTGTTTGTTTTTCGAAAAGAACATAAGAGTTTTATATAGGCCCCCTGTTGAGACAATTACCACATTAGGTGGTGCATTGGTGGTGGGTACATTCCCTGGCCCCTTTTGCTTTCTGTTTATCGTGCTTCTTTGAAGCAGCCCTGAGAAAGCTTCCATGAAAAGCTGACATAAATATAAAGGCAGCTCCAATAAGGACCCACACAAGCTCTTGGAAGAAAGAAGAAATGGAAAGGAGGAGTGTGATGTCTCTTGCATTTCTTTCTTTGGTCTATGTTTTGTGAGTTGTATGTTCTAAGATGTACATGTCTTAATGCTCAGTGTGCAAAGCCTTCTTCCTACAGCTCTGTCAAAGAGAAGTCTTGTGAATAACCTTAAAGTCCTAGAGAAGCTACCACACCTTCCAAAGGCTCATGCAGCAGGGAGAAGGACTGCTGCTGTCATTCGTTCTCGAATTCTGCTATTCACAATTTACTCTGGAGTCTTTACATGTTGCAATGGTATGAGAAGCTCTTAAGGACTCCCTTTAAAATAGCTCAATGGAGAATTCACTCTGACTTACCTTTGGCTTTAAAAACTATGCCTGATGTCTTCCAAGAGAATGGTCTGCCTCCAGTGTCATTGCTACTGTGACTGAGGCTGTGTGGTCAGGGCAAGTTCACTAACCCATCTGAGGTGCTGTGTAGATACCTGGGTACTTAGTTCTTTCTGACCTCTGCTGTGCATTCAGTCCACTTCAAGTTTAGCTCCAGTACATTTACATAACACATCAAACATAGAGAAATTCCTACCCATGGATCTTGGAATACCTTCCATGACACGGAATTCCTACTGAAATCTTTGCAAAGTCAACAAAATGTAAATGCATCAAAATCTTGGTGTCTAGCTATCTCTAGTTCTCCAATTGTCTGGTTGTCCACATCTAGCTAAGTCCATGACAATGCTCAGACTGCTATTGCAAGCTGTTTTAATTGCTCTCAGATGACACCATTCAGTTCCAAGAAGATAGTTAAGAAATGATTGCTACTTATTTTTGTGTCAATATTTTGCAACACAGATTGATTAAAAAACAAACAAACAAAAAACGAAAACAAACACATATCTTTCTCTTTTTCATAAGTTTCCTCAGTGCTACAGCTTGGTACGGTACCAAGAAGTACTGAAGAACAAGCTGTATGCTTAAAAGAAGCAAAATTCCCATTTTACCCATGTAGGAAGTAGAAAACATTAACATTTGGATTTGAATGTGCCCAGGCTGCTCCAGCAGCTTGGCAACCAGAAATATTATGCTGCCTAGAGAATCAGAGACCATGGAAAATAATTGTAAAGATAAGTACTTGATGCAAAGAAGGGTTATGTGGAAGCAAGAGTGAAGAAATCTACATTAGGAGACCAGCTGTGCATTAGGTGTATAATACAATAGAGAATGACATAAATTACCATAGCAAACAAATGGACACTTAAGAAGCTGCACATAGGGGAATATGCATAAAAAGAAAGGCAGGGATTCCAGGCACTGTTTGCTTTGTCACTTCTTGTTTGTGGAGGGTTATATTTTTTTTGGGGAAAAAAAAAAAAAACCAAAAACCAAAACGAAACAAAACAATCCCTCCACACACACATTTACTTTTTTTTTTTTTTTAAAATCCACATTTCAGGCACTTTTTTTTATCTTATATTCTTTACCTCAGATTTTTCTATTAGATGGTAGATTTTTTTTATCTTTTTCTCAGTGCTGGAAGTAGTGTGGTATCGTTGAAGTCAACGTGTGCTAGTGCAAACAGCTCTAGATCCTGACATTTCTGGGAAAAAAAAATCCCAATACTTTAAGCTTGGAGACACTCCACGTCCTGGAGGGACTTTTAAATTATATCAAATCCTAAGACACAAAATGGGGATGGTTATAACAAATCTTTCTGGGCCAGATTAAGAGAATTATTTAGGAATTGGTAGAATAAAAAATTGATAGGTATCTTATGAGATTTACAGAATTACTTAAACAAAGCATAAATAACAATAAATATCTTTGATATCCATAGAAATTTGAGGCATGCCTAAATGATTTTTTTTTTTTTTTTTTTTTAAATCAGAGTAGGAATATCTGTGTATATTTAGTTAATTAAGAGTTAGCTTTTATCTAGCTTTAAATATGTACAATGATGTCCTCAGGTAAATATGTACAAAGATTACCTCAGGTAATCTTTCTTTACAGCCAGTAAGCAGAATTATGTACTTCACAGCATGTTTTAGATCCCTGCTTTAAAATGAGAGGAATCATGCCTTGGAAGTGATTACTTCTCTCCATTTACTATAGAAAGAGTATGCAGTGACTAGCTCAGATGAAAATGTCTGCTCTGTGTATATCTATTTAAAGTCCAATGAATCACACCTGAAACTGAATTCACAGGACTTTTAAGTCCTTTGAATTCTTTATATTAAAAAATACAAACCGCTGCCTTACTTCCAGTTTAGCTGCATGTGTTGTGCAAGACAGACTGATATCCTCCTCATTCTTGTGGTCTTGTGTCCTCCCTTTCCTAAGAAAAGAATGAAAAAAGGGTGACTGAGATCTGTTAGCAGTCAAAGGGCAGGATATCCTACTTTCAATGCAGTATGTTAGGACACCCTGTGCTAGCCCAGATTAACATGCCCTGTGAATTGCCATTATAAACTGTGAAACATTACCATTTGCTTGAAAGTGAGTATGGACTTCTGTGAATAGAAGAACTGTGAATATGAACTTCTGGACTTTGTTTGAGTGGGATTCTGGAAAAGCAGTAGTAAAATAGGTGGTGATAAAATCTGTTCATACAACTTTGCAAATTGTAGTGTTCCCTTTCATCATAGCCAAATTATCTAATGCAGAAGAGAATATGATGTGTTGGCTGAGATTTACTTTGAAGAAGGAAAATGACTTGAAAACTAGGAAAAAAACCCAAAAAACCCAACAAAACATACCATATACCTAACATAACATGTAACACACAACAGAAAAAACAAAACAAAACAAAACCTGCTGGTGTATCAAAGGTAGATTTCATAGCTCCTGGTTTTATTGCAGTTCTTTTCTTTTTCATAAATCTGTGAAAAAGGGTATTTTTCTATAGCTGGAAAATGGGCAAAACCTCGTCCACATGTGCAATGTCTCATACATGAATTTCATGAAGCAAACAGGCTGAACCTTCTCAATTTTGTCTTGTCTGTTCTCTGTCTAGCAGTTTAGCTAATAGTTTATTCTAGTTCTTTAAAAAAAAAAAAAAAAGTTTTATAAAGTACCTGCTTGAAAAGTGCAATATAAATGCAAATGGACTGACATTGAGAATCCCTTGATTAAATACTACAGAAGACTAGAAATAGAACATAGAGTCATTTTTTTTTTTAAACAACAGTTTTTAACTCCAGTAATACTATCTTAACTAAAAGACATGAAACAAATCCAAATTGTAATTCCAATAACCTTGATAACCCAACTCACAGTGAAAAAAACAAACAACAACAAAACAAACCATGTGGAAGAAATTTCCTTTAAGCTCCCTAGGGCTGAAAAGAAAATTAACTACTGTGGATAAACAGAGGATGGCTGTTTCTCAAGCAGTACAAAATAATAGACAATACTGTAAGCTGACCAGGCAAAATAGGAAAGGCAGCATTCAGTAGTGCCTCTTATTCATACTTAAAGGGTACAACGTCACAGCTAAGATCTATGGGTTTAAGATAAAGGATTTCAACTTTACAGAAAATGTTTCTGCTAAGAAATTAAAAAGGTAGGAGATGTTTCAAGAGAGATTCTAAGTCTTTGTTGGACCCAAAAGGCAAAGTCCCTAAATCTCTATTGTGTATCATACTAGTGAGGATTTATGACTTTGGATGAACAGATCTGTAGTCTATCAGAAGGAAAGGAATAAATGGAACCAAAGCCAAGTTTGTGCAAGAAAGAGGGAGTGAGTGAGAGACATTGTTAAAGCAGCCAGTAATGGAAATCTGTGAGAAATCTGGGTAGTGTTACAGGTGAAATTACTAAGTCCCCTTCCAGATTGAAACATCGTTCTCTTTCTTTCTCTTTCAAACTGAAATGTCCAGTAGGTGGGACGGATATTAGAGTTTCATATTTTTTTCTGAGCCAAAAGAAGCTGAAGACTTGAGAGGGTATCTAAAAACCAACAGTCCTGTAACAGCTTGATAACAGGTCAATCTGGGATGCTGTTTGGGAAAGGTGTCCCCTCAGTGATAATGGCAATGAGGTGTTCCAGCTTCCAGAATGTGCAAGGCTCAAAAAGTACTGGCTCTCATCTCTAGCAAAATTATTCATCACCTCTTTGGCCAGCGCCAGCTTTATCCAACCTACCATCCATCAACATGTGGCTATCCATATGTTTTTCTGCCCATCTATTCCTATATAGACACCTATATTTGAGATGGAAGAGTAGACAGACATCTGTGTGAGAGCAAGGGTCAGCAGCTGGACCACTTTCAGATGTTTATGCAGATGTTCCCCTGTTCTTCCATTTCTACAAGCATGTGACTGTCTCTGACTATTACATCGACCTTTATGGTCACTGAATATTCATCTGCCTAGAACTCCGGTGACATTTTAGACAGCTAGGGTATCCAGAATACAACACACACCCTATAGACAACTCGTTATATTTTGAAGATGCAGTTAAAGCCCTGTGGTATAAAAAATAACATTGTAAGGGGTAAAAGAAGGTAGAAAGTTCTTTTTTTAGTTTTTTTTCCTGTAACTTTCAATTTTTTTTTCTTTAAGGAAATATACACATAGACTACTTATTTTTGAGAGTGGTCGTGATTTCCATGGCCTACAGATCCATTGGTTGGGAAAGCCATTTGCCTGTAAGAAGATAAAAAGCAAGTTAATCCCATCTGTATGTTTGGAAACCAGTGTCTAGTTTACTTATTGTACTGGTTTAGGCTGAGATAGAGTCAATTGCCTCCATAGTAGCTAGTATGGAGTTATGCTTTATGCTGAAAACAGTGTTGATAATACAGGGATATTTTAGTTATTGCTGAGCAGTGCTGACACAGGGTCAAGGTCTTTTCTGCTTCTCATCCCACCCCACCAGCGAGTAGTCTGGAGGTGCACAAGAAGCTGGGAGGGGACACAGCCGGGACAGCTGACCCCAACTGAACAAAGGATATCCCACACCATATGGCGTCATGCTCAGCATATAAAGCTGGGGGAAGAAGAAGGAAGCGGGGGACGTTTGGAGTTATGGCGTTTGTCTTCCCAAGCAACCATTAGGTGTGATGAAGCCCTGCTTTCCTGGAGATGGCTAAATACCTTCTCACTGATGAGAAGTAGTAAATGAATTCCTTATTTTGCTTTGCTCGCACACGTGGCTTTTGCTTTAAAACTGTCTTTATCACAACCCACAAATTTTCACACTTTTACTCTTCCAATTCTCTTCCTCTTCCCACATGGGGGGAGTGAGCAAGCGGCCGTGTGGTACTTAGCTGCCTACCAGACTTAAACCACAGCATCTATTCAAAACCTGGAGAAGAGGGAATAGCAAGCCTAGAGGCACTAGATTTCTTACCTCAATGATTGTCACAAATGACTTTCCCAAACCTCTCTTAAGTACTAGATGGTCTACCTGGAGTCAAACAAGCTTGTTGGGTGGACAAAATAGATGAAGAATAGTTCATACCAATGAAATGATTTTGTTGAACATGGTTCTGTTAATACTGTCACCAAGGACAGCATGATAAATGTTCTAACTTTCCCTTTTTAGCCTGCCAACCTGTAAATGCTCAGCGAGTGTCAGCAGGCTACAATTTAAAAACAAATGTATGTTCTTCTGGTATGGAGCTCGCACATCCAACACAGGGGATCCAACAGAGTGACTATGGCTGAAACCTGTCTAAATAATGTCTACCAGCAGTACTCAAAGCTGAGCACCAGATGCCTCTGTCAGCTTTAGAAACCCTTGCATCGTATCACTTTTAACCTTACTACCCTATGGAATAACTACTTAGTGTACTAAATCTGCTAAGCAAGGACTTTGCAATTCCAATCCAATATAAATGAATAAATATCTGACTGCTAAATGAATAATCTCTCATACATTAAACCGGTAAGCCAAAAAAGTGATTATAATGTATGCATTTAAATTATAATATACAAATATACAAAAGGGAAGATAGACATCCATTGAGACCATAGAATTGATTACATGGTTAACAAGTGGAATATTTATAGGTCATTATTCATATTAATACTAATAGTTCTTTTGTGCTGCTTTCCTCCATTCTATTGTAAGACACAATGAAGTCAGTGGCTTCGTTTCCCTTCAATAACCCACCCCCTCCCTCAAATTTACCCTTGCATCCACCATTCTACTTTCTCCTGAATAACCTTGCCTAATATAGTTTCAGTTTAAAAAGTAAGTGTTAAGCTGGGAAATGGATAAAAGAGGAAACCACTACATATAAGTATGAAAGTTGTGCATTATTAACAGTAATAATAGTACTTTGCATTTAATTCCCTTCCTGTAAGGGGATTAAAACATTTCTAATTATTAATCAGTATTAAACAGTTTATAATTACCTCTGCAAGAAGGTAATTATTAATACACCCATTTTGCAGATAATCTAAACCACAAAATAACCATATAACTTTGCCAAAATGGCACAAAAAAGGGAGCCAAGAAGCAAAAGAAGAAGAAAGGTTATGTTCCCTGTGTCTTGTTCCTGTTCTAACTCGTGTAGTAACACACTGTTCTTGGGAAAAGAGATTCCACCTACAAGCTGCTAGGTACTAAAAAAGATGAAACTTATGAAAATCATGTCAGTTTAACTCTAAGTATGGAAATATGATCTTAAAAATCAATCAAACAAACAAAACCAAACATCCCCATACACACATCATACCCTTTCCTAGGCATTTCTGCTTACAATAGCTGTTAAGTCTATTGAAAAAGGAATTAAAAAAAAAAGCTTTTAAGCTAAGGACTTGTCAGTCCAAGAAGTCAATATGTTTTTTTACATATTTTCGTTAATGTAACATAATATATATCCCAATGATGCATAGATCTGCACCTAACTGTAATTCTTCTACTGAAGCTTCCTCCTGCTAAACATCAGTTTAGAAGTGTTAGCAATTTTGTATACATATAGGTGCTACATTCATAATTTCTACTGATGCATATGCATCTCAGGACTACTTAATTCACTCCCATCTCGGGGAAAATGTTCATTACAGGATCTTCCTTCAACCCAACAAAATATTTGTCATTTATTTTGAACTATACTTATTCTTTTTCTCTGCCATAGCTGATAGATTGATTCATTAATTCATTACATTCTTGAAAATAAATGATATATCCAGGAACAGAGCACAAAAGATTTTTTTCCTTCTCTTAAGATCCATTCTTATACAATTAAAAAGTGTGTGTAGGGGAAAAGGCTGTTGTGGAGGGGTTTTTTGTTTTGCTTTGTTTTGTTTTGTTTTGTTTTTTCCCCTGATGGTACAGGACAATGTATAAACTCATTCAAGAAGAAAATTAAGGCAGTGAAAACACAAAAATAAGAAGAGGGAACATAATGTGGGGTTAAATATGCTGCATTTAGCTCCCTAACAGGAACTGAAATTTTTAGCACCTAATGAAGCAGTCCTCCTACAGTAAGTGAGGACGATCATTATCTAGCCAACCAAAAATAGATGTCTTTGAAGAGCTCCAGTTTGCCATGGAGTTTAGGGAAATACCCACTCACGAATGAATTCCCTGGTTATTTCATCAAAAGTATGGTGTGGCAATAAGTTAAAAATGATTTCCAATAAATTTCAGTCTGCCCATCAGCTGACATGACACTGACACAACCTAAATAGTGATCTGAGGACACTGCCAGACAGTGACGAACAACAGGGAAGAGCACAGATCTTCTCTTGGAGGGGGCTGCGATGTTATCTCTTAAACAGTCCAAAATAAACAAACATGAGAAGTAGGACAGCAAACTCGATGAGCAGATAGCTATTTCTCCAAAATGCATGGAGAGGGATGAATACAAGATTAATTTGAGACAACTTGAAATCTCATTGATTTACCAAGCTACACTTTGGTCTTTATAACCCTTCTCTTGCCTTAAATAACAATAACTAGAAAAGTTCAATGCAGCCTTTAACTCAGCTGTTTTAGCATATGGGTTTTTTTGGATTACACTCTGTCCCAGTTATGGAAAAACAAAAGGAAAACCACTAAATATCTTGAACTTTCCACAGCACTGGTTATATTTCTATAGCCAAAAATGAATTTTAAAAGCTACTGTTTTAAATCCGTAAAGGGTGCTGGGTTTTTTTTGTTGTCACATCTATTCATATAAAAAAGTCCTGCTATTGAGATCTATAGAAAAAGCAACACTAAAGTGCTTTCCAATAGTTAGACTAGCATGAAGTCAGTCTTCCTTTCTTCCCATTAGTACTTATTAACCATTTCTCAAAACAACATGTCTGTTTATCAGGCTGGCACATAGGACTGTGAAACCGAGGGCAAACTGACATGATGTTTTGGGTGTATGGCGTCTCATCAGTGCTTCATGACAATTCTAACACATATGATGCAGGTTTCCCATTTCTGATCTACGACAGCAGAATTTGCCAATGGACACTATCAGCTGTAAGATGGTTCATGTTTCCTTTCCTCCACTAACAGGAAAATACAAATATCTTTCTCAAATGCATAAGTTATTATATTGTTATATTTTCTGAGACTCAGTTTCTTCCTGTGTAATGTGGGGAATGACACTACTCTCTTTCACCTGGATGTTGTGAGCCTTAAGTCCTAATTTTTGCAAGACTATTGGAAATTAGTTGAAACAAGAGAACAAGTTTTATGAGGAGTGGCTGAGGGAACTAGGAGAAAAGGAAGCTGAGGGGAGACCTTATCACTCTCTACAACTACCTGAAAGGAGATTCTAGCGAGGTGGGTATCGGTCTCTTTTCCCAAGTAACAAGTGATAGGACGAGAGGAAACAGCCTCAAGTTGTGCCAGGGGAGGTTTAGATTGGATATTAGGAACAATTTCTTTACCAAAAACGTTGTCAAACATTGCAAGAGGCTGCCCAGGGAAGTGGTGGCATCACCACCCCTGGAGGTATTTAAAAGATGTGTAGATGTGGCGCTTAGGGACATGGTTTAGTGGTGGACTTGGCAGTGTTAGGTTTACAGCTGGACTCGATGATCTTAAAGGTCTTTTCCACACTAAATGATTCTATGATTCTATGAAAGAGTTGCCTAAATATGCACATTATTCCCATGCTAACTACCACATCAGTACATGTTGTTTTGAGACTACACAAATCACTCTGCACTTACTTATTGTCTTTATTATTGAGGCCGAATACTCTGTCAGTAAAAACAAAGCACCTACAAACCTGAAATGTGGACAGACAGAACCCTAAATGTCTGGGAAAAAGCAAAAGGACATTTTGCAGTATCCCTGGTGAGCAAGGTTAATGCTATCTTCAAAAAGTTAAGGGAAGTAATACGAATTTTTTCAGTGGAGTCTCTCATATCTCATTAACAATATCTTATCCGATTAGCACATTAGCAACATTCCTTTGTATTGCATTAGCATTCATATCATATCAGAATATATTGTTGCTAATACAATGTTACAGTCGTATCATATTAGTGACTTTCATATCAGATTACTGAGAGAGGATACTAATAAGACATTCCGATTCAATTAGTAAGGTAACAGAATTCCCTTCTTTCCAAGTCACTTCCAGCTTTGCTCCTAAATATAAGCTGATGATATGCATCAGTGGAGTAATCCTTTTACCATCTCAAAAGAACATGGCCCTTTCAAAATCATGTCTGTAGAAAGAAAAAATTGGAAATTGAGTCCAACGTTCTTATCCTGCTAAACTCTGTGATCTTTCCATTTCCAGGGATGGTGAAGGGAAGAGAAAACTCTCTCATTAGGTACAGGCCTATTGCCTCAGCTGACAGGTAGTGCTATTTTCTGGGGTGGGTATTGTGAAGGAGAAATCAGCACTTTGCAGGATCAAACTTTCAGGTGGTGTGTTACAACTAGAATAGAAATGCAGATTTATTTATTTTAAACTTCCTTCCCACTTGAAAAATCCTGTTTAGAAAACTTTCACTGAAGAATCCAACAAATCACATTCATCCAAATTTTGAGAATTTGAAACTATTTTGTCTTTATAAGTACTGATAGAGTCTCACCATTAGTGTTCAATGCACAGCAATTTAGACTCAAACCTGCTCAGAAATGCAGTTTGAAGAGAAGGAATGTGCTTTGGTAAAAAAAAATATACCTAGGATTCAAATGATGCAGGTTGGATTACTAACTTTGTTGTTACCTTCAATTAATCTGTGTGCAACACAGGCATTAATTTAGTATAAGTGAAAAAGGACTTCTGGAATTGTTTCTTCTCCATCTTTCCCCATTAGTTGGCAGGTACAATACGTGATCCCAGCTCTACGATACAGTAATGGTTACGTGCCTGTACAGCATTCTTCCTCTTCTCACCATGGCAGTCACAACTATGTGAGCTTCTGCTGTATCCTACCTATAAATCACAGATACAGATGCTGACTTCCCTCCAGAGGATGCACTGTGATTTCCACAGACTGAGGTTAGGATGATATATTGAAATAAAAGTATTCCCCAGATGTTTGTTCAACTCCAGGGACATACCTAGTGCTTTTGCTAGCTGGAGGTAATGGCCATGTATTGCATTTTCCTTCCTTTGAAGGTTTTCCATCAAGGGCCAAGTCCATGAGCATCACCTGTGATATGTCTGGCAGTCAATAAGAAAATACTATAAGCCAAATTTATCTTTTATGTCATGTATGAAGTAGATGATGATTTACAGCATCTCCCTGTCTCAAAACAATAATGAAATGTATGAATGTAATGTTAGCTACCTTTATTTCAGTGTAAATATAATGCCCACGCTAATTATTAACCTCATGAAGTGAATTACACAGATAGTACATACTAGCGAATTGAGTAGTATCTCTGCTTAGGTCTTCCCAAATTAAAGTGATACTCATTAGAAGAGTCTCAGACCTATTCCTGATGTAATATGGCATCATCATTGTTCTAGTGATAAGCTCTTGCCAAAGACATTGTAAGTCATGAGTGGAAGTTAGCTGAGTTTTATCTGCTGCGAGCTGGATTCTCTGCATAAAGCAGTCAGGAGCAGAATGTGCATTGGATTTGACTATACAAAGATAATGCATTTGGACTCTAGCTTTCAAATTTCAATTTTGGTTGAAATTTCAAACTAATGTAAAGTTACTATGATTCTTATCAATTATGCTGCTGTTATTACTATTGCTCCTATTATTTCTTCATCCAGCTTCATTGTGTCTGTGGTTCTTCAGACTGTTTGTGTATTCCACACTGGACAATTGGCCAACTTCATGCAAAACAGATATCTTCCAGGTCCATCTTCTTTCAGCTGAGATCTCTAGCCATAGTGCTGCAGGCATCTCTTTTTTGCTTCTTTCCTTTTACCTCCCTGAATACTGAATTCTTTTTTGCATAGTGCTCAACTTTTACAGAAATAGTGTATCAAAATTTTAAATGTCCAGTTATCCATTGCTTCAGTCAACTCCTTAGAGTGTGTTACTAGTCAGGTTAAATTCTCTCAACTTGAGGAATACTCAGAATTTCTTTTTTTATTAAATGGGTGTTCAATTACTAAAGATACAGCACAGATGTCTCAAAAAAATAGAGTTTAATTTACCTGTACTTGTCTGATTGGCAGACTCCTGCCCACAGGCAATACGCTGCAATATCCTGCATTTTCGTCGGCATTAAGGCAAGACAAAGAGACACTCAGGTCAGGTCATGAGGCTCAGTTTAGTTGCCCATAGTTAGGTGTCCAAAGCCAGCCTACCCAAAGATATGGGTTGACCTGGAATGTGACACCCACACAACACCTAAGCCAAACTGGAGTGACATCTGCAGAAAAAATGCAAGGGCCTGTCAAATAGCCCTGGTTGACTATAGAGGCACCTAAGTCAAGTCTCTGCAGTTTTTCAGCTAAATATGCTAGAGTCTGTGTTGACTAGATCTCCATTAACTATAATGGGTGCTTAGACACTGATTTCTCCTATAGTACTTTTTACTTAAATTTAGGCACCTGTACCTGCCAGCAGATGTCCTCCCAAAGGGTGAAATAAAAGATATTTATATATCCATTTCCCTTGGGTGAACACTATCAATGAGAAACAGATAACCTTTTCTTTTTTTTAATCAGAAACTGTAGTAATGTCCATCAATGATTAAAGTACACCTGCAAAATATTGTAGAAGACCAGAAAGCATCTGTATCATCAAAGTTTTAACCTAAAAATAATGTAAAAGTGATATGACTTTACTGAGCACTTGAGAACTTGGATAAGAAGCCTGACTGCTTGCATAAGTTGCTCAGTGAAGAATAGAAAAATAACATGCTAATCCAATAAATAAAGTCTATACAATACATTTTCAGTTTTGGAAGTGTTAATGTCAGCAAAACACGAACTCATGACTGTTTGTCATAAGAGATCACAAAACAATCACAGAGATGGCTTTTGATTTGAATGAATATTCATTAAAAAATCCATTATTTGCATATCCTTAGTAATTATATTCTTCTACAGTTAAATTTTCCCCAAAAGGCTTATTGGAGGGTGGAGGATAATTTCCTTATAGTATAAAATGTTATAGACTTAGGTTAGATAACTGCCCTAATTTTAGCTATCCATTGGTGGCTATAATTCCATGGAGAACTTGGTAATGAGTAAATTTGTTAATTCCTTCTACAAAACAGACTCCATTTACATTAAGCACTGAAGTCTGGAATCCTTTTGCACTGAAAATATTATATCAATGTCATTAATAGCTACTAAGAGATGTAACCAACCAAATAAGCTAAAAATAATGTTTAGAATATGCTTCAAAAGGCAAAAAGAAAATATTACTGTCTCTGCCATGCGAGATTTGGAACTTTTGGAAACAATTCCTTAAAAATGCAATAGAAAAAGAATAGCTGAGGAAGAAAAAAAACAAAACAACCAACTGCTATTCTTTTGATTTTGAAAAAAAAAAAGCAATATGAGAAAGGTATGCATTGTAGTTTCAATTCCCCTGAGAAAACCATTTGTCTTTTATTTTTCATTTCACTTTTAACTGAAGCTCATGCTTAGTAGCAGATGCTGTTTTCAATGTGAGGACAGAAAAAAAGAATTGTGAGAATTCACCCTCAATAAAATAAAATTAAAAATTCATTACTTGCTTTTTTGATGTAACTTCATTACAGCTTTTACTTAGATGTCCACAAAGCTGTTTGCAATATGAATATCATGTAAAAATTCACTGGTTATTTTCAGTATTTTTGAATGAAAATAAAGCATGAATGCCTGCAATATGTATGTTGGATATACAAGACCAATATTTCTCACTTTATATCAATATCAAAACTGTGAAAATACTTTGAAAAGGGAAGAGGCCAGCAAGAAACTTGTTGTTAGTATCAGAATTTCTTGCTGTAATTTTCAAAAACTCTTATTATTAATATCATTATGCTCCATAGGAATCACTAATAAAACTTCTATTTAACTTCAGTGTATTTTCTTTTGAAATCATTCTCCTAAATACCATCCTCATGTTTTCTGTTTTCAGAAAAAATGAAGCTTTTGTAAATGTGCTGTACAAACTATTAGCAGATACATCTTGCCCTGGAAGGTATGAAACCAGCATTTGGCTTATAGAGTTGGTCATTCTGAGGTCACCTCTGCCTTCTTTTTGCAAGTTATCTAACCTTTACATTACTTTCTTCCCTCGCTCTCGCTCTGTTCTTTGATAGTGAATGTTCAGTTCTGTATTACCTTTGTAATCTATGCCAAGGAAAAAGTTTGCTTCTGGGCTGTTAGGAATTAGTTTGTGTCTATATTATTCTAAAGACCAGACCTAAGAACCATCACTAAAGAGAACAATTGGTTTAGTGAGAATTGGAGACACTAAGTATGCAGTAGGGACAACCAAGGAGCAAAATGGGTGGAGAAGAGCAAACTGGTAAAGTGGGTACAAGAATTTATAAAACCTATTGCTTGGGAATGTTCCAAGTTGATGATTTAATGTCATGTTTCATTATGTTCTCATGACTTCTCATCCTCCTGTTTTTAGGCAGCATTTGTTTTGTCAGTAACATCCTTGATGCTTTGCCTTTTGAGCTCTGAAACTAAGAAGTTGTGAATTCATCATGTTATGCCTGATGACAATTCTCCAAAGAAATGCAGTAACTAATGCATTCTTAAAGTAAGAAACTTAATTTTACTTATCTATCTATTTATTTATTTATTTATAAGTACAGGGTTCTATTATTATTATTATTTTACATTGAGGTTGTCTATTGGTTTTGAAGTAGCTTTTCTGTGGTGTTGAAATTATTCAGGATAAAAGAATTCTAAAGCATCTAAGTTATATAAATATGTATGGAGGGATACAAGCTGTTTGTATGCACAATAGGATGGTAATAAAAGCAATCTTTAAGCTTCTTCCAGTAGTGATCTCTTATAACCACCCACTGTTTAGTCATTTTGTAATAATGTGATGGATGAAAATGTTTCAAAACAGAAATACCAAATAGATCTTCTCGAATTGCATCTGCAGATAGCAAAATAGTGTTGGAAATATATAGATAATAAAGTGACCATTCAATATCTCTAACCACTGATACCCTGAAAAAGCAGATTCTATAAGCTAGCATGAGGTTGATGAATCCCACAGCTAGTGATAGCTTTGTTTAATTTAGACTAGAGATCTAGACCTAAGTGGTCCCTTTCCCAGTTACAAGAAAAACTGGGATTTTCTGGTACATTCTCCACTGTTAAATCCTGAGCCAGATTCTTTAGCTTTAGCTCTACATCTGGAGATGTGGCGTAAGGAGCATCTGCAAATTGTGTCAGACTAGATATGGATTTTTTGCAGCTTTGTGTAATCATTCTCCTATAAAAGGGTAATGCAGAATGATAACAAACACTACCATTTTGATTTGGTCATGTGCTCAACCCACCTTGCATTCACTTTAAAGAGGTATAAATGGCCCCAAAGCCTCCAGCTGAGTGTTGTTAACTCAAGCAGTCTTAACCTGGTATGGTTCTTTAAGCACCATGGAAAGAAATATAATTAATGTATTAATGTATGAGGCTGGAAAGAGATAGGTCTTTAGATTTCCAAAGTTACACTTCTGAATTGGGTCTAACAACTGTAATCAAAAATTTTCATTAGGTCTCTTATAATAATTAAAGGAGCTAAAGATACTGAGGAGGATTTACAGGAAGATATTCTGTTCCCAATGAGCTTTGTAAAACCTAAAAACCTAAAATGGAATTCCTTCCTCACACTGGGGTAACTTCTGTGGTGTGAGAAGACCAAAATACCAGAATTACATCAGAATAAATCAGATGTTTGTAAGAAACAAATCAGCTCCTGTATGGTCATTTCTGACATCAGAAAACTCAACACGTTTTTACACAGTAATAGTAATTTTAAAACCTGTAAATGGAAAAAAATATATCTTGAAACTGAAAAAAAAACCACCAAATAAACAAACAAAACCAAACCAAAACCCAAAACCCACAAGAAAGCTCTGAAAATCAAAACTACAGAAGACTAAAAAAAAGTAGCCAACTTCATTTATATACTGAAAGACTCTGGAGAGGATGTAATCAGTGCTACATCTTTTTAGTGGGCAACTGCTGTAACCTGGTAGAATGACCTATAGCTCAGCTCATATACCTTAGTATCAGAAAATGCCTACATTTGCTGTAAGTACTTTGGCCCATGGGAGATACAAACTTTTAGACAGAGTTTAAAGGTATAAAACAAACACTGTTTTAAGTTCTACAGTACACATGGCTAAAATGTAATTAGTAAAAAATGCTAGGCAAGAGCGTTGTGTGACCAGAACTATTCAATCAGAAAGTGCTGATTGAACATATATAATCACAATCAAAGCCTTTATTTAAATAGGGGTTACAGTCCTAATAAAACACAAAGGGAAATAGGGGCAGAGGGCTTCTAGACAGGTAATGAAAGAAAAAATTAAACTCATCCAATTACATCTGGGGAAAAATCCATTACCTATAACAGTGAGAGGACAGCCCCAGGAAAATTCAGATGCAAAACTAATAATGAAGGCACAGTGTCCTTTCAACAGATTTTAAATGAGCTCTAATTTTCTTACATCCACCATTCCCAAACTATATAAATTTCAACTAAGCAGAAAAAAAGTGACATGCTAGCACAATTGTTATTCCAAACAGGCACAGCTGCTTGCTCACCTTAATTAGACCTAATCCCAAAAGGGAACCAATCTTTCCCTATTTTCTTCGATGAGCTCACCTGATTTACCTCAACTTTTCTTTTCTAATAGGTTTTGCCCTAACCTTTCAGCTATTGTCGTTTCAGAAATTCTAATGGGAACTGAAGAGCTGCAGCTCCCTTGTGCCAAACTGTTTTATCCTTTTTTTTTTTTTTAAAGCAAGTTTTTCCCAAATGTCAAAATCTTACTGCGGTGAAGAGGCATTTGGAGACGTGATGGGATGGGGGGGAGAAGCTGAGAACAAAGAGGGGGAAGAAGCTGAACGTGGAGTATGATTTTTTAAATCTTATTTTCTAAGATTCTGGGTCAAATCAAGAGCTTGCCTCCAACAAAACTTTTAGGAAAGTGTGAATTGCAGAAAAGACTAAGACTAGAAAGATCTGATCCCTGGCTGCTGTGGCAATGCACAATTTCTCAGTGTG
Organism: Aptenodytes patagonicus; assembly: GCF_965638725.1. NCBI lineage: Eukaryota > Metazoa > Chordata > Aves > Sphenisciformes > Spheniscidae > Aptenodytes > Aptenodytes patagonicus. The sequence continues at coordinate 8,321,752 of NC_134981.1, forward strand.
TGTGTCAGTGACAGTTATGGGAAGAGAGTTTCAATACCCACAGAGGTAAGTATAATATAGGCATCTGCTTATCTCTTATTTTTGTGGACCTCCACAGCAAGTTAGGTAATGGTAATTGCATCTGAGGAATAAAACTTTCTCATTAGTGCTCTAGATGAGAGAGAGCATCCAAAGGAGCAGAGCAAGGTTTTGAACCCTATCTTTCATCTTCAGTGTGTTCTTTCCTAGCTTCATCCATTGCCAAGTTTTTCCATCAAAAGTGGCAACAAAGACACACTCATTTTTCACAAGAGATGTCAGAGTTTATACTGTGGACGCATTCACAAAGAATTGCACTACAAAGACTTTTTAGAACCACAACATAATTTAGAAAAGAAAAGTTCCCTTGTAACAGGATATCACTTCAGTGTTCCTGAATTCCCACTGACTCATAGCCGTTTGACTTCAGAGCAACTGCTTTGACTTAAAACAATTATTGCAATTGAGAGACAAGAAAAATAATAGCATCTGAATAGCCTCCCCTTCACCTTTGAATTTATACATAAGCAGACATATACACCTACCTGTTCAATATACCTTCTAAAATATACTTTACCTGTTCAATGTACCTACAAGTTCATTACAAATCAAAAAATGTTGAAGTTTCCTTTTAAAAGATTTTTATTATGTGGCTTGCAGAGCTTTTGCACAAATAGTTCAGAGTAATGAACTTGAACAACACTGAAAACTTTTTCTACTGCAAAAATGCATTCATTTTTTGGGGGAAGTTATATATCAATTACTTTTCTAGATACACATTTATTTTCTTTCTGAGTGATAAAGTATAAAGGGGAAAGAAGTAAGTGAAGAATAAAAGGGAAGACAAAAGAAGGGAAGAGAAAAGAAGGAAAGGGAAGGGAAGGGAAAGGAAAGGAAGGACATGTTTATTTGCATTTAATAAAAATTCTAACACTTAGGAAATGGTAGAAATGGAAACAGTTTTATTATTACAGAAAATAAACAAATTTGTGACTACTATGCTCTGAGATTATACTTGTATTTGTACAAAATCCATCCTTAAGGACTGAAACAATTCCCATGATCAATTTCCAGACAGTGTTCTTCAAAAACTCTGAAAGAAGAAAACTATCTACTGTTGTGTCTGGAGACAGAGAGTATTTTCAGTGCTCAATGTATAGGTAGAAGTTCGGTGTATTGCTTTCCTTTTCTTGTCACATATCTATAATTTGAAATCTGTATCTTATCTCCCAAACTTTTGTTTTTTATCATTTTCAAAAATGGTGTCAGAAAAGCAAAATGCCCAAGAGAAAAAAAAGAAGACTTTTTTTTTCTTCTTTCTTTTTTTTTTCCTTTTTTCCCCCTGAGATATCATATATCCAACCGTTATGTCTCTTCTTGACTATTCCCAAGGGGACATTAAGACCGCAATCTTTGCGAGAAGGTGACAAAAGGAAACACTCCAGAAGAGAGTCAGCAAAAGCGACAAGAATTCACTTGTGCATTGCAACTTTAGTGAAGTACTGACTCTCTGAATGGCAAATTTGTACCTGAATATTCACACTGCATAAACTTCACATTGTCTTCCTTGATGGCCCAGGCACTTAGATTGAGTGCTGTGGTATGGCCTGGTTCCTTCAATTCTTTAAATCTTCTTGTCAGTGCAGAAGCAGACTTTAAGTACTCTCTTCTCTGCAGGAGAGGAGGTGAAGTCCAGCCTTTAAAAAATATCTGAGGAATAGAGTTGTATAAATAGCCACTGACTTGTAAGGAAACAAATCCTTCTTGATAATAAAAGGCTGAGATAAAAGGTTACGCTATAGAGCCTAATGACTGATACAAAGGGAATATTATCATTACTGTAATTAATTATTCATTTACCACATGGAAAACTGAAAACAAGGGACAGGAATAGAAAGTGGGATCCACAAGTGGAGTCATAAACAATGATTGCCAGGAGTTAATTCTGGAACCGAAATCTTTACGTCCACTTCATGAAGGTGCACCAACATGGTACCATGACCAGTTAATCAGAAGGTGCTCAGCTTTGCATTACACAGCCGTTACACCTTTGGTGGTCGGAAATTGTATCTCTGCTCCACTTTGCACTGCATTGTGGACATACCTGCTCACTCCCTTCTCTCCTGGGGAACACAATGTTACCCCAGAGCTCTCCACTGGCACACGTTATCCCAGGCGGGCCTGCAGTGAGATGAAGCAAAACCTTTTTATTTCTTTTTTTTTTTTTTTTTTTCATTAGAAGCACTTTGCACACAACTGTGCTTTCCATTTCCCCAGTACAGGTGGTTCTGGCAGACCAGCAAGCATATTTAGGTTTTGTAAATCTAGTTTTTTTATTCCCCAGCCCTCATTTAGATGGGGCTTCCACAAGACAGAGAGGTAGAGTCAAGCACCTGAGAATGAAATGCCAGAGAGTGAGACTCAATATGAATTTCTGCTATCAGTGTTAAGACACTTAGTTGGAACAAGGTTAAACTTGAGCTCTAGGCAATGTATGACTTCTACATGAAATAATCTTTACAAGAGGGAAGAGAAGCCAAGAAAGTGCCATACTCACTGAACAAAGAATTGCAGTTTGAGGTTTTGGAGCTTTTGTGACTCTCCCTCTTTCTCTCTTGTCGGTCCAACAAATTTTAATTCTTTTATGTTCAGAAGAATAAGAACCATGCCTTATTAAATGGCCATCACCATAGTGATTGAAATGCTTTGTCTAGGGCTGAGAAATGTGGGCTTGAATCCACTCCCAAGGAAGAAGGAACTGAACACAGGTCTCCTGGGAGTTATTAAAAAATAAATAAATCTCCATCTTCTCTGGCCTGGAACTTTCCAGTCTAACTTTGAGAAGAGACATTTTGAGAAGTTTTACTGTGTGAGAATCACACTGCTGGCCACTGCCCCCACTCCCCAAAACCAAGCATGCATGTCCATCCATGTGCCCTGTGGTACCTCACAGACTGGGAGAGAAAAAGGTGTAATGATGGGAATATAGCAATGGCTGTTTGGGTTTTAGCTGAAATGGATGCCATCTGTCTGGGGCTTCAGTGCCGTGTTCCTGGAGATGACAGTGAATACCTGAATAAAGAACCCGTTGATTTAACACAGCAATTTCCTACCTAACAGAAAAAAATTAGGACACCTTCTTCATGTAAGAAAGTATTTAAGTACAAGCTTCATTTTAATTTAATTTTAAGCATATTTAATACGTTCCTGAATCAGGACCACTAAGGTAATTGCGTGGCATAATTTCAACAGCCTACTTTAAAAGCTCTGTGTAGCACCACAGAAACGTAACTCCCGGTATCTGTTTAAGGAGGTGATCTATAGCTTAACGTTAGTATAATCGTCATTTGATGCAGCAGTTGCTAAGATTGTAACATGTCTACTGCACAGTGATTAAAAAAAAAAAAAAAAGAGAAATAAATACATAAAATAGCATAGTGTAAATTTCTCTTAAATTACCACTCCCCCCCTCTATGCATAATGCATCAAATGTATTTAGCACCAGTGAACCGGATAACACTTTTTTAGATGACTCACTATCTTCATGTTGGAGTCACATTCCCTTGCGGAGAATAAAATGTGTTACTGTTGGGAGCAAAGAGATTTGGGGAAAAAAAAAAAATCTGGGGGAATAGCTTCACATCCATTATTTGAGACAGTTCCGTAAAATTCAAATAGCTTGTGACAAAGACATGGATTATTGTTGTTGTTATTATTATTATTTAAGAAAATGGCCTCTAGCCAGCTTAACAAACCATCTTGCAGCTTGCATTACTTATAACATTTTGCACTGCAAATTTCTTTTTGTTTCTAAAATATGTATGTTTTGAGGGCTTATAATTAACCTTATTCTATCATTTATATTTTGACGCATTCATGTGCAACTGAAATTAAAAAAAAAAAAACATATTGATGCAACTAATTAAATAAAAGTAAAATCGTATAAAGTTTCATTATAACTGTAATTGATTTGTCAACTGAGTAATATAGCTAGATATATTACTCTGTTGACAAATTAAGTTAAAATGATAATGACATTTAGCCTGATCCTTATTTTTTATTGCATTCCTTCCAGATAATTTCTCATTTCTTACAAAAAAATAATTCAACTTTTCTTTTTGATGCCTCATAATCTGTGGATTAAAATTAATATATTAAAGTCCTTCTCTATTTCTGTTTCTTTTAATTGAAGTAGAATAATTTACAGTAGTTAATTGGCTTTTGCCGAAGTTAATTTGATAGTGATGATAGAATGCAGTCAAAATACATCTACTGTCCGTAGGTGCAATAATATTTAGATAAGTAGGTAATTAAACCACCTAAAATCTAGAGGCTTCACACTCTCCTTCATCAACACGGAACTTGTCTTGGAGAATGAATGCCCCTGGCTTGGGACTAATTCTGTATAAGACAATATATTTTCCTTCAAGAAGGGTGCAGCTTTAGGGGGGCAAGAAAGAGCCGCCCAAAGAGACCTATGACCTGTGATGATAAGTGGTGAGTGATGAGTGAGCAAGAGGTAAAAGAGGAACAGTTATTCAGTGTTTTTCATAATACAGGAACTTGAGGGCAAAAAAAGAAATGATAATGTTCAAAAACTGAAAGGACACCGTGATGGGTTGACCTTGGCTGGCTGCTGGGTGCCCAGCAAACCACTCTCTCAGTCCTGCTCTTCAGCAGAACAGGGTGAGAAAACAAGATTAAAAACTTATGGGTTGAGATAAAAACAGTTTAATGAAGGAAAGCAAAGGTTACATGTGGAAACAAAGAGAAAAAAAAAAAATATTCTCTGCTTCCCATCAGGAGGTGGTGTCCAGCCACTCCCTGGGAAGTTGGGTCTCAGTATGTGTAGTGGTTGCTTTGAAAGACAAACGCCTTAATAATGAATGCTTCTCCCACTCCCCCCCACCCCAGCCTCCTCCTTTCGCTTAGCTTTTACTGATGAGCACAACATCTTATGGTGTGGAATATCCCTTTGGTCAGCTGGGGTCAGCTGTCCCGGCTGTGTCCCCTCCCAAACTCTTGCTCACCCCCAGTCTAATGGCCGTGGGGGGGCTGGGGTTGGAGAGACAATCTTGATGCTGTGCAGGCACAATTTAAATGTTGTGATATGTACAGTGCTATAGGCTTCAGCCATTTTGCCTTGTTCAGTTGCAGTTCATTGCAATCATAGTTAAAGATTAAGCATAGATTTTATTTTATAATGTTTTAAGTGAAACATTTCTCCTCTTCTTTTCTTTTTATTTAAAAAAAAAAAAAAAAATCTAAATCTGTCTATCCTTCTAAATATAAGTTGTTCCAAAACTTAAGGCATTTTGACAATGTTCAAGCAAGATGTTTTAATTTGGAAGTGGGGGATGTCTTTCACTTTCTCTTTTTTTCCTTTTCTCTGTCCAGACTGAAAGCATTTGAAAAATCAGTTAAAGTTCTCCAAATGGCTTTATTTTGCATCTACAGTGAAAAGAACAGTGGGTGAAAAATACTATCTAGGTCCCAAAGATACCAAAGTCCAAGGTCATATATCTCCTGATATTTCAAAATCCACAGAACAGAAGCTATAAACAAACTTTATTCTTCTGAAGCCAAGAAGTGTACCTCAGTGTTGAGAAATGTGTAGAAACCAGTGTGATTGTACAATACAGTTGTTCCCAGTTCACAGACAACACAGGCACATTATAGCCCACAGCTATTTAGCACTGGCTCCGAAGCACAGAACTGCTCATGGGTTTAATTCTGGAGACCATCTCAATTGAAGCACCAGTGTGCTGGCCATGACGGTAACCATTACATTTACATTCAAGCACCGTGCCCTGAGGGCCGAAAGTTTTAGCCAAACCATGAATAAGGTCTTCTGTAGCAATGCAATGTTTCTTTGTTAAAATGTCTTTTAATCTAGGACAGGTACAGTTTATTGAACACTCAAATCCTTAAAATCATCCTCTAAATAAAGGACAGGGAGATAAGATAACACGATATTGCTCATTGGTTTGCAGTCCACACAGTGTTAATCTACTAGCAGTGCTCATGGGCACACCATCTATTGAAATTGAGCTCAAGTACTTCAAAATTAAAAACATGTGTTTCTATTGTTTCAGCTAAAATGCCACTGTCAGCAGATGAAGGTCAGTGGTCATGTCATGACCTTTTTAAAGCATTCCAACAACTAGAGAAATGTTTAGCTGGTGTTTTTACACACTTATGAGACAAGGAAACTCAGAAGCTTTTGCTATGTTGTTTTTTTCCACAGATCATGTTATCTACATATCATTCCCAAGACGTCTGGGTCTTCAAGCTCTCCAGAGACCCCCACATGTCAATGGCACTTCATGGTGCAGCTTGTCACAGGCAACTGCTCCAGGGTCTGTTTTTGGACTCACTCTTGCAGGGACTAGACTAGTGCACTCTTGTCCCGCCGAGGGCAAGTGCAGAATACCATCAGGTGTTCTTGCAAAGCCATAGCCAAATAACACTTTCCAAGTACCTGAATCTAGAGACCACATGATATGACTGCCTTCCTGTTCATTTATTCAGTTCTTTGTACACCACATCATGGATCCTCTTGTTAATATCATTCTTATACTGTATACCTTACCCATTGTTTGCTTTTTAATGGGTTAATTACTGTGTTCATACATTAAAGAGGACTCAAGCCCCAGTTGTTACCAATATGACATTTTCAGTTCAAGATGCATATTTTTAAGTACTGTATTTATGCACTTCCAGGACTACAGTGTTCAATGTACAATGTCATAGGTGACATTCATTGACCTTTTTTATTCTTTTGATGGACTGCAAACATCCAGTTCATTAGTCTATTATCTAGCTGCATATCAGTCATACTTCTAATCTTTATGTTACTTCTGTTGCACAAGAACCATAAGGATTTGTGTTTCTCAGGTTCGCATAGCATTGCTTTAACATACACATAGCACTTAAATCAATTTGCAGTGATGTGTCTCTTCTTGCCACACATGAGATACAGAAAGTGCATTTGATTCAACAATAAATTGCTACATCTTATTCTTTTTCCAAGGGACATTAAAAGGAGTAGAACATAAATGATTCAGTTTTTCAAAATGATAGTACAAGTATTTCACCTTTTTCAGTGCAAACCACCAACTTGTCCAAGTACTCTCTGTCCTATTTGTTTGATGCTAAAACACTATTATATTTACCATAAAGACTGTGGGTCAGACTCTCACATGAACCACATTAGTGATGAAAACAAACAAATACAATTTAATTACCTGCAATCAATAGAACAAATTCTATATGCTGAATGCAAGCTGTGAAAAATAGCAAATTAAAGCTCTGTCACAGCCTGCAAGCATAAGAGCACAAAGATTCCATAAGTAAAATATGATTGTAAAGCAAACAAAGTAACTGCAAAAAACAACCAGATCAGCTCTTCCTTTAGGAGCATTTTTTTTCTAAATTACCTAAGTAACACAGCCTCATACATCCTGTTTTCATAAATCATGTAAGCATTTAGGATCCCGGTGGGATCTAGACTCCAAAGTACCTATGTGATTTATGTGTGTATACAGAAGTCACTTAGGTGCTTTGGAGAAAGATACTTCTAGATTTTTCTCATTTCCAACTTAAAAAGAGGAGGAAGTGCCTCGTATTGTTGCAGGACTTCTCAGTGCCCAAATAATACTTTGGGATTTTCTGCTATGGGTGTTCCTTGATAAGTCATCTTGTCACCTGGTTAAGAAAAATTTTAAGCCAAAAAGACCACCTAACCTCTTTTGGAAAAAAAAAAAAAAACCTAAAGACATAGATCATTTTGTGCAGGGCTGTCACAATGATTTTTATATACAATCAATTCACAATGAGGCTAGCCTTTGTACTGTTCTTTATTTCACTGATTTTTTCGGGTTTTTTTGTTTTGTTTTTCTGTCTGTGTGCATATATGTATTCATGCTTTTTTATTTTCATTTTAAGTCTTTGAAGTAATTTCATGGACCATCTTTTAATTGCTTATAGACAGTCAAAGAAAGAGGGGCTACAAACTGAGAAATGGTATTAAGAAATATTCTGTGATTTTTCTTTTTAAATAGAACTAATAGCATATCTTTGCTTTTCAGAAATGTTAGGGGTATAAAGAATATGGTATAAGAAAAAAAAATTGTTCTAGCAATACATGATATAAGTGAAGTGACACTGGCCTTTTTTTGTAAAAAAAAAGACTTTTACTGTTTGTGGAGTAGCTGTGGATAACCATTCACAGGTTTATAAATGAAGAATGAAAATCTGAGATTTGGGTACATTTCATTTTATTTGTTCCTACTCTCCCCACCAGAGCAAGCATCCACCCAGGTTCAAGCCTGAGAGTTACTATTTTGATGCTATATTTACAAAAGGAATTAGAAGGGTCAAAACCAGTGAAAATAAGTAACAAAAGTGTAAGCAGGTTCAAGTTGTGTTATTTCTATTTTAGAATATATCTTCTAGCAGTGTGGTATAGCAAGCACCATCTTAAACTTCCATGGTCAGACGCTGAGTCCCTTCCATTTGCTGTAGATCTGGAATAAATACTCGATGACTACAATTTTTTCTTGTTTTACACCACTGTGCCTGAGGTCAGAACCTGGACCCTTGACATTCACCAAACCCCCTCTAGCCCAAATGTAATTTACACCACCGGTGAATTCATTTTTCAGCCTCAGACCTTGAGTCTCCTTCCCTAAAAAGTCAACAACACAATACCAGAAAGTGTCAGTGTTAGAAAAGGTATTTTGCTGTATAATAGGGAACATAATTTCCTCCTCCAACAGATTTCCAATCTAAATAGTCTCTTATTTAGAATCCTGCATGCAGTGGTAAGTGACGTTTCAGTACCCAGCTAGAAATGAGCAATAACATTCAAATGAAAATTGGAAGCTGAAGATCTAATCATTAACAACAGATGGTTCAACTTGAATCTGATAAACAAGTTGTTGGTCTCCATCACCCCCCCTTCTCCCTGCCCATTTCTTTTCCTTTCACTTGCATATGTTTGTGTGTATGCAAGTTGTTTTACCACAGTCAAATCAACAGGGGAAAGAGGGCTTCCAAAACCAAAAGGTAAACCTCATGGTAAATCTGGAACACATTCAGATGGAAGTGGAAATCACTTGAGCATCTGATGCTGAGGAGTTTGGGATATAATTCAGGCAGTTCAGCTAGCACAGTGGCAGCTTTCTTAGGCTCTGGATTGCCTCCCACATTGGTCCATGTCCCAGTATTCTCAATGTACAACCTGCTGTACTAAAAAATCCAAATATGAGAGACTCTGTTCCACTCTTGGATGCTTATGTGCAGAACACAGTGAAAGGCAGTTGGAGACCTACAAGCACATCAGATCACAGAACTTGGCCCATCATGGCTGGACTTCATCCCAGTTTTGCAATAGCTTCTTCTTTCTTTTTCTCTGTTCACCGAAAAGAGAGTCTTTGCCTTTGTGCACAATCACATGTTCAACAGAGAGGGGGATATGGAACACAAACCTGGAATATTATCAAAAACAAAAAGTAAAGGAAACGTGTGGACAAAATATGGAGGTATGCAGTTGCCCCATTTAACATCCTGCTTAGTACTTGTCATTGCATAAGTTCAAAAGCTGTGCAAATGCTTTTCAGTCAGATAAACATTGTTATTTTGCTCTGTATGGAAGTGGTTTGCTCAAGCCAAAGCTTAGTTAAAAGCAATTTTATTTTGAATGCTCCTTAAGAACCCCGGTGGCATAATTGTCAAAATGTTGCAAGTTTAAGGAATAAGTAGCACAGAAGAGCATGGAGTGAATCATATGGTCCCGCATCTCTGGTATTACAGACGTGGAACCATACTGCTGAATGTATTGGGTGGGATATATCCAGCCTGTGACTCGAAGGGGACCACAGCAGCTCCACTGAGTTTCTCCAGATTACCCAAACTAACTGTTGAAGGATACTCAGCAGTACAGTGGGAAGAGTAAGTGAGTCTAAATCATTGAGAGCTGGGACTGGGGACTTGTGGGTCTGTAAATTCTGGGTCACAGAGAGGCCATAATATCCACCAGTTAGGGATCGTAACAGCACTCATAATCCATTTAACCAAAGGTCCACCTGCCCCATTATCATGAGCAACCATGTAGTCTCACAAACAGCCATCCTGGTACAACTCAGGGAAAAGGGGGGGAAACTGGGAGTTGCTTTAAAGTAATACTGTCACCAAGAAATGAACCTCAGACTACAGCCCTGTGAGACGAACTCCACACAAGGAATACATATGTACAGCTTCTGGCAATTATCAGTTAAAGGACTTCCTAGAGCATTAGCCCAGTATTGTGAGGAGAAATGTGGTGAAAAGGTCTGAGGTCCTTAAACAACACGGCATTGAAAAACATTGGGTTTCTGAGATTGACAGTAGCATTCTTTTGTTTCTAGACTGGGAAGTAATTTCTTCAGAAGAAATGATGTAATAAACACAGTTTTCCTTCCCATAGAATGGCCCTACATTCTTTTGAACATGGAAGGAATAATCACATCAAATCAAATGAGTTTTGAGGTTTGATCCAAAATATTTATGTTCCAAGCAATGAATTATTTTCAGTAGTTGCCAACCCATGACAGATTCAATCTCCATCTGTAAACACCAGAACATTTTACATTCTGATACAATTTTCCTGAATCTTTCATTGAGGCATGTTTTTTGTGTGTGCGCATGTTAATCCCAGTGTAAAATATCCCCAAATCAATCGATCAATCGATTAACAAATTAAGTGCTAAATAATGGATGGGACTGTGAACATTTCCTGACAAGATGCTGAGAATAAAATATGTGTCTACAATTCTTTTGTCAAATAGTCAGCCAACAAAGCATTGCAGTGTTTTCTTTAGGAGTTTACATAAATGCCTGGAAAACAAATGGAAAAGTGTGTTCAAACAATATTTTATCATTCATATAAGCTAAGCAGAAATGGTCATTACACTGAAAAATGAATAAAATTCTTTTTCTTTCAAATTAAATTTTAATGTAGCAGAACTTTACATGATCCCAGGAACATAAATAAATATGAGGCGACAACTAAATATTTTCCACAGCTAATTATGCCATTAATACTGAATATAGCGTAAAGTACTCATGAAATAATGTTGCTAAATACTGAAAAAAGGAAGGCAAAGCAAGAGTTGTGAAAACACCGAAGATTTCATATAGTGAAGTTCATCTTATGCAAGAGCTGTATTGTATTTATTTTAATTCCTAATTATTGTTTTCTTTTATGTTGGCATAATAATATTATTTGTGGGCTGTCTGTTACCATGGTTTTGAATCCTTTTATATATATATTAAATAATTGGGGCTTAGTCATTTAAAGTTGTTTTCAGGTTGAAGTGTCAATCTACATGTTCCCACATCACTAAGTGTCTTAAGGTGAATGAAAGCTAACAAAAGGGTTTGTTTTCTCCTCACAATAATGCTATGAAAAGGGAACTATCACACTCATTTTGCAAAAGCAAAGTATGGCATGAGATAGTAAACTGTCACACTAGCCTGTGGATTTCTGTGTAGTTAAATCAGAACTTGAACTCTGCTCTCCCATGGGCCAAGCTAACAGCTTATTTTCCCCTGACCGTTTTTCCCACTTCATTTATAAGCAAATGTACCATATATCTACAGTGCATGCACATGCCACTCAGCCTTGCTGTGATCAACATGTTATGAAACAACAGTCTAGTTTGGAGTGTTTAGGGCTGTTAGGATAATGATTTTGCACGGTTGCTTCTCTTCCCAGTGGAGTTGTGTTTTCCTAGATTTGCTTTAATGCAAGTGCTTTTTGCAAACAGAGAAAACACCGGAGAGGTTTGCAAAAATCTAAGCCCTTTAACAGTTCATTGGGAAGCAAAGAAGGATCCCTTGCTAACCAGACTGACTGTAACTGTTCAGCTGAACATTCTTGTCACTCCTATGGTCACTTTTCATATTTGATGGCTGGTCATGTGTGGCATGCCTCATCACACCATCTCTGGAGGCAGTGTATTGGGAAATTTGAAAAGATGCCACTCTGCTGGAAGGATACTGTTGCTGATTTAATGGTGAGGCTATGTTTCTAGATTCTTATTTCACATCTCAGGATTATTAAACTACTGGTTACTATTGAAACATAAACCAAAAGAAAATAAGAATATGTATAAATGTGTGCCATGCAAGGCTCAAAGGGCTGCTGTACTTTGTGACTGACCTGTGGTCACGTATCTACAAATGTGGAACAAAAAATCATTAAATAAAAGAGAAAGTAGGATGTTATTCCCCCACATCTATATACATAATTCCACTTGATCAGTGGCCAGACTGAAAACTTGCTACATTCACCGGGAACTCTCCCACACACTTTAAGACCAAAATATCTTCTCTATTTCACCCAAATTTCAAAATTTTTCACAAAATAACAAGACCCTCCCACCAGTCTATGGCAGAGGGAGCCCCACATTTGTTAAAAAGGGTAGAGATAGGAGTTAACAACCGCAGTGCACTAACCTAGGGCCAGAAAGCCAAGGGAGTAGAGAAACAACAAAAGGTGGATGTGGGTATCTGCTAGCTCTGAGCTTCTGCCAGCCCTCTGGGACACTTCTGAGGAGTTCTGAAGGCAAACTGAAAGAAAAGGTGCCTGGCACCCATCAGGACATCAAGGAAAACAACTTTCTTTGTGTTAGAATTTTGCTGAAATCAGGGTGTTCCTATAGGACTTTATCTATATTTGAGTTTGGTTTTGTGCAAAATTTAAAACCAGATTAGCAGAAGTCAGTAAACCTGGTGACAGAAGCAGGTACCTATTGAAGTTGATGGCTCTTGGTTTAGGGGTATATTATTAGTGATTTAACAGCTCTTACCACTTCCCATGCTTTCTCTGTACTCTTTAAATGGTGTGGGAATGAAGGAGAAAAAAACAGCCCAGGAAAGAAAGAAACATTTTATTTTAGCCTTTGACAGCGAAAGCAATGATTTGTAGCCATGGGCTCAAAAGCACACAGATAATAGCTCAGCCATTTAGACTAATCTGAAGTTAGCTATTTCATACAAAATGCCCCACCCCTTTGTAACTGATGCTCCTGAATTTCAAATTCTTTCCTTTATTGAATAATGAAAAGTCTGGTCTTCAGCTAACCTTGGTAAAAAATTTCTTTTTGAAAGCAATAAATACCTAGTTAAGTTCTAAAATGTTAATAGCTGTGCAAATAGTTACTGCTGTCTAAATGAGTGACCATTTAATGAATCACTTCCACCAAAAAGGTCAGTGTAGCAAGTCCCATGTGCATCATGTTATTACAACTTACCAGCAAATGACCACATTAATATTAACTGACAGATTGCAGACCTTTATGTTTATGTACAGTGGGTTTCTGGAAAGTGCACTTCTGGGAGGTGTTAGAAAACTTTCTGCCAGCATGTCATCCTGTAAATCATGCCGTTTTCAGGTCATTACTTGTTCAACGTGTGGACATCTAGTTACGGAGCTTTCTGAACGAGAAGTACGTTAATGAATAAAACACACTTGACCTCTCACCTTCAAAATCTTGTCTCAAAACAAGGTAGTATTCTTAATTCCTCTCATTTCAGGGGTCTGGGACATGTCACAGATAGGTGTTCCTATCAGGCAACCCCATGACAGCTCTGAAATAGCTAATGGTGCGCACTAAGGTCAGAGACCGTTTAAGACAGAGGCAACAGCAAACTTTCATGCCCCCAGTGATGTTGATCCTTGTAGTCTGTGTGATAAAGGTGATTGCATTAAGGTAAATTTCTGAATTAAACACAATGTATCAAGCTTGTACCGGGGACCTGTCATGTCACCACAGCACAGAATTCCCATGCTGAGGGCAGACATTCCCTCATGTTCACCTTCAGAAATGACAGTGAGCTGCATTTCCAAGTCAGCTATGGAATATTGAGCCATTCTTACTAATATTGAGCCACTTACACAAAAGCCTCATCTATCCTAATAAGGACAGAATTAAGGATGTGCCTAAGCAAGGACCAGGGCACAGGCTTGAGCTCTGTCCTGCAGAGAATGAGGGAGGAGGGTCCTTGATTTTGCAGACTGTAGGAGCCTGAGCATTGCTCCTGTTCCTATCCCATCATGTGGCTGTGAGTGTGCCACAGCAGCACCGCTCATCAGAAAGAACAGGTGAAAATGAATTCAGCTCCTTCCACATCGGAAGATTTGTCCTCACCCAAGGTCTCTTCACCTGACCTCTCTTTCAGTCTTTTCATTTTGTCTACTCTCACCAGCCTACTTAGAGCTCTTGTCCTTCAGACCTGTAAGAGACCCAAGTTCAGGACAGGAAAATCAGGCACACATATACCCTGTGTCAATGCTCTCGTAGATCTTTAAGATAATTAACTCCTGATCACTGATAAGCCACTTTTACCTTCTCAGAAATTTACTGAATATCACAAAGATGCTGGAAAAGTGATTAGGAAGTTAAGCTCTTGTAGCCTTTTAAAGAAAAGACCACCAACCCTCCCCCACACACACTTTTCAGAGAGTGTAGAGAGGAAAAATGCTATTAAAAACATCCCTACTTGCTAGTGTCCTTTTAAATTATGTAAAGCCAATTTCTTGTAATATTGTCACTGAACAAATAATCAGTTGGTTGAGGAAGATTTGTGGCTGTAATTATTTATTCATTTTAATGTTTGTTATTAAGCCTTCCTCTTGCTGTTTGCACCCATTATATGATGAAAGATCAATACAAAGAAGATGAGGAAGTGCAGAAATGACGGTTAATTATCAGGGAGTGAGGAGGAGGAGAGCAGCCCTGGTACAAATGGCTGTGAGACCTATGACCAGTGCTCCAGTCTTTTGCTGATATTAACCTTTGTTTTACGGGGGCGAGGGCGGGGGAGGACAGGGTTTGTTGCTTTCGTTTTTTTTCAGTCAGGACAGTGCAGTGAATACTTGAGGCGAGTTTTATCATGCTTTTCTAGTCCACTCCATAGCTGGGATTGAATTAGGAGAAGCAGTAATGCCAAGTGGATAGAAGGAGCCTGCAGTTGAGAAACAAGTTTTTGTTTTTTTTTTTTTCCCCAGTTTAGCAAGTGACTATGTAACTTGTTTCACACCTTTCTTCTTTTATTTCTACAGGTGTAAAACAGCAAGACTCACTCTTACCTTATTCTTTAGTGTTTTCTAATCTAAGGGTGAAAAGTAATGTATCTTTACTATAATCAGGGGTATGTATTTACATCTACATATCTCTGTGCTCATTTATGTATATATATGCATATAGAAATACATATATAAAAATATCATTATTTTATAGCTTAGATTAAATTGTGTCATTACTACCCAGGATTGACAGACATAAAAATCGTGGAGATGCATTACCATTATTTGCATATATGCAGCTGTGGAGAGGCAAAACACATTACAACTGTTGCTTCCAGGATAGCATGATATCTGTTAAATGTGATTTTTCTCCAGTAAAATTTTTGTTTGAGAGCTGACACAATAGCTGGTTCTTGGTAGTTAGTTTGGGGTAATATCACCTGGTATTAGGATCCCCACTTTGATTTTTTAAATTGGGATTGCAGTGAGTGTATTTCATATATAATACCAAAATGGTGTGTCAAAGGCTGCAATGCAATAGACTGCTCAGACAAGTCTTAAATGGACAACAGAAGTATTCAGCTGTGAGCACTCATATATCATAACAAATCTGGTGAGTGCAAGGGCTACCCAAGTGGGAGAAAGCCTGAAAGTAGGTCTATGTTCAAGATTTTATATAGATCTCAAGGGTCTCTGTCTAAATGCTTGCAAAATCCATCATATAGCTTCAGGCCAGCCTTGAAACTTGCCTTTAGTGAAAATCTCCCACACCCTAGATACTGGTACATACAGATGACAGGTAACTATAGTAAATATCTCTAAAAGTCACTTTCTGTTAATGTGGGGCCAGTAACTCTATTAAAATGACAAAAATAATAGTGCCTCTGAAATCATCCTCTCTCATGCTGCATGCCTGCAAAACTTTTGCCAGAGTTGCCTTCTTTTCTAACTGCTTTTCATCTGGCTTCCTGCCATGGTTGAGGAAAAAAAATAATTCACAAAATGACACATTTTCATTGCCTGGTTTTTTGTTGGTTGGGTTTTTTTTTAAGACTTTACAAAGAATGTTTAATAATAATAAAAAAAATCCTTAATTGCACTATACCCGTATAAGTTTTCCTGCTCATCCAGATTCTGATCTGAAGAAAGATATTCCCTTCAGTATCACTTATTTCAGCCATTCACTTCCTTGAATTATTGACTTACAGGAATGCTGAATTTACAATGAGAAGAAAGCCACTTTTAATAATATCAATTACTTTATGGTATCATTTGCACTGTGTTCAGCATGATATTTTTGCTGCCTCTGACAACAGTTAGTGAGACTGAAAGTGCCTACAAACGCATATCTGGAGCAGCAGTTTTCTGTCTAGTCCGTACAATTGTGTACCATAGAGCAAGGCAGCAATGTATGCCTATAGCTATACACCTAATACTTAGTTATAGTGTTTCATTCTTGTGAGCCATCCTATTTGACTTACACAGGTAAATCTGATACATCAGTGTTTACAATGTTAAGGCTTTAACAACAGTAGCAGAAACCTTGAATATTTTCAGAATAGATAAATCCATCTCGTTTTCTTTACTAAATGCTGTCTGGCAAGCAGTTACAGAATTTAGCAGCATAAGACATGAAATGGTTGGAAACAAATCTGAAGCTCTGGAGGTCACTCACAGAATTAAGTACGTTCCAACACGTAGGTAGTTGTCAGAAGTGGCCCATCTCATTCAAGTAGAAATATCGCATGATTATTTTTTCCTTGCATACATATTTGAATAAATAGAAAGAAGTCTGCCTTTTAAAAAGTTTATGTTGGATTTTAGTTTTGTTCTTACTTCACAGAATTGAGTTCCTGTTACAAAAACATGTCGGAAGAAATACATTTTTTGGCAAAGTTAAAAGCCACAGAGACGAGCAAGGCATTGTTCTTCATTTTCCTATGCACTGTTTCTTGAAATTTACTGACTGCTTAAATCATCTCAGCTATGCAGAAACCCTTAGCAATAAAATAAATACTGTATTAAGCACTAAATTTTATACATAACTGGTATTTCTCATTGACGGAGAGTTTATGGAAGTTGTCAACTTCTGAGTCCAACTTATATGAAGGCAATCATAATCTAAGGGCATATGAATTGATCTAGTCAGAAATGGTGCAAATAAAATTAACAAATTTATTAATTTTTATTTTTTTTTTCCCCAGCTGAAGCTCCATTTGCTGTTTTCCACACTCTTGGCAAGGGATGAATAGAAAGCTGAATACAGAAGTTCAGTCTCTCCATTAAGTAGAAACTTCCTGCTGGGATTTGAGGAAAAGACTGGCATAGAAATAGGTAACCATTTAGCTTCTGGGCTGCTTGGCCTCTGTAGCTCAAAAGAAGCACAGGGCCAGAGGTTATGTATTATTCATTTTTCAATTGGACTCAGTGGAGAAATTTGAGAGTTTACTACATAAATATGTTAAATTTAAGTACATCATGCATTTCCATAAAATTCACCGAGGCCCAGATTCATCATTTCCTCCCAGTTCAACAAACCACTTTAAAATATGCTCAAATTGACTTCAGTGGAGCTGTGAGCACTTACTGAAAGTTCAGTGTGTCCTTAAATGATTTGGAGAATGAGGACCATCTGCATATGTGTAAGTGCTTTGCTGAACGTGCCTAAGTATCCAATCCACGGCCCCATGAAATCCATGAGATTTCTCCATTGATGTCATTGGGCCTCGGATTTGGTCTTAACAGTTGGATATTGCCAGTTCATTATCAGTTCAGAGCTCTCTTGTTACTTCCTTGAAAGGAGATGACATTCAGCTTTTCGAGGCAATGCCCTATGCTTTGCATTAGAAAGCCCTAGATAGCATTCTAAGATTTCTTACTTAATGGTGTCTGTGGGGCTGCTTGTGATTATGATTTTAAAATGCACTGCTCAGAAGTGTCAACTAACACAACCAGAATAATAATTCCTATTGAAACATATTGAAACATATGCGTTGTCTGAACAATAGCCTATAGTAACAGAATGTCATAGAACAATGTTATATACATTGGGCTTTTATGCAAAGTAGGGAACTTCACGCTACCTGTTGCACACTCAGTGATGCATTTCCAACAAAAGGGACTTGTCATAGAGCTATTTATTACTAGGATGATTGCAGATATTAGAGTCTATATTTAAGAATGTGATGAATAAAGCACATTCTCTATCAGACACCCTCTTTCTACAGTCAGAGGAGGTGAGAGCAGTCTATGCTTTAGTCAGTTCCCTGACCCATATGTTAAAGTTACATTGGGGACTATTGAATTATGTTCTATAACCCTGATTTTGAAGGCAATTTCATTCTTACTTATCTCAGCATCTTCTGCTTTTAATGACCTCTTCTGTTTTCCCACTTATTGATAGGACTGTTTATACTATCCATAGGATGAGAGGATATTTAAATTCTCTCTGAGACATCCCTTTCTACAACATCCTGAAGTAAATTTTCCACAGGACCAATTCTTTCCTTCTCTGTGTCTCAAAAAGAAACTTCAGAAAAAAACTGTTGTTTTATTATGGCACACTGATGTGGTAGTTATTAATAAATCTCTAAATCATTCTTCATAATTTATCTGGAAAGGGCACCGACTTAGATTCCATTGAAAAAGTTAGGAGTGGGATATCAACAAAGCATTTGCTAAATGAAAGGACAACTGGGTAACTGGCTGTTAAGAAATAAAAGAAAATAAACTGAGCCCATTTAAACAAAATGTATCTTAATTCAGCTAAAAGAAGAGAAAGGTTTTGGATTTTTGCAGAAATGCACATTCAAGCCACAGCTACAAAAGAGAAAAGCAGAATCTGAAGGGGGCAGCGGTATCATGCCAGTCACAAAAATAACAAGCAAAGAAAGACCACTCAGTGCTCCCATGCAGTACTTCCCTACAAAGGGGCAAGGCTATTTTAGAGAAAGAGGGCAGGCACGGCATTGCGAAGACCAGTCATGGAATATTATACAGAACTGTAGTATCCACATTGTGCACTTATTCTTAAGTGTAGAGAAGACTCACAAAAATGATTTAAGGACTGAAAGAAATGCCTTAAAATAGAAAAAAAGTCAATATAAAGAGGAGAAAATACTGGAAATTTGTAAGTTTGTTTCATTGAACAGAGAAAGGTAATAAAGTCAATGGTTGAACGCTAAAGTCAAATTCAAATGAGAAATCAGGCTCACATTTTTAACAAGCCTAGATAAACAAATTTTGGAACAAACTGTCAAAGGAGATGGTAGTGTTTCTTAGTGGGTTTAATTCAGCACAACAGACTTCTCTGGACAATATTTGGTGTAATGTAGGCTGCTATACTGAACATATGAACAACTAGATAAAAGACAAGGAACTTATTAATGCAGGATATGGGACTAGAAAATCAAATAATTCCATTGGGATCAAATTTTTATATGATTTTATAGCTAACACATGATCAGAGGTTTTGAGAACATTCTTTATAATAAGAAACTAGAGAGGTTCAGTCTATTTACTGTATCAAAGAAAAAGTAAAGAGTGGACTGGATTGCAGTCTGTAAGTAAAAGAGTAAAAAAGAAAAAGCCATGATTAGGTTGTTGGAAGCTGAAGCTTCAGAGTTTAGGATCATAGAATCATAGAATCATAGAATCATTAAGGTTGGAAAAGACCTCTAAGATCATGGAGTCCAACCGTCGACCCAACACCACCATGCCCACTGAACCATGTCCCTAAGCACCTCATCTACATGTCTTTTAAATACTTCCAGGGATGGTGGCTCAACCACTTCCCTGGGCAGCCTGTTCCAGTGCTTGACAACCCTTTCAGTAAAGACATTTTTCCTCACGTCCAATCTAAACCTCCCCTGGCGCAACTTGAGGCCATTTCCTCTCGTCCTATCACTAGTTACTTGGGAGAAGAGACCGACCCCCACCTCGCTACAACCTCCTTTCAGGGAGTTGTAGAGAGCGATGAGGTCTCCCCTCAGCCTCCTCTTCTCCAGGCTGAACAACCCCAGTTCCCTCAGACGCTCCTCATAAGACTTGTTCTCCAGACCCCTCACCAGCCTCATTGCCCTTCCCTGGACACGCTCTAACACCTCAACGTCCTTCTTGTAGTGAGGGGCCCAAAACTGAACACAGTATTCGAGGTGCGGCCTCACCAGGGCCGAGTACAGGGGCACGATCACTTCCCTACTCCTGCTGGCCACACTATTGCTGATACAGGCCAGGATGCCATTGGCCTTCTTGGCCGCCTGGGCACACTGCCGGCTCATGTTCAGCCGGCTGTCAACCAGCACCCCCAGGTCCTTTTCCAACAGGCAGCTTTCCAGCCACTCTTCCCCAAGCCTGTAGCGCTGCATGGGGTTGTTGTGGCTGAAGTGCAGGACCCGGCACTTGGCCTTGTTGAACCTCATCCAGTTGGCCTCGGCCCATTGATGCGGCCTGTCCAGGTCCCTCTGCAGAGCCTTCCTACCCTCGAGCAGATCAACACTCCCGCCCAACTTGGTGTCATCTGCAAACTTCCTGAGGGTGCATTCGACCCCCTCATCCAGATCATCGATAAAGATATTGAACAAGACCGGCCCCAAAACTGAGCCCTGGGGAACACCCCTCGTGACCGGCTGCCAACTGGATTTAACTCCATTCACCACAACTCTCTGGGCCCGGCCGTTCAGGATGGAAACATGGGTGGAAGGACAGAAAGGGAGTTAAGGATGACTGCTCAAATGTCTCCTTTACCAGTGTGCTAGAATCTGCATTGCCTGAATTCTTTATGCAAAGACTTTAATGTCTTCTGAAAGCTGTAATACAAAAATTGCCTTAACCCGTTGTTGTTGTTTAACCTCAGTCGGCAAGTGAGCACCACACAGCTGCTTGCTCACTCTCCCCTGCCCTGGTGGGATGGGAGAGAGAATCGGAAAGGTAAAAGTGAGAAAACTCATGGGTTGAGATAAGAACAGTTTAATAATTGAAATGAAATAATAAAATAATAATAACAATAAAAATAAAGGAATATACAAAGCAAGTGATGCACAATGCAATTGCTCACCACCCACTGCCCAGCCAGTCCCCGAGCAGCGGCCTCCCCCGGCCAGCTTTCCCCAGTTTATGTACTGAGCATGATGTCCCATGGTATGGAATGTCCCTCTGGCCAGTTGGGGTCAGCTGTCCTGGCTGTGCCCCCTCCCAGCTTCTTGTGCACCTCCAGCCTTCTCAGTCGGTAGAGCATGGGAAACTAAAAAGTCCTTGACTAGTGTAAGCATTACCTAGCAACAACTAAAACATTTGTGCCTTATCCACATTGTTCTCCTAAATCCAAACCACAGCACTGTACCAGCTACTAGGAAGGAAATTAACTCTATCCCTGCTGAAACCAGGACACCCATGGCTCACAAGGGATCAGAAGATGTTGTTGGAAGTGTCCCTTTTGACATTAAATTCAGAGAATTTTAATTATCAACACCTCTCTAAAAAACACACAAACAAAATGAAACACAATCCCAGCCTGCTTTTTTAACAATAAGTGTTGTCAATAAAGTTTATGAAGTAGCAACCTTCTGTCACAATGAGTAATACATTGATATATATTTCCATATTTAATCTAAAATAGCTGTTTTACTTGCACCATTTTTACCATACTACATTAGAATATAATTAAAGAGCTATTAGCACAGTTTATCAGGAGAAGAATCGCAATACCACACTACTATCTTTGCGCTTCTATATCAATAAGCTTTTCTAGCCTTTGAGACTGGTTTCTATTTTTATTCTATTGCTGCAATAAAGAAATGATAGTCACTTGTGTTATGTTATTAACTCTACCCCAAAGGGTTCTTGTTCATTTGCAGATAAATATCATTTCCTGTTGTTGATTATTTGGATACAGACATAAAGTAGGATCCTGATAAGCTCCTATGCCACATGGAAATATGGCAGGATGATTCCTGGGGTTTATGTTGCAATCATTTCAAGTGCTTAGAGCAATGATGTAAATATCAGATGGCATAAACTGAACCGGTTTTTTCAAACCCACTTCATTGTCAGCACCCCAAATGCATGTTTCAGAGCAGCATCTTGGTTTACAAATTCTGAATCTCCTTTTGGATTATGGTATAATATCTGTTGTCTTCAGGAGCCGTGCTGGAACTTAAGCCAGATTTATCCAAGGCAAATTATTTGGGTTAATTGCAGCACGCCCACCTGTTTTGATTAAGCTTAAATAGAATCCAGCTTCATCTCAATGTTTCCTACCTTAGAAAGTAAGAGGCTCAGTCCAGCATCAAAGACATTAAAGAGACAACTGGGAAGCTTAGGAGCTTATTAGTACTAGCTTCCAAATTAGATGACTGAAATTTAGCAGAAAGGATACTGTTCCCTCTTTCCCACCAACCTAAGTCACTTCTAATCTTCTGTGACAAACAGAAGTATTCACTTTTTCTAGACTTAATGGGTGTGTTTAAAAAAAAAATAAAAAATCAGGGCAAAGTAACCAGTCCCTATGGTTCTAGTTCATTCTAAACAGTGTACATTCTTAGTCTGGGACGAATGGTAAAATTTCCCATCCCCTACTAGTCAATGGTCAAAAATAATAAATAAATTATTTATCACAGATGTCACTAGATTTTTCTCTGCTTGTTGGCCTATTTTACATTGTTAGTTTTCTGTTGCCATTAGCAATATGGAACTGAGGAACACTAATGTAAAGTTGTTTCTCCATCAATCCACAGCACTGTTACCTTTAATACCATTTCCTTAATGCTCATGTAGTAAAAGACATAATTTCTTTTCACAGGTTAGCGTCAATTAGTTTAATGCATTCTAGTTGCCTTGATTTTTCTTGGTCATTTGTGACATCACCTATATTTTTCTCAGATATTTTGACATTTGGAAATATCATGGAAAAAAATTAAAAGTTTAGGTTTAGATATCAGTTCCCATAGAACTAAAAAAAAAAAATCTGGTTACTTTAAACATCATTCCCTTAAAAAAAAAAAAAAAAAAAAAAAAAAAAAAGGAAAGGAAAACCAAAACTCAGCTCACATTCACACCATGTGTACTTGGAAAATTAGATCCTATACTGGGAGCCAACTTTCACGATTATGGTGTCTTTTATGCGATTAGCCGCCTGATACCAGAATCTTTCTCACTCTGAACAAACATGAAGGGGGGAGAAAGAAGAAGGTAGGAAAGTTCAAGTAAGATTTCCAGAGATATCCAGCACCGTTTTGAAAAACTGAATTTGTTGATTTAAACACAGTACAATAAATCAGATTCCAGGACCCTCTTGGGGTCAACGTCTACCCTTGGAGAAAGTGAGATAAAGTAAAAAACCTGAAGATAAAAGATAGTTATTGAAAGCACTTTTCCCTCCCAAACCCTCTTGAGAGCATTTGAGCTTGTAGGCCCTTTTGAGGCTTGCTTTGTATGCATTTTAAAAGGGGGTGGATTCCTTTTTCCCCCACATTTCTCCACTATAGGCTACCTATTCACTGACTACCTACCTCCTTTTTTTTTCACTTGCTTCTTGATATTTGAAAGAACTCGGCCATGGAACACTCAGAGACCTTCCTCTGTTGTTATAGATTGTTCATGCTTATTTTCTTCATACGTATTCACAAATATGACACAAGTGTATATAATCACAGACAATAATAATATACATTTAGCAAAAAGCTGCTCCAAGAAAGACAGGCTCAGAAAACATTATAATTCCCACAAGTGTTTTTAAATACTCATGCAACAGTCCATCACCTTCCACTTGTTCTTTATGGCCACCCCCATAATCAGGGAATCAATGTTCCAGAAGAACCCAGGATAGTCCCAGGATATAACTTTACTGATCTTCCTTCTAGAAGGCAGTACTAACTCTGTCTTAGCTGTCTAAACATCCTGTCTGGTAGAGACTTGTTTCCCTGATGACTTCCCCATCAGACTGCCTCCTCGCTCCTGAGACAGATGATATACAGGGTTACAGCTGGACTAAGCACAGAGTGATATTACACTCGTGCACACACCACACCTTTTGCTCTACCATGCAGCATGCAGTCAGACTTTGCAGGATCTAGCAGTTAAATAATGTGGGCACGAAGTGAATTTTGCTTCAAGCCCAGTTCAATTCCACTCTTGAACAGCAATGTTAGATGTGGCTTATATATCCAAAATGACATACATATTGAAACCAGCCATATTTCTAAAGTGTTCTGAGGTCTAAAGAAGAATGTTAATGTATAAGGTTACACAACATGCCATTGCCATTAGAAAATAGAATTGTTCTAAATACTTGTACAAATTTCAATTAATGTAAGATCTTCACATGCGATTAAAGCAAAGAAAAAAATCCTGAAACAAAAATAATGATTCAGAGATAACAGTGCACAGCTTAAATATGTATATAACTGTGCTCCTAAACTGCCTAGTTGTCCTCTTATATTTATTACAGAAATTAAAATGCTACTGCTGTTACAGTTCATCTCTTCAGTTCATCTCTTCACTTCCAAGTCTAGGCAAAGACAGGATGTAAAAATATCAAATATCTCATAAGAAAAAAATGTCCTTTGAATACTGCCCCAATTAGGACACTTACAAATCTTGCAAGAGCTTTAACTTGCAGAGCAAAGTGATTCTGGCAAACTTCAAGGAAGCAACACATTCAGAATCATTAAACTTGAAACCGTCGGTGAACTAGGTCTGACACAAGCATGAGATGCAACTGGACAAAGTTTCACTGTTCTTAGTTGTAATGAACAAGATGGAAGAACTGCAGAGAAAAGGATTATTCCAGGTGGTCAATGGGTCAAACTCCATCCAGATCAACCAGTTTCTGTCTTGGCTTTATGATTTTAATAGTAGGAAAAGTAGGCAGGTGGTTTAAAATCATTCAAGTTAAGCAGAACTCAGAGCTGAAGTGTGCCTCTGAATCCAGGTTAAACTAATCATTACAAGACAAATTCATCAGAATGCAATTAGATATACCATTTAGACAGCATTTTTTTTTGTATCTGTTCTGTTGGAACCACAGTGCTATGGACAAAAGATCCCACCCTGTCTACATTTGCATTGTCCTACAGAACCCATTGGAGCTTAAACAGTTAAACCCTATTTGAGGACTCAGCTCCCTATATCTACAAGCCAAAGTGTAATTCAATACACTTTCACAAAGGGAAAAAAACTTAGTTGTCTCTTCTGTTCCCTTTCTGCCTTTCCAATACACATGTTGCATAGCTAATCCATAAAGCTAAGCTACCAGAAATCATATAGCAATGAATTTTTTTTTGGAAAATTTATACAAAATCCCTACGTATGCTTATGTCCTTATGAATCTTTATGTATATATATATATATACATATGCATGCACATGTTACATATACATGAAGCATACTTATAATATACGCAGTATATATATCTATTTAATATATACACATTATATAGTCATATATTTTATACAGGGAATTCATAGATATAAAATAAATGTATAATGTGACTCTGTGTGTGTGTGTTTATGTGCATACTTATATTTTAATAGCATAAGCTTTAAAGGGAGGGAAGGGGATGGGAACAGGAACAGGAACAAGAACACCCAAATGTTTGGGAAAGTTCTGGGACAAGACAAGCTCAGTTAAAATGCTTTTGCGACCTTATCTATGTTGGGTGCAACTGATGCTCTCTGTAATAACCAGATAGATGTGTCTTGTTAACTGCCTCATCCTGTGGTGTCATCATTACTGTAATTAATGAATTACCATAGCAAACTGCAGTGACTATAAAGTTTTAGAGAATAAGCAGCCATTACCTGTGACAATATGGGTTGGTGGACACCAATGTCATATATTTCATATTGGACTGGTTAGGGACGATGACACCAGCAATGTCCTTCGCTTAAAGGGGAAAAAGAAATCAACTTAGAACCTTCCTAAATGAAAAACTTTGCCCTTTTGCTGCCTTTCCTAATAGAAAACAAGTTAAAATGTACCATTGGGCAGGTTAATTGACTTACAAGTATGTCTTTTTAATAAGTGTCATAAAGTATGTCATGCAGCCGAAACTTGCTTTCAGTGCATTTTTTAAACTGTTGTCAACCAGATTAAAGTTTATTGTTCGCATGTAAGTTTCCGTTTTCAAGCAGTAATGAAAGACATTAAATTGATTTGCCATGCGTAGATATGAAGTGGGTTATGTCCTTTACTCTTTGTCAATGTGCCTTTCCCAGATGCTTTCTTTCTTTGCTGTTTGTCTAAGCAATGAATGTTCATGAAATGTTCTCCCTTCCCCACGGCCTGAGACGCAACTCTTCATTTCTTTCTTGTCCTGTTTCAGTTAACGGTTAGTGTATATAGAGACCTGATTCACCATAGATTGACTTCAGTCTTGCCCTTTTATAAGTCTTTGGAGTTCTGATGGAGAAGTGATTGAAGAACTCCTACAGTGAATCAGAATCTAATAGCGTGCTCTTCAGGAGTGTCTTTCTTTGTACGGCACCAGCATGGTGCGACCCTGTTACTGAAATTAGCACCTGGCATAACTCAAGACTGTAAAAACTCTAGAATAATCTCAACATTTGGCTACTTAAAACGCAGTATGCCAATTGAGATTGTGCCTCATCTTGGCAGAAATAAAGGACAACTGAAATTTAAAAAAAAAAAAAAAAAGAAAAGGTTTTCCGATGAGGAAAGGTGGATTTTAAGGGAAGGGACTGGTTTTCAACAGTAACAGAGAGAAGAACATTGCAAAGCATGACAGACATGGAGAAAATTCCTGGAGCAGGAAGTATTTTAAAATGCTCTGGTGAAGGGTAGGATTACATCTAGTAGTACCCTGTTTCTTTGATTTTTTTTTTTTTTTAAATGATACACTTCACACTCAAAAGAAATTCATGGACAGAAAAACAAACAAACAAAGAAACAAAAAAAAAAACCAACACAAAAACACCCTTCCAGGTCTGTCTCTGCTGTAGAAAGTCACAAGTGCTGCCAGTCCAAAATCTCTGTGTGTTGGTACTAAAAATAATTTTTAATTGATATTTTTAGTTTTAATAATTTTTCATTTTTCAATAGAACAGAAAAATCTTTATTGGTTTTTGGTTTGGTTTTTGTGTTTTTTTTTTCCCCCCGGGACACAAAAAGGGCAATCTCTCAGGTCCAGAAAGCAGCACAATTCAGGTGAAGAGATTTATTAACTTGTTATAAACTTTCATCTCAATCAGGAAATTAGAGACTCCTTTGCTGCAAAATTACATTTCAGTTACCCAGGTACTTCTGAAGTTATTGATCTGATAGCCATAAAGACTTCAGAATTTTTGTTAAATACATATTTTTACAAGCTATTTACAGTAAATTCAGCAAAGCCATATGTTAAGGACACTAAAATGGATTCTGCAGCTCAAAGTAGTCTTATCGACTTAGTAAGTTGAGACAGCACTGGGGTTTTAAGGATGTATGGGTAGATCTCAGGTACAAACAGATGGTACTTGTGGTGACATCATGGGATAGAATTGTTTTATCCTAGAGGTTTACTTTTCTCCTGAATAATATAAGTAAATTCTATTATTGGCAAATGATATAAATTAACCCATTTTCTCTACCTGTGGAAGAAAGAACAAGACCCTAAGTAAACTGAAGCACATTTAACAGAATGATTTCACTGTTACTGTCCATAATTATAGAAATCCAAAGTCCTGCCTCAGTCCTCAGTGAGGTTTTTCTCTTTGACTTCAGTGGGCTCCATGGCTCCTTCCCCAATTTCAACCTTAGCAGTGAAACAAAAAGCTCCAGAAATTTTGTCTCAAAGCAAACTCATCTGAGTTTCTCCCTTCTCTTAGTGTCCTCCAGGTCAGTCTGGGTAGGTATTGACAAGAATTTGATAAGAATACTCTATATTCATACATTTTCTGTGGGTTTCTTTTTACATAAGTCCTTGCTGATTTACACCCCATCGCCAACCCCACCATGGCCCACTCACACCCAGAAACCACCAGATACATGCACTTACTTGGCTTCCATTTTCCAAACTAAAGACATCATGATCTGGACACAGTAAACAAAGCCAACTGGAAGCTGCATGAATAATTTAATCACTCACTTAGGATTGGCCGGGCAGGCAAGATGAAGCTGCTTCCCCCAAATTAATAAAGGCTTTTATGGAACCATAAAAAGAGCAATAATTCAATCATTTTTTTAAAGGGCACTGAATATAATGCTTATTAAATGTTGGGTACAGCTGAGGTGTGCACTGGGATGAAATAGAAAGCATGCTCAGCAGCAATATGCCAAATGCATGTTTTCCCCTTTTGCTGACAGACAGATAACCTGACCCAAGTGTTTCATAAGAGATACTTACTGATTTTTTCCTTCCCCCCCCCCTTCCCCCTCTCCTTTTCTTTTTGAACTGATTTGCTAGGTCACGGCACACTGCTAGAGAAAAAAAACAAAAGGAAAAAAAAAAGAAAAATTTTAAGAAGGGATTTTATATTTCCCTCTCTTTTGCTTTCCTATGACAAAGTGCCATGTCTAGTGCTTAAAATAGAGGCAGCAGCGACAGGAGGGTACCAGGCAAAGAAAACGTGTACCCTTTCCTGCTTTACTGCTGACTCACTGTCTAGTTGTGAAGTTGCACTTTCTGTTCTTAACATTTGCCTCACTCTCCCCACCTTTAAATTACAGTTAATACTATCTACTAACCTCAGTATAGCAATGCAGTTCACTAATGAGACACAATTCTGCCTCAGAAAAAGTCAGGTAACTCTGAATGTTTTGCACTGATTTCAGCAGTAACTGTATATACGTTACCACCTTCTGCAGAATAAGAAATACCAGACACGTGAGAGAGAAAACCTGGTGATGAATGGAACACAAAATGTTAGCGTCTCATTACACAGGCATGGGTAGAGCTGATCTTCTCTTCACCTAGAAATATCATGCTTTTAAGTACAAAATTAAATAATAATAAACACCCCCCCTGTTCTGCAGCAGCTTAGTAGAAGTAGTATCTCTTCTTTGTAGTCTGTCGTTCCTCTCACTATGCAATTTTTAAATCGGGTTGCTTTGACCATGATCCACCACCTACTTCTTTCCCCTTGAAACCAACGGGTGGAATTGTACCATCACAGATAAATCACCACAAAGCCAAAACCCAGAAGAAATCTGGCTGCACCTGAACTACAATCCCCATGAAACACCACTACAACATTTAAAAATTAACGTAAATGGTACTGGATATTCAGTTCTCCAATTTTTCAAGTGGAAAGCGTTAGGGCTGTACAAGTGATAGTTCAGGCCGATTTAATTAGACCAATCATTACAATTTTCTCTTGAACTGGCTGTTAAATCTCTTCCAGCAGCTACACTACTGCCTGCCCTTTCTACTGTTTCTGTCTCAAAATGGTCTGTTCTTAGCCTGAAAAGAGATCCCTCCAAAATGGACAATTAAAATAGATATGTATGTGTGTACACACAACTGGACACTGACACAGAATGTTGTCAAAATGTGTATTTTTGGAAAACATGGTTTTGATAGAAACTTTCTCACGAGTCCTACCGCTGACACCAACCTGCTCATGAGTCTGATTTCTTCATGGTGCTCTTTTCACAGCCCATAACTTTCTATTGTAATTTCTGCTACTTTTCTTGCTGATAACTTCTGCAAAGAAAAAAAATCCCGAGTGATGAGCCTGAAACATGTTTTGAACTATTCCTTCGCTTCTCAAGGTAATCACTCTGTATAAAGAGTGCATCCTCAGCTGGGCTTTGCCATTCTTTGTAGCTGATATGAAAACATTTGCTTGAACATTCACATCTTTAAACATGATTCTGTTGTAATGCAAATTCATATCCTGGGGCCTAGTGGACAGGCTACTGTACAGGAACATTAAAAAAACGTATCTGTTTTTGTCTTGTCTGTAGTTTACTGACTGGATTGAGGCAGGCTGTGTCAAATCACGGTGCCTTACTTTCCTCACGTTCTCTCCTCTTTTAAGAACTGCTGACAAAAAGGGGTTGTTTATAGGTAGCCTAAGGACTGAGCAATTACTGTATTTGCTGCACCTGAATTGAGGAGTGGTTTTTAACACCACAAACAATGAACATAATTGAGTTGTCCTACTTTGGCTTGTTCTGAATGCCTGCCTCTATTCACTTGCCATGCACCGCACTGACAAACTGCTGCTCCGCTCACGGTTTGATCGTTCATTTCAGTGGACAAACGCACCACGGGAAAGGTCTGGCCGAATGAATTTGCCAGATGACTATCATTGCTGAAGAGAATTTTTCTATTTGCAACAATCCCACTGAAAATATCTTAGATTATTTTCTGACGTTTGTAAAAGTCTTCTTAAACTTTTATTTTTTGTTCCCCAAACAGAGAGTTTTAAAAAGTATATGAAAATAGCAAATATTTCATTTACTGTTTTATTGCCCATTCTTTTTTTTAATTTTTTATTTTTATTTTCCAGTAGGTGCTGTTGGCTTTCAATTTATTATGAATTTATTAAGAAATTTATTAGACTGGGTTTCTTTTTTCTTTTTTTTATTTGTTAGAATATTACATTTTAATACATTTAAAAAAAAAAAAATCTTTGAATGGAGGTGAAACTTTACTTAAAAACAAAATGATAGGATTTTCAAAGACATTTCAGAAACCAGGGTCCAGATGGGTCTTAGGTGCCTAGTTGCCTGCTGGGAATTTGAGCTTAAATTCCTAGGTTATGAATGTTCAACCCACCTGATACATAATTTTAATAGAACTTGATCTAATCATCCAAAAGCTACCGAAAGACTGCCACCAACTCCAGCAGACTTTGAATAAGGTACTGGAATGAGAAGCGGAATGTTTTGTGGTGCTGATGCATTATATAAAATTTAATTCATTATCACGATTACAAAGACTACCCTTTTTCCCAGTTGCCTATTGTGTAAATATCTCAAAACCCTGTGGGGTTGAGATGTCTTGGCCTGTTTCATGTTCAGTGTTCATTTTCACTCCAATTATTTCTTACTTGCTTTATCTACACTTATAATCTGCCCATTCCTCCCACTTAACATATCCTTTGAACTTTTCAAATGACTTCTGCTTCTCCTTATTATCTTTGCTTAACCACATCCTTGTCTCTGTCGTCCTATTTTTGATACTTTTTACTGGGATGAATATAGTTGGTATCCATCCTCTATATCTGCCAATTAGATACAGAACTTCATACTTTTTTTTCTTCATAACAGTAGATTTTCTGCACTGCTGTTGATATAATTTTGCTTCCTGCAAATTATTCCATATATTAGATTCTCCAAACCAGTCTTAATAAAGGAGACAAAAAAAGTTACAATAACTTCTGAGATTCTATTTTCACATATACCTGGAGGAATATTTCATATTTGAATATATTATGATCACTAAAGCAGACCTTGGCTGCTCAACTGTTTCTGTCGTATATGTCATACTTCGGCTTATTATCAGAGACCAAGTCCCGAATAGCTTCTGATTGCACTTGCTGCGAAGTACAATTGATAAAGGAGGTGTACAGAGCTGATGACCACACCATTCCTCTCTGACCCTCCAGGTACTGTCCAATCATTAGCAAAAGGGCTGAGAATTATCTTTAATGAGTGTTCAAGTGGGGGAATAGGAAGCTGGAGATGGAGAAGGAAAATGAAGAGGCATATGTAATGAAATGATTCATGCTTTATTTTTTCTGCATCTTTTTCAGAAATCTAGATGGCATCAGTGACTTACATAATCCATTGCCAACATTTATTCTTATTTCAGTTATCTCCATAGTGGTAGTCAAGCTGCTTATATCATTTGTCTCTTCAGGCATAGTATCTTCCCTCTCATATTACTTTAATCAATCATTGTTAGCTTATGTATAGTGCATATTATCGCTACTGTTTTGTGGTGTGTCAGTCATTTGTGCCAAACAGACCAGCTAGCAGCCCCAAAGGACCTCTATAAATGGACATTCTCCTCTGCAAGCTGTTAAGCTTAAATCAGAGCATGAGAGCCCTTGCATGAACATCATAACCTTCTATGGTGCACGAGGCTTTGCTAGTGGTGATGTCAGCACTTCCCAAGCCAATGCATCTCCAGGCGATGCGATGATCCTGCTCATTGCTCTGTGCCTCTGCCATATAAAAATCATCAGCAGAGAACCGGTCTGAGGTCCACACCTGTGCCAAGACCCAGCTGCCTCCCACCTCACTTTAAATGGTTACCCAAGGCACTTTATTTAACATTTTGTTAGATTTTAGTTTAGCATTCAGTATCTTTTGTGTCAGAGTGACGTGAGTTTTCTTCTCTATGTGTGTTGCTAATAACATGGTAGGCTCTGACTGTATGTTCAGAGCTGTATAAGGTGCAGGGAAAAAAGAAACTACTCCTCTGTAATGATGAGTCTGTGTCAGACTGAGAAACAAGAAGGAAATGGAGGCACAGAACTAGGGTTGACTCAAGGTGAAATCCTAATCCACTGAGTCCTCACAAAACCTCTGTGACCCAAAGCTGCACTTGGATTATAGGCACCAGAAGAGGAGTGACTGGTTACCAGTACCTTCCTACTATGAGTTACTGTTTTTTATGTCCTATTTGGTTTGTGAGGCCCTGTTTTGAAGAACTAGTTAAATATGCTAATGGCAAGTCTCTGCTGTAACATAACTGAATAGAAACTGTCATCTGATTCTCATCTCGTGACTCATGTTTGCCCATTTGCTCTTGTGTTAATACTCTTCAGCGGAAGAGCCGTGGACTTTATGTAGATGAATTTTGCACCTTAGAATATATTATTCCAAACTCCCAGTCCTGTGCTCTGATTCCATTATTGGCTCTATCTTCTGAGTACATTGTGGAGTTATAGCATATTTCACCATCTGAGAATCTGGCTCAGCATTTTTATTAAACTCTCTTTGGCAGACTGTGCTGTTACGTCAAATGCTGAACAACAGGGAGGACGTAAATATCCATTTCCACTGTCTCCCATCTCAAAATAATATTTATATTTATTATGTTGATTCTTCCTAGTTGGTCAGTTATGTGATTCAGCAGCAGTGATGTTCCACACTTCCACCTGTTTGCATTTACTCTATGGCTGCCTAGGGAACAATGGGGAAAATAATGCTCTTGTGAGCCATTCCGTTCACTATGTGTCAAAAAGTAATTTGAATCAAAGAGTCACTAACTTAATTGATGGCGATGGCTCCATCAAAAAAAAAACAACCAAAGAAATTGATGTTGTGCAAATTGCACATACATTGCTCTTGAATTTGTGAGCATATTCTTGTTTGCCTTGACAGCATTTAAATTACCTTTTGGACTGCTCAACACATTACTTAAGATGTGTCTGCATGTGAATTTTTAGCCACTAACGGGGCCAATAACAACCTTCCTGTGAAACTAATTCCTCTAACTTCAAGTTCATCTCGTAGTTTTTTCTGCTAACTCGTGGCACGTACCAATCATTGCTTAACATCCAGCATTTTAACACCCATGCCATTTCAGCAATGCAGCATACAAGAGATAACAGTGAGGCAGTGGTTCCCTCAGTGCAATAAAACTGGGGGTGATTAGCAAAGATTCAGCAAAGTGCCTGGGAAGGACACACACTGTTTCAGAGGCTTATCTAAGATATTTAGACATGATTTGATCTCAACTAATTTTAAACACTTAGAGGAGTTATCTGAAGTCAGACTGTAGTTGCCTGAGATTCCTGATATAGTTGGTGGATAGAGACAGGCGACATTTGGAAGGGATTCATTGCAGTTCCTGAAAATTTTGGAATGGAGACCTTGGTCTTTGGTATGGAACCAAAAAGGTCTATTTAACCCTGCTTTGCAATGGGTTCACTATTCACAACATATTTGTTTAATAGTAACTCCAGAAGGCAGCGACTAAAATTAATATTTGTCATTTCAGGGACTTTTCAAACATATAGTTATGGTATTTGTTGTAGAAGCTTATAACATAAACAGAATTGACAAAGGATGGGTGAGAAAACGGAGCTGAAAGATAAATGTGACTTCCCAAAATCACAGATTAAAGTTGGTTGAGAGATGAGTTGTTTATACAGCTCTCTCTGGGTGTGCACGTGTGTGAATGTGTATGTGAATCCCAGCAGAACTGTGATGGTTTTCTTAATAACAAATGGTTTGAGAAACTTTTTGTCCTTTTTTTCTTTTTCTGGTTCAACTTAGAAAATAAAAATGTTTATTTGGTATCGAGGAGCAAAAATCAATATATTAATATATATTTTAGACTAATATGCATGCACATATTTTTTTATATATATACGTGTGTGTAAAATATGCCTGTCTTATGACTTCCATTAGATGAATTACCTTACAGACCTAAAAAGCTGCAGTAGGTACAAAGATACTGCATATCTTGAAAGACTAATGTTATTATATTAACCAAGCTTGAAAGAATGTAGGTTAAATCACACTTAACTAAATTATTTCTGTAGTTTCAACCAGATCTATACTATTTAACTTCTGTCCAAGATGTTTGGGTAACAGAAGCGTTACCCAATGCACAAGTTCATTAGACAAAGAACAGCAGTTCATTTTTGGCCCATTCCATCAAGAAATTAGATTAAACCACTGTACCTGAGACTAAAAACATGGTCCCAACCTGAGAGCAGCTTATTTTTCTTCTAGGCAGTGACATGAGTGATAAGCCATGTTTGCTCCATACTCAAAGACAAACCACTGAGAACTGACGGGTGCTTATATTGGTCCTGAACTGAGAAAGCTGAATGGACAGGGCAAGTCTGTCTTCCAGGAACAACAACCTAATACCAACAGCACAGTCCTGGGGAGCAATTCTGCTTTAAAAAATAGTTCCTGAGTGTCTAGTCACACATAAAAAATCCAATTCCTTGCACAGTTCCTCTCTCACTATGATCTGTGATATCATAATCTCACAAAACTAAATAAAAACAAGGCATACAACACTTTTTTTTTTTTCCAAGGGCCAATAATGTTTACACATGAAGGACTTTAAGTCTAATGTGCCTTGAGATTTCTGCACAAAGGCCTTACAGAACTTCTAACAACAGATTTTAGAAAAGATGCACCAATCCTTGCTCGTTAAAAAAGGTAACAAACTTCTTTCTTTTTGCAATTTTTGTTTTATTAAACTTTTTTCTTTACTTACCTTCTCTCATCCAGTGAGTTCCTTTGCACCCATATATCATATCAGTATGAACCCTGGCATAAACATGCACAGAAACATTCATATATATAGCTCAAATTGTTTTGTTATTTTGACATTCATTTTTATTTTTGCTGTGGGTGGATTATAAAGTTCTGAAACTAATCTACACAAAATTAAAAAAAAAAAAAAAAAAAGGCTTTCTCCCCCTTCTCAATATTCTCATAATGTTCTATGCATACGAATCACCTTTGGGGGGGGGGGGGGGGGAAACCACAACCCTCAAAAATTAACAGCTTTCCATGCCTGCAAGCAAATACTGATTGGCTTAACAACAACAGCAAAATATATATAATTAATTATAAACATCTCTCCCTCACCAAAACAGAAAATCATAATGTATCAGTTTGGGGCATTAATGTATCTGATAAAGCATCCTGAGTTCCCACAACGCTCCATCTGCTGATAAACCTCCACTAGAACTGACTGTGATGCAACATATTTGAACCCCCTAGAGGCAGCTGAGGCACATTAAGATGCCATTAATGTCCATTTTACATGTCTGAGCTCTTCTTCTGAGTTGTGCTTCCTTTGTAAAATGTGACCGTGAGGCTATTTCCATCCAGATGTCACAGTGCATATCTGTATTTGTTTATGGTATTTAATAATATCTTCTGGCTGGGCAGAATAATCTTAGAATGCAGTGTATTTTTTTTCAGACAAAAGTGGTAGCTGCCATATGAATATGCAACACTTTAATGCAGCAAAAATTAAAAGGAAAAAAAAAAAGGGAAAAAAATGCCACTCATAGATGAAGAGGATGAAAGAAACCAGGAACAGCATTGTTAGGTTTTTAAAATAACATTTTAATGAGGAAGAATTAGGCCTTGATCCAACATAAATTGGACTATTTATATGCTTAAATTAAGCATGTGTTTAAATTGAGCACAAGCACTTTGCTACCTGGGGATTTGGTGAAGATCCATTATAAGAAATGTCTTGGAAAACATGAGGATGCAGTAGGCTAGTACTCTGAATAAAGATAGGTTGCTACTTACCCTATTTCTGTTTCTTCTGTGGGCTTATCTGATCTGCTTTTCTACGTATGCTTGCAGCCTCTCACTCATGCGTTGGGCAAAACATGACCGCTTCTTCTGAACCTGTGGGCCTTGCTTTTTGCTCTCCTGTGGGCAGTCAGGCTGAGAAATGAAGTGCTGGAGGCAACATTACAATTTGTTTTTCTTGCCAGTGGAGATGTTAGTGGCAGTGACTTCCAACAGCCACATATAATTTATTAGAGGATCTCCAAGGCACCATGTTGCCTTCGACCACAGATAAGGCATCACTCAGCTAAAAGATCAAAATCAGTTATGTTTCTCTTCATTCCCTTTCTATAATAGTGGTTTCAGGGTTAGAAGCTGATGAGGCTAATGCTGAAGCAGACTGAAGTAATGAATCTGTTTTTCTTTTCCTGTATTTTTGAGCCTTTAGGATTCAGGTTTTCTGCATTTCTCAGTACTTGTGGGAACCAGAAGCTTTCTCTTTAACACTATGCAGTAACACAACTGATTTCTGTACCATCACTAGCTTACAAAGGTCTTTAACAGAAGCATAAGGTACTCCAAGGCCTATGGCACAATCCTGAAATTTGTCAATACTGTGATATCCTGCTGAAGTCAAGGGGAGCCTTCTCATGGACTTGTCTGAACTTCCAACAACAAAAAGGACTTGGTAGTGCAAGTAAGGTATGAGCAAATTACTCTTTCATGACCCAAAGTATATTGCCTAAATTTGCCATTGATTCTCCTGGCAGTCTTGGAAAAGCAGTATGCCTCGCCTTGCTGATTTGTAAACTGCAGGTATCTTTGCACACCTAGTTTTGAAAAGGACTTTGAGAACCATGTTAGAAAAACCAGAGAGCAATCCTTGAGCTGAAGACCTGAAGGAGAATCTATTTTTGCCAGACGTGGCGGTATGACTTGGGGAGGAATAGTTCGGATATTGTCTCACGGGAGGCATTACACACAGGCTGATCTCACCACAGCTTCAGGCAAGCCTTGGTGTTCCAGATTTTGCCGTGCGTTTTGATTCCCTGTGCCATTCTGACGCAAGCAGAGAAGGATGCACGCAGCAAAAAAAAAAAAAAAAAAATCTTCTCCTTCCTCTTAATGATGCCAAATGTGAATGGTGCAATAAAGTACATGTGTAGCCGTATTAGCTTCTTTCCAAAATGAGGTGCACCGAAATCGAGAAGTGCCCATCACACAGTATGAATATGCAAGTAGTCATTACAAGAACCATCCTCCCAAATGTGGCAGCAAAGCTTTGGAGGTCTGACGAAGATGATTTCATGCCATCTGCCACCTGCTTCTGAAGGATAATAGCTGGCTGGTGTGTACGAGGCTTGTTCTAAATGTTATCATACTGTCTTCTTTCTTAAATTATGTGGCTAAAATGAGCCTGTCTTTGTTTTATTTCAATTGACACCAGATGCAGGGACTTGGATTCGGGTTTTCTGTTTTGCAAACACAAGCTTGGCAAAGAGAAAGGAGGAATGATAGGCAAAGCAGCTCAGATAACAGAAGAAACACTTCTGATAAGCCTTCACTTAAATTTCATCATTTAAAAATAAAAAAAGCTAAAAAAAAAAAAAAGCAGGATTTGACATCACCCCTGACTGGCGTTAAAGGAATAAAGAATCAGTTGTTTCAGGTCTTTTCCTATTTCTATTGCTACTAATAATTTTAATCATCATTATAAAAATCCGGGCCTAAAATAGATTCTCTGGATCAACCTAGCACACCGACGAAGATTGTAAATAGTGCTATCAGAAATTATTGTAATATTAACAATATTAATGTATTTAAAGTTGTTTAACAACCTTTTAATTCTCTTTTAAGTTACGCTAGGACAAAAATGTTGTTTCATTTCACCTGAGCTTTTTTTTTAGCCAATTATCATAGTAAAGCCTGAGGGATTTGGTAACGTCTGGCTTGCCGAGGAAATCTGAAAGGACAGTTCAGTCTTCAACATGTAAGAATTGTTCACCTTCTTTTACAAATGTGCCATGGACAACCTCTTCCCCAGATTTCACAATTTTAAATCAACATTAGTCACATCATTAACATCAAAACTTGAAGCAAAGAGAAACATGGCTGGTATTGATCTTCTAGCTGAGTGGTGCCCCATCTGTGACAAAGGCAATATTTTGTTGGTGACACCCTCTGATGTGGCCTCTGGAAGCCTGAAACAGGGCAATGCTGTGAGAAGTTGACCCTTTCCTTCTTTCCTCCTCATCTTGGGAAAATGATTCCCGCCGCGCCCCCCCCCCCCCCGATGAAGTATCTAGTAGATGAACTTGGATTAGATAACTCATTTTTCCAGACAATTTAAGTAAGGTGAGAAAAAATGTACTACAAAGGGCTTTACTGTGCCACAATGTTAGAGGATTATGTGCATAATAAAACTTTGCTTATTTTTTCTTTAGAGAAAAAAAAAAAATTATGTTTTGTATGCAGAGGACACGGCCTGTTCGTTATACAAAAGGAACTTTGTCTACACTAAAATACACTTGGGAAGCACAGCCACCTTTCTCCTCCTCTCATTCTCTGTCAGGGTGCACTGAGAGTGGGGCTGCCCCATGAGAGGGAACAAGCCAAGGGTGACCCAGCACGGGCAGTGCCCTTACCGACCGGGCAAGCTCTTGTGGGGTCCTGACATGGCAAGTAGAGATGAGGACTGGTAACACTGTGA
The DNA here is from genome assembly GCF_965638725.1 of Aptenodytes patagonicus. Taxonomy (NCBI): domain Eukaryota; kingdom Metazoa; phylum Chordata; class Aves; order Sphenisciformes; family Spheniscidae; genus Aptenodytes; species Aptenodytes patagonicus. The sequence continues at coordinate 8,360,727 of NC_134981.1, forward strand.
AAGGATGAATTCAATCCAGGGTCTATCCACACATCTCATCAGGATGAAAAAGAGATGGAGCTGGAGACAAGGCTGGAGACAAGCCATGTAATATGTCTGAGGGGTCTATCCAGGAGATGAGCAACCCACAGCACAGTTTCAAGGTCCACTCAGGAGGCAGGGCTGGAGACCAGCACCCTATGTTGTCATTGGGACAGGGACTGGTGTCCAGGACTGAGCTGAAACGGGACTCCCGTGCCATGGCAGTAAGTGGGTAGGGGTCTTGGGTGAGGTTGGTCAGGGTCGTTCAGGACCATTGGTGCACTCAGTGTCCTGACACTCCCCCTGTAGGATTAATCTTATATTTGTGCAGCAGGGAACCAAGCTGTTTCCCAAAGGTCACTTGGGCTGCAGCCAGGTGGCAGTGGCAGTGCCACCGCATGTTCTCCCCAGTCTGCCTGGGACAACCCATGGGAGTGGCCATGGATCCTTTCTCGTTTCCAGATCTAAGTTTCCTTCTCTTGGAAACCAGGATATGGGGTATGTGCTCAGCTTCTCAGCACCTCTGTTGCCTTAGGGACTTCATGGCCAAACTGAGATGAAGACTTCACATGTTAGAGTGCCCAGCCCATAGAAAAAGAAATTAATCAATGTATGGTGTAGTCAGTCTAACTCAAACACTCATTTTCTTTCTCCCTCTTCTCCTTAAAGAGTAATGAACAAGGCTGAGTTGGAGTACATGATATGAGTTAAATGCCCTTCAAAATCAGTGTAAGGCATTGTAAAGCATCACAGAGACATCAGTCACAGAATAACTTGTACTACATATTAACATGAGAAGTGAAAAGTATCATGAGAGGAGGAAAGGAAAAAATAAGAATATTTTGCCTTTTTTTTTTTCTTCTCCCAAAGGAACTTAAAAAGGCAAGTAAAGCACTGCAGAAAATGACTGTAGAATTCTGTTACATGCACTGTATACAGAGCCTAACCATTAACGTAGCAGAGTTCATGCACTCTAATAAAGAGGAAATTACCCTATATTTCAGCACTGTTTTTGCAGAGTTCCTTCTCATGTTTACAATCAGTGGGTAGCTATTGAACTTGCAAGGCTTTTTTTCCCTCTGCCTAGCAGTCTGCCATAGTCAGGCATATTACTATGGGATGTGCAAGTGAATTTAAAGTAAGAAGCATTTCTCTTAAATGCTTGCAATTTTCTGGTTCCTCGGCCCCTAGCAAATGTCTCATTGTGTTCAACTAATATTTATACATTTTTCTATACAGCTGTTTTTGTATTATTTTTATTATTTTTGCTTTCCAAGGTTAGATTTTTCCGGAGTGGCTTTAACTGTAGAAATAGATTATCCAGATGTATACAAATAAGCTTCTCTGTAAGTTCAAAGTCACTCATAAATAAGGGAGATGTGGCATTTTCCCCTCAGCTGCTACTAAAGCCTTACAAATCTTATAAGCTCAAGATAGATCCCTGATCTAAACATCACGTAAAAGTCCCATCTTTTCAGGTGAATAGAAGTTCATTTGCTCACTCACCAGAAGTGAAAATTGTAAAAGAAACCTCCAGCCTTCCTCTGGAATAGGAGTTAGCAAGGATATTAAATTTGTATACTGCGAGCTAGATATCTATATATTAAAAATATATGTGTCTGTAATTATATATATATTTCTCCTGTTGTTATTTCTACAACAATAGAATAGCTATCTAGATATAATTAAGGTCACAGGCTTAAGTACCAACTGAGGAACTGCAAAGTACAAAATAACAGCATACAGTAAGTCAGGTAGAAGGGTGTGGGAGCATAAAAAGTGGGGGAAAGGTAGCCTTTAGGACACAGAGGTAGAGAGAGGCAGGACTTTTAATTAGTAAATGCTGCCTTCTCTAATATTTTTGTTTTCAAAACTTGCACAAAACAGAATGGTGCTTTAATGGGATGGGAAACTAATCATAAAAAAATCCCAAACCCAAAACCCAACCAGGAAGCACAATTAATTTTATCTCTTTGAGAAGGAAAAGTACAATTCTGTGGAAGGGTATCTGAAAAGTGTCCCACGGACACCCCTGTACTAGACATATCATATAAACCAAAGGGGCAGTATGTGAAGACAAACCTCCAGTCATGGTTTGTTTTGAAGCATAGCACAGCTCAGTTCAGCAGCAGTCTGAAATTTGCTTAATGGTTTATGTGTCGTCTTCTCATCCCTTATTAATGTTCATTTCCACATTCAGAAACTCCTGGCTTCTTCCCCTTCTCCCTCTCCCCCTGCTCCCAATAAGATTATTGGGACAATTCACAGATCTCTCACTTTTTCTATGTTAAAGTCTCTTTCTGAAAGGCCTACACTTGCCTAGTGTATATGTACTTTAATTAAAAGCAATATATCTTTCTTTTTTTCTTTCCTTCTAATCTCTATCTATAGGCTTGTCCTTGGAGTTTTCATTCTTCAGGGCAAGGTGAACGGAATTCATCTGTTTGCCTGGGATATACCTAGTAAATTTAAGACACTAAATATAACAAAAATAGGGATGTTTTTATTATTATTATTTTTTTTAGTGTAAGCCTTGAAATATGACACTCACCAGGAGGAGGAACAAGGGGGTAAGAATTCCTTAAAAATTGTCCCCAAGGCTCCTTAATATTTACCTTAAAAAATAACAGGTCATTCCTCCTAAAATTAAATACTGCCTTGGTAAAGTCAATGGCAAAGTTGCTATTGGCTTCAAAGGAATCAAGGTTTCACCTCTTGTCTTAAAACGTAAGCTTCTCTGCTACTGTAAATCAGTGTCACTCCATGACTTGAAATCAATAGTGCTCTTCTGATTCACACTGCCTCCATATGTCTCTATATTCACACTGCCTGCTATATGAATCAGGACACTTTCCTGCAACTTTTTTCTGGGGTAGTTAAGTTCTTCTGAGTGGGAGCGCTCTGGATGATGAGGAAGTGCTTCACAACACAACAGCTCATTCCTCACTCCAACATTGGTGGCACGGTCCTCGGGAGAGGCAAATATAGCATTTTCCAGATGGAGAGGCCTGGTCTTTGGTCTTCCGATTTTGCTGGAGGGAAAGCCACTGCTAGGAAAGAGGAGGGAATCAGGTTGGGCAGGTAGGGGAGAGGAGGTAAAGCATCAGGATGAATTGGTGCTTCAGGAGCTAAATTAGGAGATATCTGAAAGCATACGCTGACATCGTTCAACAGCAAAGAGCCTAAGAGACACCAGAAGAGGCAAAAACACCAGGAAATTGCTGGGAACACCTTTTCTTCATGTCGTACAGGAGAGGTCCAGGGCATGCAGCCATTTTCTTAGTACAGGAGATGGTTTATTTTAGTCTATGATTTATTCTGTGTCCAACTCATCAGATACTTTCCAGGTTTAGAAGTGATCTGTAAGTCCTTTAGTTGACTTCTCAGCAGTGGCAGGGTCAGCTAAGCTGTTTTATGTTATTTTGACATCAATTGCCTTCCTTACAAGATATTTGGAAAGCCTTTAACTAATATAGAGAAGTCCCTGATTGGGAATGATGAAAATTATTATTCTCAGTAGGGGGAACAATGTTTACCTTCTGATAGCCCTGGACTTCTGGGAGCGCATCCAATACTATAGCTGGAGACAGCAGAAGTGTGCGCCAAGAACTTCCAAGTCAGATGCTTAAATATTTGAGGCTGAAGTCCATGTTTAAGTAGCTAAATAAGCAGCCTAATCTTCAGCAATGATATGCTGGGTAGGCAGGATCTTTCTAAGGCAACACATTTATTTAGGTATTCAAATTTGTGTTGAAAAGACTACCTCAAGGCCATCACACTGGAACAAGTCATTGCCCAAATTTCAAAAAGAAACAGGGGCCAGGTTGGTGTCTGTAAATGATACTGAACCACAGGATACAATGTCTTATTTAGAAGATTCATCTTTTCAGTACACAGAGCACCAGCAGGAAAGTTAACAGCCTGTCCTTCATCCTGCCAATTAATGGAGGTGCACTTTTAGCAGCAGAAGTATCACTGTGCTGCTCCCTGCTTTTTCTCGGAGTTGGGCACTGCTGAGACAAGTGAGTGTTTAAACAGATCCTTAATATAACTGCAAATGTTGCCACTTCTCCCTGTAGAACTGAATATACTTGTATTATTACTTTTTTCCCCCCCACTACTGTACTGCCAATAGGCTCAAACTAAGAATGGGATCTGAACTCTGACTCTGGAAAGGAAATGATCCTACCAGATGGGCTGGCAATTTAAATAGCCGGGATAGACAAGTGAATACTGTCAGTCCTATTACACAAGTAGGGAACTCATTAAACATTGTGCCCTAGATTATACACTTATTTAGGGGTAGAACTATGAGCTGAACCCAGATCTCCTCTATCCCAGGTGAGTGCATTAGCCACTGCATGTAATAAGGCCAGAAAGGGCAATTTGAAGCAGGAAAGAAAAGGAATCAAGGGAGCAAGCAGCAGAGTTGTTAATGTAGTTGTGGTTTTGCATATGTGTGAAAAAGGAGAGCAAGGGTCATTCTGCAAAGACATAAAAAGAAAAGAATAAAGATTGGAAAGTGACTCAGGAAATAACTCTGCAAAAAGATGGAGCAATTAGCCTTTTCTTATTTTCTTTCTTTGCATTATTCCTCTAAACTTTATTGATTTTTTTAACTGTGTAGATACAACATTTTATTTTTTGTTTTATTATAACGCTCACCATCTCTTCAAATTCCGATTGATCTGGCTTTTGCTTTAATCATCCAATTAATACAGCTCCAGAAAAACTCAAGGGAGATGTACCTAATGCTGAGAACAAAAAACCATACAGGCAGAGCTGTGTTTATGACCCTGTTGGAGGCTTTTTGTTTATGCCTAACTACTGTGATCAATACATCAGGACTCTTAAAAACATGCATATTGGGTGAAATGTAAATGGTGATTTTATTTTTTTTTTCTCAATAGGTTTTATTTAAAACCAATTTGCTCCATTCTACTTGAGTCACACAAATGCAAATCTCAAGTGCTTTCTTCTGAACCACAAGAAATGAGAGAAACATTTAGCCGTAAATAAAGCACATGTATATGGGTATGTATGTGTGTGTGGATGTTATGAATAGGATATTGTGCATGTATTCCTATGGTATCAGGAGAGGACCATTGCACCCTGGCAGGACTCAGGTGCTCTATAATTCTTCATGCCAGAACAGTAATCCTTGTATGTATTATAGGCACTAAAACAAAGCTGAAAAATCAGCTGTGAAAAAAGGTGGTAAGCATGGTTGAGTTTTCCCTGCAGTTCAAAGGGAGTTATATTCAACCCACTTCTCTGACCTGCTCCCCCCAAAAAAAAGTGTCCCAAAAATGTAAGCCAAAACCTTTAGTTATGGAAAATTAAAAATATGTTCAGCCTTCAATTCTTTCCTTGCACCACCATCACCCAATATTAAATTGGAATTCAGATATTACTGATTGCTTTACTGTTTTGTTTTGTTCTGTTTCTTCTTATAAATGTTGAAAAAAAATTCTAGTGAATCTTTTCAGTAAGTTTCAGACAAAACATCTTCAATCATTACCGAACCCATGTGCCCTTGGAGGGGAACACGACTCTGCATTCTCCACTCCGTAGCTGTCCAGTATAAGGCCTCCTCCTCTATACCCCCAGTACTGGGCACTCACCAGTGATTGCCCTTGTGCTGGATGCAATGTGTGAACTCCTGTCACGAGCACCAGCTGGTGTGACTTTACATACCATGTCACTCCTCACAGGTAAACCTGAGAGCCATGTCTCAAGGGATGGAGCACCTCAGCTCTCCCCAACACTTCTGGAAATGTCTTCCTTTCCACTTGCCCAGCTTTCAGATGGGTAGAGTGAGCTTATAGGTGTCCTTTCCTTCACTCTTACAGCTTTGGCAGTGACTATTTTTCCCATTTTCTTTTGTTCTACATCTCTACATGTCAGCTGTGACATGCTGTGCTGCTGGTCCCCTGTTCATGATGGTAGAACTGTGTAATTGTGCATGGAGGATGTTTTCAGGTTTCTTTTGATTTTTTTTTTATTTTTATTTTTAGCTGAAACAGAGACTGCCATGAAGAACAAATATGATTCTGCTTACTTGGTCAGCTAGTAAAACTGTGGGCCAGAAAAAGATGGAAAAAAATAATTTACTTTTTCTTAACCTAGGCTACAATTTATTTTGGACAGAGATTATGATATACAGAGACATTTGATTTTTAGTACAGTGAAGACCTGAAGGGAATTTACACACCTTTGTCAAGCAAAGGACCATTTAGTCCCATGTCCTGTCTGCAGCTATGATCAGCAGCAAATGGCCGTGTATGAGAATAGGAATAGGACAAGCATATAAAGACATATAAAAAGGGCAAGCGTATAAGAACAGCGGAAGCACACATGTCCCTGGAGACTATCCCAGCTTCCAACAGTTTGCTGATCAACTCTGCTGAGACAGAAATGTCTCTTAGATTCAACAAGGCCAAGGTCCTGCACTTGGGTCACAACAACCCCATGCAGCGCTACAGGCTGGGGGAAGAGTGGCTGGAAAGCTGCCTGGCGGAAAAGGACCTGGGGGTGTTGGTCGACAGCCGGCTGAACATGAGCCGGCAGTGTGCCCAGGTGGCCAAGAAGGCCAATGGCATCCTGGCCTGTATCAGAAATAGCGTGGCCAGCAGGAGTAGGGAAGTGATGGTGCCCCTGTACTCGGCCCTGGTGAGGCCGCACCTCGAATACCGTGTTCAGTTTTGGGCCCCTCACTACAAGAAGGACGTTGAGGTGCTGGAGCGTGTCCAGAGAAGGGCAATGAGGCTGGTGAGGGGTCTGGAGAACAAGTCTCATGAGGAGCGGCTGAGGGAACTGGGGTTGTTTAGCCTGCAGAAAAGGAGGCTGAGGGGAGACCTCATTGCTCTCTACAACTCCCTGAAAGGAGGTTGTAGCGAGGTGGGTGTTGGTCTCTTTTCCCAAGTAACTAGCGATAGGACGAGAGGAAACAGCTTCAAGTTGCGCCAGGGGAGGTTTAGATTGGATGTGAGGAGAAATTTCTTTATCGAAAGGGTTGTCAAGCACTGGAACAGGCTGCCCAGGGAAATGGTTGAGTCACCATCCCTGGAGGTATGTAAAGGACATGTAGATGAGGTGCTTAGGGACATCATTTAGTGATGGACTTGGTAGTATTAGGTTAACAGTGGGACTCGATGATCTTAAAGGCCTTTTCCAACCTAAATTATTCTATTCTATTCTATTTCTTTGTTTTTCTTAATATTTTAAGGATTTCACGCCCACAAGTATATCCAGCTTCCCTGAGAACTCAGGCCAACTTTTAGTACACACTAGCTTTCTGTTGTAAAGCAATACCAAAGTCATCTCTACACCATGCAAAATAACAGCTTCTTTTTGTTTTCTATGAACTTGCAACTTGCCAGCTTCATTGGATGCTCTCTCTATTTCACCTCTGAAATGATCATCTAGACTCAGCTATTGTAGGATTTCTAATCATCTTTACTGATCTTAAAAGTTACAACAGAGCCTTCTTTAGGGGACTAAGATATCTCCAAGCCCCTCTCCGGTGCAGACTCACAAGCAGTTTAGGTAACAAGCTCTAGAGCTTCTGGAGAAGAGCTACCTGAAAATGCCTGGTACAGACTTGCATGCCAGCATGTCCTGGCACAGCCACTGAACAGGCTGTTTGCAAGGCACTTATGTGGGTGGCTCCGGCAGGAGACAGAGCCCATCAGACACTCAGTGGCTGCCTTTTCTAGAGGTACAGATGCAGCCAACAGATTTCCTCTTGCCTCCCCTCCACCTTGGAGAAGCCAGTTTTACAGTATGCTTGAAGCCAATTTGGTGCCTAAAGAATGATTTCCACCACCAGGAGTTGCCAGGCTGTAGGTGAGTGAATAACAGCCCTGTGCCAATTTCCCCTCTATCATAAGAAATCACCACTTGTTTACTCGACAGAGCTACAAGTGTAAACAGCTGTACATTTCAGTGCATACAAGATGTTACAAGTGTAAAACAGCAGCCATGCATATTATGTGATTCAGGACTCTACAGGTTCACTACCTCTTTCCATCAGAAAACAGAGAGCGTAATGCAGTTTGCAGGGAGAGGAGGACACCTTTGTTCAGCTGAAACATGGCGAGCACACGCAGGCAAGGAAGAGGTGATCTGCTGAGTTTTCCAGCGGTCGTGCCGCTCCAGAGCCAGGGACTTAGCTGGCGGTCAGCAGCGATGTTACTGTCACAGTGTCACCTGTCAAATTGTCTCTGCAGGAATAATGGTGACTGGATGCCCTGGTGATTAGTGCGTGGTTAAAACCTAGCGGATGCAGGCAAACAGTCTGAGCTCGCAGCCAGGTTTACCCCCCATGTAATGGCACTTAGTTCAGGGAAATCACTCCTGATTGGCACCACAGACTAAAGAATCTGTCTGAAGGGGTGGAAACGAAATGTGGCAGTGCCAGAGTGCTGACATATCACCTCTTTTCCAGGTGAAATGCAGTTCTTTGTGATTAATAACAATCTGCTTTGAGTAGATACTAGATGCTCCTTATTAATTAAGGCTCTATTATGCCTAATCAAAGCACATAAAAGAAGTACCTACTGACTTAGTAAGGTTTTGCTTTTTAAGGGTCAGACTATGGCAAGCAAAATTGGTAACAGATCAAGAGGGATCCAGATGAGGAGAAGGGGTCATTTGGAATAACTGATAATGTGCATATGTGCTGCTGAGAAGCAACAGCAAGGAAGCCTCAGAAAAAGGTATCCTCTGATCCAAAATACTTGTACGCCAAAATATAAGCAAAATCAGAAAATCCTACGATAAAAACTCCAAGAAATGGGTGCATTTCTGAGCAGGTATCTCTTTACTTTTAATTAGAACAAAAGAAAATAAGAGGTGTCCATCAAGACCAGGACCTTGCCTCTGGGGGTGTTCAGTAATAGATGCTTTGAAATCCATGCCTGGAGCCAGTGATCTTTTTCGCATTGTGCCCATGTCTCTTTTGACACTCAGCAAATTACTTCTTCACCTGGTGATTACAACCAGACTGTCCTTCAAAAATTCGCCTTTATGAAACTCTTTCATATTTTTTCACCCTGCTTTCAAAATGAATGTTGAATCACAAGAAGAGTGGAAATCAGTTAATTTCCACTGATTTCAGTGGAGTATCACTAGTTTACACCAGCTGAATATCTGGCGCACAGTTCTTATGAAATCCCAATTGCAAATCATTGCAGGAAAAAAAAAAGACACAATCATGGAAATCTATAATAAGCCTGTAAAAGTCCTCTGTCTATGAAGTCTTATCTTTGCAAATGTTAACCATTGCATTATGGCAATTAAAACATGGACAGAAATGAAAACCACTTCACCTGCTTGATCTCACTCACTGTATCTTTATACCATATAGAAGAGTTCAGAACACTTCACTGTCTTTCCATCTATCATTTTCCAATACTATTTCCTCTATTTCCTGCTCCTTTTTACAATTTTCACCTCTGTAATGACATTCTGGGTGATCCACCACTGCACATCTAAACCTCACCTTGCTTCTTTCTGACCAAGTCCTGTTAATCATACCCAATCTAATAATAGCAGTGTTAATAACACCTTCTGATACAATATCCTCCTCCACAGGTCTTCTATGTTCTTCGGATGGCTAATGTCTTGTTAAAACTTTTTTTACTTATTAATTTTGTCTGTGACAGAGCTTGATTAGCTTCTAAATTACCCTGTTCCTATTTTTAGTGCACTATGCCCCTACCCTTCACACACAGTTTAATCCCAAAGTATTAATTCGTCTCTATATAATGCTGACTTGTCTTTCTCCAGGTATCCTAAATCTTCCTGTTTTCGTTTGAGGTCCATCTACCTTTGTTTTAACTCTTATTACCTTTCTCATTACTTTTACTGCTCTCTGTTCTCCATTGACGGGCACAATTGCTTTACAACAGCCACGGGTAGTGCTGGAGAGGTGAAGGGTCAGGTTCACTCTTTGAAAGAACTCACCTCACGTCCTCCTTAAATTAGCAATTGCAATAATGCACTGAGTCAAGAGAGGGAGGGAGGGGAGATTTTTATGTCTCTAATCACTTCGGGGTAAGTTGTGAACTCAGCTATCTGCAGAAGTGAGAGTCAGAAGAAGCAGCTCTTTGCTACCACCTCATAGAATCACAGAATCATAGAACAGTTTGGGTTGGAAGGGACCTCTAAAGGTCATCTAGACCAACCCCCCTGCCGTCTTCAGAGCCGTTGCTCAGAGCCCCGTCCAACCTGACCTGGAATATTTTCAGGGATGGGGCATCCACCACCTCTCCGGGCAACCTGTTCCAACCTCACCTAACGTTGTTACTTGTTAGACATGTCTTGCAAGCAGGAGGTGGGACAGAGCGGGCAATCAGACTTAGTGACGACCACTTAACCAAATGGTCCCACAGTAGGGAACAGGCTGTAAGAAGCAAACTACTGCTCGAGTTTACTTGTCCTGAGGTAATCACGATGCAATTGTGGAGAAAAGGCAGTCAGGACCCTTAGTCAGTTGCAGAGCATCATACTGATGTAACTATTTATGGTGTGATCTTTTCCCTGCTCAAACCTATACCAGATCAAATTCTCTCTTTCTGTGCATTTCTTGCAATAGTATTTGTATGGTTTTAATGATAAAAAATGAATGTTGTGACTTTTTCAATGGAATCAACTGAGATGGAGTGACAAAAGAATGGAAAGAAGAGGAAAAGGAAGGAAAAAGATACAGGCTAGGAAACCTAGGACAGTCTTGATCTCCTTTCTGCCCCTTAAATCCCACAGATGTCCATGGAACCCCATGAATTTGGTAGATGGGACTGACAGCAGTATTTGAGCCAGCATTAGTAATGGGTCTGGAAAGTTATCAGATTTATGATCAGATTTGTCCAGTTTCTGGCAGAGCATCAGTGGAAGTCTGACTACATGGCCTATGCTGCCAACTTCCTTCCTCCTCCAGAGCCCTGCAAATAGAGATATATAGGACACCCAAGTTAGATTTGCCTCTGGAGTTCATTCCTTCCAGAAATTAATCAGACATCAAGTTGAGCTACTTTTGAAATTTAGTGTAGCATGAATCTTGTAATTTTTAAGTCTTACTAGTACAGCTGTGGGATGCTCTGCAGTCTCTGCAGGTCCTGCCAAGTCACCACAAACCCATCACCAAATGCTTCCTCCAGTCTAACACACTTGAGAAGATATGTTTAATCATTTTAAACAGTTGTTCCTTTTTTGATTGGTGCTAAAAGAATATGGTTTTCCTCCGTCAGATGTGTTTTTTACTGGAAAAAATGAAGATATATGAGAGTTGTAATATGTAATACATAGGATTTCAATGTACAATGTTGATGTAGGCACCTAATAAAACATATAATGTAAGTTCCAAAGAAGGAAATGATGGAGAACTGGTTTTACCTCACCACCTCTAATGGGAATAGGTGGGGAAGAGACTAGGATGAAGAAAAGAAGCAAAGCCACAGAACACAGAAGGCAAAATGTCTCAGGCTGATAGCTCTTGGGCTTTCATATTGCATCTTAGCAGCCTACTTGCATGGTTCCCATCCTGGTTACTTTAGCAGCAGCTGTCCCAAGCCCACCCACATTGCTGAAGCAATGGTAACATATGCCCAAATCTCATTGCAACTTATGATGTGCTGTGGCAGGAGGCATCTGACTGGTTGTAAGCATATCCTTCATACTTTTTTCCTCTCTGCATGGCAGCTGCTCTTCACATCCAGCAGACTTCGTTTCACCTTCAAAGAGGGTGTCTGATGCACAGCAGCTGCCAAATGTTTCTAAAGAGCAGCGTTCTTAGGAAGATCTGCTCTATTCCCTACAATATATCCATCCAGCAGATGCTATGGCCTTGCCATGCATTCTCCACCCCTTCTTCAACACCCAGATATGAATTGGGACTATTGTTTTCCCATCAGGGGGTGGCCTCTTCATCAGGACAGAAGAGGAGAGCAGCTCCTTGTCTCCATTTAACCACTGCACGCCAGAACAGAGTCGTTAAGCACCTCAGCACCGGTGATCTAGTGCCCTGGAAAATGAATGAAATTGCCTTCAAGTGCTGAGCCAAAGCAATCAAGATAACCTTGACTAGCCACCTCTTCCCTCCATGTCACTCATACAGTCCTCTGGCATGGGTTGCCTGTTTGGCTGACCTTCATTCCTGTGGAGCCACGTGAAATAAAGCAGATTCTAAAATTTGGGGCAGAATATGCTAAAATGCTTTCGTCTTCTACCCCTACACTGCATCTGATGCATTGGTCATTTGCATTAATGCTATTGTAATTGCTTTATTGAATATGCTGGCAGAATATCCTCATTCCAGGTATATTGAAGACATGGGGTTGATGGCTTGACCTTGCAGCTCCTTGCTGGAATGTAACTCCAGCTTGTGGAAGGAAGGCAATGAGTTCCTCTCCTAAGAGGTGCATAATCAGTATCCAAAATGAGTCTCCCATAGACATTTTGCTTAACAACAAATTTAATGGAAAGGCTCCTTGTAACACAAAGGGACACGAGCCACACATTCTAGAGCTTTGATAATCAAATCATTATTTTTGTAGCCTTAAGGGATATCTACTTACAGCAGAATTCAACATATAGTTTAATTTACTTATCTGATCTTTCTCTGCACATGAATAGCTTCTATTTCCTGCCCTATTTCAAATTTTCTTACATAATTCAAATGGCATCACAAAGTATGTATGTGTGTTTTTGTACTGATGATATTGACAACTGACTAAAAGAAGGTTTCATTTCTCTGTTCTTCTTGTCCCTTCCCCATCCCTGGCTATTCAAGCTGCAGCTCAAAAGGATTTATTTTTGATGATCTTAATTCTGTGCCAGTGTTATTATTAGTGTTTTAAATTCTAAACTCTGATCCCTTTCATCTTTTTTATTGTTGTGCTTTTACTAATCCTCAGGTCTTATAAAGTGCTTCTCATCTGTACATCTTAAAATGCTTTACAAAGGAGACTGGAAACACTATTCTTTACTTGACATGCTGGGGAACTAAGGCACAGAGAAATGAAGGGTCATATGCAAAAATAACACAGGCAAACCAGTGCTGAAATAAATTCCAGCTTTTCCTGAGAATCTTCCCTATCTAGTCTGCTGTATTGCTCTCCTCACAGGATTTGAACAAAAATATCAGTCATTAGAATTGTAGTCAAAAAGTCTTCCTTTCTTTTTCTCTTTTATTGGCTCCAACTCCTTTTTTTTCCCTCTTTTTCCTCTTTTCCATACTTTTCAATGTAAATATGTGGTTTAAGAACTTTTGAGAAAGTACGAATGCAAAACAGAAATTCTGATCCAATTAGTGCTTCTCATTATTAGTGGTTTTGCAAGTGCATGTAGGTTTAACACTCATGGACAGTCCTGCTAGCTAATGTCTGATGCTCCACAGAATCAGATTTTCTGCTGTTCCCAGGTTAGGAATGTAAAGAAATTGCACAAAGTGAATCCCAAACACAAATGTGGCTAAGTGCGATAGCATGGGTGACAACAACTTGATAATGCAGAGCTCATAATGAGACACATATATATGGTCTTATCACCCCAAACAGCTCTACCCTGCTGATTTGGGTAAAAAAAAACCCACATCAACAAGAAGTAAAAAAACTTTTCGACCATCTCAGCGCTCTCTTGCTCATTACACCGACCTGTCAGAAATGACAACTTGGCCGAGCCCAGTTATTCCATGCTGACAAGGTGCTGTATATGCTTTTCTGCAATAATGTCAGCTTTAAGGTGCAATGTACTTAAGGAAGCTCATTTCTATGATTTGGCCAAAAAGAGCCACTTGCCCTGTTGGTGGGGTGAGCAATACCTTAGTTTCCTTTAAATTAAGAGTAATTTTCATGAAGATTGTTCTTGGTAAACTAGCTTAAGAGAGTGGAACTTTTTTTTTTTTTTTTTTTTGTTAAGAGGATGCTTACTGAGCAATTGTCTGATGATTTCCTTGTAGTGTCTAAAACAGCAATAATGTTTCCCTAATATCTGACATATTTCAGAAATATCCTAAATGCAACCAAATAAAATTGCATTCAGGGACATATGCTGGCAATCCACTATAAATAAGGAGATATAATATAAACATGACAATCTAAAGGGCAATGATGCAATAAATGTACATTTTAATACCAGGAGGACCAAAGAAAACGAATCTCCAGCTCCACTTGCAGAACCGCGACTACAAAATTTTAGGGAAATTGAATTGCGTTAGGACAGAGCCCCTTGAAACTTGGAAGGGGAATACGTCATGTTTTGAACAGGTGCAATGGGAGGTAGAAACGATAACTAAGCGGTTATGAGCCTTAACACTGGTTATGCATGAAGGCAAGGCATACCCATCCACAGCCATATGAGTGCTGTGAAGGCAGCCAGCCAGTAGGATCCTGGGGTTACTGGAGTACAGGGATTTTAAGTCTCCTATCTACTTGCTGCAATGGGAAGTCTCTTTAGCTGCTGTGATAGCCGCTGAAGGGTTTGTTCACTGATCTCAAGCACCTAGATTCAATTTTTATAGATAATAATGTGTATTTAATAACACTTAATTACCTAATCCACTCCATTGTTTATGTTGCATTAATATATTTCTACTTATAATTGGGTTGGGTGTTATACCAAACACCATTCCCTGTGTTAAAGTGTCTGCATACCTACTCAGGAACAGACCCAGGTATATATTACCCTAGTGCAAGCCTAATCTCTACATAGCACAGGATACTCAGAACTAGGTTTTCTAATAGACAAATTATGTGTTGGAGTGATGCACTGCCTGAAGCCATATCTCCCTCTGCTGGTAAGGTTACCGATTGCTAAAATGTGTTCATCCTTTAGCAAAGATTTTCAAGGTTTGAACTTTCAGACTAAAAGGTCATAGGTTTGGTTCATGGTATGGTGCTATTATGTAGACTAACATCCAATTCCTCATCTTGAGCACAGAAAATATCATTTGAACACTGGCTTCTCAGCAAAAGGGAACAATATGCCTCACAACTATGAGCTGAAGCAAATGAAGGTCTAAGAGAAAAAAAAGAAAAAAAAAAAAAGGATGGAAGTGCTAAGGGATGGTGCTGTTCCACTTGGGTGGCAATTCTTAGAGACTTGTCCATTACTTCAGACTTGGAGCTAGTACTTCATCTCTCAATGGCTAAACCTGTGCTCATTACTGTTTGCAAACATTGCAAAATGTTTTAATAAATGCACAGAAAGGGTGTGCTAATGAGGCATTTACAACCTTTTTGAATTAAATACCTAAATAGGAAATTTGTCAACTAACAGCTTTGTTTGAGTTACTGGAATTTATTTAGGGCTGATAGAAATGCAGAAAAGAACTCATTACTTTTCATCTATCATTTTTTACTTTTATTTTCCATTAGAGCAAATCTGTAAATAAATAAATAGAAATAAAAATATTCAACCAGCTGTCAGTACATCAAGACACTATTATCATTGGAAATAGATATGCCTGCTCCTTCATTGCAACTGTCACTTCATGGGGACATGATAGGTTACTCAGTCCTCAAATAGCATTGGGAGAAAAAGCTGAGAGGTACTTTTCCCACAAATTTGTGTTTCTCACGTGCATGCAGCAATGCCAAGGTGAGTTCACAATGGCTTTAAGAAGGAACTCTTATTCCCAAAAGATGTTCTAGGTAAACACCTTATGGACTAGATTTTCAAAACACCATCTCTCTTAGTATTTCTCATGTGGGGGGAGGAGCTGCTAAAGATATCATCTTTGCTTGTAACACTTTGAGAGATACATTGAGGAGTAAGTCTTGTCCTGACAATTTAGCTTTCCTTCAGTAGTATTCCAGCCATCCACATACAAATGAGAATAATAACAAAGTAACTCCAAACTAGTCTAACGTATTTTTCTTACAGTACAGACTGGAGGAAAACAACAACAACAACAACAAACCCACAAAAACAACAAACAACTCACAAAGAGATAAATTGCTAAAGTTGACAGATTTGGTCAGTGTTACATAGAGAGTTGATAGGTCGTAGAAGCAGCTCAGTAACAAGACATGTTTTAATGCCTAAAACTTCAGGTGTAGAATTGTTCCAGCTTTTATTTGCACTCCTAATTTGCAACAGAAAGAAAAAGCAAAAACTTAGGCATATAAAGAGGAATCAACTATTATATGAATGTTATTATTTTTCTGGATTGCCATCAGACACTGAAATCTGTTTGGCAAATTGCTGCCTGGACTATAATACATGCATTCACCTTGGAAAGCATAATGAAGGAACTCCCAAATGCTGAAATGTGGTCTGTGGGAGAAGAAGCCCCTTCTGCAAGGAGCAGATGTCTGAAAATTATCCTGCAGCTTCAGGCAAACTCTGTCATGTCAGAGAGCGCACTTACTCACACAAATAGTCTCAACCCCTGTGGTGGGACTGTTTCTGTGGATCAAAATCAATGGGTTTTGTAATGTAGGTCCCATTCCTGCAAAGAGGAATCTGACTCAGACAGCAGCTCAAAGCCCTATTGACGTTGGTGTCGGGATGTGCACACACAGCACAGACGTGGGCATGCACATGCAGGCAAGTGAACCGCAGGACAAGTCACACAAGCTGTCCCAGGAACAGAAACTGCCTGTCATTTCTCTTTTGCTGTCAGAATGACTCCTCCTTCAACCAGCACATTATCCCAGCCTTGTTTTCCCCCTTTCCCATAACCTTTTCAAAATAACTCCTTCACACTTTTGCCTACACTGTCCCTTCCACTAGAGAAGAAATTCCCTAGAAACACTTGAAAATATACCTTGCTTTCTTTTTCCCAAAGCTTCATCAGTTCTCCCCCCTGCTGCTAATCCTTCAAAACACCCAGTAATGTTCAGGAGGCAGGGACGTGTATGTTGTCGCCTATTTGGAGATAGTCACATCCTCTTTTCTCACACTCCCTCCTCCCTGCCTGGATCCAGGGGGCATCATTTACGTTCTCCTTAGCTCTTTGGGACAGGGGTGATGGCAGTTTGCCTCTGTGTTCAGACAGCAACTCACACTGCAGAGGGCTGGCAAGCAATTAGGAATCAAGGTGCTATGGTAACAGTGACAGCGATAGCAGGGATCGAAGAGTGGCTCAAGAAACCACTGTTCAGTCCCGACTGCCCCGTGCTCCACTGAGTGAGGCAGCAGTCCCAGCTGTTCCCCCAGCATTTGTTGCTTCCCCCTGAATCAGCAGCTGCTCAGAGGAGAGAAGGAGCCAAGATACTGCCATGCATGGCAACAGGGGAGCCCTAGCATTGGGGAAGGTCTCACAGCAATAGTGCCCTGTGATAAATGTTGCTAGCACAAGGAAATGGGAACAAAATGCCATCTGCCTATCCCACACTGGATGCAAAGAGGGACATAAATTGTTCTGTTTGGGAACCAATTTACCTGGAGTGGAGCAAGCATGGTTGAGGGAGGCACCTCACCCCCCTTAACGCACTTTAATGGACTCTAAGTAATGAGACGCTGTTGCAGCCACCCTGCAATTCATTCCCCCACCCTTCAGACCCACAGTGTCTGGATTCAGCCCCGGCTCTGATACATGGCTTTGTAAATGCAAGTCAGTGCTAGGCTCTGTTGTTGGGATGGAAATCCTGCATGTTCAACAGGTGGAAAGACCCTGGGAATGATGCTGGCTCGCAGACATCCAGGACTCGCTTAAATAAGTTGCATTTAAGAAGACGACTGGACATTCCTCCCCTCTTCCAAAAAAAAAAAGAAGAAAAAAAAAAAATCACATAATGTTCGTGACTAATTAAATTCTCACTCTAGTCATGATTAATGTAACAAATAATTACAGCTTAGATCTAATATAGATACAACTAATTGTTCTGCCCACAGTGCATCGTGACTAACAATTAAACAGAGCTTCCAAAGCAACCGAGAGCAGATCTTAGGCTAACCTTTTGCCTTGTTGTGCTTTTGTTGCCGAAGGAATATACATGCCTACAGCTTTTGTATTCCCATTCACATCACTGGCAGTGACAGATTCTTCTCTTATTAGATGTTAGACAAGCTTATTCCTTTTAACTTCATGTGTTCCCACTTTGTGAGACTGTAGGGCAAATAAAAAAATAGAGAGACACAGAAAAGAAAAAGACTGCATCACCTCCAGGTCCCTCGAGAGATTCCAGCCTGGAAAGCTCTCTTTCTCTCTGTAGCTGTATCAGTACAGCTGGTTTGAAGGTTTTGAGTTGACTTCAACCTGGCAGCTAAAGATGAGTCTTTTCCTTCCCCCCCCCAATATGTTTCTCTTTGCTGTTTTAATTGAAGAAAGCTATGTTATGAAAACATACCTTCTGTCCCTTTCAAAGTTAACTGTTGTAGAAGCCTGGATTTTGTAGTTCACAAAAGGAACACATCGGATTTACTCAGTACCACACAGACATCTTTTTGATCCTCATGTGTGGAGTCTGAATCTACACCAAACAGCTCTGATGGATTCACTAAAGGATAGTTGCAAACTGTAAAAAAAAAAAAAAAAAAAAAAAAAAAAAAAGGAAAAAAAAAGAAAAAAAGAGAAAGAAAAAAGATCTGGAAGGAAAAGGTGGCTTTGAATCCTAACCACTTAAACCCTACGGCTAAGTAGCCAGTAGCCTTAATAAGGCCAGGACTTCACTTCTGCTTTTGTGTTTCAGGAAAATAGAGACTAGCTTCTCATCTGGATAGAGCTTCCATCTCCTCCCTTTGAATATGGGTAAGTCACTTACTAATATAAGTAGTGATTTGGTTTTGGTTTACATTTTATTTTTTTCTGTTTGTCATGAGTTTGAAAGCTATGAATAACTGAAACAAAAAATTGTTTGGATTTTGTGCATTACCTATCTATAACCCCTTAATGCTACAGTAATAGTGATAATAAGATGCTAATAGTAATAATGCTAGAAGTGAGTCTAATAACCACAAAATATATGAACAGATGATAATGAGGTATGAGTTGTCATTTGTCTCAAATAGTGATGAGTATTGCATGGGAAGGAAAACTGTAGAGGTAAAACATTAAATCAGTCCAGTGACCTTTTTAGTCCTCAGATGTAGAGGTAATCTGTAAGAATCTGATGTCCTGTTGAATATGACTTTAAGGCAAGAAATGCAGATAACCCAAACCAACCAGGAGTAAAAAACAACGTAACGGGAATTTACTAGCCAAACCCAATTGTGACAATCATCTCAGGAAAGTCTGATTATAGAAATGTATCCGATCTGTGCCCTGAGAAGGCAAACCCTTAGCTGATACACAACATAGCTCCACTGACTTAATGAAAACCTTGCTGATGTAACCTATCTTAATGTCCAAAGTAGCATTTTTTTTTTTTCAGTTTAGAATAATTATAGAGCTTTTTCTCTTTTTTTTCACTTGTCTGCAGAGAAAAAAAAATACTTTTCTCAAGCATATTAATTACTGGAAATGATTTGTTCATTCCTGGTAAAAAGGGAGAACTAAGTTCTTCAGTGTGTGCATCTCTCACTGACTTCCAGGGGGCCTTCTGGGTCAAATTTGTCCTTAAGTAACAAAATGACTTCCAACTTTAAGCTTTCCCTTCTACCTCTCAGGGTTCATTTGAAGGTGTGCGCTGATGCATTGCAGTTTTGTAGCAAACTCTAAGGCACTCTCCACGGCACCAGAGTAATATCCTCAGTGGAAACTTACTGAAAGGATTGCTGCTTGAAAGATGGCCATGAGGCTTTGGAACTAGGTTTTATGAAGTTGATGAACATTCACCGAGGATTAGGCTGTACTCATCAAACGATCTCACTTTTTCTTCAAATTAAAGAGAGTGCTGCCATTTCCTCTGTTCTAAATCTGAATGTTCACAGCAAAAAACTGTTATAAATGTGCTTCCCTCCTCTCCTCCAGTGCTCATCCAACCTTATTTCATTTGTGATTTCAGATTTTTTCTTATGTATTTTCTAAATCTATATGCCAAACAACATGTTCCATTATATAAGAAGCTTGAAATTAATTTGTGGAAATGTTGGTGTTTCCTAGGGAATCTGTAGTACAATGGAATTGATGAAGCCAGTGAAAAAAGGGATGGTTTTTACCATTTAGTTACAGAATGCCTATGTCTGCTGTGTGGGTGATTTTGATGCTCTGAAGAAATTCCCCTTTGCCAGTTCACAGGGCTGCTCTGCCCTTCTCCTTTCCCTGGCAGATAGTGAAGAGTTAGATCCCAGCAAGCATAAATCAGCCTTCCTCCAAAACTCCTTGGAACAAGGCCAGTTTCTAAAAGATAAGTACCTGATCCCACTGACTGTTATTTGACAATGAACCTCAGGCTCCGTGGAAAATTTCAGCTTAGTCAGTATGTGATATCCTGAACTACAGTAAGCAGGATTTCAGATCTACTACCCTTTGTCTAATATCCACAAAAATTTGTTTCTCAAATGAGATACTACAACTTAGTGCACAAATGAAAATTGCTGCTGAAACAATGCCTCAGGGTATGTAAGCTCTGTAACTATTTTACCTTGTCTTTAAAGCCAAAAAAACCAGTGTGGCTTGAGTTTTGGAGTGCCCAGAATTTCACCAAATGTCCTGTGATGTAGGAAGCATCATCCATTCTTTACAGTTCATGTCCTATGGACTGAAAAGATTCCAGGAACATGAAAATGGGCATGAATTTGTAGACAGCTGTAAGATAGATATGGAAGATAAACTTATTTCCACATACTAGAATGTGACTGGCAGTTTTGCTAGTCACTTATTTGCAGCAGATCAATGCTTATAGCAAATCTTCTCGACAAGGATCTGGCAAGAGCTGTCTGTGGGTCTCGAACACATCATCACACAACAGCTCTGGCAGAATCCATGGCTGTAGCATGCTGTCTGCAGGAGACTCTCTCCATCAGCATTAGCCATGCATAGTTTCTTCTCCTAACTCTTTGTCCTCGAAAGAGCTATGACCTCCAAGCAAGAAATTCCCTGTGCTCCATTTATTTGCTTTCTCTTAGCTAATAATGGAGAATATAGTGATCCATAGCCCTCAAAATGGACATAAAGAAACAAGCCAAAAAGATTGGACCTAGAATTCAGACACTTATTTTTGCAGTGCATGGGGAATCTAAGTCACCTTTCATTAAAGTCAATGGAAACGCTTCCTTGAACTTTGCTGTGAACTGCAGCACATTTTCAGGGTCCAGGGAAAGCTCTGATTTCAGACTTTCCAATGCAAGAGATAAAGGTGTTTAAGGTTAAGCAATGTGACCAGAAACTCATTGTAAGTGACCTGGAGATTAGACTTTGACTGGTTTGATTGTTCAAAAGCTGATATAAATGATTCCTAGGTTGTCTGAATGAGAGTTTTTTCACCTCACTTCAAATATCTATGAAATGAAGTTAATAATCATCTTAAGATTCCTTCATATCACATGGAAAAAAATTGGTCTTATTAAAGACCTACATGATGAATTAATTGGGCACTAGAAGTACCTATTTCCCTCCGCTGATATTAAAACCAGTCTAGATAACCAGTTTAGTATGTACGCACATTTAGTCTGATGACTACCATTCTGCGATGTATCTGAAAGCACACGTTACAGGAGTAATAATGGTGTGAAGCTAAACATCTCCTTAAGACTCTGAAAACTCTGTCACCAAAGCAATAGTAAGAGAAAAGCAAGAAATTTCCATATATGTGTTCATATGGGTCTGATCGAGCCATTCCAGAGTATTATAATTCATGATTATGAAAAAATAAATATTCTGTAATTTTATAAATTGCTTCAGAACACCTACAAGATTTTTTTTCCCTTTTGTTAAAAAGAGTCCTTTGCCACAATACATCTCTCTTTCCAAAGCAATCCATTATCTCAGAGTTTTCTGTATAACTGCTCTTTTTTCATTTCCAGTACCCAAACTTCCCAATTTATCCACAAGACAGGCAGTGTGTTGCTTCCAGCAATTGCACCATGACTCTTTTCCTGAGAGACCACTTCTTAGTGCGATATTAGTTAGTTCAATCACCATTGCCTGTGCCTTTGCTACTAAATCAGTAAAGAGGGTCAATCACTGTCAGTCATTATATTTTCATCAGTGTTATGAAGAATTAACATTTTGTCACTGAACTAAAAAACAGAAACTCACTTCCAATAGGCTACTGTACAGCTATCATACAGGTGCTTAATTACTTCCAGATATGGAACTTCGGAAGCAAGTAGGATCCAAACAAATTTTACAGGGCATTATACTTTTTGACTTACTCATGCAGTACAAGTCGTAGCTTCCTAAATTTGAATTTTCCTATGCCAAAGGTAAATATAATGAAGTTCTTTTGAAAAGAATGTGGGTTTTTTTCAAATTTCTCTTTCTGGAATAGTACATTTTCAAATGGCTTCTATTTAAAATTTGCAATGCTGATGTTTTGTGTTGTTGCTAACTAGAAGGTTTTATGCACTTCACTTGCTAGATATTCACTCTTCCTTGGATAAAATAACTGGCTGGATCGCTGGGCCCAAAGAGTGGTGGTGAAGGGAGTTAAATCCAGTTGGCGGCCGGTCACAGGTGCTGTTCCCCAGGGCTCAGTATTGGGGCCAGTTCTGTTTAATATCTTTATCAACGATCTGGATGAGGGGATTGAGTGCACCCTCAGGAAGTTTGCAGATGACACCAAGTTGGGCGGGAGCGTTGACCTGCCCGAGGGTAGGAAGACTCTACAGAGGGACCCGGACAGGCTGGATCGATGGGCCGAGGCCAACTGGATGAGGTTCAACAAGGCCAAGTGCCGGGTCCTGCACTTCGGCCACAACAACCCCATGCAGCGCTACAGGCTTGGGGAAGAGTGGCTGGAAAGCTGCCTGTCGGAAAAGGACCTGGGGGTGCTGGTCGACAGCCGGCTGAACATGAGCCGGCAGTGTGCCCAGGTGGCCAAGAAGGCCAATGGCATCCTGGCCTGTATGAGAAATCGTGTGGCCAGCAGGAGTAGGGAAGTGATGGTGCCCCTGTACTCGGCCCTGGTGAGGCCGCACCTCGAATACTGTGTTCAGTTTTGGGCTCCTCACTACAAGAAAAACATTGAGGCGCTGGAGCGTGTCCAAACAAGAGCAATGAAGCTACTGAAGGATCTAGAGGACCCTAGAGGTCTCATGAGGAGCGGCTGAGGGAACTGGGGTTGTTTAGCCTGCAGAAAAGGAGGCTGAGGGGAGACCTCATCGCTCTCTACAACTCCCTGAAAGGAGGTTGTAGCGAGGTGGGGGTCGGTCTCTTCTCCCAGGTAACAAGCGATAGGACGAGAGGAAACAGCCTCAAGTTGCGCCAGGGGACATTTAGATTGGATATTAGGAAGAATTTCTTCACCGAAAGGGTTGTCAAGCATTGGAACAGGCTGCCCAGGGAAATGGTTGAGCCACCATCCCTGGAGGTATTTAAAAGATGTGTAGATGTGGTGCTGAGGGACATGGTTTAGTGGTGGACTTGGCAGTGTTGGATTAACAGTTGACTTGATGATCTTAAAGGTCTTTTGCAACCTAAATGATTCTATGATTGTATGATTATTGAAAGAATTTGTGATTTTTATTGCCTTAAAATGTGTGGCTAGATAGAGATGTAGACATAGATAGAGATATTAATGCTATCTATATATCTAACACAGTAATACAATATTTGTTATTGTACTTTTAATTTCCAAGGGTTTTTCTGATAAGTTTGCAGCTTATAAAATGATAGTGACTTCCAAGGTCCAGTGAGTTAAATTGTCTACATGTGATTTTAAATTCTGTCATCCAAAACTCTTCTTTCTTTTAACTCAGACTCTTAAAATAGTTAGTCTGATACAAGGATTGGCCAGAAACCTGCTGTGGACAATAGGTGTCTTTCCATAAATTTTAATGACTGTTAGATCTGTTACACAAGGTGGGAATCATTTAAGTTATCTGTTACCCTCTTAACAGCTAGAGTCCAGTCTTTGTTTGCCATCTAGGATTGTTCTTTAGACACCAGGAGGAGATAGCTACTTGCAAATGATGATTTTTCTGTTCTCAATTTAAGTCCAACATAAGTAGGCTGAAGAAGTCTTCACTGCTTATAAGCAGGGCTAATATGATTAGCTTAAATTAGGATTTAGACAGTTAAAAATATATGGGATGAATGTCTACCTCACTGTTGCACAGGATATTTTCCTACTCAGGGGCTGAGTAATGTAAAGTTATCCCTAAAAATGTAAAAACCCAAATGTTCCTATGTTTTACACAATCAAGGACATTAAAGATTAAAAAGATTAGCTAGGTCATTTGCATCCTTTTATTCTAAGAAACATTTTAAATGTTTATAAAAGAAAAAAATATTTACTTGATTATTATCCATTAATAATTGATAATAACATTTATATGTCTGAATAATCTGTCATCCAAAACATGCTAGGTGTTAAACAAAGGCAGTAACAATGACACTCCATGTCAGATTTTTCTCCCCACCATATCCCTATGGTTTCTGAGTGTTTTCCAGATGCACCTCAACTGTGTAACTTCAACCGTGTAACATCAACCATGTCCTATTCTTTTCCCAAAGAAGAAAATATGTCTCTCTGTGGTGAGTTTTGGTTTTAAGCTCTTTGTTTGCTTGATTTTTTTTTTTAATGTTCTAAATTATACACTTTTCAGGATTGCATCCTATAGAATGTGATTACTATTCTTCTGGAAACCAAGAAGTAAGATGTGACCATCTAAGTGTTTAGTTCCTACACTTTTGTTCTTTTTTTTTTTAACCTGCTTACCTTTATCTAGTTAATATATCATTCTTCATCCTTGAGCCTCACAACATTGGCACTGTAAATGACAACAAACTTTGTTAGAATCAGAAAGAGTGAAACAAAAAGTGGTTAAAACTTGTGTCTGAGATGACACCAAGGTCCAGGAGTTATACAGTGTCCATCAGGGATTCTTTCTCTTGGCATCTTGAGCAAATTTAGGGACATATTTTTTAAAAAGTAATTCAATTTCCAAATATTATCTGATACACGATATAAACTTCTATTCCTGGTACCTCTCAGATTGCACTGACCATTACAGGGAATTAATATCTACCTCTGTAAACAAAGCTTTGCAGAGAGAGTACACATCTCTCCTCCCAGTTTTCTTTCCAGATGATAACATGAAAAACCAAACCCCAAATGTTCTCTCCAGCAGGAATTCTGGCCTGGTTCACTTAACCCTATAACTTCCCTTAAATATGTGATACTTCCCCGGGAAACATAACCAGGTTGAAAAGCTGGAACCGAGTCCTTTGATTTCTAGGATTGTGTGTACCAGGCATCACCTGGCAATGAGTAGCATTGCATGAGAAAGGCAATCCCAATGAAACCCACAGAGACTGGCTGGAAGAGGAGTGTATGGGGAGGGTGCAATTGTCTTTAGTGAGAAGAATGAAGGGGAGAAATACAGAAGGATGGGACTGAGGAAATAATAATTTATTGGAGTATCATTTTACAGTAGAAGCCACAGAAGTATTACATATTGCTACTTTGGTGGAAGAGAGTTCCCACCTAAAATGGAAACATTTTGATAATGAGTTATTGTTAGAAGAAAATCCGAGGACTGGTTATGAAGAGGAAGGTGATGTGAGAGGGAAAACATACAGGAACCCAGACAAATCTCTGCCTCTGGAATTTATTTCATTAAATAAGGACCTTTAAAATCTGTATTTAACTAAGGAAAATATGAAAAGAGAAAGGAGAGAGGACTAGGAGGAAAAACCATCAGGGGATACAAATCTGCTTGAAGATGTATCCCATTAAGTGTGCTGCTTCTCCTGCAATATCTAGGATCAGCGCTGAACACTCCCTGTGTATGGTCAACAAGAAACAGACTGGTAATAGTGCTTGATCATTTCTGTAGGCTTTTAAAATGGAAATGGAGGACATCTGTACTATTGTATCAGGTTCAAGCAAAGCTGCGTAGGAAGCACAGAAAAGAAACCACACAGGTTATGTCATACTCAGCTTTCTCTTGTTTAAAGACTCACAGGCACATAGCTCTGAAAAGCAAATATGATTCTCATTAGAAACATACACAATACAGAAGGGGAAAAAAGAGCCCACAAATCCTAAGTGTAGCTTATTCATCCAAGAAGCTGCTAGTTGGCAAAGGGTCAGAATGCCATGAACCACAGAGCCTCCAGATTTATGAAGAGGGAAAAAAAAAGTCGTCTATTTGTTTCTGAAAACCTCGTTAGACACGTTAGAAGAGTCTCTAGGGAGTTTTAGCTTGCCTGTCCAGCACCTACAGAAAAAATAACCGACATTTTTCCCTGACCTTGCCAGTATTACAGGTTATTTTAACAAGGCTAAACCTAGAAAGAAAAAAAAAGTCTCTAATGTATTAAGCACAAACATGCTAAATTCAACATCAGGAATGCAGGTCTGTTTACAATGTGCCTGGGAGACTCCAGGAACATCAAAATGTACATGAATATGTAGATTATTTTGACTTTGAGCAAGCTGTGGCCAATGTAAAAAAAGTAATAAAATCCCATTTGCCATTAATAATTACATTATCCTATACATTCTCTAGAGGTAAAACAGAATAGAATAAGAAAAAAAGAAGAAAAAAAAAAGGTAAAGCTTTGGGAGGGGAAAAGACACTTGTGAAGAAATCAAAGTGCTTACATGGCAATACCATCTTTTAAAAATAATAAAACCAATAACAACAATGAAATGTGAACAGTGTGCAGCTCACATCTAACATTTGAAGTTAGATGTAAAAGGACAAAGACTGTTGATAATATGAAGACACATGAAAGAACCGATGCATGACAATAAGTACAAAGTTGACAAGAGCAAATTAGGAAGAACAATGTTGGGCTTCTTAAAAAGAACAGTGAGTAAAAATTTTTTATGCTATCTATTGTTAGAATGAAGGGCAGAAAAATGAAATTATGTTTAATCATGGAAAAATAAAACAGCTGAAAGTAGAATTAGCAAAACTAGCATTGACTAGAAAGAATGATGGAAGAAGTCATTGTATTCTTTATTTGTTGCTGTGATTTTCAAAGGCACTCTATTAATAATTAAACTCTATTAATAACATTAGGCAGGCAACTCCCTTATGCTCTTTTCAAACTATAATTTCATGTGTTTAGTTACACACAAAAAAACCCAAACCTTTAACTGAATTTTCTTAAGAAAAAACATTTGAGGAATCAAAAATTAAAAACTATCAGAGTTCAGGTAACCCTTTCAACTGTAATTTTAGCTTTGCATCCTGATGTGTTATTAACCTTGTGTGTGTTATGACATAGTCTTCGATTAAATAATCACATACATTGTTTTTGCCATACTTCGTCCCCTCAGGAACCCCAATCCTTTTAGTGAATGGTGCAAACAATATACATTCAACAAACATTTTCACAGTTTCATTTCTTTTTTCCTTGGTGTTCATGGTGGTTACATCTACACACCAAGAAACACGTTGCAGCAGGAGAGGTTCAGTATAATGAATTGATTCTGAGGCATCAGCTATATACGCAACTTAATGCTTTTACTTCAGACTAGACCTTGCAAGAATCTGTAAGAGTCTTTCTGGTTAAAGTTAAAATCATTCACCAATTTTAGATGTTAATTTGAATTTCCTAGCCCCTGTTTTCATAGAATCGTAGAATTTTTTAGGTTGTAAAAAAAAGACCTTTAAGATCATAAAGTCCAACCATTAACCCAACACTGCCAAGTCCACCACTAAACCATGTCCCTCAGCACCACATCTACACATCTTTTAAATACCTCCAGGGATGGTGGCTCAACCACTTCCCTGGGCAGCCTCTTCCAATGCTTGACAACCCTTTCGGTGAAGAAATTCTTCCTAATATCCAATCTAAACCTCCCCTGGCGCAACTTGAGGATGTTTCCTCTCATCCTATCGCTTGTTACCTGGGAGAAGAGACCGACACCCACCTCGCTACAACCTCCTTTCAGGTAGTTGTAGAGAGCGATGAGGTCTCCCCTCAGCCTCCTTTTCTCCAGCCTAAACAACCCTAGTTCCCTCAGATGCTCCTCATGAGACCTCTAGGGTCCTCTAGATCCTTCAGTAGCTTCATTGCTCTTGTTTGGACACGCTTCAGCGCCTCAATGTTTTTCTTGTAGTGAGGGGCCCAAAACTGAACACAGTATTCGAGGTGCGGCCTCACCAGGGCCGAGTACAGGGGCACGATCACTCCCCTACTCCTGCTGGCCACACTATTTCTGATACAGGCCAGGATGCCATTGGCCTTCTTGGCCACCTGGGCACGCTGCCGGCTCATGTTCAGCCAGCTGTCAACCAGCACCCCCAGGTCCTTTTCCGACAGGCAGCTTTCCAGCCACTCTTCCCCAAGCCTGTAGCGCTGCATGGGGTTGTTGTGGCCGAAGTGCAGGACCCGGCACTTGGCCTTGTTGAACCTCATACAGTTGGCCTTGACCCATAGATCCAGCCTGTCCAGGTCCCTCTGTAGAGCCTTCCTACCCTCGAGCAGATCAACACTCCTACCCAACTTGGTGTCATCTGCAAACTTCCTGAGGGTGCACTCAATCCCCTCGTCCAGATCATTGATAAAGATATTGAACAAGACCGGCCCCAAAACTGAGCCCTGGGGAACACCGCTCGTGACCAGCCACCAACTGGATGTAACTCCATTCACCACAACTCTCTGGGCCCGGCCGTCCAGCCAGTTTTTGACCCAGCGCAGAGTACACCTGTCTAAGTCATGAGCCGCCAGCTTCTCTAGGAGAATGCTGTGGGAGACGGTGTCAAAGGCTTTACTGAATTCCTGGTAGACCACATCCACAGCCTTTCCCTCCTCCACCAGGGAGGTCACCTGGTAATAGAAGGAGATCAGGTTGGTCAAGCAGGACCTGCCTCTCATGAACCCGTGCTGGCTAGGCCGGATCCCCTGGTTGTCCTGCTCATGCCTTGTGAGTGCCCTCAAGATGAACCGCTCCATAATCTTCCCCGGCACCGAGGTCAGGCTGACAGGCCTGTAGTTCCCTGGATCCTCCTTCTGGCCCTTCTTGTAGGTGGGCGTCACATTGGCAAGCCTCCAGTCATCCGGGACCTCGCCCGTTAACCAGGACTGCTGATAAATGATGGAGAGTGGCTTGGCAAGCACCTCCGCCAGCTCCCTCAGCACTTTCAGGTGGATCCCATCTGGCCCCATAGACTTGTAAGCGTCCAGGTGGCGTAGCAGGTCATTAACTGCTTCCTCTTGGATTATGGGGGGTTCATCCTGCTCGCCGTCCCTGTCTTCCAGCTCAGGGGGCTGAATACTCTGAGGATAACTGGTCTGCCTGTTAAAGACTGAGGCAAAGAAGGCATTAAGTACCTCAGCCTCTTCCTCATCCTTGGTGACAATGTTCCCTCCCGCATCCAATAAAGGATGGAGATTATACTTGGCTCTCACTTGGCCTTGTTGACCGTCATACAGTTGGCCTCAGCCCATGGATCCATCCTGTCCAGATCCCTCTGTAGAGCCTTCCTACCCTCAAGCAGATCAACACTCCTGCCCAGCTTGGTGTCACCTGCAAACTTACCGAGGGTGCACTCGATCCCCTCATCCAGATCATTGATAAAGATATTAAACAGAACTGGCCCCAATACTGTGCCTTTGATTTGTTATGTTTTGTTTTATTAAAGGCTATTTTTATTTCCAGGTATTTTTATTTTCAAATTGAAACAGCACCTCCATCAAATATTTTCCACAGCCTTGATCTTCCCTGCCTCATTAGTTCTCAGTCACAGTCTGTGGGCAAAGTTATCCTATGAGTGGCAGATGTGGGCATCCCATGGACATGCACAGAGGAGCTCTTGTATGTCACAGACAGAAATATCAGACTCCCATCACGTAAGCACCCTTTTCTTTCCTGTCCATTTGATATTTTGCTTGCAAGCTGCAGACTCTTTAGTAAACAAAGGGCTGGGAAGGCTGGATCTCATTAAGTCCTTTCTTCCAAGGAGCATCCGGGAATGGCACCTCAAGATGACACTTCTGGCCCGCTCATATTTGGCCCACTACATTTCCCCCCTCTTCCTGGCATATCCCAGGATCAATATCCTCATTCCATGCTGATTTTCTACTCTTCTTTCAGATGCCTAGATCCTGGCTCTTCAGTCAGTTGATCTGAAATCACTCTATGATTTCAGTTATAAGAAATACAAACCTATGTGGATAGACTAAAGAAGAAAGATGAATTAATCAAAGAAGTGAGTAATACAAAAAGAAGAAATATACTTTTTTTCAAGAAAATTCTGTGTTATTTGACCAAGTTCAACAAAAATACTGAAAGTTTTGGTAAAGCTATAGACCCTGGAATACAGGCTGTTAAAATGTGAAACAGTGGTTCAACATAAAGGAAAAAAAAAAAAAGTGCGTTGCTAACCTTGTCCGCAGACATTTCTTAATTTATTAAAAATCTTCAGACATTATCAACACTGGAAGACTCAGTTGGACAAGATTCTCTAAGGCTATAAAGTAACTCAAATCTGGAAGCTGAGGTACCAATGCCCTTTGACACCAGATAATGACCAGGTTAACAGCCATCTCTTCCTCGGCTGTCAATGTAAATTAACCATTTGCTAAAAGAGAAGGAAAGAGAAGGTGCTTTTGATTCTGTTATCCTTATTCTTGCATGAGGAATATTAATGAAGTAACTCTGTAGGGATGCATTTAAATTGTCAAATAATTTAAGTCCTTGGTTTGCTCCTTGTTCCTTAATTATCCTCATGTTAGTTTGTTAACAGGCTCTTTAGGACTAAGCCAATAGTTTTCCTCTGGGGTGAAATCCTGATATAGTTCTGGGGACACTTCATGTCTACAGACAGGAGGTGTGAGGCTGTACCATGTTCCCCTTTCCCCATTTGCACAGGCGTTACAGTCTCTATTCCAGCATGCCTTGCACCATTAATAGTTCCCCATGTCCTCCATGAGTCAGAAATGCAATATAGACCCTTGACCTTATCATATCAAATACTCATATCAGTCACTCACATGAGCCATAGTACAACCCTCATGTTATTTCAGGCACTTTAAGTGAAATTAAAAAAAAAAAAAGAAAAAAAAAAGAAGAAGAAGAAGAAAAAAAAAAAACATCTTAAGGCAAGAGGAGTGCTAGATAAAACCTTAGGAAAGCCAAACCAGATCCTAAGTACGAAAACTATGGCTTTAGAAGAGGAGAAATGTATAGAGAAATATGTGTGCAAGCCCTGCTGCACTATTTGGCCTGTACGTTTGGGTGGATGCCTTTAGCATTGCAGCTGTAGCCTTCAATCTTTTAAACTGCCTTCCTCATACTGAATTCTCTGAGCAGTTAGAATGCATTCAGTCCTCAGTGTAAACAAGAGCAGACTCACTTGATAAATGCTGAAATTATGACTGAAATTATTCTTAGTTTTCTGTTTCCATGAATTTGAAGATTATGTGATTTTTTCCACAGCAGAAAGGAAATCTTGTATAACTTAAAACTAGACCACCTGATTCTGATCAACCATTCCCTTGTCATTTAAAGTAAACTACCCACTTGAGCCATCATCCTTGGGTAAAAACACAAGGGAACAGATAAGTACAGCAGCACTCCTTGTAGTTCAGTAAAGCCTGACTTTCTTGGACCCAATATGAGAAACCCACAAAAGGGGCAAAGCCAATACCCTGCCTCTGGGAAATATCAGCGAGGACATCCTCATTGATTTCATCTGTCAGATTCATGGTGGTTGGAACTCAGACTGCATATGGCTTTATAAAGCCTTTGAGAACTGATCAGCTAAAGGTGAGAGAGATGTATCTCAGCACTTTGGCAGCTGGAACATTGAGCAAACTACCAACACATACAAAGAAGAGAAAAACAAGTTTAAAAATTGGGTTGCTCAGGTCCACAGTCTTGGGAAACTAAAATTTAAGTAAAACTGAATTAAACTAATATAGTAAGTGTTAACTGTGGTGTATATATCAGGAATATGGCATCAATATTGAAAGTCCTACCAACCTGAATATTCCCCTTGGGCAATTCAGAGGGTAACCAAGATCTGTGGTGGATGAACAGCCCTGTGCAGATACCTAAATCTTAACATTAATCTCAAAAATTGTAGAACAACTAAGCTCCTGAGTTCAGCACCTCAGCTAAGCAACTTAAACTGGAGAGACTAATCCATTCCCAAATTTCTATATTGCTAGCATAGGCATTAAGATATCATGGATCAGACCTTACTAAAATTATAAAGGCCTCAGTAAAAGAATTTCAAGAAAATAATCTTTTTCTTTTTTTTTTTTTTTTTAATTAAGACTCAGGATCTGAAGTTGTTCTTCCTAACCATAAGAGCTTTGAACACATTTTGTTTTGGTTTGGGTTTTTTTGGTTTAGTTAGGATTGAATTTGCATATAATCCAATCATTCTATGAGTCTTTAAAAATGTAAACACCACCAACAAAATCTCATTACTTATATCATCATGAAATGAAGAATTGGCAGCATAGTAGCAAACACAAGATAGATGTGTATATTCAGAAATCTCACTAGGTGCACAAGCACATACAAACTAGCTTTTAGGAGGGTAATTTATGTGTGGAAGTACCAATTTATCATATACAACCATCAGGCAGGAGGAATATGGAAATACCTTCTTGTGACATATTTCATACTTCAAAACAATTTTCCTTTATTTTTGGATTTCCCTTTGTTGACAATATCAGCTCAGTTTGAAGGACTTCTCTCGTACAGTCTCCTCGGTACAAAGCGGCATTCCAACCTGTTTTGCATTTTCCTGTGAGAGAGAGAGAAAGAGAGAGATGTGATGGGACTAGTTTTCTAAGTGGTTATTACTCAAAACTTTAACTGAAATTAAAAAGAACTACAATTCCCATCACCTGAAGAGCAAAACCCAGAAGTTAAGACTATCTGAAGAAGAAAGAAGAAAAACTGTCTCGTAAAACAAACCAACAAGAAAGGCCTTATGGAGTAGGCACAACCGTCAAAAGAATGGAGTTACTTTGTTAACATTAAAGACTTTCTTGTGGTCTTCAAGATAATTTCCAACTTCATTTTGTCTTCTAAATCAGTTAGCACATTGAAATAATTTAATGAATAATGGATAGCTGAGACATTGAAAGTCAGATCCTAGGAGCTTTTAAGTATGCACTTAAGTATATATCTCAGAGTAATACCATGGGATTCAATAGGAGAGTTCACTGTGTGCATGACAGACATGGTCATATAGCCCTGAAACTCAGTTCCTTTTCTTTTAGCTTCTTTGAATAAACTTTGTGTCTCTTTTCTTCCTGGCCAAATAATTACTTGCTACATCTCTCTCTCATGACTCCATCAGTGTTAGGGATCAGGGTGAGATGAATAATCACCTATAGCACTGTTTATGAAATAGCATATAGCAACTCAAGATATTGTTGTCCAACATGCAAGTCATTCCCTGTTTTCTTGTCTTTCAATAGCAGTCATTTGGCAGATAGGAAAGACAGTATATATTTGAATATCAGAGATCCAAGCCAAAATATTTGTTCATGAAGTAATTGAATGGCTGGAAGACAAAGATAATTTTCATATTATTAATCCTAGCAGTTTAGCTCAGAATACTTGCACATCTCCAGTATGCACTCAGTTTCATTGAATTTTTTTTTTTCTTCTTTCTGACGTGGTTATTTAATCTTCTGCCAACACCATCTACCGAACAGATTTTTCCCAGCTATGCCCATGAAGCTTTTGTATTATTGATGTTTTCACAGTGAACAGTGTATGTGTGTCAAATTATAGCTATTGATCTATGTTTTTTTCTTAATGTGTATAGTTGTTTAGATAGCATTATAGTTTGTCTGATTGTGGTTATATAAATAAAAGAAGGAAAGTAAAGGAGAAAAAAAGCTTGCCATTTTTATTTCTTTTATGAATTTCATTGTTGAAGGTGGACTGTTTATTTGAATTGAAAATATACTGAAATCAATGTTTCTTTAGATATGAGTTATCTTTATTTTTCTTCTTCTTAGTAACAAGTGGAAGTAATAGGGCATGCAATCTTAGCAGAAAAATAAACCCAAACCAAACAAAAAGAATCTATGAATCTTTTTATAACTGCTTTGTGTCACATTTCCTTTTGTCTTAGATGTTGCTGTTCAAGCTATTCCAATAAAATTCAGCCTCTTAAATGGATACTGTGCACCAGTTAACAAAAATAAAATAAAAAAACCCTACTCCTCGTGAGTGACACACTTATCAGTAGTGTGAAAAGCAAATACTTTTCTATCAGTTTACTTTTTCTCTTTCTCTCTCCCATTTTGCAGCTATTATTTTTCTTCTGTAACATATGGCTAAAAAGAAATGAATGTGGGCGACTCGATTCAGTGGTTAGAACAGTGGACTGGGAGCTTGAGGAAACGGCATTGTTTTCTCACTTTTGTAATGATCTGATGTGTCAGCTTTCACAAGACTCGTCAACTTGCAATATATGCAGTTGTCTTCTGGTTTTGTATTTGCCTTGCATGTTCCAAATGGTAGAGGCTAAGCTTACTTTTGCTAAAGCACATGAAACTTTATGTAAGACAAAGCAATAATAATAATAATAATAATAATAATAATAATAATAATAATAATAATAATGCTCAACACATCCCAGGAATGCCTCAACACCTTACAGCGTTGAGTCAAAAATGAGCTTCTGTAACCACCTGGGAGAGCAGGTGATCAGATAGTACTGCTTATAGGGTGAATCTTGTCCCTTTTCCTAATCTAACCCCCCTTTTTCTTACTCTTTCTCAAAACCAAGCAACTAAACAAGCCCCCAGACAATAGCTAATTATATTTTGGATAACTTCATTGTTTAAAAAAAAAAAAAAAAAAGGTTTTGGACCTCTAGTAGAGAAGGTCTTTTTTCCCCCAGATTATAAATCTTCCAAGAGACTCCTGATCTTTATGACCCTTACACTTCTGAACTATGGCAAGGGAGCCAATTAATGACAATTGTGTTGACGACTTGAGTTATATTAATTGTCTTCTAGGAGCTGCACCGAGATCTTGCTTAAACTAATTTTTATTTTTCAAGAGCTCAAAAACAATCTAATGTAAAAGTCCTACAGAAAGAGATCTTATGAACAAAACCTGGCTGAGTTTGTGAATAAAATTTGATTTCTAATGTCTGCTATGCTGGCTTTCACGAAGAGAAACTATCAAAGCTTGTGTGAAAATAGAGCCCTGTGCATGCTCTGCAATATTACAGAGAACATTTTCACAGCCTCAGCATTCTACTTCCTGTCCAAAATTCATGACGGAAATTATTAAACTTCATTCAAGAAAGAAGTGCATTTTCTTTTGTCAGTGGTGGCTGGGGTGATCACTTCTAAACTGACATTGTATGACAATATGCTTTCAGCAAATAAATATGCATTGCTCAGATAGCATTTTGAATACCTTCCTGATGAAAGCAAAATGATGAAACCAAAGGACTATGTAGGTATAAAAGGCCTGCAGAACAGAGAGCATAGGTTTGCACTCTAGCAATAAAAACTAACCTTAATGACAAGGAGTAACAGCACATGTCCAATATCCTCTAACACAAAACTTCAAACACAGCACAATCCAATCTAGGCCTAAATCCACAAAGAGCGGAGAAATAATAACTTTTGCTTGAAGCTGTTTCCCCTCTGACTCTGTGTTTGCCACTTACCTTTGCTACAGGCCCTTAAAGGATCCATGCACATGGATTTTTTTATTTTTTTTTTTCAGGTAAAAGGGAGTTGAACTCTGAGAGTGCTATACCCTGAAAATGACCATTTTTTATTGAGTGATAGACTGTTTTTCCATTAAACAGCTTTTTCTCTCTCCTTTTTCCTTGGGTTTTTTTTTTTTTTTTAGTTATTGAGGTAACACATCCTCCTGACTTAGACATCTTTATTATTTATTATGAACTATGATTGCCTCAGCTGTTGTAGGAACTAGATTCGCATACACTTCTTATCTCCACCCATAGTGGAACTGGGTGTACCTTGGTTTTCCTCTTTCTTCTCTCCCTGTACTTGCATAATTTCTCATGTTTTATATCTAAGTGTCTAAACTCCTTAATAAATATATTCCATAAAAAACCAGAGAAAATAAATCCCTCCTCTCAATTTAGAGGGAATTATTATTAACCAGTCAGAATGTAAATTCCTTTAATCTAGTAGTTGCCTTTATTTCTAAGCAATAAAATGAGCACATTTCCTCATTGGAATTATCTAGTATACAACTTCATTGAGATTATCTAGACACAACATAAATTCTTAGTGGTTGCTTTAAGGAAAATCTTTCCTATTTACCAGTGGTGAAGTTATGCTGTCAGCTTCTCACCTTCTGCCCACATAGAAAAAATCTGTGTACCTGAAAAAAAGGTGAGAAATAGCTCCTGAAAATATCAAACCCCGAAAAAAACCCCATCCTGAAATGCAATGATTAAACCTTGCTTTGATCGTCCCTCGTGCCTCGTACTGTTCCTGTTCAAATCAGCTGACATTTTCTAAAGGACTGAGGTCTGACCTCACCTTTCTCCCTTAGTAGCATTTCTCTTTGTCCTTTTTCATTTTTCCTTCTTTTGCTTTTCCTTTTTCCTTTTTCCTTTTTCCTTTTTCCTTCCCTCCCCTTCATATCCCAGCCTGTAGCAAGGTCACAATGAGAAGATAATTGTTTAGGAGCCAAATATCTGCCACTAAGGAAAAGGAATTGTTTGTCTTTGGAGATGACAGATTGAA
Source organism: Aptenodytes patagonicus (assembly GCF_965638725.1). NCBI lineage: Eukaryota > Metazoa > Chordata > Aves > Sphenisciformes > Spheniscidae > Aptenodytes > Aptenodytes patagonicus. The sequence continues at coordinate 8,397,421 of NC_134981.1, forward strand.
GGAGTATAAGAAGGGTACATGTCATGATAGTGATGAAGAAAAACATGATAGAAATTAAAAAAGGAAGAAAACATTCCGAGTGCTGAAATATAAAACCAAGGTCCTACTCAAATTAAATATGATGGTTTCATTTTTTCAGGCTTTTGTAATGCACTTAGTTACATATCCTTCCCTCTAGGGTTGAAAATCAAGTATAAATATCACTGTAGACAAAAACTGTGATCATCTACTGCTGTGTTCATAGTGAAGATGTGAATCAAGCCAATGACTTGCCTGGTTTTTATTGAAGAAATACTTAAGAAATGAACCAGGTCTCCATTGCCACAAATTAACCAGAATTTTTCTTTTTATGAATAAAAACAAAGTAAGTTAAAATTCCCTTTGATTTCAATATTTTGAAATGTACACTTCAATTTATCTGCTTCATTTAAGCGTTGCAGCACAGGAGACTGGTTTTAAGAGAGTTTACTTAGGTTCTCAAGAATAGACAGAAGTCCGGAAAACTTGACAAGTGTCTTGACTTGAAAAATACAAAGATTGTTTAGTCAAAGAAAGAGAAGGATGAGGGAAGGATGAAGACTATTTCAGCCATTCTGAAGGCAGTGCCACAGAGGAAGGGAATTCTGCATTATGGGTAAGGGCAATTACATTTGATAACTGAAAGAAGATGTAGGAAAAGCAACAGGAATGAGTTTCTAACAGTAAAGATAGGGAAACATTGGCAGAGACTGCCTGGAAGCTTTCATGAAGAGATTGGACAACCATGTGTCATACGCAACAGAAGAGAAATTTCTCTCATCTCAAGGTACAGTGATCAGGTAGACTCTCTAAGTCCCTTTCACCCTGAACCTTGGGGTTCGTGTTTTGTTGGGGTTTTGTTTGTTTGTTTTAATTTCTATAGCTTCCATCATTGTCTCATGCCTTGTATATAGAGGCGAACATATATAAAGCTGCTGTATCATATTTGCCAGTGAAGATTACACCACCATAAGCAGGTCCATGTTAGAAAAAGACATTAAGTTTATACTTAAGAATAGAAATGCCTTTTCAAAACAATTTGGACATTCCATTTGTCACAAAACTTAATGAAAGTACATGTTGTAAATATTGGTTTGAATATTTAAAGATGAATTTATATATGATTTGAAATGTCCACCTCAGTACTGCATTAACCAAGCAATTATTCAAGTACATCAAAGTAATGAGGGGGGAATATATGTATTCACATATCTTATTTTTACTGATAAACACATTGTCTGTATGTTGAATATGCATATTAGTGTATTTATCAAATCAAAAAAAAGGACACATTTCTTAATGGGACTGAGAAAAGTACTGAATAAAATTAGCACTGAGTTTGAAATCAGGAGTCTGGATCTGAAACAGTGAGAATTTGAAATCCAGATCAATGTCCAAATTCTTTTGAGTTCCTCTCTAGTTAAAAGATTCAGAAAGAAAGGATGATTTACAGTATGGCAGAAGCCATTTCCTTGAGAAAGAGATAATTATATTGCCTTACAAGGAAGTCCTTCCCTCCACCCAAGTCCAGCTTCAGAGGGGACTCTTCCATACCCCCCTCAGATGAAGAGTTAGCCACATCCCTTATTGTGGTTTAAAAATCTTAAAAGAAATTGTGTAAACATTTTCCAGCCCCATGCAGCTGGAGCCCTGAAGCACTGAGCTACAAGCAGTGGTGGAGTGCTGTGCTGTGTTTTTGCAAGTACAAGACAGAAAATCTATGTAATTACCTCTGAAGCAGAAGAAGCTGTGCAGCCTGACAGAACAGCATGTGTAGGAAGCACTTTGTCAGGTCTCTGCTGACTAATTTCCCACTCTACACAGTTTTTTTCCCCCTTGTAGTCTTTCAGGATTAACCCTCTCTATGCCAATATTCTCTGTCTACTCCAATGTGAAAGTACACAAGTGGATACAGTGCAGAAATTGAGGCTGATGTACCTAGCCCAGTGAGTGCTTGCCATGTAAATAAAGGGCCATGAAGACAGCTAATTAAAAAGAGGGGTGGGGGGTGGGTGGAAAGGGGACACAATGGTTAAAGTGGGGTTTTCATTTTCCAAACAACTCATACAGCTCTCCCTTTTTCACCACGAGTTTTGATATGAAGGTATTAAGGCAGTGCTTGCAGAATTCAGCTCACCTTAGACACAGAAAAGTTTCCTGGGTCTCAGTCATTAAGTGACACTGGAAAATCTATACTGTCATTTCCAAGGATTTAGGAACAAAAGCAACAAAGCTCGAACAAATCTTCTCAACTGCTTAGTCCAATTCCCTGCTATTGCAGATCATAATTTTTTTTAGTCTTGTCCATGAACATAGGAAGTTCCATCTTCAAATGCATTCCTGTCCCATTATTTTGGTTGGAAAGTTGCTGCAAAAACTGTATCCCCCAGTAGTTTCAAACCCTTTTCTCATTTCCAGCCTGGAGGTACTTGTGATTATGTATACCCATTGGTCCTTTGTCTGTAAAAGTTTTGAATGTCACAAGTGAGAAAGTTGTTTTGTGTGAGTAATGTGGTGGGGGACTCTATGGAAATAAAGAAGTAAAACCATCCATCAACCATAGGTTAGCTTACCCCAAAGACTCCATATCGTCACTTAGTTTCCATTGGGACCCTGGGTTCAGACCTGGATTCATAGAATTTGAGGCTAGAAAAGGTCACTTTAATCTCCATTCTGACCTCCTGCAGAACACAGGCTGTAGATCATTCGCTGGGTCCTGAATGAACCCCGTGCCGTGTAATCACTTACTGAATTCAGTGACACTAAACAGAGCCTCTTTTTCTTTTGCTCAGTGTAGCAACTTGCACAAAATTATAGTTCTTTTCTCTTTCTGGTTTGGTTCCCCCCCCCCCCCCAGCATTTGTCTGAGGACATTTCCTTATATAATCCATATAATTCCTTAAGATACAGCCCTCCACTTCCATTCTCACTGAACATCTGAACCAGATCACATTCAAAATCAGAATTTTTCCCAGTGCAAAAATGCACTGTGTGTCTTTTTTTCCCATTTATTTATTTATTTATTTCTAGGGGTTGGAAAAAAAAAAGTTTTAAAAGCCTGACTCAACTGGAGAAGGGATTGTTTTATATTAATCTTTCTATGATTTGTACACATCTTTATTCATACGATAACCCTGCCTGCACTCAAGTGCAGTGACTGGGTACACTGACTTGTGTTTAATAAAACAGATGATCCAATAATCAGGTTCTACCATTTTTCTCTCCCTCCCTCCCTCTCTCCCTCCCTCCCTCCCTCCCTTCCTTCCTTCCTTCTCTCTCCCGTTCCCTCCGTTCCTTTCTTCCCCTTTCCCTTCAGCTGAAGCAACCAGATACTTCAGACCAGTAACTTCAGCTGAAGTACATAAATATAATTTCTCCAACACTGACCACAACAAGATGTCCAATTCCCTGACTTCCACAGAATTTTGGTGGGTTCTGGAGGGGATACCAAGTTGGTACATACACATCTGTTAGAAAGAAACAGCCTGTTCTGAAGAAGCAGAATTTTCTTATGCTATCTGTAATCATATTTAACCCTTTTCTCGTTGCGCTGCTATCTATGCTGAAGTAATGAGATGCATTTGGCAGTTATGTTATTTGAAACCTTAATTGCTGTGTGTTATCTTTGAAATACCCTAGGCAACCATTATATTCTGATTTTCTCAACAAAACCTGGTGCTTCTTATTGACAATAGGGTTTCTGGAAATCTTAGTCTTGTTCAGTGAACAGTTTGCAGCACGGAATTGAACAAAGCATAATTGAAAATTAAATTCAACAAATTTAGACAATTTCAATTTGTGATGGGAGAAATAGGATGATTCTAGGCAGTCTAGGGACACATACCTCATTGGATTCATCATACGAACTCATTTCAAGAAAGGACCCCAAGTAATATTAGATATCTTTATTTAAACTTTGCACCAGCTTGTGCCTCTCAGTTCAGTTAAAGCTGTGTTTTATTTCTGGGGCCAGCAATACCATATAAACTGAAAAGCTATGAGCCAATCAGGGGAAAAGATCTCTGACTCACATCTGCAATGTGAGCCTGATTCCCTAAGGAAATAAGGTATTTCCAATCATGTTTCTATGTCTGTGTATCTGCATCCGTATGTCTGTCTCTCTACTTTTCCTCTCCAGTAGCTTTGAACCCGTATTTGAATTTTAGCTAAGTTTAACAGAAGAGTGGTGCTCTCGTGTATTTTGTACACATGATTTTTATTGAACCTCAAAAAATATTCATAACAAAAAAAGTTTAGGAGTGAACGTGAAGCGACAAAAGTTACCAGTCAGAATTTGCACATTATTAGATATCAGAGAACGTAATCTCAAGCAGAACAAACATAGGAAACCAGGCCTCATTTATTCTACTGTTCAGGGGATAACCTGCTTTTCCCAAAAGCCCAGAAGGACATAGAATATTATGATTTTAATGTATTCTGTGTAGTTAATTAGGGAGCAAGGTACAATTTTTTATAGAACTTGCCCTCTCAAACTATATTACTTTTCTTTAATCTCTTATTTTTCCTTTTAAAGTGGCTCAGTAATTTTTACTTCATTTTCTTAGCAAGAACCATCCCAGAGGAGGTTGATGAAGGAGTCCAGAGAGTATTTGGAATCCATGGGAGAGTTTACCTGATAACATCTTTTAATATCTGCCTAATGACCATTGGAGACAAACATGTATATCACTCAAGAATAAAACTCCTTCCCTTCAGTCTGGTGTCTTGGATACTTTCTTATTTGGGCAACTCAGGGAAAGAAATCATATTGACTGGCCTAGTATCATGGGTTGGAGGGCTAAATGACGTATATGTACTACACATAAACTGTCAGTGCTAATAAACTGTGCCTTAGCAAGCATTTGTCTACACAGAAGAGGGCATGTCAGCTACCAAAATTCATTGGCTGTGTAGACATGAGTAAGCCCAACGGTCAGCTTGAACAGGGCAAATATATAAGATACCTTATCTTAATAGCACCCTGGAGTAGGAATGGGATTCACAGATATCTACATCGCAGAGATCTAAAAATAGATGGTGAGTCCCACTGCTGGTGTTCTGTCCATAAATTAATTTTATGTGCCCTCTTGACAAAGTAATGGGAGGCTAGGTGGGAAACCAAAGGGCATTTCAAATGTGTTATAGTCCTATATGTCAGCAAATAAACTGGGAGTTCAGTGAATATCATGGAGCTTGGAAACTCCTCACACAGATACCTAATGTAGGTGTCTTAATCGGGAGCTGAATCCCACCCAAAATGTCCACATAGATGACTACTTTTACCGCCATGGGTGTATATGGACTTATTGAACACTGCCCATATAAACCAGCCACATGGATGGTTAGATTATAGTCAGCTCCCCTCTGGAGCTCTGTAGCCATGAATTTGTATTTTTGTACAAGAACTAATGAGCCCTGTTGAACATGAATGGAGGAACTCCTGTCTTCCCTCAAGCATTTACAGCAGTAAATTTAATAGAGCCACACCACAGAGCCCAGAAGCTGCATCTTCTGTGATATTACCTCATACACTTTGCCATAGAAATATTCATCAGTTAATTTTCTCCCCAAAAAACCTTTGCTTCTGTTCATTTAACTGCAAACTGCCAAGCCTCCACTTTGAATGTAGATTCTTTTTTATTAAAACAGAGAGATTCCTAAAAAAAAAAAATAATAAAATAAAAAGAAGCACCAGGACTGGGGTTTGTTTGTTTCATATTCTTCTCAGAGCTTCTATTAAAATTTATGACCATGTTACCCTAAAGCCCTTGGTAAGATGGACATTTAGCTATAAACAGGTACCTCATGCAACAGTGATGCAGTGACAGCAGTGGGACAGGAAATTGGGTGTGCACAATTAATTTTTAAAGTATATAACTGGGACAAGGAACTTATTGTTCAACACAGCCAATAAAGAGTAACTCATACTTGCAAAACAGGTGTAATCTTTACTTCCGCCTATTATCAAGGACAGTTACTAATTTTACTGAGGTTTTTTTATCAGTCCATGGCTTTTGTCTTCAGCTGCCTGCGCTTTATTTATATGGTCTCTTTTTATCACTGTATACGCTCCAGTATCTGTGGCCTTGCTCTTTCCAGTAATGTCTGTCTTGTGCAGTGAACCTCCCAAACATGTTGCTTTACCCTCATCCCATGCAAGGAGCTTTTCCTTCCCTCTAAAAAGAATAGCTTTTTTTGCAAAGCAAAGAGGTTCCAGCACCAGCAGTCCTGGTTCATCCTCCTTTCAGTCCAAATAGATATCAAGTTGTTCCTAACATCAGTTTTATTGTCTTCACTCAGAAGCCCTTGATTTCTGTCTTCCACATCAAGGGTCACTAATCATTTTTTCATAGCAGGGAATAAAATCCTGTTTATTGATAAGAGATTAATGGGGTTCCTGGGCATCCTGGGCATCCTCTGCACTGTGATAAGCTTTCAGAGATATTGGTATGGTTTAGGTTTGTTAGTTTGTTCTTATGTTGAGGTTCTCTTACTGTGTTGAGGTTCTCAGGTGCTGCCATACTTGTGGTGACCCAGCATAGTCCCTTTTTTGTCATCACATATTTAATGAAATTGCTGTGGTCCCTCTGAATATATTTATCCATCAATTTACATCAAATGTTTTCCACAAATAATTTTCAAACAAATATAGGAAGTTGTTGTTTTGAAATTATATACATACATACAGACATATTTATTTATATGTTTTTTAAAATATATTTAGCAGGCAGATAAAACAAAATTAATGTTCCACATGCAGCTCAGACCTGATTCCATGCAACTCTAAGCCTCACAGGAGTTGTTTTCATTGGACAGGATTCCCAAGCTCTTTCAGTTTGCAAAGGCTTTGTTTGACCTCTTGCTTTTACTTTTTCATTTTATTTTCCTTCCTACTGGTCATCTCTAGCCATTGTTAATTGTTTCTTAACAGGGAAGTAAGCTGCTCTTGCTTCCAGTACTGTGGAACATGAAATTCTCTGTTTCCTCTTCCCACCCACGTCCTGTGATAGTTGTGTGTTTATCATAGGTCACAATCTTTTGCAGTCAGTTATCCTGTTAACATTTTTTTTAAAGGTATTTTATTAATTTCATAATACAAGCCTCCAATTTACAGAACGTCATATGATTTTCTTGTTAATGTAGAATTCAAGACATTGGCTTAATCTTACCAAAATAGCTCCCTCAGAATTAGAAAGTTAAGTTTGACTAGTTGTAGTGACTCCCTCTAGTTTTAAGAGTAAGTGATAAGCACTTCCAAGGGCTGTTCACTGCATCTTATAACCTGTGCTGAAAGTGTGCAGGATGGTGACCTTCTGGAGGAATTTCTCTCTCCTCAATGGTTAAGGAGGACAATTATACTCCTAACTTTGGTGGTTCAGTTAGATATAGCATTAGATAACTAAGCACAAAGTATCTAAACTTTGATATCTGCTTTCACACGCCAACTTATTCAGCAGTGTTAGGAAGGAGCCTGCTCCTGTTTGCAGGCTGGTGGTATAGGGAAGAATTGCAGATCGATTAGCAGGATAATAACTGTGCATAAATAGGCAGAAGAGGCAGGCCTGCCTCTGGGACAGCTGATCTGCCGTGACAAGCCTGGCTCAGCACTCTGTTTCAATGGCACAGTCTATGCCAAAGTGAGGGGCTGAGTCGGTGGCATCGCACAATATTGCTTTAAGTTATTGGTGGGGTGTTTTTTTCTTTCTCCCTGCTAATGTCCTCCACTCTTAAGCCCAAAGGGCCAGCGTGTCAAAACACTGAGATTACCCAAGTCAGTACATTCTCTTTGCCTCTGAGACTGAATAGTTTTGCTATCCACCTCAACCTGAAAATACAAAATAGCACAGGAAACTGTGAAAGAAAAGTGCAAAGTTAACACATTGGCACAATGGAATGAAACCCATTAACCACTAATGAGGACATGGGGAGGTGAAGAGGATTTTCTTGGTTTTTTTTTTCCTTCCCCTTTTTAATAAAATTCCGCTCCAATAGCTAGGGAGAAATGCACTGTATAAGTGTTGGAAGAAATTACTATTCAGTAGTAATAGCAAATCATACTGTATGTTCTGTCGGCTTGGCATTTTTATAGCTGAATATAAAGACTAAGAGTCCACTTTAATTCTCGTTCACTTTGATTCAAATACAGAGTAATTCTATTGTATCCCAACCACTGATAGGCATGCAAGTATCCTGCTTTTTTTGAATTGCTAAAGTGGGAATCATATCTGAGCAAAATATTCTGCAACCACGGGTACTTTCTCGTCACAATTCCTTTGTCCTCCTGTTAAGAAGATTTTAACGGGAAGAGTTCCCTGTCTATAATATCTACCAAAATACTCAGGACACAGATTGGTTAGAGAGAAGAAACAAATATTGATTACCTGCATGACTGCTCTACTCAAACTGAGATTCAGAAAATACCTAATTATTTTTTCAGCACCAAATTTCTGTTAGATAAGTAGCTCACTGAAGAGTGTGTTTTACAGATAGAGCAAGTCAGGTTATTTTTAAAGAAATCATTTTATTTAATTATGAATTATGATTCTTTTCAGAAGAAATCAGTTTCTTGCTTTCTTGAAACTTTTTCCCAGGGCATGTTGGAGGAAATAGAACTGAAATTGCAAGAAGAACATATTTCAACATATTTTCTAAAATGAAACCTACAGTATTTTCATTTAAACATATTCCTTTGTTTAGGAGTAAGTATGCATTTATAATTTGTTAAATATAAAAAGAGGCAAAAAAGCCATTAAAAAAAAATCTATCAGAAATGCTGCTTCAGTTGACTTGATTTTTTTCATACTTTTTTTTCCCTTTTCCTTTTTTAGATTTTGATTTCTCCTGATGCTTGTAAACTGATGTAAGCTTCTCTTTCAAAATATTGTAAGTCCTTACTAGATGAATAAACCAAGTGTTCATCTAGTTCTAGTTACAGACCCCACTCTCTGGCGACCTACATAGGACTTGCCTTGTTATATCCCCAGCAGTGTAACTCTAGGTCACGAAGTAACAAATCAGGTGTTTAGCTTTGGCTGTCCCTGGTTAAATTGCTGCTGTACCAACCAAAAGGGCGGCCACCACACACTGTTCACAGGAGGCTTATTGAATGAATTAACATAGTCCTTGGAATAATGATCTTATAACAAACATGACATCATCTCATTAGCATGATCACTTTCATGCTAAGTGTGATACCTATTATTTCATTTCCTTGAGGAAAAGAAAATATAATATGTTTGGCAGTGTAGCTGAAACATATCTATTTCTGCTCTTTTCTAGACAATTCTTCACAAATTGCACCAACTAGAACATTTTGAGAGGAATAGGTGGTTCAAATTGTCTTTATTCATAAATGACACTGAGAAAGCAGAGTTTGTTGAAGTATTTGACACATAATATTTTGATGATGTTTTCATATTTTATTTTATTCATCTGTATTTAATCTATATAGTCATATAGAATCTGAGTACTTGAATGTCTGTATTATGATTTAAAAGATTTCGTGTGTGTGAACAAGTCACAAATCAATCATACATCCAAGTTGGTCTTATAATTATTACTATGAGTAATTGGATGCATTTCTTTTTTCATTTAGGCTTTGCATATGAACAGTACACTTCAATGATTTGCTATTCATATTGTGTAGCATTCGTCTAAGTCATGTGGTGAAATATTGTTCATTAGTTTGACAACTGAACCCTTATCATTAAAAAAAGGAATGAGCATATGAATAGTAAGCTAGCAACGTATTGTCTGTACAAAATGTCAGACATGTTAAAATTTGTTCCTAAATTTGTGTTATTTTGTGAAATTTAGAAGTATCTGAGAGTTCTTCACAAAGACACAGGCAACGATTAATGGAATCCTAAAGAATTTTGACTAATAGTTTTGGGGTTTTGTTTGTTTTAATGGATGCTTAAAAGTAGTCTTCTAAACCTCTGCTTAGGATCCTAAACGGCTTATTTACAAAAGGCTGGCCAAGAGCTGTTGTTAATTTGAGTAAAAGATACACTATTCTCAGGACTTCAGAAACTCGGTTCACTTATTTTAACACCTACTGATGTGTGTCTGTGAGTTAGGAGCACATATTTCATGGAAAGCAAGCGGTACACATTTCTAAAGTCACGTAAGGGTGGTACTTAAAGGTGTTCAGGCATTGCTTCAGTGTGAAATCCAGTATTACATTCCCAGCATTCTGCTGCTTAAGTCTTAGTTATGCAGTCAGGATTTCCATATCACCAAATACATAAAAAGGGTGTCCTCATAAACATCTAACCTACCCAGGAGAACTTGACATTAGATTTAGAGCCAAGAACCGTCCCCCAGTAATAATCACATCCTACATCATCCCAGGAAAAGGACTGTTTTCCCAAGGACAGGGTTTACATACATTGAAACCTATGCCTTGCTGATATGACATTGAAATCGTTTTCCAGGAAAGTATCTGAGCTACTTTTCTTGTATTTTCATTATGGAAATCGTGACACCTCAGCTGACTGCCTGTATATCCAGCGGGGATTATGTAGTGCATGTCCACACAACAAAATACCACACAATGTGGACATTATGATTTAGTGAGCCTCAAACCAGTAAATCCACACAGTCTTCGTTAACCTGGGTCCAGATTCTATCTGTGTTATAACGATGCCAGTGCTTCCAGACGTGAGCTGCTCTTGTGAAGCTGGGAAATGTGATTGCTACACCTGCAGCATGCTCTCCAGCCTCCCATCTGTGTCTCCAGTTCCCACGTCACATTCAGGTGTGGGCAAACCCTGAAGAAATTTGGAAATTATAATCAGTAACTTAAATGAAATTAGTCCAGTGCCTGTATTCACAAGCAGGAATGAATCTTCTACTGTTTGATCTGTTTTATTCAGGAACAAAGCAGTGTATTATCTCTCTCACTAAGCCACCTCTTCCTTTATTCCAGCCACTATTCATTCCCTGCCTGATAATTGGAATTTCCCCTTAAAGACACTGAGACCGCCTTATAGAAGCTAGATTTACCTTTTGAGAAACATAACTAGGGAGAGAAGCTTTAGATGGAGCAAAATGTATTTCTTCTTTTGCTTTATTGCAAGAGTTATTTGGAGCTATACACAGCTGTTCTATCAATATAGCTGATGGTGGTAAAGTGCAAAGAAAATAAAATCAATGAAAATCTTCTTGATGGATCTAAGTTTCAAAGGGGCAACATAAAGCAAACCTCAGCTTAACTTTTCTACACAGAACCAAACCCGGCTATATAGATCTTTAAATGTCCTGTTAGTGATTATAATAGATGTAACTATTATCAGGTCCTAATTTTCTTCTCACTTCCTGTTTCTTTCCAAATAACACTTTGGTAACGCATACAAAAGGACACAAATGTCTCAAGATGCACTTTTATAAAGAGTTTACAGTTCACTGATCCCTAAGAAAAGGAGTTCTCAATGTTTTTCAGGTAAATTTGAGATCACTTTTTATTATTTAAAAGATTTAGTAAGAATACTAAGTCCAGTTTACTCCAGCAAGGGTCAGGGTAAGATACCTCTTTACAAAATTGGAAACAAAATCCATAAAGGAAAGAATCAGTAAAAGATATTTGCAAGGTCCTTCTGGAAACTGACCCAGTTCTTGTCAAATTCCACACATTTTCTTTCCTCCTCAGGGTCTGGGTTGAGAGGTGATACAGCCTTCCTTTGAATATTCCTTCTGAAAACTGACCTCCATGTACAGAAAAAGAGCTAATCTTTTACCTCTGCTTTACTGACAAAAAAATATGTAATCCAAACACATCATTCAGGTAGTCACTGGTGTTGTAATGATCTTATTGTCTGATATTTAATTGAGTACTTTCATCACATGCCCATCTGGCATGTAGTATTAGGTAAGCTTGCCTAAATCATGGATGTTTTTGAAGGGAAATGCTGTTGGTTGATGTCTATATTGGTGCAGTTGGGGTGTCATTTAGTACCAGATTTAGCACCACTGAAAAGCTATTTGCAAAGTTGACCCTGATGGAGCTGTGATCCCCTACTCTTACAGAATTTCTTGTAGACAGCTGCTTTGTATACATTACAGCACTCCGTGGATCCTACACCTGAAGAAACAGTATTCATAAACCTTATTAACGTTACCATAATTGTCTTGTTCTCAGTATCGCAAAGAGATTTAAGTCTCTCGTGATTAAAAATGGAATTTAGAATTATATTGTTAGCCTAGATAAAATGTCTTTAAATACTATTGTTTTCAGACAACACAGTCATGCTTGAACAAAGAACATAGGTCCCCTAATCTCTTGCATTAGCCTAAAGACTTGTCTTTTCCCTCACCGACTAGTATCTATTATGGAGCTAGATGTTTGCTTCTGTGCTGCCCAGAGTTGCGTAAATCTAGTTCATCACCGAGGCCACGTTAAAGACCTGCAAGATGTGTAGAAAATCTTCATTCTATTCTATCTAATAATCTAATGATTTAAACGTATGTACAGTACATTTTTAAACTAAGCTCAAAACCTTCCTTTTTCTAAAAAGTTGTGTCCTTGTATCTTCCACATTTCAGAGAAGTCCAGTACAATAGGCTAAAGGGTTTTCTGATGAAGGACAAGGCTCTGCTATTTAAGCTGTTGTAGAAATTTAGAAATCATTATCACGAGGTACGCTATATTCTGGTGGTCAGGGAACACTTTTGATTTTATCACCATATAAAATGTTGCTTCTAAGCTGCAAAGCCTGGGAAAAGCCAGTCTGCAACTAGGCTCCTATCTTAAGGAAAGCATCTTAAATCACCAAACCAATTCAAGATAAATTTCATTTCTCGTCTGCACAAAGTTCTGAATGACGAAAAAGGTATAGAGGTGAATGGGCAGTCAGAAAAGATCACATAGATTGTCCTTATGCTGTCCATTTTCAGCCTGAACTGAAAGTTCTCATTTTAAACTTATTTCTCTTTACCACACAACTTTTCATTTTGGCAGATGATTCCATGTGTCATAAATCTAGGAAAAATATAATAAAATACAAACCTTTTACAAGCTAAGGTAAACTTCTTTTCTCAGGGTCTTGTAAGATTTCTGTACCAATTTTGAGATGATGATCCGATTTTTCAAAGAAACTTTGGAGAAAGATCAAAATGTTCCAATTCATTGGCTGAAATGTGGTTACCTAAAAAAAACCAAGCAAACAGGCAAAAAACCCCTCAGATACTTTCACAAAACTGGCTTAAGGAGTTGATTAACTACAATTGAATCAATAAAGAATTCCACAAAAATACATTTAAATCCCCTAGGAGACTGCAAAAGGATTTAAGGATATGCCTATTTCAAAAACATTAAAGAGAGTATATATTTTTTGCCTAATCTTAAGCATCTCCAAGCATCTCCAAGTTAAACTAGGTTAGTTGTCTAAGAAACTTCAGTAGACAGTTGAGGGTGATGCGTTTAAGAACATGATTCATAGTACTTACCATAAGCACATATCTTTGAAGGTGATAAATTACTCCATGGGAGGCTGTTTCTCTCCATTGACCAGGAAGAGACACAAGACTGTGAGCTTAGAGAATGTCCATAACTTGTAGATGCCTAAAGTTAGGTCCACCCTGGTATTTTTTGATTCAGCACCTGAAAGATGCTTGTGTTTACACCACCAAAAAATAAAATGTTTCATTCATGTTCTTACATGCTCTTTCAGGAGACTAACTGAGAAGCTAACTGTGAAAGATTTATAGCTATTGAGCTATTTAGTCTCAGTCAAGACCAAGCTCAGGGTCTGCCAAGATTCAGCCACCATTTCCTTTGAATTATTTACTTTTTCTATTCACTTTCTTAAGAATAGTTAATCTTTCAGGTAGACACAGATTTGCTCTTTGTGATTCCTTTTATAAAGAGATCTTAGTTTTGTAAAAAATCTAGCTGCTTTTTTTTTTTTTTTCCAATGGATTTATTTTTATTTTTTGTGAAAAAGCAGAACATAGTTACTTCCCCCCCCCCCCCCCCCCCTTCTTTTTTGGCTCATAACATTTTTGTTGGGAAAAATTAAATGCACAGGTGGAAAAAACCAACAGAAGTAATAAGCAAGAAGAAATCTTCTCCTGTTCTGTCTCAGGAGTGGGGAGAGGAGGGCATATAAGAACTGATCAAGAATTTAATGAATCACAGCAGATTAACAGCTCTCTGTATTTTTTGGCACATTATGTATATTTATATTCCTTCTTCCGACCCATAACTGACAAGTGAATATCTTGCACTTGTAGGGCAGAATATGAAAATAGCACCTGAATGTAATTATGAAAACCACAGTGTTTTTCAAAATGTCTATTGTCTAACATATGGTCTTTAACCTAAAAATAATCTGTGCCTTATTATTTTTGACTAGAATCTAAGTAGAAACTTGTAAAGGTTTTTTCTTGTACTGTATCAAGCTGTTTTTGAAAACTGTAGTTTATTACTTTATCCATAAAACCAAGACAGCAAAACATATTTTATTAGGCAAAATGCATCACTAATTTAACAGCAGTAGAAACATACTTTATTAATTTTATAAGGATTAACATAGAGCAAAAAGGCACTGACCATATTTTAAAATCCTTATACAAAACGTTGTTGACATTCTGGAGATAAGGTTCCCACTAACCAACAACAATAGATCTCTTCTGACCGCTAATAGCTGTGGAAAAATTGTTCTGATTAATCTGTGGTACAGCTCTGAGAAGAAGGAGGGATTAGGTCAGTGGCAACGTGGACGCCACTGGCTACCAATGTGATAGTTATGATTTAAACATTTCACAGAATTTAAGGCCAGTTGGTTTCCTCTAGTATCAAGGTCCTGAATGCACACACATGGACCACAGAATTTCCCTCAATAAACCCATTACTGAGGGACCCAGGATCTTTTTCAAGGCAAATGTTCACTAATCTTAAAAAAAAAAACAGCAAAGTTGGACTGCAGAACCAGAAAGTGACAGCTCCTGGACTGGCCAAATCTTAATTACAAGTTAAATTATATGAAAAAGCTGTACACTGCCAAAAATATTTATGAAGTTGCTATGGTTCATATTTAAGCTGGTTCCATCTCAACTAGAAAAGGTCTTGAAGGAGGTTTGATCTCCTGAGGTTTCTGGTTGCATCTTTGAGGAAAAGAGACAGTTTACTCAGATGGAAAATATAGAAGGGTCAAGAGGAGTCAGCATGACTACATGAAGATCATTGTAATTGATTTGACTTTCTGATAGTTGTGATATAATTCTTTCCATGGCAGATGTTTTAACCTTTTTTTTTTTTTTTTTTTTTTTTTTTGTAATTGTGATTTGTACTGAATTATGATTTATTGCCCCATTTCACAATTTTTCTGGTGAAGACATAAGTAAGAGTTGACCTAACTGCACTCTACAACTGCTTGATGGGCAGTAATAAAGATGAAAAGGCCAAACTTTGTCCAGCAGGTGGTATACCAAGGGATAATGACTTCTTGTTTGGGATGTTCAGACTGGATATTAGGAAAAAACTTTCTCATCAGACCAGGGGTGCAGTACTGAAACACGTCACCCAAGGATGCTGTGGAGTCTCCACCCTTGGAAACTTTCCAGACGTGGCTATTCATAGCCCCATCTGCTCTGACCTAGTGATGACTAGTAAAGCCTGACTTGAATCCTGGACTAGATGACCTCCAGAGGTTCTCTCCAACCAATGTTTCTATGAAACTGTGACACTGTTTATCCTGTGGGATCATCTGATATAGAAAGTCTGGGGAAGAAGATAAGGTCCTACCTAGGTTTGGATTATAAATATATATATATATAATATAAGACCATTTAGTGCTTGGAACATATTGTTCAGCCATGGTGTCAACTTACCCTAGTGCCCTGAGTCATAGAAGAGGCCAGAATATTTGGGAGATCCTTATTTACTTACTAAAAAAAAAAGAAAATAATTAGTGCAAACAGTTATTCTTGCACCACAGTGTCTATCTTTGGGCAACAGGAACAGAGGAAAAATGGAATTGTGGGTGGGACAGTTCTGAGAAGTTTGCATCTATATTTTCCATGCTGCAACCCAAAGATATTCCCTGGAAAAAGTAAACAAAGCACAGATTGATAAACTTCCTACTGCGCTTGCACAGGTACTGTTGCTCATTGCACTCCCTGGGGTGGAAGGCTTTTACTAGAACTGTGTTAAGTAGCTTAAGAAATTAATTTTCCTATAATACAGACATCTTTAAAAGCATGATCTTGCTGTGCAGTAAATCAATTCATGTGACAGATTTATTCTTTTATTGGGAATTTTCTCAAGGGGTTTTAAGAAAGGAAAAAACAGTTGAGATAAAATAAGAATTGATGGAAATACCAGAAACAAACAAAAGAATCTCCTACAGAAAAACTGAAGTTACTTTGGAAGCTCAAAAAGTTTGTTAAACTTTTTGGCAGAGAAATTAATTTATCTTCACTGTCAGTTGAGCTGACAGTCTCAACCTTTATTTGTATGCATTGTCCTTTTTAACTTGTATGTAATGCCTGATTTCAGAAAGACAGTAAAGTAAGGCCAGAATACATCAGAACAAATGGTATTTTAGGTATTTTCAGGATGTTTCCAATCCACTAGAGCTTAGAAAACCTGGAGATCTCTTCATCAAGTTCCAGCTATGTGTGACCAGTCAGTGAAAACTTCACATGAATCATTGTTATGAGAGCTTGATATTTAGAAGCCCAGGCTTCTTTTCTCCACTTCTGCTACATCTTTTCCATATAATGTCATGCAGGCCATTTAATCTATCTTTGCTTGTGCTTCTTCATTCTTCATTCCCTCCTAAGTGAAATGCCTCATCTGAGATACCTGGCAGGATGTTGTGCCTTTCAGAATTATTTGCTGCTTAATATTGACTGTCTTTTTTTGGGGGGGTTATCTTAAAGGAAGGACGTTTTTACACAGAGAACCCCTTTATTTCCAGATAGAAAGACTTCAGAAGAGAGAAAGCTGTATGAATATCCATCTGGATAAGGTGGGCTGAGAAAAGCAAGTAAAAGAACTATGCTTGGTAGTCTAGAAATGCAATGAGTAGAATATATTGAAAATCTTCAAGTTTACAAAAATATTTCCGCAAAAAGGAACAAACTAAATATTTTTCATGTCTACTGAAGGCAGGATAAGAACTAATGACAGAGCAGGAGATTAAATTCAATATTCAGAAAGGCAAGAACTGGAATAAATGAGTAGAATGGTCAAAGAACCTTTCTGCTTCTAAAAGCAGATGGTTGAGTTTTAATTATTCTCACTTTGACTTCTCGTTAAAAGATGTCTCCATACTCTTTTTCCTTTTATTATTCCACCATTATCAAAATTGGGCACTCAGTTTTGTTTCAGCAAGACAGTAAAACACAACATATTTTGGCTAAAAATTGAACCGATACAAATCCCATTCAGTATAAGGGATAGAATCTGATTTTCTGAATGCATTTTGAAGGATGCATTTTTTGTAGCTAAACATTCACACTTCAAAACCAAACCGCTGAGTTTCACCATTACTACTTAACAAAACAGACTCACTGGATTGGAGTTTTTCTTGGCACAGAGCTGTATGCAATTAAGAGTTCCACTAGCTGGGTTGTTCCTGCCTGCAAAAATGAATAGTTTCTGTATGAGTTTAGAAAAAAAAAAAAAAAGGAACTTATTCAGCAGTTGAAATATACAATAAAAATGTCACTGCTATCTTTGCTTTAATTATGGAGCTCACATTGTGATTATATTCTATACCAGTTTGTCAGAAAATGAGACTGTAACCATTATTGCTAAGCACTGTAACATCTCTTCTCTTCACTGAGTTTGTGTGCCCTCATTTTTATTCAGTCATATTCAAACCATATCCTTTTCTTACAGGTTTGCAATAACTAGGACATTTTTCTAGCTCATTCTGCCTGTTATAAATGAATAGCCTGGAAAATTTCCTTCTCACTCCCATGTTTAAAGGCACAGATGAAGGACAAAAAAAAAAAAATTCTGCTGCCATTGTTCAGGAGGCCTTCCGCTATCACAGGGGATCTCTATGGCATATTCTGTGCTTGAGCATTAACCTGATCTAGCAGAGGGTAGTGAGATAGCAGAGCATTGCCACAAAGGCCTTGAAAGTGAGGAGAGACATGAAAAGCAGATTGGAGAAAGCAATGTTGCCCCTGGTTGTTCTTCCAATCAGAAGGGAGCCTGAAACATGTAATCATTGTGGTTTGAAAGAACCACTCTTCTGGTCCAAGAAGCTCAGATCTCAACTGGGCGATCAAGAGTGAGCTATAAACTGAGCTCCACATGTAGGACTGTCTCAGGAAGAACCAGGGTTCCAAAACACTTCAACTGAGGAACACATTGAACTGAAAAGATATATTTTTTATTGCAAGTTTATACTTTTTTTTTCCTGTTTTCTACAGACCCCATGTAGAATTTTGGCATTTATAACTGTTGATGTCAAACAACTGTTTCTTTCTGGTCATCTTTTACTATAGCCTGTGGGATTTGTACCTGATTATATTAAAAAAAAACCCCAAACCCAACACCAATGAGTGCTTTCTAGAAGGTCAATCCATTCTACATCCAATTCTTGCCTCGACCATGGGCAGCTGCTTCTGAAAACGTCACAAGACTTTACTGTATCTGATCTTGTCTTCAGAAAGTAGATAATACAGACCATGTCTTGCTTTTGCCATGCCTAGTAACACTACTGGGAAATGCTATCTGAACAACAGTAGGTAGAAGAAATTTCTACTGACTTCTGCTGACAGAATAGTTTTCTGCCAGACAACGCAGTTAAGACAAGTTAAGGTCTTAAGTACTTCTCAAAATCACATCTATTTTGTTGATTTTTTTTTTCTCTTTAGACTACAAAAGTGAAATTAATCCCTAAATTTTAATAGACTTGAAACATCTTGTTTTGACAATTTCAAAAATACTTTTTCTTTATTTTTCAAGTGTTTTGTTTTGAATTTTTTATGTGTGACAGATTAGGATATAACATATATCAAAACAAATTGAAACATTTCAGCCCAACAAAAGCAGAACTGTTGTCATCCCCTGAACATTTTATTGGTAAAAATATGAAAGTGTCTTGCCTTGTTTCAATTCAGATAAAGTCAGATTGGGTAATGATGAAATTCTATGTAAATCTATATACTTAAAACCTGGCCATTTATGCTTATTATCACAAACTGGTAAATTCTTCTGACTATAGCAGGCAAATATGGAAAAATGTACTTTGTATGTTTGTTTTATTTCTATTAAAGTGGTTAAAAAAAAAAAAAGTAGGCATTTGTTTCAAGTTGAGATAAATGGAAAATCATAATAGATTAATAGTGGCTAATAAAAACCCAAACCAAATTAAAAAAAAAAAAACAACAAAAAAAACAAACTCTGGTGTTTTTCCAAGTACTTCAAAGAACTGCAAAAAGGCATTTACAGATTTTCAGTATTTCTAGTGAACTAAATTATACATCAACTGCTTCTTTCATAAAGGGAGTTAATAAACAATCCAGAAATATTTGGTCCTAAAAATTTTGGACAGATATTTCCTCTTCTAGAATCAGAATAGAAGCATACATGTAAGTATCATATTTCTGAATATATTACCTCAAGCAATGTGAAATAAATATGCTTTCTTGATTATGCAATAGCTGTCTATTTATCTCAACATTGAGAGAAGCCCATTTTAGAATATACAGTGCTCAGCTGCTAGGCATTTCCCTGCAGATGAAGGATATACAAGTTTGAATCCCATTTAAGTCAGAAAAATAATTAATTCCAAGTAAAACACATTTGATTTAAATATTATTAGGTTACAGAATGCAAGATGCAACCTTATTTTGCTGATTTTTATAGCTGGTGTCTATGATGTCTTGTGACTCTGCCCTGAAAAGCAGGAAAATATTTGACATTTTCATTTCTCCTGACTGCTCTTCAAAATTATTTCCTGGATTTAACTTCAGTTTTGAATAATTTCTACCACACTACAGTTGGACTTTTTTAATGTCCTTTTCTAGTTTCCTTTTTTTCTCCTCAAACAAATGAGGTACTTAAAAAAAAAGAAGAAAAAAAAAAAAAAGAAAATTGCAGCTCTAATAAGAACCACAGAGCTATTCAGAATGGTAACTCTCTGTTACACATGAGGAAACTGAGAAACAGAATAAGTTAAGTCCCTGACATTGACAGAGAGTTCAATAGTCTAATCTTCACCATGAGCAGCTCACCCTATTCATGGACCACATCTCATCCCACAGAAGAAAAAAAGCGTTACCTGTGGTGTCCTCACCAAACATTTAAATCCTCTCATTGCTGTACCATTATTACATTGGTTCTGTCTTAGATTTTGATTTTGACCTAGCTGTACACTGGTGTCCTGCTTACGCTGGACTTCATAGCAAACAACACTGCATGTTCTGTGTACTGCACTCAATGTAATATAAAAGCATTTCTATTAGTATTATTTTTTCTTTCTAGCTTTGTTAACCCACTGATAACCCCAGCCTTCAAGTTATATTAAGAAGATGTAAATATCTATGTGCTTTCTAGCTGTCACTCCAGAGAACTGAGTAGCATCCTCTTGGATTCATCTTACCTAACTGTAGATGGGAGACATTTACAGCATCATCTCCCTTTGAACGCATCATCCTGGACTCTCTTCTACTCCACAGAGAGTGGTAGGAGCTTTCAGGATGCAATTTATACGATCAGTTATACATAACTATTTTAGGGTGGAAAGAATCATCCTCATGACTATAAAGGGACTCTCAGGTAACTAGGTCAGAGGTATCTACATGATGGATATCTGCACTCGTTCAAATCAATGTCTTCCGTAGACACCTACACCTGCAGTTCAGGTGTAGGCACATGTTATCCAGATTAAGAGGCCAACTCCCCCTTTTCTGACCACTAGACATTCATTAATGTCCCTTTGCCTGACGATACTGCTCATCTGTGCTCCCCAGCCTTTTTAATCCAAAATGAACTAAGTTAACTTAAACAATATAAGTAGTAAGTCTGTGCTAACGTGTTTCTTTTTGACTGAAATGTGTTGTGGAGCATCATGAAAATAGCTCAGTCATCGAAACTCCCATCTAGGTAGTAAATTGAACTTTCAACTAAACTGAAAATTTCAAAGTAGAATTTTATCTTTTCACTATTTTTTTATCCAAAAAGTTTTCTTTTTCTTTAAATTACTTTTCAACAAAATACAACTTCTTCCAGAGAAAACTGTACTGTATGTTACATTTTCTGTCTTCCCTCTTATTATGATCTTCAGAGATCTGCTTGGTAGCATGCCATGGGACAAAGCCCTGGAGAGAAGAGGGGCCCAAGAAAGCTGGGTAATATTCAAGGATCACCACCTCCAAGCTCAGGAGCGATGCATCCCAACAAAGAGGAAGTCAGGCAAAAATGCCAGGAGGCCTGCATGGATGAACAAGGAGCTCCTGGACAAACTCAAACACAAAAAGGAAGCCTACAGAGGGTGGAAGCAAGGACAGGTAGCCTGGGAGGAATACAGAGAAATTGTCCGAGCAGCCAGGGATCAGGTTAGGGAAGCTAAAGCCCTGAGAGAATTAAATCTGGCCAGGGATGTCAAGGGCAACAAGAAAAGATTCTATAGGTACATCGGGGATAAAAGGAAGACTAGGGAAAATGTGGGCCCCCTCTGGAACGAAACGGGAGACCTGGTTACGTGGGACACGGAGAAGGCGGAGGTACTCAATGACTTTTTTGCCTCAGTCTTCACCACCAAGTGCTCGAGCCTCACCGCCCAAGCCACAGAAGGCAAAGGCGGGAACTGGGAGAATGAAGAGCCACCCACTGTGGGAGAACATCAGGTTTGAGACCATCTAAGGCACCTGAAGGTGTACAAGTCCATGGGACCCAATGAGATCCATCCACAGGTCCTGAAGGAACTGGTGGATGAAGTTGCTAAGCTACTATCCATCGTATTGGAGAAGTCATGGCAGTGCTGTGAAGTTCCCACTGACTGGAAAAGGGGAACCATAACCCCCATGTTTAAGAAGGGCAAAAAGGAAGACCCGGGGAACTACAGGCCAGTCAGTCTCAGCTCTGTGCCTGGGAAGATCATGGAACACATCCTCCTGGAAGCTATGCTAAGGCACATGGAGGACAGGGAGGTGATTGGAGACAGCCAGCATGGCTTCACCAAGGGCAAGTCCTGCCTGACCAACCTAGTGGCCTTCTATGATGGAGTGACTACAGCAGTGGACACGGGAAGGGCTACAGATGTCGTCTGTCTGGACCTCTGTAAGGCCTTTGAGACGGTCCCCCACAACATCCTTCTCTCTAAATTAGAGAGGTATGGATTTGATGGGTGGACTGTCCGGTGGGTGAGGAATTGGTTGGATGGTCACATCCAGAGGGTAGTGGTCAACGGCTCAATGTCCAGATGGAGGCTGGTGACAAGTGATGTCCCTCAGGGGTATGTACTGGGACCAGTACTGTTCAATATCTTCATCAGTGACATAGACAGTGGGATCGAGTGCACCCTCAGCAAGTTTGTAGATGACACCAAGCTGAGTGGTGCGGTCAACACGCCAGAGGGACGGGATGCCATCCAGAGGGACCTGGACAAGCTGGAGAAGTGGGCCCATGTGAACCTCATGAGGTTTAACAAGGTCAAGTGCAAGGTCCTGCACCTGGGTCGGGGCAATTCCTGGTATCAACCCAGGCTGGGGGATGAAGGGATTGAGAGCAGCCCTGAGGAGAAAGGACTTGAGGGTACTAGTGGATGAAAAGCTGGACATGAGCCAGCAACATGCGCTCGCAGCCCAGAAGGCCAATCGTATCCTGGGCTGCATCCCAAGAAGCGTGGCCAGCAGGTCGAGGGAGGTGATTCTGCCCCTCTACTCTGCTCTGCTGAGACCCCACCTGGAGTACTGTGTCCAGCTCTGGAGCCCTCAGCATAAGAAAGACATGGACCTGTTGGAGCGGGTCCAGAAGAGGGCCAGGAAAATGATCAAGGGGATGGAACACCTCTCCTATAAAGAAAGGCTGAGAGATTTGGGGTTGTTCAACCTGGGGAAGAAAAGGCTTTGGGGAGACCTTCTTGCAGCCTATCAGTACTTCAAGGGGGCTTATAAGAAAGATGGTGGCAAACTTTCTAGCAGGGCCTGTTGCGACAGGACAAGGGGGAATGGCTTTAAACTAAAGGGGGGTAGATTTAGACTAGATAGAAGGAAGAAATTTTTTACACTGAGGGTGGTGAAACACTGGCCCAGGTTGCGCAGAGCGGTGGTGGATGCCCCATCCCTGGAAACATTCCATGTCAGGTTGGATGGGGCTCTGAGCAACCTGATCTAGTTGAAGATGTCCCTGCTTATTGCAGGGGGGTTGGACTAGATGACTTTTAGAGGTCCCTTCCAATCCAAACTATTCTATGATTCTATGATTCTATGATTAATTTCTGGTATTTTGTCCAGATAAGGTTTAAATAATCCAAGCAATAGATCTCAAAATACTTTAATGGCCAGTGTTGTGGTTTAACCCCGATCCACCTGCTGGTTGTTTTGATGTTCTTCAGTGGCCCGACTCTTGGGTACATGAGCATCTACATGATGTACTTTTACAACCAGGTTCGCTACCTGGGCAGCAATATCTTGCCACAATGCGGTAGCCCAGATGGGTTTGCCTCTGCGCTGCCAGTTGCTCCGCTTCCATTGCTGCAACCACCCCCACAGGGCATTTGCCACCATCCGTGAGTCAGTATAGAGATAGAGCACTGGCCACTTTTCTTTTTCAGCAATATCTAAAGCCAGCTGGATGGCTTTCACCTCTGCAGACTGACTCGATTCACCTTCTCCTTCAGCAGTTTCTGCGATTTCTCATATAGGACTCCACACAGCAGCCTTCCACTTCTGATGCTTTCCCACAAGACGACAGGACCCATCAGTGAACAGAGCATATTGTTTCTCATTTTCTGGTAGTTCATTATACAGTGGGACTTCTTCAGCATGTGTCACCTCCTCTTCTGGTGATATTCTGAAATCTTTGCCAGTGCATCCAGGTCCTTGAATCACTGCCGAAATCACATTCTGAAATCCTCTGGCCAGTCCATGATCACTTCCAGGATTCCTCTGTGATTGCGGTTTCCCATTTGAGCCCATTGTGTCATCAGTGCAACCCCCTTACTCCATGTAGCATCAGTTGCATGGTGTGTACAGGGGACCCTCCCTCTGAACATCCAGCCCAGCACCGGCAGTCAGGGTGCCAGGAGGAACTCTGCTTCAGTGCCGATCACTTCCGAAGCAGCTCGAACCCCTTCATATGCTGCCAATATCTCTTTTTCAGTTGGAGTATAGCGGGCCTCGGATCCTCTGTATCCCTGACTCCAAAACCCTAGGGGTCAACCTCAGGTCTCGCCAGGTGCTTTCTGCCAGAGGCTCCAGGTAGGGCCATTCTCCCCAGCTGCGGTGCAGAGCACATTTTTTTAAATCTTGCCCTGCCCAGACTGGCCCAAGGGTTACTGCATGAACTATCTCCTCTTTAATTTTTTCAAAGGCTTGTCGCTGTTCAGGGCCCCATTTGAAATCGTTGTTCTGGGTCACTTGGTAGAGAGGGTTTATGATCAGACTGTAATTTGGAAGATGCATTCTCCAAAAACCCACAACGCCTAAGAAAGCTTGTGTTTCCTTTTTGCTAGTTGGTGGAGACATGGCTGTTATTTTGTTGATCACATCCATTGGGATCTGACAACGTCCATCTTGCTGGATCTCCTGTGCAGGTCCCTTGACTTTACTTTGGTTTATGGCAAAATCAGCTTTCAGAAGGATTTGGACTATTTTCTTCCTTTTCTCAAAAAATTCTCCTGCTGTGTTGTCCCACACGATGATGTCATCAATGTATTGCAGGTGTTCGGGAGCTTCACCCTGTTCCAGTGCAGTCTGGATCAGTCCATGGCAAATGGTGGGGCTGTGTTTCCACCCCTGGGGCAGTCATTTCCAGGTGTACTGGATGCCCCTCCAAGTGAAAGCAAACTGTGGCCTGCAGTCTGCTGCAACGGGATTGAGAAAAATGCATTAGCGATACCAGTCGTGGCATACCACTTGGCTGCCTTTGACTCCAGTTCGTATTGAAGTTCTAGCATGTCCAGCACAGCAGCACTCAGTGGTAGCGTGACTTCATTCAGGCCACGATAGTCTACTGTTAGTCTCCACTCTCCATTAGACTTCCACACTGGCCATATGGGACTGTTAAAGGGTGAGCGAGTCTGGCTGATCACTCCTTGGCTCTCCAGTTGATGAATCAGCTCATGGATGGGAATCAGGGAGTCTCGGTTGGTGCGATATTGCCACCGGTGCACCGTTGTGGTGGTGGTCGGCACCTGCTCGTCTTCGACCTCCAGCAACCCCACAACAGAGGGGTCCTCTGAGAGACCAGGCAAAGTAGACAGCTGTTTAATTTCCCCCGCCTCCAAGGTAGCTATACCAAAAGCCCACCGGTACCCTTTCGGGTCCTTGAAACACCCTCTCCTGAGGTAGTCTATGCCAAGGATGCACGGAGCCTCTGGGCCAGTCACAATGGGGTGCTTCTGCCACTCATTCACAGTTAGGCTCACTTCAGCCTCCAATACAGTTAGCTGTTGGGATTCCCCTGTTACTCCAGAAATACAGATGGGTTCTGCCCCTTTATAGCTTGATGGCATTAGGGTACACTGTGCACCGGTGTCCGCTAGAGCCTTATACTGCTGTGGGGCTGATGTGCCAGGCCACCGAATCCACACAGTCCAGTAAACCCGGTTGTCCCTTTCCTCCCCCTGGCTGGAGTCAGAGCTCCTCTAGTCCTGGTCATAGTATCCGTTACTCACTTCTTGTAAATATGAATCAGAAGTCTCTTCACTAAGATCAGAAGTAAGATCAACCCTTCTGCTTTGTCTGGGGAACTGCCCTCTGGAAACTGGAGCAGCAGTTTTCCTGGAAGAACCCCCTTCTGTGATTGTTTTTCCTTGCAACTCACGTACTCGTGCCTCTAGGGTTGAGGTAGATTTTTCCATCCCACTTCCTCCTGTCCTCTCCGTGGTCACGTAGGTAAAACCACAGGGTGGCCTGTGGTGTGTAGCCACTATATCCTCTCTCTTGAGCAGAGGCAGGCTTGCTCCTAATGGCTGAGATACTGCTCCATACAGGTGGGGAGTATGACATATCCTCTTTGAGTTGCTGGAACTCCCAGGACAGTTTCTTGGCTAGCATGTCCAGCAGTTTCTCCACAGCCTAGATGCAGGCCTGTAGGGAGGAAGAGAGACTTTCTTTGTATTGCCCGAGTTGGCCAGCCAATTCACCCACCGTTTGTTCCTCTCCGTCTTTCCAAGTCATTACTGCCAATGAGTTGGCATATGACGATGGTATGCTTCCACCACATGGGTCGCGTGCATTTGACTTCACCTGGATCTTTGGATAGTTGTTCATTGTTCAGGTCATCATAAATCACCTGCAGCATGGCTAATTCCCTCAGGTACTGGATACCTCTCTCCATGGTGGTCCACTTGCCTGGGTGACATATAACATCTTCCTTGAAGGGATACCTTTCCTTCACGCCTGACAGGAGTCGCCTCCAGAGGTTGAGGGCTTGTGCCCCTTTTCCAGTTACTTTGTCAATGTCCTCTTCCTTGGTGTCCTGGTTTCGGCAGGGATAGAGTTAATTTCCTTCCTAGTAGCTGGTACAGTGCTGTGGTTTGGATTTAGGATGAGAACAATGTTGATAACACACCGACGTTTTAGTTGTTGCTAAGCAGTGTTTACACTAGTCAAGGACTTTTCAGCTTCCCATGCTCTACCGACTGAGAAGGCTGGAGGTGCACAAGAAGCTGGGAGGGGGCACAGCCAGCACAGCTGACCCCAACTGACCAAAGGGACATTCCATACCATGTGACATCATGCTCAGCATATAAAGCTGGGGGAAGAAGAAGGAAGGGGGGGACATTCAGAGTGATGGCATTTGTCTTCCCAAGTAACCATTACGCGTGATGGAGCCCTGCTTTCCTGGAGATGGCTGAACACCTGCCTGCCGATGGGAAGGAGTAAATGAATTCCTTGTTTTGCTTTGCTTGTGTGCGCGGCTTTTGCTTTACCTATTAAACTGTCTTTATCTCAACCCACGAGTTTTCTCACTTTTACCCTTCCGATTCTCTCCCCCATCCCACTGTGAGTGGGGGGGGAGTAAGCGGCTGTGTGGTGCTTAGTTGCTGGCTGAGGTTAAACCACAACACTTGGAAAGGGATCCCAGCTGCTTGGCTTCCCTACCCTCCAATTCCAGGCTACTGGCCCCATTATCCCAGCATCAGAGCAGCCAGGTGACAATGTGCTCGCCTGGACGACGACTGAAATCTTTTCGCGTATCTTGCAGGTCACTCAGGGATAGAGATTGGGTGGTTACCGTCTCATTTATGGGTTCTGCCTCTTCCTCCTCCTGTTCTTGTGATGGCCCTCATTCATCTTCATCCCTTACTAAATGAGTTGATTTTCTTGTGTATTTCTTCTTGTGTATAGGGGCGACTGATACCGGCACGGATTGGTTCTCTGGTTCAGCCACAGTGCCTGTCGCCGGGATTTGAGTAGCTGCAGTGACTGTCGTGGGGGCTGGAGTAGTTGTGGTGCCTGTCTTGGGGGTTGGAGTAGTTGCAGTGCCTGTCACTGGGGTTTGAGTAGCCACAGTGCCTGTCACAGGGGTAGATCTCTGGATGGTATTCTTAAATGATTGTTTAGCCTTAAACAAGACCTGAACCACATTCAGGAGACATAGCAATAGGAACATGCTGGTTTGAACATCCCAAGGATATTCAAAATTCTCAAGAGCTGTTGTAACTAGCCTGAAGGAGAAAGGGAAGGTGAAGGAGCAGGGGAAAGTGTTCCCTCTGTCTCCCCCATAGATTGGTTTCCCAAGGAGAAAAAGTAAAAGGTGTAATTATTAATAGTTTCTGAAAAGTGGCTCCCGAGGTACGGAGGTGATGGCAATGCCGAGTACAAATACAGAAGTACAAATACAAAAATTAGTCTCATGACCAAAAATTTTATGACATCATAAACCAGTAGTGTTACACAGTGCAGCAAAATGATATCCTTGATCCAGCTCCCAGAGGTGATAAACGGCACAACAGGGAACACGTACAGCAAGTAAGGTGTTACATAACACAACTTTGAGAGCAAGCACGACAACTTTGAGAGTAAATTAATCAACATTGTGACCAGCGACTATTAAACCAATATGATGAACGCTTATAACAAATTTGTCTTAACACGCTCTGGTCAGATCTGTCATTATCTCAACTCTTCGTGCCCCATGTTGGGCACCAAAAGGACTGTTGTGGTTTAACCCAGCAGGCAGCTAAACACCACACAGCCGTTCGCTCACTCCCTCCCCCCACCACAGTGGGACGGGGGAGACAATTGGAGTAAAACCTGTGGGTTGAGATAAAGACAGTTTAATAGGACAGAAAAGGAAGGGAAAATAGTAATGATAATAATGATAAAAGAATATACAACACAAGTGATGCACAATGCATTTGCTCACCACCTGCCGACCAATGCTCAGCCAGTTCCCGAGCAGCGGTCACCGCTCCCCGGCTAACTCCCCCTAGTTTATACACTGAGCATGACATCATATGGTATGGAATGTCCCTTTGGCCAGTTTGGGTCAGCTGTCCCTCCCTGTGCCCCCTCCCAGCTTCTCACTGGCAGGGCAGGAGAAGCTGAAAAGTCCTTGACTAGTGTAAGCCCTACTTAGCAACAACTAAAACATTGGTGTGTTATCAACATTATTCTCACCCTAAATCCAAACCACAGCACTGCACCAGCTACTAGGAAGAAAATTAACTCTATCCCAGCCAAAACCAGGACAGCTGGTCTTCTATTACTCTCAGAAAACTTATCCCAGAAGAACACTAAATAAATCCCTTCCCTTAGTTTCTTCAGACTATTGCTATTTCTAATGGCTTGAATCATTCTATAAAGATTCTACTTTCTCTTTACATTAACTTCTTTCAAGTACAGGAAACAAAAACTCCTATTCAAAGTTGTTGTTTTTTGGTTTTTTTCTGAAGAACAACCACCTTTTTTTTTTTTTTTCCTATTTGAAAAATGTGCTGTGAAGCTGGAGAGTTTTTGTTCAAATAATGAATTTATTCCATTATTCCTGAGTATTCTATATATATAAAAAGATTACTTCACATTTATCCTCGAGACTTTTGGGAGTCTCTCTATGTGGAAATGATGAAGATGGAAATACTGGGATTTGTTTAGATTTTCTTCAGCATACTCTAAACCTAAGGATGACTGTAGAGTTATTTACCATCACTATTGTCTTTCTAGTCTTATTTTAGACCAAAAATGCAGAAAGTGGTGACACAACACTGAAAACTAAAGCATGTTAACCTTGATAGGTCTCAGCCCATTCAGAACTGACAGGTTAAGAGAATGAGTGAAATATGAGGAAATCCTGTCTTGTCTCTTGGAGCTCCCAAGGAATTTCCCAAAGGTAGATTAAGGAAACCAGGGGCTGGATTCTGGCAGCTAAGAGCTATTTCTTCTCACAATGTCTCAGACATCCAACAGCACCCTTAATTACATTATAAACCTATATATGAGTAGCTGGATTATTCCCTGATTCACCTCACGGTAAGATATGCATATAAAATGGATCAGATGCATTTTCCTGTAGAAGTACTTTTTTTTTTTTTTTTTTTCCCCCCATTGACTCTTGGAAGAGCTTTGAGTAAGTAGCACAGAATTATGAATATACTTTTTAGATTTCCAAAGTTAGGTAAGATTAATTGTACCCGTGGCTTCTTTCTTCTACCTTTGGGAAAGCTCTTCCAGCAAGACTATGAGATATTTGCAAGGTACAGACTCATGATTCATACGGACTTGTTTCAGTAAAAGGAGCTCACAGGAAAGTTATGCCTTCCAGATGTGTTGGAAAGGTCAAAGTGAGACAGAGTTTTGCTGCTTGGCCAAGCCAAGGGGAGATGAGGAGCACCAGAGCAGAGAAAGTCAAGCAAAGCAGAGAGGATACTGTTGAGGTTCTCCTGGCCTCTGACATCTCTGGAGCAAGGCTGAGGAACTCCTGTGGGCTTTGGTTCAGACAGGCATGAGAGGAAAAGAGAAGAACAGCAGATTGATGTAATCTGTGACTCTGTAAGTGCAAGCTGATTTGAGCACGATGGGTTTCCATCTCTTGTTACACGGTGCTCAGAAATTAGTATTCTGACTCTGAATCAAGAAATTTTCCTCAGACTGCTTGATTTGGAGAATTTATTAACTGCATTAAAAATGTAGCTTGGTGTTTGTGAGCTCAAGATTGAAATCAAACTAAATCTAAATGTCTGCCATAGAGTTTTATTTGATACCACAAACCTCTAATCGGCTTTTTCTCATGAAATTTCAGGTACGTTCAAACAGAAATTAGAATAAAGAATCTCGCAGGGTTTTATTACTCCCCCTGAAATCACAGGGGTTGATACAAATGTAAAGGTTGCAGCTTTTCTTCCAAAAAGTCCCAAGAAATTCGTATGTGAGGGTCGAGTTTCAACCCAGATCTATTTTTGACCCTGAAGTTAGTGCTGACATATATGGCAGTGTTTATTAATAAAACAATAGTACAATGGTAAACAAGTTTAATACCAGGCATGAATGTTTGATATTCTGTCTTAAATGAAAAAATATGTATTCTATAATGAATACTTAATTAGGACTGTGATCTGAATACAAGGACTAGAGCCCCTACCGCTGTGCAGACAAACCAGAATGAAATGAATTACTGTCATGCAGGGGGTGATATTAATGGTGTCCAGCTTTATAAATGAATCCAATTTTAAGCCACTTTAGTTGCTATCATACTGAGAGAGAGTGCAACATGCCTAACATATCATTTCTGTACTGGCAAATGGTAAGACTTAAGCTGAAACCAATTTTAACTTGCAGATGTTTTCCTGCATTAAATATTTCTAATTAGCTGCTGTTACAGCCAGACATCATTAAAAATAAGTAAAGTTAAAATCTTTACTCCTTTTTCTTTTTCAAAGCCATATATTAATAGGTGGGCATTGATCTGAGCTCTGATTTTCCAAACAGCTGAAATTCTGACTGATGCTTAGCATAAACACTTACTATTTGGCCACTTCTAATCTATCACAGTGCAGTTTTGCTTAACTGATGGTGTGTGCCGTGCAGGACATGTCATACAATTGGTTTTGCAGCTGGTAGTAAGTGACCCTCAGTAAGAACCTGTGCTTACTACTTCACTTGCAGAAATTTTAATATTCCCACTTGAGGGAGCAGTCATGCAAAGTCTCATACCTGTGAATATCTTAAGTCATGTGAGTATTTCTTCACTGATTACCCAAGGATTACGTGCATGTGCAAGCATTTGTTGGATTCAGATATATCATCAGGGTTTTGGTTTAAATGTGTATCCTAACGTCTGACTCATTTAAATCTTCCAGATTGTAGACATTATTTTCACTTGTAAAACAGGTTTTCTCACTTATATAACTGGCATTTCTCTCCACCCCTGCCAGCAAACACTCAGATAAATATATTACAAAAAGGCAATGTCAGCTTGCAGCCAGCTTGAAAGCAAAATTCTTTGGGAATGGTGAACAGCTCAGATGGCTAGTAGCAATGCAGATGAAACCATTCCCATTACAGCATAGATGAAACAGGCAAACAGGAGAGCCAGGCAAAGTTATATAATTTAAAGACTTCTGGTGAGCTATTTGGAAGTACACGGTGTAGGCCTTCCTCTGTTCCCCATGATTCACTACTGACTCTAAGAAACAGCAGTGTTAATACAAAACTAAATGTTTGATATTCTGTCTTAAATGAAAAAATATGTATTTTTCATATCTAATGTATGATATGAATATCATATCATATAATCTAATGTAAAGTCTGTCTGAGGTTTGTCTCAGTCTCTGGCTGCCTTTTTATTGCAAACGCTGATGTTCAAGTACTCATGCGTAGCAGGGATGAGTGGAATGTTTTTCAACCAGACTGAAGGACAAGCCCTGAACTCACAGACTTACCACCATACTAAAATACATTGCTCACTTTCCCTTTGCAGAAATCTTCCATTTTGAAAGACAAATGACAGGGTTAAACAGAAAGAGAATGGAACTTTCCAATATTTTCTTTTCTGAGATAAAGAACTTTGTGAAATGGATGAAAATTTCTTAAGAGTTTAAGAACTCTGAATAAAATAATTCTGATTTTTAACACTCTCCACCCTTTTTTCTCTCAACAAATGTTTTGACAAATAAAAAGAAGTGAGGTTTCTTTGCCATCAGCTCTGCCTGTGAAA
Organism: Aptenodytes patagonicus; assembly: GCF_965638725.1. NCBI lineage: Eukaryota > Metazoa > Chordata > Aves > Sphenisciformes > Spheniscidae > Aptenodytes > Aptenodytes patagonicus. Next base: position 8,429,729 of record NC_134981.1, read on the forward strand.
AAATACCACACAAACTGAAAAGAGCTTAATTTGCCTCAGTGAAACAAATGAAAAAAAGATCAGTTCTCTGAGCACTGGATGTTTCTCTCATCTGATTAGTAATAGGAAAGGGAGTTTAATACTTCTAGGTCAGTGATTTGAATTGAGGTTAGTTAAGTAGTATATATTAGACAGAAGTTCATTATTACTTTTTCTTATTAATTATGGTTTTTGGTTGGCTTATCTGAAATGATTAAGAGCTATATGCAGGGTCTAAATTCTTCCTTTGGTCCTCTACATAACTTTTCCTTCAACTGCCTCTTTCAGATGTTCCCTGTCACTGAGGCTTAGGTGAAATTTTGGCCACCACAATATAATTCTTTCAAAGGAGACTATAGGAGTTCACTGCCTAAATTCCACAGATGTTTAAAGAGAAGAATGATCTAAGCTTAAGATTTCATGAGTCCAAAATTTCTGCCTTGAAGAAATTCTATGTAGCTTTGGATAAATCACTCAGGTTACTCTTCTACATTGGAAGTAACTGTGTTTCCTAATGTTGGCTAAATGTTGTGAGTTTAAATACATTAACAATGTTGAATTATTTAATCATCATTGTATAGGTAAACTGAAAACAGGATTTTTTTTTTTTTTTTTTTAACCTGAATATTACTAGACAACTCTTATAGAACAAATAGGAGCAAGATTCATTTCACATAATTGTAGCCACCCAGAATTTGGACACCTAAACTAAGCAGTTTGTCTTGGCTCCCTCAGTACTGAGTGGGGAGAGACAGACGTCTCCAGGGAATGATTCATCCCATGTGCCTTATGTCCTGTTCTTAGGGTAAGTGTCTATATCTCCCTACTAACTACAGAGAAAGCCTATCCTACCCTCATTATTGGCCCATCCCCATAATCTCTCGCACCAAGAATTTCTGAGGATTGCAAGGAAAATAAATGTTTTCCATCTATAATCTTTACCACTCTCCAAAAGGTGACCTCTGATGGAGCAGATAAGTGGGGGAAATTAGCACTTTCATTTGTTTATTTTTGTACCAGTGTGGCTGATAAAGAAGCAGCATCTCCCAAAAGAAGAAAATGTATTTTTCTCAAAGCAATAATAGAAAATACAGGACTATCACACGTTATCTGGAAAAATCACACAGAGCATAGCTATGGAACAATGACTGTTTAATCTACATTTAATTTGTGTCACCATTGTATATTGATTATCCATTATCCTCATGCAAATGGCATGACTTATCCATTGAAACAGCTGTGCATTGTTTTTAATTTTAAGTGAATTCTTTTAGTGCTCCATGAAAGGTGTCAGATTAACAGCCCCAGGGACTGAAGGCCTCTGTTTATCCACAGAACGTATTCGAGTGATAATGATGGATCCACTCAAGCAGCTGCCTCAGCCTTTACTTATCTTGAGGGTTTGTTCCATTGCTCATAAGGCCAAAACATCCCCTGCACAAATGAAAACCAAGCACATTCTGGGCCCATAGGTGGAGAATGAGAGTGTTTAAATCCCAATGTCTTTAGTAATAGTATGTTCCTGTGAACTTAGGAACTCCTGTGTGAAACTGGGGAAATGGAAGTGTTAGCTAGGAGTCTTGGAATAAGTGTAAAGTACAGCCATATTTTGAATATTGCTTGCAGTTCTCACAGCTTCTAGAAAAGTGATATATCAGAGTCAGAAAAAAAATGCAGGAAAAGGTGGAAAAAATGACTCTGTGTTTGTGGATGGGTATTGTACAGGAAAAGACTTAACAGTCAAACTCTGAAGTTTGGGAAAATGATGATCATGTCAGGTTTCTCACAGAGACCTGTAAAGTCATGTACAGAATGGAAAAAGGAAAGCGAACACTATATCATTAGTCCTTAAAATACAGAAATCAGGGGTATCCAAGAGATTCTTGGATAAAAAATTTGAAACAAATGAAGGTCATTTTCATGCAACACACAATTAAACTGGGTTTCTCATCACCACAGGATGTTTTTGAGGCTCCTAGTGGATCAAAAAAGGCAGTAGACAAATCCAGAAAGAACTGGTCCGTGGGAGGCTATTAAATACTGTGCAATGGATGCTAGTTTCAGTGCAGGAAGTGCTAACATCACAAGCTGCCAGGAGCTGGGGGAATGTATCAGCGAGAAATCACTCTATAGTTGTTTTGTCTGTCTTATTCTTTCTCTAAATGTCTTCTACTACTCTCTTTTGGCAAGAGCATCCTGCTCTGGAGGATCCTGGTGTAAAGAATCTTTGATCTCAGCAATCACTGCCTCATTTATGGTGAAATCTCTTTTTTATCTTGGTAAGAAATTACAGATTGCATTTCCATGTCCTGACTCATCTTCTAGATCTTGATTTTCCTGCTCCGTATAAATGAATTTTCTCATTGGAATAAAAAGACTTCACAGTCATTATGGTCCATTAAAAAGATACTGAAAGGGAGATGGGGAGAGACAAAACTCTCTTTCGTGTGCCAGCACTATTTTGGGAATGATAAGGTAAGATGTACGGAAGAGATTATTCTGGGAGGTTGCTGACCCCTCTGCTCTGTGGTCATGTCCCAGTGTATGATCGCCTCCCATTCTGGTTTTGCTGGGATGCACAACTTTTGACGGAGTTGGTGAAATAAGTCACCTTTGAACTTTCCTTAATTACAATTAGAAAAACATTTCTGATCGCGCCATAAGTTATATTGGGCAACAAATTGAGAATACAGGTTTGAAAGTGTGGCTCAGGAATCTGACTCTGGAATAGATGCTGATAGGAAGACACTGGAGATATTTGAAGAGAGCAGATACAGAAATATTGTATTTAGTATTACAGCTCTCCTGTTCATTATTTTAAACAAATCTGTATGTATGTGTGACTGTGTATGTGGTTTTGGGGAAAAAAATAGAAATAAGAAACAGTTCTAATAAGGAAAGGATATGAGGGATTTTTGTATCATCAGCCCACTTATGTTTAGTCTCGACTCCTTTCCAAACTAAAGGCTTGCCTAAGGAGATAAGACAATAAGTTCTCCTTTTCAGGCAATGAAAGCAACAAAAGAGGGGAATAGACTGTCTCCATAACTCTGCACATAATCGGCAGAATTCCTAACGTGTTTCCAAGGCATCAGAGGTGGCAAGATTCCAGGTGGGATGCCTGAGGAGACCCTTGATATTTTCTCCCATTCTGTACCCTGGATACATCAAGATCTTTTTAATTACAAATTAGGTTTTTCAGCCCCACACAATCCCTATCTTAAGTATTGACTTTCTGTCCTTATTAAGAGGCTTTCTTGAGAGTAGGAAAAAAAAAGGGAGGATTAAGGGACATTAATATGGGAGGCTGGATATTCATGCATTCTGCTGTGTTTAGGTCACTGACAGTCTAGCTACAGTTCAGGTTTAAAGATATGAATAATATTCCAGAAATAATATATTATACTGTAGAATTCTATAATATATACACCTATAATACATCATCCCACTATTGAAGAATATTTCCTATTCATGTCAGGAACTACCTTTTATGTGGGAAAACAGAACGGGCAACTTAACTGCAAGAAAAGCAGGTAGGTGAGAAAGGCAGCAGATTGATACAGGCAACAAACTCATGGCCTTGAACAAGACAAACAGAGAAGGAGATAAAGAATATTCTTTTACTGACTTAGTGACCTATGTCAGGGAGTAAGCCCCGGTCCCTGGCCAGCTGGGGTGGATGAGTTCATGTTTTCACTGTCTCTGGAAACTGGACTATAAAGCAAACTGTCCCCACTTTTTTGTTTGTGTGGTTTTTGTTTTGTGGATTTTTTTGCCTAGACAGCAGAGCTAGATGTCTCTCTCTTCACTGAAACCTTGAAAGAAAGTAGTGTATGCATGGGGCAGGAGCCCTAGGGTGAAACATGGATCAAAGTGTAGCTGTCCCTTTGAGATCTATTAAGCTCTGTGGTCAGCAATAGAGCTTCTTCAAGGCACCTCTTGATGAAGATACACAAGGACGTCTTATCTGAATGAGCTACCTAACCCTAGCACACTGCTCGCTGAAAATACACATATGCACACATCCTATTGCTGGAGGAAAGAAGATTATGCAGACGGCGTATCACTGTATGTTGGGGGGGGGGAGAACATGAGAAAGGGGACATGAGGTTGCCTGGTCTGCCCTTCATTTACCCTCCTTTTCATCAAAAGCACTGCACTGTCATGTGTTAGCAGGAAATGGAGGCTGAACCAGTGGGACTGGAAATGAAAATAGCACAGCTAAGGAGAGACGTGACTCTGTCTGGGAAGCTCACTCAGTCCTGGAGCCTTGGCTGCCTGAGAAGGACTGTCCTTGGGGAAGAAAAAAAAGAAAGAAAAAAAAAAGGAAAAGTCTTAAATTACCAATGGGGGACGAGGGCTCCATCCATCCCATTCTCTCACCTGTGTTCAGGAGGCAGGAAATGAAGGACATCATTCTTCTCCGTCTGCCTTCCTCCAGTGCAGTTCTTCCTCACGCTGCCTCCAGGAACCCTTCCCTCAGTCATCCAGAGACTTGGGTTGCTCTGTTCCAAATCATCATGGTTCACACTGTTGGAACTGTTTAGACACCTTTTTCAGCTAGCTTAGACCAGACAAGGGCATTTGACCTACTCTGCTTTGGTCAACAAACTGTAAGAATTAAGTATCTACTAAGGTTACATCTGAAGGACACATTGCTCAGTCCAGCCATTACTTGTACTCTTTCAAATAAATCACAGATATCATTAAGCAAGGGAGTAAAAGCAAGGGACTGGTGCCTTAGCAATCATCTTTTTATGTACTGATGCTCTCTGGGCACAGAAAGAAAGGAAGTTTGACAGGACACTCCTTGACAAGACCCTTTACCTAGGAACTAGAGGCTATCTTTCCCAGTAGATTTTAAAAATCATCCCTCCCAACCCACTTTAATCTGCATTTAAAAAAAAAAAAAAATCACAACAGAAAACCCAAACTGAAGAACTCAAATGCTTTCTGAAAATTAATGAATCATTGCAAATGACCTTGTTTGCCTTTAAAATATACTAAGGTGCTTTTGAGATTGCTGGTTATAACCCTTTTCTTGTTAAATGGGTAGTCAGATAAGACATTCTCGACTGAAGCATACTGTGAATCTGGGAAGGTCACCTCATATGTACTTTCCATTGCTGATATAGATTCATAGATTTTAAGTCCAAAGGGACCTTGTGTAACTCCTCCTGCATAACACAGGTCAGATAACTTTGCTTGATAATTCTGCATCAAATCAAATTGAAAGCATACCAAGGAATGCAGATATTACTTTATTTTCCAGTCTGTAACCTCCCTCAGCACTACACACATACGTGTGTGTGACTCTCTCTTTCCCAAGACTTCCTTAGATCATACAGAGCTCAGAATAACTGCCTATTATAGCTTCGAGTGAAAAGCGGTAAAGGGAAAAAATATAATAGTTAACAGCAGCTGGTCTGAGAGTAAAACAGAGGAATGGAGGCAGTAGGTCACAGAACAGATGTGACAGAGAACAGAAAGTAATGAGCAAGCTCCTGTATTTCCAAGACCTCCATTCAAATTAATGCTTACTATACCAGTAGGTCATAGATGAAAATGAGTTGGGTGGTTCCACCTCATTCTGGACTCCGGTGGGCATTTGTCAGTATCACCAGGTATTCCCTAATATCAGGACACATTTAGTCCATCAGGTCCTTTAGGTGAACTTGACTAGTGGGAAAGCTTTTCAAGTCAGAAGTGATGTGAGCAAGAAGTACATGCTATGGGATAGAACAATTTTGGTGAGGCTGTCCCAGCTTTTCAATGCTGGATTAGCAAAATTGTCCCAGATTCTTTATTTTGGTGTTTTTTACTCCAAGGACTGATCTATTTTTGATGGAAAACTTTCTCACTTTTTCATGTTTTTCACAACCATCTGGTGAAAGCTGATACCAATTTTATATATATATATAAAATATATATTTTTATATATATATATTTGACTAAATAGAACAAATCAAAATCCCAGCTGTTCTCAGTTAATTTGTGAAGAATTGCACCAGACATATGCAATGCACTAATTTCAGGGGCAAGAGAGGGATTCTATTTTCCTCATTCCAAACTTTTCCTCTTACTCCTCCAGGATCTCAAAGACAAACTTTTTGTGTAGATAATGAGATTGTCAAAACAGAATACCTAAGTACAGAGCCTTACTACTGCCTAACTGCTGCACTGATAAGCCCTGAGGTTAAACATTTTTCTCTGTTGGCTCCAGGGCACTTCTGGGCTCCTAATTTTAGCTAGAAATGGTATGAAATTCTCTCCCTCCCCAACACATAACTAACCCAAAATCACATAAGAAATTAACCATAGTCACTGAATTACCTTTCTGATCAAGTCTCTTTTGAATATCCTAGCCCAGGTTATTTATTGAAGCATGCTAAGAAAAAGACTTATTCAGTCCCTTGGAAATTGTCCATGGTTCATTTTTATGCAAAGAAGACCTCATCTTCTTTGAAGGAGAAAAATTAATTACTAATGAGCATTAAAAAAATCCAAGAAAAATCACTCAGCTTTAGTAACACATCACTGCATCAACTTTGTCTGAGAATTATGAGTAGTTTTCATCAAAGCTTATTCCAACTTTTGATGCTCTTTCGTGATGGCATGGTAGAGCTGTGGTGTTATTGCAGAATAATAATAATTTGTTTTTGTACCACCTTTCATTAATGCCCCTCATAAACATTATTTAATTAAGACTTACAGCACTCCAGAAGTTAAATAATCATTGTTTTTTTTCATATTTATCTTTAGCACTGACACTGATTTATTGCTTTGAGAAAGCACCAGTTTCTCAAGCCCTTCTTCAGTTTCCCTAGAAGAGGTATTGCCATTTCTATTAGGGAACTACTATGCAGATAAGATTATTTACACTGACTATTGTATAGAGCTAATTTAAAGTGAAGCTTATACCCGAGAGCATTAAGTACCTTTGGAGGGTAAATCGAAGATGATTTAGTCATCATAGCTCTTTCTCCCATTTACACACTGGTAGGCATTGTGAATACTGGCCTTTCTGCTCACACCAGTAAATTAAAGGATGTGCCTGGACACTGGAAACGGATCATCTACACTTCTAAAGAGCTGGGCTCATCCCTGCAGGATATTGCCCCAGGTCAACTGTCAATCTCTCCTGAATGTCTCTCTAAATCATGTTACATACAACAACCTCAATGACAGAGAACAGTCTTGGGAATCATTTAGTTTACTGGTATGGATAGTCCTGGGGAGTCCTTGCTGTTGTATGAATATAATGTTAACTTCACTAAAAATTGGCATCCTCATACATGGAAAATAATGTCTTATAGGCAGACAATTTAAATAAAATTTGGAGTAGCTTGTGATCTAAAACCCATTTGGTGGTGAGCATTTTATGGAGCAGTCTTTAGCTCCCTGGTGAATCTGTTCGTAGAGATTTTGAAAATGAATGGAGTCATTGCATTGTACTCCATGACTTCCCTTTGGAGAGACTTGGGCCTTGTGAGGAATTACGTTATGCTTGCTGCTTGACTTTTTCTATTAAGTCTGTGGAAGGACCGGTCTAATAAAGCTGATATGGGTCATCTGAGTAGTCTCTCATTTGACTAATATGTAAGTTAAAACAGGGTGAATTTCATCAAAATTATCTGGCCCAGTGGACCAGGTAATATCAATGCAAGTAACTCACCTTTTCAAACCTGAATGGAAATAAAATGAGTAAGTTACACAAGGATTGTATTCTGAGTGACAGCCATCTGGTTATTTTTAGCTTTTGGCAGGTTCTGCCTGGACTACCAGACTTTGAGTTGACTGTAATCAACAATCTGGCATTTAAAGGTGCGCTTAGATAATACTGACTGAGAGACTCACTCAGTGTTGCCAAAATGGTTTGGTTCTTCTTTACCTCCTCTTATATCATCCTGTTCCTTCCATTTCCCTTGTGTCAGCTGTGGTGCTTACCTAACTAACTACTCAATGAGCAAGTTCAACACACTAATTCTGCAGAAAATCAACCAACCACTAATAGCAATTCCAAAATGAAAAATTGAACTGGCTAATCAAAGGGTGAGAAACAGTACGTCTAACACTACCCACAGAAACACTGTGAGGGAGAAGAAGGAAGTGCAATATGATCCCTTTTGGTGGTCGCAAGTTGTGAAATTGGCTCAGATCTTTCATTCAACAGAACCTCAATGGTCTGATAAAGCAAGGCAGCTTACAATTGGCCCAGGATTTCCATCATGAGTGTGTTAGGAGACAAAATAATTTTACAGTTGTTCTTGTCTGTGTTTAGGATTTCTGTCTGAAGACAGATCTTCATTGTTCTGCCTGCCACGTCCATGCTTGCCTTTCTGTCTCCTCCTGCTCTGACTATCCTATATGCTAACCTTTTATAATTAGCTTCTTTGATCCCTAAATCACATTTAATCATATTCTTATCCACTTCCGTGGATCAGTGCATCTTCATTCCTGACTCCATATCTAACAGGACATTCAAGAGGAAAAATGAAGTCACAGGAGAATAGTTCAAATTTCTTCTCTCCTGAGAAAGAGACTCCAGAAATGTCCACAACAGTGGTTTAAAATAAAGTATTATTATCAGACTAGTCAGTGCTGTAATTCAGATTTTCTCCTTAATTTTAGGAAGAATACCTTGGCCAAAAGCATGAATTCCTGATAGGAACTTGAGAGTGAAACCACCATCTTAGAGGTTGTAAAGGAACCCCTTAATGTACTAACAGACTCAAAAAAAGTGTTAATGTGTCCTCAGGACTGGTAGAAATGTGCAAAAGTGCAATAATTGGTGGACTTTACTTATTCCTTAGAAGGCAGATGGACAGTCCTATGGGGTGGGATTTCCTCAACTTAAATGGTTATCATCATCTCCTGCACCTAAGCTGAAGTAACTGATTAGATATATTACCTCATCCCTACTACAGGATGAAACATATCATTGTAGTCACTGCAATCCGTGATCTTTTCAGTCATTCCCACTCTTTAATAAAGATTTTTATCACTCTTTTTCTCCTCAGATAAATCTATGCAAAACAGGAAGGAAAAAAAAAATAAAAGAGAGGAAAAAAAAAAGAAAGAAAGAAAAAATAGGAAGACATAGGCTTGTTTCACAACTCATGACCTATTAGGCAAGAAAAGAAAAAAGGAAAGAAACTTTAAAGTCATTTGTAGTATGATGGATGAAAATCCAAGAGTAATTGAAAAAAATAGTAACACTGAACGCTGGCAGAGCAAAGAGACAAAGAGAAAAAATGAAAGGGGAGTTGGAAAGAATGGGCTCAGCAACAAGAAAGTTTTAGAATGTTAAATTCTGGTTGAATTATGAGCTCTGGGTGTCCCCGTCCCTTCACTGAAGTTATTGCAGTCATGAACATTCTGTGCTTTAAAATTAAATATTGGTAAATCTAATTGTTTCCTGTGAAGTGGAACCTAGAATTACTGTACCTTAAAGCTATGAAGCAGAGTAGCAGGAGGGGGAAGAATTGGATCCATAGCCTATAAACAATGCTCTTTTGAGACTCCAAAGAAGCCTTTAAGACATGTCTTCTCTCAACAACCCTCTCTGTCATATGGCCAGTGAGGACAATCAGAATTACAGTTCATTTCAGTGCATAGTACTTTTTTCTCCCAAGTGATCCCTAGGCGTATTGAAGACATTGCTACACCCCATCAACACACACACACTCCCTCCCTCCCTTCAACAGCCCATCTTCTAAATCTTCCTCTTCTGGGCATGTTTCAAAGAAACCACCAGCCACTTGTGCCTTAGTCCATGCCTTAGACACCTGAAGTGAGGAGAAGACTGAGACTCTGTGTTACAGAAGCAAAGGTCTGCACACCTGAATTGTAGTATAAATCCAAGTCAGGCTTTTTCTCAGACTTGCCTTGCTCACTAGCTTTGGCTTGGTTTGGTGACTGTTAAGAACCCTCCATGTCTATGTTTTCCTATTAGCTGTATGCAGTATTTAGATGGCAATATGATTACTGTCAATTCCAGGCACCTAATTTTTCATCACTGTAGTGCTAAATGTCATGACACCTGTTTCGGGAGAACATCTTGATTTCAGCTGTAATTATGCTGTACTGGGAATTAGAAGCCAAAATGCTTTTTAAAATCTGGCTTTGAACCTACAAAAGAATGTGGATGTTTCCTTTCTCAGTGTTGCAATATTTAACTTTCAGACCCTTTGCCACCTAGTGGAACCTGCAGTCCCAGCCTATAGACTGGGCTTTGTGAAAGTGTAAAGGAGGAACAAGGTACCAAGAGAGTACATAGAGAGATCATCAAAGAGAACTTTATGTGCTGAGATCCACCTAAACCCGCCAATGAAGTATGGAGATAAAGGGCAAAGGGGACATTTATTTACTTGTGTTTTGGAAAGACACTTGATTGTTTCCAAACAACCTCTCTAGAGTGAAGGGAACCTTACACCCCACTACCCCACTATCCCCCTGCCAAAAAAAAGTCTGCATCCAACAGAAAAGAGGAAATAACATATTTACATGAGATTACAAAGTGTTTCAGAAGTTCATAGTAAATTTGAGGCTGTGGAGGGGGGAGCCCAGGGGAAAACCTGTTACTTTATGTCCTTCCTGAAGCATAAAATTCAACAAAAATTCAATAGTGCTGTCAAATGCCAAATAGGCAGGTCGATATGTTAAACAGGAAGTAGTGACACGTCTAAAGAAATAGGCCAAAGCTTACAGCCATCCTGAGATATAAACTCTAATGATTTCACACCTTCATTCTTAGTCCACATGTGAAATAGCACTCTGACCAAGTAATGGATAGTGCACAATTTACAGCCCTTTCTGATGGGATGTTTGAGCATACATTTTCATACTGCGGTTCTTGCACTCTGTTGCAATGCTTGTTATGTTCATTTCATTCTTATTAGAGATGAATTAAAAGCTAAAACCCTCACTGACCCTACATCAAGTATGTGAACAGGCAAGACAATCAAGTTTCCTGAATTTTTAAATCAGATAAATACATGACCAGCTCTACCTGTTCTTTCTACCAAACCAGATATGAAATATATCTTTGTTTTACATGACATTCTTAAATTAACCTGTCTGGCCCAAACCTGCAACTCACAAAACATCCAATACCCTGTTAGGTTTCCTTTTGTTCAGAAGGAATTTAGTAGTTCTGAAAAGTTTAGGGTCTACAAACTTAATTGAGCACTTGAAGTACAATGAAATCTGCAAGATGAAGGTAAGAATGCTCCTTCTCTTTTTTTGCTCATCCCAGGCCTATATTTTATTTATATGGCTAACTCTACAAGGCAAGTGCTGCTTCTTACAGTGTTTATGCAGCAACTAGCACAGCACTGTGGATTGAAATAGAAATAAAGAACTATTCCAAAGCCCTGTAACAAAAAATGAGGCCCTCCTATATTCTTTTAAAAGGCCTCTCCAGCCCAATGCACCAGTGATCCTTGACGTATATAAACAATATCAGAAACAGGTCCATCCCCATCTCAAAGCCTCAAGATTGGGCAGTAATCATCTGTATGAGACCAGTTTAAAGGTAGGCATGGCTTGAAAACATGGAATTGTGCTCTGGGCTAAGTATTACTCCTTAGCTCTGCAGCTGTTGTTTGCAGTAAAATGGAAACTATATGACCCCTTCCTCTGTGTGCCATGCAGGAGATTCATTTTTCAAATGTATAATATGCTGCAGTAGTGCCTTTCTTGAAAGGATGCTGCTAGACTGGATTGTATCATCCCAAACATTTGCTACACTAGTAGGCCTCATAATACACCAGGTGTATAGTGCATTGATGCAGATTAACAATATAAAAAGTTAAGCTATGTTCTATATTAGCATTATTCTTAATGCTAATGTAATGTCGAACCACTAAGGCAGCATTGTTAAAGCTAGTACTGTAGATTGTAATGACAAAAGGAATTAGATGGGTTTTCTATGTTAAATCAATCATTAAGTGGTGGTATAATTATTTGCTGTTAGTAAAGCTCTTTTTTCCACCTATTGTAAAATTGACAGTGTATGAAAGTAATTGCACTGTTTTCATTGCAGCAGGGCTCCTTAAGATTAGAGTTTGGGAGTAAAGATGTGGCACTCCTAATCCTTTTGACATTTCAGGAGGAATGCATGAGTAATATTGCATAGCCATGTAATTAATCAGCCTGGGTATTTGTGGTCTACAAAGCATGTATTTCTACTTGCATTAAGATGGGAAAGGTGAATGGTGGGTGGGAGAGTTTCTATGTTCTGCCCTTCCACTGTTTTAATTACAGTGGGACATTGTCTCCAATAATTTCCTTTGTCAACTTTGTGTGTGCCTTGCATGCTAAGATCACGGCTAGAGGACTCTCAATTGAAATATTTTAAATTGGAATAGAGGAGCTTGACTGTTAAAAAACCTAGGTTTTATCCTTGATATACCAGCCATCACAAAGAGTTCATGGAAACTACATTTGGGGGTTCTGACTATGAATGAATTTTCTCTGCTTTGTGGTGGCTATATTTAGTAACAACAGAAGCCTGACAGTACAGAAATATTGTGGTTTCTTTGGAGGATGAGGGGTGTTAGATGGATGTTTTGTTTCTTTCTTTTGAGGTAAGACTAGCTTTTGTAGGGTTACACAAGGACATGAACATGTCCCTCCCTCCCTCCCTCCCTCCCTTCCTTCCTTCCTTCCTTCCTTCTCCCTTACTCCCTCCCTCTCTTCTCCCTCCTTCCCATCATCTCCTTCATCCCTCCTTCCTCTTTTCTTCTTCCCTCCTTTCTTTCTTCCTTCCTCCCTTCCTCCCTTGTCTTTCATCTCAATTTGCAATGAAAGTAAAATCCAAAGCTTTAGTTTCTTTCACAAAATAATACTTATGTTTGCTATCCAAAACAGAAATTGGACCTATTTAAATTGCATCGTAGAATAATACCAACGGTCCTTGTAATAGTAGCAGCAAGTAGCACACAATCGTTTTTATAAAGTGGCACACAACAGTTTTCTAGAACAATGATAAGACAGAAGAGGAAGTTGGGAATTACTAAAAACTTGTGGTCACCAAAATGGGAATAAAACAGTTTCTCAGAGAGAAACAAAAAACTTACATTATTGCCTTCTGCTTTGAAGAGACCTGGCACCAGGTGTGCTTTTTAAAATATATAAGCACCATTCTGCAGAGAGAGATGTTGCCTCCCATTGAGAGAAGGCATTGGTAACCACCCAGAGATCTATCACAATCTGCAAGATGTGTTTTCTCTTACTTGTTGAGGAAAGGTCAATAATATCAGCTGACTTGCTCCTTTACTGGGCTGTAATGTTACCAACTTCAATGGATACAATATTGAAGGCTACAATATAAGGATTGAATCCTTATAAACTTCATCGAGAGAGAACAGAATATACTACCTTTTGTGGAGTGTTAGGCACTACACAGTTTTTGACATATCCAGTTTGAACAGGACACTGGAAATCACAGCTACCATGAACATCAATTAAGAAGTCATAGATAAGTGTATGATTTGTAGTATGCCGCAGATACAAAAAATGTTGGGAAACTTGATGTTGCATCATGGTCATTAATGAATTGATGGATGGGGAAAAAAAAGAAAAGAAAAGAAAAAAAAAAAAGAAGAAAATGATCCATTAACCAACTCTATATCTTTATAGCCTGGTTTATTTTAACCACAGACATATTTTCAAGGGGATATTTTAAAATGTGTGTATGAAGGTCCTTTCTGTGACATATTAAGCTCTGAACTGGACCCCCAACACCCACATCAAGAGACCTATTAAATTTCATATAACCTTTGGTTCTGTTATATAAATACGAAGATTTTCTTCCTTGTACTAGGCTTAGATGGTTTTCAGTCACTTTTATGTTTCTTTTTTTAAGATTGTCAAATGGATACTGGTAATAATAATTTGTGTGTCTGGTACACGTTGATATTTTTGGTACATTTGCTCTAAAGATAAGCAGATGGGGGTTTATTAAATTCTATAAAACTATATGTTTTAAAGAAGTAGAATATGAAGGCAGCTTGAAAAGGCATGCTGAGCTGGCCTTCTTTTTAACTGGTTCAGAATCACAACAGACAAATTGTTGCTAACATATTTTATGTTGTTAATTGGTTACGGTCTCTTATGGTCCTAATCAATAAATTAATTGAACTGTGTCAGATGTTTTTCCTCACTTTTATTTACTTCAGAAACAAATAACAGCCAACCTATCTATCTCCAATTCAAGTTAAACAGCTAAATGGTAATAAAAATGTGGCAGAAATTACACCAATGGCAACTGAGAAAATTCACTCTAGATTATCACTCACCTTTACTTTCACATATCAAGCCCATAACATGGCAGTCAAATTTGGTCTGCCTCTTTGTCTGTCTGTGAATTTCTTTGTTCATGTTACGAGTGCAGCAACTGATAGAGAATTGCAGTCATATTCTTTAAAAGATATTTCTGTTTCTCTCACCTTGAGTACAACAGTGCTTTTAAGAAAGCACTTCAAGGCTCTGTGAGCTTAGGTGGAGAAGGACTGAAGGGCACACTGGGCAAGCAGTAATGAAAACACACTCGAAAACGGCAGAACCCATTGCGGTGGTTCCTTGCTTTAACACCTCTGAATGAGTGTTCAGGGTGTTTCATTTCAGGAGCACAGCCATGACTGAGGCTATTGCAGGTGATCTCAGCACACTGTTCATCCATTTTGTTGCTATCACTGCACAACATGTTTCTAATAAAAAGGTGTCCTGGTTTGGGCAGGGATAGAGTTAATTTCCTTCCTAGTAGCTGGTACAGTGCTGTGGTTTGGATTTAGGATGGGAACAAAGTTGATAAGGCACCGATGTTTTAGTTGTTGCTGAGCAGTGCTTACACTAGCCAAGGACTTTTTAGTTTCCCATGCTCTACCGACTGAGAAGGCTGGAGGTGCACAAGAAGCTGGGAGGGGGCACAGCCAGGACAGCTGACCCCAACTGGCCGAAGGGACATTCCATACCATGTGGCGTCATGCTCAGTACATAAACTGGGGAAAGCTGGCCGGGGGGGCCGCTGCTCGGGGACTGGCTGGGCATCGGTCAGCGGGTGGTGAGCAATTGCACTGTGCATCACTTGCTTTGTGTAGTATTATTATTATCATATTATTATTGTTATCATTTTATTTCAATTATTAAACTGTTTTTATCTCAACCCACGAGTTTTTCTCACTTGTGCTCTTCCAATTCTCTCCCGCATCCCACCGGGTGGGGGGGAGTGAGCGAGCGGCTGCATGGTGCTTAGTTGCCGACTGAGGTTAAACCACGACAAAAGGCAAAAGCTATTGTCAGGGGAGATGGCAGGGAGAGAGCTAAGATATGCATCAGGTGTTGGACATGATTATTCTAGCCCTAAATATGCACAGAAATCTTTGACCTGGGATTCCCATGGAGTGGAACAGGGGGAAGAAAGAAGAAAAAAGGTAACTTAGTGATTTTCCAGGCAGATGTCATCATTGACTAAAGTGAGAATGACTCTTTGTGTGAAATTCTGGCTCATAACTTCTGTATAATCTTGGACAGTAAAACTGAAGTCCTACAGCTCAAACTGGACAAGGCACTGATTTTGGAATTGCAGTGGAATAGGAGGATGGGCAAAATTCCAGATGTTTTCCGAAAGAAACCTTTCAGATAGTCCTATTTTAAAGGTCTTTTAACTATTCTTTAAGTCCAATCCAATATTTCTAACTACAGGAATGGAAAGATTCTTGTAAAGAAGAAGCTTTAATGTATTGCCATATATGTGGATTGTTTGTTCATTAAAGAAAGGGTCCTGGAAAGATCTGTTTGTGTTATAGCACTTATATCATCAATGAGCCACAGCAAAGAATGGAGGTTTTGGGGTTTTGTTGTTTTTTGTTTTTTGTTTTTTTTCCCATGGCAGGAATACATTAATATAAATAAATTAATAAATAAAAACAAGAAAATAAACCAGTGTAAGTGAAAAGGTAACCAAGAATACACTTTATACTTCCAAGACTTTTTCCACAAAGACTGTCATCTGAATCCTAAACACTAACCTACTTCATTCTGTCTTGAACTGAATACATCTATGCTTCAGTCTCTGCAGCTTTTACATGAGAACTTAAATAAGGCATATACTTTTTATAGCATATCTGTTGCTACAAGGAACTCATTGTGGTCTGAAGTACCTATACTTAGAAGCTGGGTAAAAAACTGAGCAGTAGTTTGTTCTGAGCTACGGGATACTATGAATATGTTGCTAAGAGATCCCAATCTATTTACTTGAAGTTTGGGTATGACTACAGGAGCTGTATTCAGAGTGATTACTACAACACTGAGTTGTGCAACCCCATTCAGAGGCTGAGATTTATCAGTTTAGGCACAAGTAGGCCAGTAAAAGAGAACAAAAATATGTTATGAGGACCTTAGCATAGTGTTGAAATCCAAATCCTCCTCTCCATTTTAGCTTTCTCATGTTTATCCCTGGAAGTTCCTGTTCCTGCGCTGAGCTTGGCAATGAGATGCTGGGAGAGTTTTACCAGTCAAGAGGGTGCTAGAACACCAGCCAAGCACAGGGAATGAGTGCCATTGTGCTGCAAGAGGGGAAGATTAGCAAACAACTTGGGCATTCTGAAAATAAAACAAGTAGGAATATATTTACTTCAGTGAGGAAAAAGTGTACTCATTACTAATTACATTCATCAGCGGAGCAATTCTGCTTTAGTCTATCTTATGCTTGGGGGTAGTTCTTGTTTCATCCAGACAAAACAGTCATCCCTAAAATATAGATGCCTGGGTGAAGTGTTTTCAGGTAACACATAAGATAAGATCTATTATACAACATGCCAGAAAAAAAAAACATCTTTTACCAATCATCTTAAACCAATGGCTATAGTTATTATTGGGAAGTAATAACCCTCCTTATTGCATAAAATATATTCTCAAATGGCACATCACTGAATAACAAAGGAGGAATATTCTAGAGATTTAAATACAGACTGCTCTTCCTTTGGATTAAAGTTACTAGATACTTTCAAATTCCTAGCTAACAATATAGATTATGTGCTGGTATAGTTGTGGATACTGCTTTTTAACTCCATTGCATGGTTAGATCTTTCTGTATTTGGCCAATGTTTTCCCAATAATGTAGTTGACAATCTAAAACTCGTTCCATTCTCTTGGTAAAGTATTTTCATTGTTTCCTGCCTCAGTTTCTACATTTGCCAAAGGAATGTCATATCCTGTTTGTATGTGACAAGAGAAAATGATGACATTTACGTTCTTTATAAATGGTTATAAGATCTATGGATAAAAAGATTGCATATATATTAGCCTTTTACAGTTGTTGAAAATCTAGCAGTCAGTATTAAAAGATAATTCTTCTGTACTATGAATGGATGAGAGGACACAGATAATGATTTGCCAATCTAGACAGAAAAAGAGCAAAATAGCCCATTATCTGCATTTTCATCTGATAATAGGATGTCCAGGGAGAGGAAAGAAAATGCAATCAAGTAGGGACCATGGCCTTTTATTTTCATGAACTTTGCTTTGAAACAAAATGGAAGCATTCATCTTATTTTGTTGGTATCAGCCCTCCTCAATGCTACTAAGAATAGTTAAATATTGCAACTTATCAGGATAACATCAATATCACAACAAGATAAATGTTTCCTTTTTATAATGTAAACCACCACCACAGGTCCTCCAGTATCCAGAGAAGGTAGGTACAAGCTGAATTAAGCTGCATTAAAACAAGTCAATAAATCAAATATTCAAAGCTCTCTGAAACATTTGGAGCTTTGCAATGCATGCAAAAATCACATTTAGAAGTGGTGGCATTGAGCCAGAGTCAGGAAAGATATAGTGAGATGGGGGGGAAGTCTTCTGAGTTTATATTCATAATTATTTTAATTATCAAAGAAACAATTCTGATGTTCTTTTTTTATAATTAAATTTTGGAAACTGACCTGTTTTAAGTGAAAGGCAACGAAAAAAATTCTATCCACCCACATCTGCTGTTTCCTGGATACGAGCCAGTCTTTCAGTGTAACACTAACTCACAATGCAACAGAGAAAGGACAAACATGCCCCCTCTCTTTGCCTGATTAGAGGATGTCTCATAAATGCATTCCCTGGACAAGCTTTATAATAGACTCATCCACTTTGTGTTCAATTGTAAATTCAATACCTACCACTATTAGCTGTTCAATCTGTTGAACTTCATCCTGTTAAACATTTGGTAATAAACAGGACTGGGCATGAACAATAAAAATAATTGTACATATTTCTTTAAAGTATACATTGCAACTTGGGATTTTAGGTTTGGGGTTTTTTTATTTTTATTTTTTATTTTACTTCACAGTAACTTCTTGGCAGCACCAGAGGATGAGCAAATAAGTGGTGTGATGTGCAAAGGCTGAGTGAATCAGCAATATCTGACACGTGTATTCAGGTGCAGTTGTTTAAGGTGAAAATATTCTAAATGCAGAGAGCTGTTACAGATGGGGAAAATTTCTGAACTGCTTATCAGCTGTTTTGCTCAGCACTGACTTTAAGCATGGACTCTGTCAAAGCAGCAGAATGCCAACTTTGTACAAGGTCTGTGCCTTATTTCTTAACGCTGAAGAGCCGGAGCTGCTGTGAACTCCCATTCCTCAGAGAGAGCTAAAGAGAAATGGGCAATTGTACCAAACCAAAGTGTACGGCTCAGTTCTGCAGCGCTATCTAAAAGCGTAACCTTAAGTCCTACAAAAATCATTTCCCCATGTCCCCCTCTCCTGAGCAGGCAGCTCCCACTGCCTCCTGCAGCCCTACTGGTGACTGAGTCTGAGCCATATGAATGAAACTGCAGAACCAGGTGAGGAGCAGGGGACTCACGGAAAAGGGATAGAGCTGTTTTATGTGCGAACAGCTGGTAGGCCTGTGCT
This sequence comes from Aptenodytes patagonicus, assembly GCF_965638725.1. Taxonomy (NCBI): domain Eukaryota; kingdom Metazoa; phylum Chordata; class Aves; order Sphenisciformes; family Spheniscidae; genus Aptenodytes; species Aptenodytes patagonicus. The sequence continues at coordinate 8,448,655 of NC_134981.1, forward strand.
GAAGCTTCTTGCCTCAGTAAAGTATCCATTTAACTTTAAAGCACATCTCACCCCGTTTCACTGTTTGCTTTTTGGACCCATGGTTCAGAACTCCCTGTGTGTCTTGCATCAGTTGCACCAGGAAATCTCGTAACTGCCTGCTAAAATGTCTGTTGGTGCACACACAGCTGCCCATTCGCTGCTGTTTTATTGGCAGTCCTGATAACAGTGACGGCGCACACAAATTAGGAATGTAACTACGCACTTGTGCTTTTGAGAATCAGTCACTGAAGTTTTCAGCATAAGAACTGGTTTTCTACTGAGAAGAGCTTGTCCAGGCATCCCCTAGTGGGTAAATGTGTTCATCACAGATTTTTTTAACCTGACTGGTGTTGCCTTTCCAGACTGGGAAGCATCATCTCCTTTTTGAGACGCCAGAAGCTTCTTACACACATGCGCGCGCGCACACACACACACACAAAAGTCATTCAGTGCACCCTATAAGCAGACAAATTAAGTAAGGAATCTTTTTTTGGGAGGAATGACGATGATCAGGACATACAGAAGATCAGCTCGTATCTGCCTCTGTGTATAGCTCTTGCAAAGTGACTTTTTGGCCTCAGTTTCTTCTCCTCTGAATGGATTGTTAATAGAGAGTCATGGCAGTTGAAAAGGATTGATTTACTGATATTTACAGTGCTCAGAATATATAAGCCATAACATAAATGCTGTCCTTTTATCATTATCAGTTATTTATTTTACTCCTCGAATCTAAAATAAAGTCTGAACTAATAAAGCAACTAGTTCTGATGAAAAGCTAGAACCGACATCTTTTCTCACCAGTGTGGATCAGGACTAACATTGAATCTTATTCAAAATTTGAAAGGGGAAAAAAAAAAAAGAAAGAGTTTGGTTTAATTTAAAATAAATGAGTTGCAGCCCTTTTTACTTCCTTCTAGACTAAGAGAAATAAACCCCTTGATTTATATCCCCAAACCAGGTGATGCTGGAAACCCAGCGAGAGGAATCAATCGTCTGTGATTTCCAGTCCCGTTCCCTGGCTGAAGTGCGCTGTGTTTGAGCAGCCAAACTTTGCTGAAATTTGCCCGTTTCTGCTGAGACCCAGGGTGGCCTGCAGGAGCCGGGAAGCAGAGTGGATGGCCAGCAGCCGTTTAAGGAGACAGCAGGCCATGTTTCAGTTGTCAGGAAAACATATTCCTCTATTTTCCTACCCCTTGAGTCAGCTATATTTCACAGCTCTGGTGTCAATGGAAAAGCTTAATATCAACTGTAGTGGAAATACAGCTTTCCAATTAATTCATGCCCCTGAAATATAACTTTTTTTCTGTTTCTTTTTCTTATTTTCACTCACTAGGAGTGGAAATTTGACCACAGGTATGATGGTGCAGCTAGTACTATGTTTAGTATTAGAAGCATTAAACCAAGCCATTGTCTTAGGACCTATGTATTGTATGCAACAATAACCAACAGGATGGCATCTGCATCTCACACTGATGTGCTTTTTCACAGGTCAGCAATAGAAAAAAAAGTTATCTTATTCATTTGTCTAGATTAGACTTTTGCAATGAAAATACTGTTATTCCCCGTATTGCTAGCACCGATACAGCTGGTGCTGAGATATAAGAGAGTTTATTAATTGTTTTTCTTTATACATACAGAAGGAGGGGATCCTAAGAGAGATGCTTGGAGTGTGTTTTCATGGAAAGGAGGGAATTTTAATACTTCGCAGCTTATCCTGAGCTATTTCGCAGTTTAGAGAGGCTCTTTCCCAAGAAAGTTAGCCTTTCAAATAAGGGAGTTAAAGTAGTTTGATTTTCTTCTAGATGCATTTCCTTCTTGTGTACCATTGTACATGGATATAAATTGTACTTTAACCCGTTCTAATGGGTCATATGGGTACGAACAAGTCTGTGGCTTATACCAATCCTTCATAGGATGCATCTATTTAAAGTAGATAGCTATCTTTGTGCTAAGCATCTTAGGCACCTTTTATTGCCAAAAGGAAGAAATAAGATCATTTCAGATGCTATTTACCTTATCCTAATGCAGTCATTGAAATTAGATCATGTGAAAATTGCCCTACATCTGCCTATTTCTCTTTACGGACAGTAAAGGAAATGTATATACAGTAGTTTAGGTCCTGAAACCATCTGGTACCTTGATGGAGCCTGAGTAAATTTCAGGCTAAGGTTTTTTCTGCAAACTGCAGTTTAGTCAGTGACCACCCCAGCAGTTTGTCTCCCCTCTCTTCTAAAGGAAAAAATCTCAAACAGAGGTTTCACTCCCCAAATTCTAGATATAAAAATACATAAGCAACATTAACATTGCTTGTGATTATCAGCAAAATGGACCTGATTTTAGGCCCAACCAAAAAACCCTCAGCCTTTGTAAGTGCTTATCTTTACTTAGATTAGAATAGAATAGAATAGAATAGAATACAATACAATACAATACAATGCAATATTTCAGTTGGAAGGGACCTACAACAATCATCTACTCCAACTGCCTGACCGATTCAGGGCTGACCAAAAGTTAAAGCATGTTATTAAGGGCATTGTCCAAATGCCTTTTAAACACTGACAGCCTTGGGGCATCAACCACCTCTCTAGGAAGCCTGTTCCAGTGTTTGACCACCCCCTCAGTAATGAAATGCTTCCTAATGTCCAGCCTAAACCTCCCCTGATGCAGCTTTGAACCATTCCCATTAGTCCTACCACTGGGTACCGGGAAGAAGAGATCAGCTTGCACATACATGGCACCTAGTGTGTGTTTTAAAACAGTTCTAGCTGCATATACAACCAGTTCCTCTGCAGAAATAAGAAGAGTTATACTAGCAGATGCTTTGGACCATGAGTTCTGTGAGAAGATATTAAGCTACTGTTTCTTATCTTCAGAAGACCAATATTGTCTTAAGTGTGATGGCACATTTTGCCTTGGAAATGTTTATTCCTTCAGTAGTGCGTGTGTGCGCGCGTGCATGTGTGTGTGTGTGTCTTACGGGTGTGTGTCCTTGAATTACTTTTTACATTGCACTTCAAGATTTGATGACTGCAAGTGATCCTGCTATTGATTCAATATTAGGGAAACAAAGAGTTATTAAGTGATAACCTGTTGGTGTATATTTTTGCTCTGTTCATATAAACCAGTGGAGCAAGATCAATTTACTCTCCGGTTGAATTGCTTTTCTTGTGGGCACCTAAAGCATACGTTAGAAAGCAGCTTCCAAGAAACAAATTTATTTTCCTGAAATGATGGTCTTTATTGGCAACATCTAGTTCTTTTAATTTTACAGTTGGTTTACCAGTTATTATCTCTGTTTTCATGAAGCATGAGAAAAATGCTAGAACAGTTAAATGTGCTTACCATATAGTTTGTGAATTAGTGGCTCCTTAAAATTGGCAGCAGATGTGGAGCGAAACTGCACCGTCAGTTCTCCTTTCCTTTTCCCCCCTTCCTCCCCACAAACCCTGGGAAATAATTTGCCTGGCAGAGATTACCAAGGTGCCATCAGCATGTCACACGCAGCTCACAGAACGGTATCAAATATTCATTCTTATGCCTGACCCCCTAGTTTGGATGTGACAAATCTGAGAAATCTGAAAGTTGAGGAGGCTGGGGAGGGGGAAGGAAGTAAAAACTCTTCTGATGCTTTTCTTGCCCATTATGCATTTGACACAATGTGCCTTTTAAATGGCTTGTACATCCCTTCTCAGGTGTGCTATGGGCAGAGTGGCAGCAATTGCCAGCATTGACTAAGTGAGTAGTGACACACTCTGTCTCTCTGAGGGTTTCTTCAAGTCCAGTTTGGAGCCTTTCATTACATTGCAAGAATCCATTAAGACAGAAACAAGGTTATTCCATGAAATGTTTTTGTGACTAAAGAGGACATCCAGCTCTTTAATCAGTGACAGAACATCTACTCTGACAAGACTGAATGATACAGTGCGCTTGGCTAGCACCTTTGCAACTGAAGGGGAATATAACTTACAAGGACAGACAGTATTCTCATTAAATTGCCATTGGTTGATTCATCAATGCTCCAGTGGAAATAATTATTCTGTATATGTTTGATGTAAATGTCTATGTCAAATGAAACCTCATTTTGTATTTTGCGGATGTCTGATCCATGATAATTTGGCTAATGCCTTTAGGTCATAAGATAACTGTCTACTCCCTTCAGTTATGACAGGGGCTGTGGTGAGAGTCTAAGAGTGATGAGGGGGAGAGAAATATACACACAGCCACACACACATATATTTATATATAAACAAACAAAGAAAAAATCGCTATTATAATGTCAGTATAATCCACATAGATTTTATTTGCCCCCATGAGGGTATGTCAGATTTTGACTAGAACAAACTGAGAGTAATTTCATTGACCTTTACAAAGTCACCCCAGAATAACTGGCAAGCAAAATCTCATCCCAAAAATATCTTTTGCAGCAAGATGCTGGAAGTACCATGGAGGGAAAGAGGTGCTGTTATATACTTAGATGTGCCAATACAATGCTATATAAACACGTATAAGGCTACAGATTGATTTTGGAATGAGCCCTGAGCAAGGTGGAAGATGGATGCACAGTGAACTACTACAGAAATAGCCCAGAAGGGTTGAAGTCTCTCTGAATAGCTCTGATTTCATTTCTTGCCATTTGTTCCTGGGAGAGAGGAGTTATGCTTCATACATGTAGCAAATTACTACCCATATAATATTGGCTGATGGAAAATGAGGGGGTAACCAAATAAATGTCCACCTGTTCTCACTAAGAAGGTAGAAAGCCACTGATTAGCCCCCTTCGGTACTAAGTGAAAGATCCAAGATTTAAATAGATTAGCCTTGGGAGTTCTTACAATGTTGTTGGCTTCTTCATAAGCATATAATCTTAGAAACAATCTAATCTATTCCATGTAAAATTGAGATCCTTAGTCATTTAGATAATTGTTAATGATTAATATACCCCTGATAATACCTGGTTGTATCTTACTTTATGAGCAGAACCACTGAAATCAAAGGGACCAATTACTAGATAAGGAAAAACTCGACTGTTCATTAAAATCTTAGGGGTTTAGCCTTTTTTTTTTTGTCAGAAAGTCATTAGGAGGAGAGGGTGAAAAGGGAAGGATAAAGATGATGAGGAGTATCAGTTGAGATGATTTTTTCCAGACTTTGTTACTTTTATATTCTATTGAAATAATGGAAAATTCAGTATTAAAAAAAAAAAAAATCATAATAAAGAAATGGAGAGAGAGAAAATAAAGAAGACACAGAAATCAGTGATTACTGATAAGCTCTAAGATAAATAAGTAAATATTCTTTGAATGAGAATTTTTTTACTGTTTTTGCTTTTCCAGAAGATATTGTTATAGTTTTATAAATTAATCTGTAAAAATTAGGAAAAATAAAAGAAACAAAAAAAAAGAGAGAAATCAAGAATATGATTTTGTATCAAATTTTTCAGCAACAGCTGTAATAAGGGAAAGGAAAAAAAAGGCAAATCTTTTCTGAGACAGTTCTGAGGCAGTTCACTACTTGCAGTGGGAATTCTTCTCAGTTCATAAACAGTTAGTTTAGAAGAAAGCTGTGCCGACCTTGAAAAAACGGATCTTGTCTTTAAATCAGAGTAGGTTGTAATTTTTCTCCAGCTTTAAATGTTTTGACTTTCTTAAAGCAATGAAAAGATATGTTCCTTAAAGATGGTTGATAGGGAAAAAACAGATCTCACCTCCCACAGGGATGGGAACTGGATGGTGCCAGGCCAAATTCCAGTAGGACACTTGCCCTGTTAACCATGGGGAGTAAAGTACATTAATTTAGGCAGACCTCTGTACTAATTACTAAATTTCTCAGAGCTAATTTTGATGCTTTACAATGCACTGGATACAGCCCCTTTATGACATGGTGCTGAGCTGCCCTCTCTTCCCTTTAGTTATTTGCTGTGGGGTACCCAACAAGGCTGTGGCCCGTTTCTTATAAGCAGAGATGTGGCTGGGCTCTGGGAGAGAAACACAGAGTTCAGGGCTTGATCTTCCTAAGGGTAGCTGCAGCAGCAGACATGAATGAGAGGCATAAAAATTAAAATACTTAAAGTTTCCCTTGACAAAGACACGGGAATGGAAAAAAGCCCAAGTCAAAAACACTGCAACAAAGCAGGATCCTTCTTTATGCCTCTACAATCAATGAAGAAGTCTACAATTCAGCACTTAGTAAATAACATACATGTTAGCTAGGGAAAAAAGAGGATCTTTGGGATAGCTTTTCTTTCTTCATCTCCAGAATGACAGTGTATTGTATAGCATAGATAATAGTATTGTATCCTTCATTTAAAGGAGGCTGAAGACAGGAGTTCATCTAGCTAAAATTATTTAAAGAGTTAGTTTGTTAGCTAGAAAACTATCTCTAGAAATATAAAAACAATGAAAACACATTCCAGTGATGTTCTATGAAATTTTAAAATGTTCTTTGTGTGATCCACTTTATTTTCTCTTTAAAACATGTGGCATATAATGAGTAAAACTGGTGTATCAGAGGGTGAAGAACTGACATTTATTGAACAGTTCTGATACTTTCAGTAGGAAATAAGGTGGCAAGTAAGCACAACTTCTTTATCATTATAGAACCAATTATCTCTCCATGCTGCGTATGTGTAATGTGTAAAAACAGGGAAAATTCTTGCCTCAAAAAATTTATTACCAAATAAAGTATTGATACAGTTAATAGGTAAGCCTTTGTATATTAATGAATAATATAACCATGAATGTTTCTGAATGTGCATGTATTACTGATGGATAGATAGTTAGTGGGATAGGTAACTGGCAGTATTAATACACACATACATACAAACTCACATATTATATTAGACTGTGGCTTATATCTTTTTCTCAACTCCTAATATCATCTCTGTACCCAAGACAGGGATCTTTGTCAGAGATTTATTCTGCAAATTAAATGAGCTATAGCCTCTTCCCTTATTTTAATGTACACTTTATTCTCAGAGCCATCGCTATTTAAATTTGTTCTTTAACACATGCGGTTCACTTTATTTTACTTTTACTGTGTCTGGACTATTCAAAACTGACACTTATAAAAAATAGTGCCGTTTCCCTGAAATAGCAGTGCCTTTGTATGTGAGAAGCTATAAATAAACACTGGCAGTTAAACTTCTGTGCTTTTAAACTTTAGCCTCTTTATCTCTGTCACTGTTAGAGGCCCCTATCGGGTCTGCCTTTCTTTTTTGCTTATGACAAAATGCTTATGCAGCAGTAATCAGTCTTGGAGCCCTACCCTCCCTTCCATTTCTTTCTTTCTCTTTTAATTTCCGCGTTGCAGGCACCACTTTCAATAGCGTCTGCTGCAGCTTGGCCAACAAATCAAAGTAGCAAAGCATGTTTCTTCCAGAACCAGCCTTTCCCTCTCTTCAAGCCCACAGTGGTTTTTAGTTACAGCCAATTAATGAATGCACTGGTTTGTTCCACTCATTCTGGATTTGCTACAGCCACACCGTGGTAAAAAATATGCCACAGGTTTTTTTACTGTGTGATGCTTTGGAAATGCCACATATCCAAAAAGGCTTTTGGAAGTGACTTTTTGGACAATGTCATGTAACAGACTGGCACATCATCCTATTCCCAGTTGTCATCAATAGCTAATGCTCAAGGAATGTGTATAGAAAGCAGGAAAATTATTGCTTTTTTATGTCGTTTTAGTGTACGTTTAGCAGTATAGAAACTTTCTAAGCTAAAAATAGTGTGCAGGTTGCAGAAATAAGTCTTGTTTAGAACATCATTTATGAAAGCAGCTAAACTTTTGAAAACTTCTGGTAATACTGCCAGTGCCTGTATATGTAAACGTCTTCAAAATTTGGAAAACTGAGTTTATGTTCAAGATCCTAGGTGAAGTTCTAGAGTTCCAGTGTTACTGGTTTTACATCCTGGTTGTTATGCTCAATTCAATTGCTTCAGACTTAATTGACTGAAATGGCTTTTCTTCAAAATCTTCAGAAGTTTGCTGCAACACAGATTCAATTAAAGTTCTCCCTACTCCCATTCCCCCTGCGTACACGCTTTACAGACGTATCTGTCAATATCAAACATTGCAGCGGAACATCTTTTTTACATGTATGGATAATACTTTCTGCTTTGCCTTTCAACTTTCTGTTTAATAATATAAATAATAATGTTAATATGAGTTTCTACTTAGGTTTTCTAACTGACCCTGGTGGGATTTTTAACTCAGATGTTATTAACAACCCAAACAAGTTGAATCATGACTGAATTTTCTCATGCATAAGTAATAACGTACCAGTTGCTATTGCAAACACACTGCTTTTCAAATAATTAAAACACTCTTCAGACAATTCAAGATTACAGATGAGGAGATGCTGTAACCTAAGCATATGGATTCAATTTCAAGGAAATACTTCAGTATGTAAATAAAATATTGTTCATGTATCATATTTATCAATATGATAGACCTGCAAGTCCTCCTGGTTTTCTTTGGAGAAACATATTTTTCAACTCAGTCAGCATTCTTTGTATAAGAAATCAATTCTCTCAAATTCACACACTTTTTTAACACTATAAGACACCCCACCCCACACTCAGCCTTACATACACAAACATGTATACACATACAGAAAGAGAGTTATGCTTATCACAAAAAATGTAAAACTGAAATTTGCTCCCTGGACTTGTCTTTATTAGTAACTAAAGCAATTATATTATAACATACATATCAAGCTATACTTGATTCACTATTCTTAGGGTTTCCCTTAAAGATGTTCTCAATCTCCCCAACTCTTTCTTGCACTTCTACTCTTATGTAAGATGTAAAAGTTCAGATGTCTACATGAACCATAAGTAATTATAGTGCCCCTTTTGTCCGGGTAACTATCGCCTGAGCATAGACTGAGTTAAAGGAGGTCCTTCATCTTGTTATAGCGTGGTGCTAGAACATCATCCTCCCACTATGGAGACCTGAGTTTGATGGGACATAGTTTGCCTCAGTCAAGGTCCTGAGAAGCTACCAGGGAGCACTGAGCTCAGGTCACTGTTGCAGGTGATGGAGTGGTCAAGGGGAGAAGAGAAGAGAAGAGAAGAGAAGAGAAGAGAAGAGAAGAGAAGAGAAGAGAAGAGAAGAGAAGAGAAGAGAAGAGAAGAGAAGAGAAGAGAAGAGAAGAGAAGAGAAGAGAAGAGAAGAGAAGAGAAGAGAAGAGAAGAGAAGAGAAGAGAAGAGAAGAGAAGAGAAGAGAAGAGAAGAGAAGAGAAGAGAAGAGAAGAGAAGAGAAGAGAAGAGAAGAGAAGAGAAGAGAAGAGAAGAGAAGAGAAGAGAAGAGAAGAGAAGAGAAGAGAAGAGAAGAGAAGAGAAGAGGAGAGGTAGGGTACAGGTGGTGAGGAAAAAGATAAAGATGAGGTAGAAAAAATACTGTTGGGAAGAAAAGTAAAATGTAGTTTGGTAAAACAGTTTGGAAGCAGAGTCAGACAAGGCAAGCAATCAGCTTTTAGACGTATTTCAATTGGATTAATGGAGGCAAAGATAATAGGAAAAAGCTGAGGGTGAGGAGATGACAAATAAGTATTGTATGAAATAAGGAGAATACAGAGAAATGTAGACAAGTGTAATTTAAAATGTAATTTATCAATTTATTTATCTGCATTTGCATTAAGAATAGAATAAATCAGAAACTGATGTCTCTCATAAAAGACAGTTCAGGGGAAATTAACATTTTCTATTTCCCACCTCCAAAAAATTATGAAGAGTGTGGTTTCATATAATATATTTAAGTGATTTTCATAAGTAAATAAAAAATACGTATTTTTATTTTTATTGAATTTATTTCGGGAAAAAAAGTCTATTTTTCTTTCTGTTTGTCTTTGAATGAAAATCTTTAGTAGAAATAATTTTTGCCTTATGTTTCTTGCCATCTAGGCAGAACTAAGAAAGCAACATAATTGGCAACAGCAGAATTTCCCCCTCTCCAGAGCACCACCAGCACTTGCAATTATTTCACAACTACTGCAGTTTCCCTGCCGTGTGTCATTCTTGACTTAAAGTTATTCAGAAAAGCTATTAAGCACTACATAATTGTGAGCAAATTGGAGGTAATAAAGACAATATCAACCAACATGATTGAGGGGCTGGAGGGATTGATTTATGAAGAAAGATGAAAAGAGCGACAGTAAATATGTATAGTTTGGCCAAATGATAGCTGCGGGTGGAAAGCAGGATAAACATCTACAAAGACTGTATTTGAAGAATGCTGTCATCACCAAGGACCAGATACATCCATGGTGTAACTTCATTCAAGTCAACTTCACTAGTGTTACCTCAGGGATGAATCTGGCCGCGAGAAAGAGTGTGAGAGAGAATGAAGAGCTGTTAAGGGAAGTCTGAGGGAATATAACTGTGAAAGCCATGGTAAGAATTGGAGCAAAAAGAAAATGTAAGCTGCATTTCAGGAAAAATTTACTGGTGAGATCTAGAAGGCTAATGAATTAGTTAACAAATGAAAAGCACTTTGAAGATGAAAAATGCTATTCAGCTGCAGCTAAGTGTCATTATTAAGAGTAGACCTGAGCAAAAAATTTATAGTGAATTATGCATTCAACTAGTTAAGAGTTAGATTTTTAAAGGCACCTATGGGAATTAGATGCCCGATAGATGGGTGATTCACATAAACTTAGGTGCTATATTTCTCTAGACACCCTTGCAGCTCCCATCAGAAATATTTAATTAGATAAAAATACACACGTGGATGCGTACATATATATGTGTGTGTGTTCATTTGTGTGTGCATATTCAGGCATCCATGCACAAGCACACAAGCACACAAGAAGACAGGAGATTAAGAAATGCTAGCGCAAGTATGCAGGTTTCTTAGACATGGTAGTTGGTATAACAAATTCACAGGATGCCCAGTTCTGCCACTTCACTTCATGGTCCACCTCACTTGCATTCACTGGCTCAGAGTTTTCAATGATTCATGTGTTACCTAGCAGAATGAGGGGTCACAAAAATCTATCCTATGTGTAAAATTATAGGATGGATTCAGCTGGTGTAAAAACATAGCTTTGCTAAAATTGAGTTCTGTCAATTTACACCAAGTGTCAAAGCCAGAACAAGACACTAAGAGCAACCATTGAGCTTACTTGGTCCCTTACTTTGGCCCCTCACTACAAGAAGGACATTGAGGTGCTGGAGCGTGTCCAGAGAAGGGCAACGAAGCTGGTGAGGGGTCTGGAGAACAAGTCTTACGAGGAGCGGCTGAGGGAACTGGGGTTGTTTAGCCTGCAGAAAAGGAGGCTGAGGGGAGACCTCATCGCTCTCTACAACTACCTGAAAGGAGGTTGTAGCGAGGTGGGTGTCGGTCTCTTCTCCCAAGTAACAAGCGATAGGACGAGAGGAAATGGCCTCAAGTTGCGGCAGGGGAGGTTTAGATTGGATGTAAGGAAAAATTTCTTTACTGAAAGAGTGGTTAAACATTGGAAGAGGCTGCCCAGGGAAGTGGTTGAGTCACCATCCCTGGAGGTATTTAAAAGACGTGTAGATGAGGCACTTAGGGACATGGTTTAGTGGGTGGTGGTGTTGGGTTGACGGTTGGACTTGATGATCTTAGAGGTCTTTTCCAACCTTAATGATTCTATGATTCTATGATTCTACTTAACTCTCCAAAGCTCTCCCCTGCTCCCTATCCCAACTTTACTCAAACCATAACTCTTTTGGTACATTCTGCCCCTGGATAGGTCTAAGCCTTCACCCTTTGGGAACAAAATTCAGTTTTTCCTAAACTGAAGAGAAATCTTAACTCTTTTCTGAACTACTAGTATAGGAAAAGGCAAAAACAATGATAATTTTTCTCAGCAATTTTAAGAGTTTCACCTTCATATTTTGTAACTTTTCTGGAGCAGGGTCAATCTCTTAGTGTAAGACTGTACAGATAATAGCTGTCATCTCAATTGCAATGTCCTTAGGCCATCATCATTCAGGTAACAACAGTAATGTGTGTGTGACATGTCTGCAAGAAAAACACACATCAAAGATGTGACATTAATTAATCACCGAATGATTTGCCTAATACTGGACAAACATAAGAAAAAGATTATACTAGCAAACAAAATGCTAAACAGCTATTGCTATCAGATGTCTCTTGAGGCAGACACACAAGTGAAGACCTGTAAAGTGTTACTACCAGTAAAGCAGACAAGCACTTCAGATCAAGTATTATTGAGAAGCAAGGTTCAATAGTAATGTGTATGTGTATACATAGTTGCACTTAAATATTTATGTGAGAGAGAAAAAAAGGGAGATTTATCAGGAATGATGTGTGTTTTGTTTTGGCTCTGTGGCCCAATATGGAACTGCTACTAATTTAGTTATTTAGGGAAATTGTTTCTAACGAGGCACTTAGAGAAAGCGGAGTACTTTTTCAGAGCTATATTTCTGACCAACGATAGAAACAAAAATAATGCACCTGAATTAATATGAGAGATGGAAAATAATCTGAACAAATATTAAGCATTTCACATTTACAATCAGCATTACAACCGATATAAGTAAATGAAGCACAAGACCATATATCTTCACCTATTATATTCAAATGGTAGTTTCTGCATACTCTGGATATAGTGAAACTTGTAATAAATTAACCAAAATGCCCAGAAAAGAAAATTCTGTTCTTTGTGTACTGCGAGTGAGCCAAGCTTAGTAAAAAGAAAGTACTTCCTTCAGATTATCATGGGGAAGCATTTTATAATAAATTTCTGAAGTAACTGATAGGGACATACATAGTGGTAGGGACATACTAAAGAACACAAACAATTTGCTAGGCACCCTCTCCTCCCCCAAAAAATATCTGAACAGTTTAAATGGTGTATAAATGCAGCTGACCCTCATTCCACATTTCACTGTGGAAGTCACAGTCCGTAGCTCAGAAGAAATGAATGGAAACCAATTTCTTCATTTGTTCAATGCTGTTCATTTTCTTCTTTTAACAGATGGAAAAATCCAGCTGATCAAGATTGTGTGCATGTATTAATAATGATACATTCTTAATAATATTATTATATTAATTACTATTAATAACAACGTATTATCAATAATGCATTATTACTAAGTAGGTAGGACTACCTACTTTTAAAGCCTTGACTGGATACTGTTTAGGTAAATTATATTTTGTGTTACTGATCTGACAGGAGAAGTACATGCCATAGATGGTCTTAACTCAGAACCACTTTTCTCCCCCTTGAAGGGATTTGAATGCCCCGAATGATCAAGGGTCATTTCCCTTGATCTTCACACACACACATGCCCTAGATTATCATTTTTCCCTTCCTCCCTGTCCAGATAAACTACAGATCATAATTTTTAGATTTGAACACAGTGTCTGCATCTTTAAATATCCCATCCATTTCTATTGATCACACTGATCAGCTTTACAGCAGTCTCTACACATTCATGAAGTACAGCAAGTGCCATTAAGCACATCGGTGCATATTATCTGGTGTAATTAAGACACCAAATTATGCTAAACACGTGTCCTCTTCTGAGCCTGTTTTGCTCAATCCTTTTCAAAACCCAGGCACAAATCTTACATAGCATCTACTCTGTAGTATACACCCTACCTGTGCTGTAGCTATTTTGGGTTACTTACAAGCTCTTACCTTTCCTCTCAGCCTCCTATTCTAAGGAAGCCTCCAAACTGGCCACTTGTCAGAGTGATACAAATGTATTTTGACATCAGCAGGACACGGAGACTGGGGTCATTTCCCTTGGCTTTTCCAATTACACAGCTTGCTGCGAGGAGCTGAATCAACCATGAATGTCATTCTGCTCGTACTGGCCAGGAGGGTGCTCTCTGTTCGGCCCTTGGCATTTAACCATGTTGAATTATGAATGTGCTACCAATCTCACTGTTTGCCTTGGAGCTGGAAAGGATGAATCACAGGGACCTTTTTTGAATTAGATTTTAAAGTGGACCATGCAATTTCTCCCACCACCACCCTCTTTTTTTTTCTTTTTTTTTTTTTTTTAGCAAAGTTTTTTCACAAAGCCTCAGTTATTTCAAGATTGGCCAGATAATAAGAAATAACATTTGTTCACTATAACATCCTGCCATAATACACTGTGCCACTATCTGAACATGTCATGTGTTTTATCTAATATTAGACAAAAGTTGGAAGAGAAGCCAGGGCAAGTTCTGTATAATCAAATGGCTGACATTTCACTATCTCTACCTTTAAAAAAGAACTGTAGCAAAACTTGTGTAACATCATTGTACAAGGTGAGACTGCATCCATATAATAGGTTGACATCTAAAAGATTTTTTTTATTATTATTATTATTTTAATTCATTTGATTCTGGCAGAACACACAAACTCACTCACCCCAAAAATTAATGTCTGGTTATTTCTCTGCATAACAAATGACAACAGGGCAAACCTCCTGAAATATTTTCCCACCCATCACCTTCTCAACCAGTTGGGTAATGTCATTATGAATAAGGGGGTGAATGGCAGAAATGAACCCAGATTCACCCCATCTAACATTAGGCACCTAACAGAAGTTTACGTTAAGAGCATAATTTTTGTAAGTCTCCTCGGTTGTGAGCATTGAGAGTTAAACAATTCCAAAATGACATTTTAGATGATAGGTAGGAGAAATCAATATTGAGACATTCCAGTCTCTCTCCATTTACTATGCAGTGAGTCTAGGGAAATGACATTTAGATATTTAATTTAGACAACTCAGTAATGTGCCTTAAAGTCATCAGGGGTGAGTCTAAATCTCCTTTTTTTTTTTTTTTTGCAATTTTCAGGCTTTCAACTACCAAAAGAGTTGTTATTGTCCCAAATTGTGATAATTTCTTCAATTAGAGACTGAGATTACTGTGAGTTAAAGCCATAAACTCATATAATGGAAATCAACATTTTTTCAACGAATAAGAACAACTACTGAAAGTTTCTAAAAATTTGGGGATTAGAGCACTTCAAAGAGGGAAGGGAATGCTAATTTGTTACTAGCATTAGCCCAAAAATGACCCACGAAACACATTCTTTTTATATCTCTGGTGTACCAGAGTCCCCTACACCATTTTTTGAAATCAAGAGATAAAAATTATTTTCCTAGATCAAATATGGAACCATTTCAAAAAAGATGCTTCTGCTTCTCTGAACTTCTGTTCCAACTTACCTAGCAAACATCTAACTTCTTTGTCCCACCTGCAAGTCCCTTGAGCAATTTGTTTGTTTGTTTCTTGGTTCCCCTTAGTGCTTCTGATGATCCTAGTCCAGTAAAGACCTTTCCTCTGAAGGTCTTCTACCTTTCAGTGGATTAAATATACTAATGCCTACAAGTCTTCTGGAGATTTTGAGAGTGTCTAACTTTATAGCACATTCAAGAACAATATGTTGGACGAAGGACTAGAAAGTGGGAGAGGGTAGAAAAAAGCAGAAAGGTAGACAAAACTGTAACTTCCTTTACACATTGCAAGATGAAGTCCACTTGCTGCTTCTTGAAAAGATTAGACATTTTCCTGAGTAGAAATAAATGTTCTTATTATTTTCCACCCCTTCCAATCTCCAGCTCACACATATACCCTTCTCCTGTGATAAAACAGAAGGCTATAAAAACTATGCAGCTTAGCAACATAAATGACCATAACTACACACAAGTGCATGAAGAATCAGAACTTATGACATGGATAGGGAAATGCCAGCTATATACTTTTCAGGTTTTCAAACAAGAAACAAAACAAAATCACATCTTTCTTTTCATTTTTTTAGGGTAGTATTAGTTTACTAAAGTAGATTTAAAAAAAAAAAATAAAAACAACTTTAAAAATCTACTTTTTAAATTGCCAGATGTTTTTATTTCCAACAAACAAATATTTTTCCTTGAAATATTTTTCACAAAACAATGGCTCTGCTAAAGCATAAAATAATTGTCCTTTATGTTGTATAATTACATTTAAAAAAAACCCAAGAAACATACCCAAAATAAATAAAAGTCATCACTATAAACACTTTGAAAAAAGGGCAATAAATATGTATTATGAAATCTTAAAAGTGAATCATCAATACCTAGGGATTTATTTTTCCTAGCAGGACAAATGTTACTCAGCTGTCATTTGGCCCTCTACCGTCAATAAAGCCATCTCACAACCTTTTGAAGAATATCCAGCCTCTTGCTATTTATTGTTATCTTCTTGGAAGAAATTATATTAAATGTATAAACCCTTGAATACATTTATTAGCTGATTGGCATACTCCATACTCATTATGCCTGCACAGTATTAACATTCCTTAACAGCTCTACCTACACACAGGGTTATATTTTAAGCAGTACTTAATAAACTGCAACTGGAAACCAGAAAACACTTCTGTTTTCTGACCAACCAGTTGGGATTTTTCACATGGGAGAAACTCTCTAAGTGCTAAAGATCAGGACAGCACCCATGTCTCCCAACTCATAGTAGACAATCGTTTCCGTCATGCCATTCTTGGTGTGGTCACTGAGTACAGCCCAAAGTTAAGGCACTAGAAAAACAGGACATATTTGTAGAATCATAGAATCATTAAGGTTGGAAAAGGCCTAAGATCATCAAGTCCAACCGTCAACCCAACACCACCATGCCCACTAAACCATGTCCCTAAGCGCTTCATCTACACGTCTTTTAAATACCTCCAGGGATGGGGACTCAACCACTGCCCTGGGCAGCCTCTTCCAATGTTTAACCACTCTTTCAGTAAAGAAATTTTTCCTCATGTCCAATCTAAACCTCCCCTGGCACAACTTGAGGCCATTTCCTCTCGTCCTATCAGTAGTTACTTGGGAGAAGAGACCGACCCCCACCTCGCTACAACCTCCTTTCAGGTAGTTGTAGAGAGCGATGAGGTCTCCCCTCAGCCTCCTTTTCTCCAGGCTGAACAGTCCCAGTTCCCTCAGCCGCTCCTCGTAAGACTTGTTCTCCAGACCCTTCACCAGCTTCGTTGCCCTTCTCTGGACACGCTCCAGCACCTCAATGTCCTTCTTGTAGTGAGGGGCCCAAAACTGAACACAGTATTCGAGGTGCGGCCTCACCAGTGCCGAGTACAGGGGCACAATCACTTCCCTACTCCTGCTGGCCACACGATTTCTCATACAGGCCAGGATGCCATTGGCCTTCTTGGCCGCCTGGGCACACTGCCGGCTCATGTTCAGCTGGCTGTCAACCAGCACCCCCAGGTCCTTTTCCGACAGGCAGCTTTCCAGCCACTCTTCCCCAAGCCTGTAGCGCTGCATGGGGTTGTTGTGGCCGAAGTGCAGGACCCGGCACTTGGCCTTGTTGAACCTCAGACAGTTGGCCTCGGCCCATCGATCCAGCCTGTCCAGGTCCCTCTGCAGAGCCTTCCTACCCTCGAGCAGGTCAACACTCCCGCCCAACTTGGTGTCGTCTGCAAACTTACTGAGGGTGCACTCAATCCCCTCATCCAGATCATTGATAAAGATATTGAACAAGACCGGCCCCAAAACTGAGCCCTGGGGAACACCGCTCGTGACTGGCCACCAACTGGATGTAACTCCATTCACCACAACTCTCCGGGCCCGACCATCCAGCCAGTTTTTGACCCAGCAAAGAGTACACCTGTCTAAGTCATGAGCCGCCAGCTTCTCTAGGAGAATGCTGTGGGAGACGGTGTCAAAGGCTTTACTGAATTCCTGGTAGACCACATCCACAGCCTTTCCCTCCTCCACCAGGGAGGTCACCTGGTAATAGAAGGAGATCAGGTTGGTCAAGCAGGACCTGCCTCTCATGAATCCATGCTGGCTGGGCCTGATTCCCTGGTATTCTAGCTACTCTCTGATAGGATGAAAGATATGCAATCCATCTGCTTTCCTTGAGGACACAAATCATATCAGCTTCTACTATTCCTCCCAAGAGCATGTTTTAGACCCAACGGATCAGGAAATAAGTAACAAAACCTCCATTCAGAGCTGACAAACATTTCTGTATGTAGCTATAAGAAAAATGCCATTGATGTAAAGTGTGTCATGAACGGCACAGAAATGAGGTGAATTCTGAGTATTTGTATGTTAGCTTCAAATATATTTCATAGTTTTAACATTTACTACTGTTGCTGAATTTTAAGTAGAAGCTTAAAGATGCAGCTTTGCTATTTTAGTCATCTGGGCCATTGTATATACAACTTATAATTATTGTGAGGAATCATACCTAACACTCAGAGGTAATAATTCTGAAAAATGGCCACAGGGCCAAACTGTGAATTCCTTATTTGCACTGGAAATCACTTATTCACACACATAATTTTTCTATTTCTGGGGTAGCTGTTTGTCTAAGAAGTGACTCTAAGTGTGATTAAGGGGTTTGCAATCTAATATTTAAGAACATAAACCTAGCCACAGTTCTGGATTTATTTTTTTTTTTTTTTTTTAAGTTAAGAGTTTGAATGTGCCAGAAATCTGAGCATGATTGCACATTTTTTCTGGTTTTTTTTTTATTTTATTTTTTAGTGTGCCATTAGCTGGATTGTGTTAATGTTAATGATCAGTGTGGACAATTGCTAGTTAGCATGTTTTTCTGCTGGCTACCTTAACTGTTAAAATAAGCTTCTCAAGATTTCCCATCAAAATAAAGAAATTACTTGCAAAAAACTTCTCATTTCTATTTTGTAACACACCACATTCACTTACTGAGCCTATGTAGATAAATTTGACACTCACACTCACCAAAGCTTAGTCTAGAGCTTATTGAAATCATTCAAGCTTTTCCTTTATTTGAAGGACTTTGAAAAAAGAGTGTGGATAGGCACACATCTAACATAAATTAAAAATAAAAAAAAAGAAATAGAACTAGATATGCAAAACACTTTCTATTATACTTTCTATTTATCTAACTGCAATATTGTGGAAAAGATGTGTTGCCATTGTACACCTTCGTTTTCATTTAGGCTATATAACTGATGTTACATTTAATTATCTCAGTGTCAAACATTCAATGGTAAGGATTACTGCTTAAATGTCAGTCTTTGTATCAGCAGTTTATCTTATTATTATTATTACTTCTATTTCCTTTAGAATTCAAATTTTGTTCACGGTTTCTTTGTTACTAATCCTGATTAATTATAATTTAAATTTCTTCAGGAAGACCACCCAAATTAGAAAGACTTTGTAATTTTTTATAGGATTTAACTGAAATTCATCCTCCTGATTGCTTACAGTTGTTAAGAGGTCATTCATATCTAATGGTATAAACATAATAAATATTCTCTCACCTTGACAGAATCTGAATTTGTTTTAGAAATGCTGCACATGAAAGCTTCTGAGTCATATGAGAAAGAATTAGGTCTGTTTATAACCACTGATATTAATAAAACAGTATGCCATATATTAAGATCTATCTTGAAATGGAAATATTCAACTAATCAAAAAAAAAGTTTGTGAAATTTCTAGAAGCTCTAATAGATTTCAGTGACCATGTCACACAAAACTTTTCAAAAAGTGGTTTGTAATCATTTAAACAAGTGAAACTATACAAAAATAGATCTATGAAAATGTAATTATGAATGCATTAATACTTGTAAACAACCAATAAAAATATAAATAACCTGCTGGATCAGACTGGTCTACCTGACCAATATTCTGTCTCCAAGAAGAGACACAGAAGAAGAGTCGTACCACCACAATCACCACACACCATCACCAAGGCTCTCCAACACCAGGCTGCAACTCCAACTGCAAGTCTTCAGCACTGTCAACCACAGTATTGCTTACATCTGTCTCCCCCCCTTCTATGGTGCTTCCAGACCAGCCCACTCAGGTGCTTAGATCTGTCCACCCCTTAAAGCCAGCCAAGAAAGGAGATGCTGTATGGTGATACAGGGTCCTTGGAGGGAATTCTAATCAGGACTCCATGTGGTGAAGGGGAAGGCCATTCTGAGGAAAAGGCCACCTCCTCTCTCTCACGCTGGCCATCTCGCATTGGGTGTTGCTGCCTGAACCCTTTGAGTGCAAACTGTGGAGCTGGAGGTAGCACTGGGTTACTCCTCAGCACAGATTATAATATTGTGCCAAAGGTATCTTGCTACAGCTCAGTCCATGCTGGAAGATTTTATCCACTCGGATGAGAGGTTCACCAAATCTCCCAGCTCCCAATGAGCCATTCTCTGTTTCCTCCATAGGATGATGCAGGAGTTTGTGCCCAGAGAGCTGCCTTTGCAGGTGGTCTTGACCACAAACTCATGGTACGTTCCCTTAACCCAGGTCCCAGAACAGCCACTCTGTCTGGATTCTGATCAAGGCAACAACTTCTTGGCTTCCTCTGTCTGCATCAGCTGGATCAGGAGCTCTGTCCTGGCATTTGGAAACATCTGGTTGATAAGCATCTCTCACACAATGTGCTGCAACATCCAACAGGTCACAGGTCCACAAATCTGTCTGGGCATCACCCTTTTGACCACTGACCTCTTTTCAGATGCTAATTGGGACAAAATGAAAACCTGCATGTCAAAGAAGCTGCAGGAATGAATGGACAACTGTAGTGACTTTCTTTTTTGGAGAGGGCACTTGTATCAACCAGTGGCCTGGTTTCGGCAGGGATAGAGTTAATTTCCTTTCTAGTAGCTGGTACAGTGTTTTGGATTTAGGATGAGAACAAAGTTGATAATGCACCGATGTTTTAGTTGTTGCTAGGTAATGCTTACACTAGCCAAGGACTTTTCAGCTTCCCATGCTCTACTGACTGAGAAGGCTGGAGGTGCACAAGAAGCTGGGAGGGGGCACAGCCAAACTGGCCAAAGGGACATTCCATACCATGTGACGTCATGCTCAGTACATAAACTGGGGAAAGCTGGCCGGGGGGGGCCACTGCTCGGGGACTGGCTGGGCATCGGTTGGTGGGTGGTGAGCAATTGCACTGTGCATCACTTGTTTTCTGTATTATTATTATTATCATATTATTATTATTATCATTTTATTTCAATTATTAAACTGTTTTTATCTCAACCCATGACTTTTTCTCACTTGTGCTCTTCCAATTCTCTCCCCCATCCCACCGGGGGGTGGGGGGGAGTGAGCGAGCGGCTGGGTGGTGCTTAGTTGCCGACTGAGATTAAACCACGACAACCAGCTAGTCCATAATCTGGTAAAACACCTCAGTGCCTGAATATCTTATAGCTGAAAGGCTGGTGGATTTTGCTGAACAACCAAATGCCATGACTGAATCATCTGAGATAGACATCCACACAATGCACTTTAATAGTAATCTGAGAAAGCATCACAAACAGGGTACTCAGTTGAGATAAATGTTTCCTTCCTTCCTTCCTTCTTTCTTCCCTTCCCTCCTTCCCTCCTTCCTCCCTTCCTTCCTCCCTTCCTTCCTTCTTTTATTCTTTTTTTCCCAGAATGTCAGTAGCTGCCTATTCTTTTATTTCAGCATCTAATTATTTCTGAATGTATGACTCAAAATCTCATTGACATTCAATAAAAGTCAAGGGGAATTAGGGTTTGAAATCTACCTTTTAGAAATTTCCCCCAACAGCTACTTATCCCAGAAAGTTTGATAAAAGACTTCACCAATATTCACCAGGAGCTTTCAAGAGTACTATCGACTGGATGTCAGCTCTATAGATGAAGTAAAATTATTTCAATGGAGCTACAATGATTTCTGTCAGCTAAGGATCAAGGCCTTAAAACACCAAGCAGGTGCTATATTACTAGGAACAAGACACATCTGAAATTACCATAAAGATGTATTTGAGAGGCCCTTGAATTCAAGCAAGAATTCATACCGGACTTGTTCACAGAAAGAGTCTAGCTTACATGGAGTGAATAAAATGTTACCAAAATTTCACATCATTTGCAACATCAACACCAAAAATTTCAAGGTTTCAGTTAGTACCATGAAACGTATTTCTGTCAGAGTTGCTTTGTTTAAAGTTTCATTTAAACTCACAAGTCTGCTTTTGTAGGATCCTCTATGCCACCTTATTGTGTGAGAGAACATTGTGTGATGCTGCTTTTAATAGCTCTGCCAGTGCTACACTGTGGAAAAAAGCACTACAAAATGTTCTGAATGAAGAAGTGCTTGGTGTTTAAGGGGACTGTATATGTGTGTGTGGAAGGGGAGAGAAACTCCTTGGGGACACCTAGATTCTTTAGAAAAAGGAAAAAACCTAAGAAATCATTATTGTCACTATTACAAGACAAATTGGAGCGCAGCTTCATTGGAGAGATTGCAAAATAGCTGCAGAAGAAATAAATTAGAAGCTGATATTAATGAGAATATTTGAAAAGTGTCCTATTTTCTTTTCATATTTTTAAAAAATAAATATATGCATACATATAACTAGGATAAGGCACATAAGGAGTGTAAATATGTTCCTCCAGAAATATACTTTCTGAGGAGAGTGTGACTGTGGATATGACTTATGAGCCTCTGAGGAATCTCTGCTGCTGTTGGTCTTATTCCTGTTGCAGGACAAGAAAGTTGCTTTAGTTTTGGAGATGGTTTCCCTGGAGATACAGGTGATAGAACTGTAAAATCAGTTAAAAACATTGTCTGGCCTGCTCTAGCTCTGTTCCTTAACTCCCACCACCATCGCACCTACTGGGGACCCAGAGAAGCACTATTATCTTCATTATTTACATCAACTAATTAATGGGAGATTAGGACCTAGATTCATCTTTCCTAACTTTAAATGATTAACTCAAGTCCCTACTCACCATAGGCTCCTTCCGTAATCAATGGAGAGATACTCTGCAAGATGATTAGGAGGGCTTAAATCTTATAAAAATAAGGCAGTGTCTATTGCTATTCCCAGCAAGAAAGACTGGAGACGTGTCAGGAAATCTACATGTGAGAGATATTGTAAGTACCCCAAACAGAACAAAAGTTTCAACTGAAATTCGTGCCTTTTAGATGTTAATGTCAATCAGCTGCTAGACACAAATCCACAGAAAACAAAACATCATTAGCTCCACTCCACTCTGTGCTTGGAAAGAATTTCTTGTCACCTGAAAGAGTTCACAAGGAAGAACACCAACATGATGAAGGTGACTAACAACAACAACAAAAAAACCCAAACCAAATACACCATCTGTCTCCCTCCCCAAACCAAACCCACAAAAAAAAAAAAAAAAAAAAAAAGAAAACAAACAAGTCCTGGGTCTTGAGGTGAACTGTAAGAGAGGTTGAGATGTTCTGGACCAGAAGGCGGCATAACAACAATACTAATAGTAACAAACAAAACAAAACAAGCAAATGAAAAATGAATGCCAGGAAAAATAAAGTATAGCTTTGAGAGCTATTTTGCTAGCATATGTATGTGTTCAGAATATTAGTTTCAGGGCAGCTTATAATAAGACTCAAAATAACCTTTGTCTGTTTGTATTTAAATTCTGAAGTACAGATGATTTTTTTTTAATGGTATTTACTGAATAAATGAGCTCCACTAGCCATTGACTTCCAGAACAATTAATACTGTTCCTGTTAAGAGCTCTTGCTGAGACAGGCCTTGGTTGCACCACGTATTGCTCAACTTGACTATGCTCACTTATAAATCCAAGCTGAACACGCTTTCCCCATTGCAAGGATCACTGGGTAACTTCACAGTTAACTTTACCCAGGAGGTGAAAGCAGACTATGTAACTATCCCTTCTGGTTTTAAAAATAGTGAATTCCTTCTCCTATGGAAATCAGTAGGCACTTGTATTACGGACTTCAGCATAATTACCTGATGCATACAGATTTCATCATACGAACCTAAAAAGGTTGGGAGATCACTGATAATAATTTGAAAAAAAATAAACCATCAACAGTACATTTCAAATACATGAAGGACTTTTCTTCTGTCTGCAAGTCTTCATGGCTTGCTTGTTAGTTCAATACCACCATTAACACAGTGTGTAATACATATGTGAAATGGGTTAAAGAGGCTTTTTCCCCCCTTGGTCAGTTTACAAGGAACCAAACAAAAATAAATGAGTCCTTATCAACAGAAGTCACAAACATACTCTGTAAATTAACATACATCAGATGCTGCAAAAAAGAGCACATCAGCAATCCAGATCAAACAAGGATAAGGAAAGAGGATTGACAGGCTCTTTGTTATCTGTTAGAGAGGTAATTGCAGGTTTCCATATTGATAATATAATGGGAGAGATTCTAGTCTCAATAACTCTTAAAATCCAAGGTAACACTGTTGACTCCAGTGAAGTCATTCTGGATTTACACAGGTGTAAATGAGAGTAAATATATTTTGACCTGATTGCAGTTTTCATCTTTTCATCTGTTCTAAAATATCTATGGTGTCTTCTCTATTACAAATATTCTCCTCATTTTTAAATTATCTGTACAGAAAAGACCAAAAGGTGATGTATGTGGGCTTTTCTGTATGACTGCATCTTTTAATGTTCATGAGCCGTAACTTCACATGGTGTAAAATGACTTATTTTCATGTATCTTGTAGTGAAACCAGAATATACTTTAATGACAAAAAGTTTGGTCTTGTAAAAACTTCATCTGGCAGTAAGATCACACGTAAATGCTCTCCCACACGTCAATGGGATTGTTCGATAGCGCCCTATTCCGTCACAAGCATTCATTATATTGGGCTCTAATTTAGCCCAGAGGCACATGCTGATAAAAAGCAAAAATGCACCTGAATACCAACATCAGATTTTCAGTTAAACTGTGGCTGTTTAACTGTACTCAGCAAATAGAGTACTTTTGTCAAGAAACAAAGCTCATTTATGGATGTTGGAAGGATAGATCAGAGAAAACAAAACAAGCAAATATGATCCAGAAGCTATGCTTTTACAGTTCAAGGCAACTGATTGTGGCAGCAGTTAAAGCAAAACAACAGCACCAGCACTTCCACTGCAGCAATAGTAGACCCATCTGATTGCTCATTAATGCAAGAGAATTGTGGGACCCGATAAGACAGGGCAAATCCCTGTTACTTGTCCAGGTAAAGGTAAAATGCTATTCCACTGGGTTTGTTTTTCTCCTTTCAGCAAATTCCTACCTACAACCATGTGCCAACTTCAATAGTCCATGAGTTTTAAATATTTTACAGATCTCATTTTTTTCTCCTTCACTTCAGGGACTCAGCTTGTACTTTTAAAATGTGCTTTTTATTCTTATGGGAGGTTTTTTTTTCCTAGCCATTAAAGTAGGCAACTAAAAGTCAGGACACCTTGCTTCTATTCCCAAATCTATTCCTATTTCAAGTGGTCAATGGCTCTGTCCTTGTTTACCAGGCTGTAGATAGAAACCCTAATAGTTACCTACCTCAAAGGGGTTTTGTGACTGTAAGACTTAATTAATGGTTGCAAAGCAATTTGAGTACCATGGATAAAATGCTTTCTGCAAGCACACGGTAATTGTCATAGAAATAATAGCCTCTTTACCTGTGGTAGATTTTTTGCAAACTGCAGATGTGGGTAACCTCAGTGCTGTAAATCCTATAGAAAGTCCATTCAAATTCTTCAAATAAGGTTTTAACCAAGAACAAATATGGAATAAATCTGGACTCCATAAAATAAGAGTGAGGTGAATCAGGCACTGTATGTCCTGAGGAATCAGATACAGTATAGTCAGCTCACTGATCTGTATCAACACATTAATGATTTATGTAGCTTTTAATTTACAACACAGACATATCTAAAATAATCAGGTAGAGGCAGGCATTAAAAATTCACTGCATGGGTCATAAAACGATTAGTTATTCAAGTGACTTCAGATTTGTATTTCATTAAGGAATATTTTTAATTTACTTTTAAACAGTTTATATACAGAGATTTAAGAACTCTTAGAAGCTGATTATGCAGAACTCCCACTTTTATGCATTCAATATATTTAAGTCCATTTTTTTCAAGCTGTTTTAATTTGTTTGAGAGCACATGGAAAAAATATGGCTTGATAATTTGAGGGGGGAAAAATTCCTTTAATTTACAGAAAATGGTGGGTTTATTTTATTTGCATTTTTTATACATGCATGAAAGCTGAAAGAAGATCAAAGGGGAGTCTGCTCTCCCTAATGATCCAGCCTGATTGTATCCCCCTCCCTCCACTATAACAAGCTCTCAACTTGGAGCTGATTGTAGCTTGGCTGCATTTAAGCAGCTGCATTCCACTCAGCTGCTGGAGAACTGGTTTCCTGCTTTATTGCGAGTGTTTATTTTCTACCGCCCTTCTTGATCATATGCTGCAACAATCTGTAAAACAATAGCAAGTCTAGGGTCAGTTTAAATAGAAATTAGTCTTGCTCAGGTTATTTAGCAATTTTTCGCTCCCCCTTTCTTCTTTTTCTTTTTTTTTTTAATTTCCTTTTTTTTCCCCTCTTCTTTATCCTTTTGCAATAAACATTTTCAGATGTCTCCTGCAACTACAAGAACTAACTCAATTATGTCAAAAACATTGCCGTTATCAACCTTGTCGGGGAAGCAGTCTAGCTCATCATGCAGGTAGCCTTTGTGTTCTGTTTTTTTAACTATTTCTTTATTCACTTCCATGTCTTACCCTGGATCCCTGTAGCTTTTAACTTAAAGAGATGCCTGTCATGTGGAACTTTATTGAGGGCTTTCTGAAACTCCAGATATATCATGCTGTATGCATTGACACTGTCAACCTTGTCTGTAACCTTCTCAAAGTCAAAAGAAGTTAGGCAGATTCCTGCTTTTCCGTATTCACAGTTTGACTTTATTTTTTGTTGAGGAGATTGTGGGCCATAGTCCCAGCTGATGTAAATTGCTGCACCTCCATGCAAATCAATGGAATTGTGTCATTTTACACCCTGCCCTGCAAATCTTTGCCATCTCCGGCTGAACAAAATTTCTCTTTTTGATGCATACTATAAATGCCCAAGTTTAATGATGCAGCGAACATTTACTTAAAATATGGACCCTGAGACACATAAGTTATCCACAGCAGATTAATGCCCCTGCATCTGTATTTTTTCCTTTTACTCCCAAAATTGCTTAAAATGAGCTTTCCATTTCCTTCAAAAAAATGAATAACAGCAAATCACATTTGAAAATTTTGTGGGAGATGTTGGTCCATTCAGAAGGACCTGAATCATGTCACATTCAAGTCTGGTATGGCTCACATTGGATAATGGAGGATAGGCATTGCCTATAGCCCCTGCCAAATATGTCAAATACCTTTTGTGGGAGAGTTCACAGATTTTGCTTTCACAGAAAGGACACAGAGAATCCCAGATTTTTCAGATGTCATTGCTTTTATGATCCTGTTTCTGTTTTCATCACCCTTAATTTCCAAGGAAGGAAACTTTCAACTTCAGTAAGAGTTTAAATATTAGACATGTTGAACCTTGAATTTTGTAATGCAGCTTAAGTATATACAGCATTATTGGGCAAACCCAAAAAAGGTAATAATATCTAATACATGCTTCATAAAATTAACATCAGCTTCTGGAAATTACCTACATTTTGCTCCTTCTAGAATACTAGTTACAAAAACATTACTGGCAGATTTTCCTACTTTTTAACCAGCAAAGATAACCAATTTTTCCTAAATCATTCATGCTTTTTCACAACCAAATACAGCAATCAGGCACAATTCTTCATCTGCTTTGTTGAGCTTGATCCAAGACAGTGCCATCCTTGTTCTTCCTATGAGCTGCGTCTTCATTGCCAAGCTTTTGTCCTGCCCTGTATCAGCATGAAATCTGATGTTCCTTCCTGCCATTGGCTGGGACGTGGGTGTAATAACCCACGCTACTGCTTATTGCCCAGCAGAGTTGTGTTCATGAGCGCCTCTCCTTAGCCATGTTTCAGAGGTCTTTCCCCTTTTCTTTTTTTGACGTCTGATTTTGGAACAAAGAAAGTGGGGTGGGAAGTAGGGTGGGGGGAGGAAGGGATTAGTGTTTAGAAACGCATGAAGTATGCTTCATCTATGCCTTACAGTTTCCTAGTGTATATATTCCTTAGTGCATCCTTCTGATATTTCTTGTCTTTAGAGACCCATGTAATCCATGACAGACATTTCCATTGTTCTTATGTGAAAGAAAACATTTCTCATTATATTAGCTATCCTTGCGCTTGCCCATACTATCTAATGATTCATGTGGGGAAGTGATATTAGGCCCATTTGCATCATTAATAATATTTAAAGGAATGTCCTCAAGTATCCCAAGAACTCTGAAGGCAGGAGAAAGGCTCTCATGGATTTTAGTGTGCCTTCACTTAGACTTGTGTTCAAAAAGAGGGAATCTGTCCATAGGTGAACTTTACATAATGCCTTGAGAATGCTCACTTAGCCCTCAGTGACTCTTTACCTTTGTGTCTCACTGGATATTTGGAAGGTATCAGATGCAGAGTGCTGTGCCTTCTGTGCTCAACAGTCATTTAACACATCAACACTGAAAGATAGAATTTGACCCTCCAAGTACACATGCTCCTGACTGTAGCCTTCACAGACTTGTACTACAGCATCATCATTAACATATGCAACTGTGTCCTGCCTGAAACAAACAAACAAACAAACAACCCCCCCCAAAAAACCCCAAACAATAAAAAACAGCGTTGTAAATACGGATACCCATTTCTAGCCACAACCCAGACCAACTCCAATCCCTCAAAAAAGTCTGAGAGGCACAATACTGGTCACCAAATGAAAGAAATATTAGAATCCTTAAATTCCCTTGGTGTCTTTATTCCCAGTGTTCTTCTATGGAAAACACTCAGACATTGGTAATGATCAACAGTCACAACCAATAGTATTAAACTCAGTGCTGGACAAAATCATAGCTTTTCCCATATCCTTTTTCGCTGGGTAAATTCTAGTGTTGGAAGATCTGTCTTTCTGAAGGCAATAGTGAAAATACTGAGGTGCTCCTTTTGCTTCAGAAGTGAGACTGTCTACCTGTTTTACTGGCATCCTGCAGGGGAAGACAGATGCTGTCTGAAAAGATGTCTGCAAGGTATGAAACTGGATCCAGCTCAGACATTAACTATTGCCAGTGCTTTTTTGGAAAGAGACTTAACTCAAATGTACAAAACCACAGATCCATGCTTGTAACAATTGGCCATTCCCTACAGATAGCTACACCTTCGGGCTTTTTCACCTTCTAAGCTATCACTGCTCTGCCCTGCTTCTATTTTAAGAGAAACATCTTATGGGAACACACCTATTTAGAAAGAAAATCAAGCAGCATTTCAATCTGTATCTTCCCTCTGTTGCTAACCTGAGGACAAAGAAAACAAATGAAAGCTGGAAGAAAATGAAGGACTTAAATGAAGATAAAGGTAGCAGAAATTAATTTTAATAAGATGAAATCTTAGGGTTTGCTTCTTAAACTGGACAAGATCAAATTCTGATACCAGTAGAAATCAGGAGACTAAAGAAATGGTGCATGACAATTCCAAGTATATGGCAATTTAGTCCTTGAAAGACAAAATCATGAGTCCAGCACTTAATGGAAGTTCCCTCTCTGGCTTCTCTACTAATATATGTGACATTTTAATGTCAGATGATGTGCTTAGTGTAATTATGGCATGCAATTTCTCCTTGAGTGATGAAAAGCTTACGCCTTTCTGTCCTTCACATACATATTTTCAGACCACAATGAATTCTACTTTTGGTGTCTTCTCCATATTGATGCAGAGTATATCAGGGGTCAGCCTTTGAAAATAAATATCAAATATCCACAGATTACTAAGAAACAAATAAAATAACTCAGGACATTACACAGAGGTCTTTTAATCCCTGGCACGAGTTTTGGGGATTTTGAAACATCCACAGAGAGGTAATGCAAACAGAGCACAGTAACTGGAGTGAGTAAGAGGCTATCTCTTTGTACCTTGGCAGAACTATACAAAACAGGACTAGAAAGCTAGACTACCTAGGCCTTGGTTTTCTTTTTCAGAACAAGGATAGTTAAAGCAAAAAAAAAGCAAAAAAATTCCCCCAAAACAAAACAAAAAAAACCCAAAACAAATCCAAACAAACAAAACCAAAACCACCCCAACAAATAAACCCCTCACAGATATATCTCTTTACTATTGACCTTAATAAATTTGTTTTAGATATTCAGATGAAACTCATAAAGTGTATGGAAGAGCTGAAAATCAGAGAAGTGTCATAGGACTAAGGCGTCCTTCTGTCAAGACCAGGAATCAGCAGAAAGAAGACCAAAAGACATCTAGAACCTGGGGAAAGGAGGGGGATTAAAATAAAAAAAGAAAAAAAAAAAAAAAGAAAAACTAAAACCTGCCTTGAATGTTACAAACAGATTCTTCACCTGGAAGGATTTTTTCCCAGAAAAAAACAAAGAATGTTTGGAAAAATGGGTAGATAAATTCACATGCTGATAGAGAAGTTATAGTAGAAATCTTGTTGCAAAATCGCTTCTGCATTGGTAAGAAATACAGTTTTGTTTGGGAAACTGGGTCTCCCATGGACCTAGCTCTACTTAAGCACCTTCAGTAGAAGCTGAATTGAATAATTCATCTTTCCTAGCTGACGCAGTATTGGCAGTTTCAGTCCCAATGATAAAAAAATGGCAGTTTTTCCTTCATGCTGCTATCTGCAGAAATGTCATTGCAAAAGACACTAAACAATTAAATATTCACAGAGAGATTTTCAATGAAGCGATGCCATTTTAAGATAGTTGGGATTCTGGCCTTAAATTTTTAATTTCTTCAGGCTTCAATATGGTTTCTTTTTTGTTTACTTTTTCCTTGCTCTTTCTCTTGCTGTCTTTTTTCTTTTTTTTTCCTTCCTCTTCCCCACCCCCCCCTCCCCCCCCAGGAGGAAATAAGGGATCATATTTTTTTATTAATAAAAAAGAAAAAGGAAGGGGAAAAATACCAAAAGAACAGAATTTGTCTTTATGAAAGAAAATACTGTAGATATTTTGCCAAAAAGGACACATAGTGAAAATAGATTAGTTCATTTGAGCAGTATGTGGAAAATATATATTTCCTGAAGCAGGTGGTGAGAATGAAGAGGATAGGAAGAAAAATGTCTTGCATGGAAGGTATTCTTCAAAATGTGATTTCTCTCATCAAGTAAGGAGGCAGGAAAACATTGCGCCACTGAGAGCTGCAGTGTTTCCTAGCAGGCTGCCTTTAGAATCTTCATTTATTTAGTTACAAACACAGATCTCTTGGTTAGCATTGTTCTGTGATTTTTTTATCCTTTCAATGAAGAGGTGGATAGAAAGATAAAATGGTATATTAAGTAATGAGGTAAATGGGAACAACAAAAAAAGGAGGGTCTGGGGGTGAAGATGGGGCATAACTATGTAGCAGAAAAGATATAACCTTGCATCTTTTGAACAGCTTCTATTCAGCAGTCAATAGCTCTTTGTTTTTGTCTGCCTTTCTCATCCACTATGGATAGCAAAGGTGAGGCAGGTACTGACTTCATTTGGCAAGAGAAGAGTCCAGTATTTCTCTAATTAATAGCTGATTTGCCAGAACATAAAAATCTGGGTCTGACAAAACAGTTCATAAACATGTGTTGAATTAACAAATCAATATATTTTGGCTTAGTTTTCTTCAGAAGTGAGGAACTGAGACATTTTGGAAAGAAATCTATAACCATTTATAGTCCAAATCAAATTCTGATTACCATCACTTGTGTACCAAGTGAAATTCTGACCAGACTCTTATTTACCATCCTACCAACTTCCAACAGCTACTTCATTGGATTTTCATCATATTCTAAAATGTTAATATTTATTTTTTTAGTGTTGCTGTTAAATAAAGAAACCAAGGAAATGTTAAACTAACTTCAATGGAGTTAAAAGTTACCAGGAAAAACATGCTTTATGAAACACCCTCTTCATATAGGATTAATGTTTATACTTATGCAAATAAAGTATTCTTACATATGTTTGTTCTTCACCATCATATACTTGACTGCATGGGAAACAGCAGAAGACAGAAATCCAGGCTCAAGGTATTCGCAGAAAAGTATTTGTTTGTTTTTTCTGGTCCAAATATCTCCCGAGTATTGCTGGGACTTGTATAATCCAATGAGGAGGGAAATGCATGGAAAAGGAGGGATCATCCTCCCCTTTCCACTATGAGTAAGACCTTTCCCTTCAGTAGGCACTGACAGACTGCAGATCTGCCTTAAACTAAGTGCCTGAAACTCCTCTTTCAGTAACTGGGAAGGGGTAAAACTAGTCCAGCTGTTACTGTACTTACACAGACTTGGAGAGAAATAGGCAAAATTAATGAAACTCATCTCTCAGGAGAAAGATGAGCAGAATCAGCATTTCATGTGAAAAAGTACAGTTTTGCTAACATTTTTTAATAGTTCATTAGAGTCAAAATATCAGAGAAAAGACTGCTTAGTGTTTAGTGCGCTCATTTGGGAAGGAGGGTCATGGATTCAAGTCCGCACTTCAGTGACTAACAGTTTTTTTTCCAGTGACTGCTTCATGTAAAATTCAAATGTTTCTGTAGTTCAGGGCTCAGGGATTTTGCCCTCTCAGATGAGTGCTCTAGCCATTGGGAGGTATGTTGTCATAGTTTTCTTATTCATACTCACTCACTCTGGCTAAATGACTGATTTTTCCATATTACACAGAACAGTTTTAGTCTCTCCACATCAGGCTGAATGAATTTAAGTGATGGCTTTATTTTGGCTAGGTAAAGTTTTTGATAGCCCTAGGTGTCTCCCATCTTAGGATAGGAAAGACTTTCGGGAATAGCTCAGTAATGCAGGAACATGCTGATGAATGGCAATTGAAATATTGTTAACACTTGACCACATACAGACACCCAGAATTAAAACCTCAGGTGCTAGAGAAACCTAAGTGTTGATAAGTTAGAAATCTATATTCTCTAGGGAACTTTAGGGCTACACAGCAGTTGGACAAAGATTTTAAGAATGAAAAGGTGTTCAAAGTTCAGTTAAATTTAATTATAGTGACAGACATTAATTTGAGGGTTTGAGTTAAAGTGATTGGGAACTCTCATGGCACTTAAGAGGACTGAAAAACAAATCCACTAACTCCTAAAGGCTTACCCATCCTTTACCTCAAAAAATGCTCACAAGGGAGCAGCCGATCAAGAAAGATGTGTTGATAGAAAGCCTTGGGTTTAGCAGATACCTCCCCTAGCTTCCTTTTGTTGGGTATTCAAACATGAATAATTAAACACTCTCTAATGGTCCATCCTATACAACTGGTTTCCAAGCAGTTGGAAGATGTAGCAGCAACAAGTAACCAAACTGAAAGGAAATGTTTGCCAGATTAAGATGGAAGTGTCAGCACAATGTTCTTCTGAAGAATCCCTTTTCCGTGCTGTGCAGGGCTCGATGCTTCTCCACATCAACTGCAGAAAGTTTCTTTGTATATGAAAATGTCAGCAAATGTAAAATGTATGCAGAATTAGAAACCAGGTTGATGAGAAGAGAAAATGTGGTTGGGCGTGGCTACAGCTTCCAAATCCACTCTGCACTCGTAAATTTTACATTGCTATTTTTAAAGGTTGTTTATGCTCACACATTTTTTTTAATTGGAACTTGACCAGATTGTGCATATT
Organism: Aptenodytes patagonicus; assembly: GCF_965638725.1. NCBI lineage: Eukaryota > Metazoa > Chordata > Aves > Sphenisciformes > Spheniscidae > Aptenodytes > Aptenodytes patagonicus. The sequence goes on from NC_134981.1 coordinate 8,482,171, forward strand.
TTACAATGCCGTCACTTTCCAGAATATCATTCACAGTTTCTTTTTTTCTAACATTTACAAAATTTAATGTCTTTCCTCCTATAAAAGATATAGGCATCTGCATTTTTTTGAAATACAATCAGTTTAAGCTGTTTAAAACCAGGAGGGGGGAACATCCTGCTTGATAGTTTACCAATAAAAATGAGGAAAGATAAAAACAACAACAGGAACAGACACCCCCTACTTCTAGCCTAAGATTTCTGCAAAACAGAATGCACTGTGCTTTTCTGCTTTGAATGAAAATGCAGAGATAAGAATAACAGGATAGAGCAGGCCAGAATTTTTCCAGTGAAACTGCATTTATTTAAAAAATGAGATTTCACTGAGCCCCATTATTCAAAAACTCTTGGGTCGGATGGACTGTCAGCTGATTCTGAGGGAAACTCTTTTAAATTCCTGGTTGATCTGGATCTCCAGGATTTTCAGAACTCTGGCACTTCAGCTGTGGGAAAAATATTGCTGTAGGTTTCTTCCAGCAATTATAAGAGCACCCTTTTACTCACTCATTTGGGCTGACATTTTACTGAGTGCTGTTAGCAACGAAACAGAAAAGGCTGATCCTACAGAGCAGATTTTGTTGGCTTCCAGGTCTTTGTAAGTTTTAATGAAATGATTTAATTTCTGTTACAAAATAACTTTGCAACAAAAGGAGAGCCTGATGTCTTGCTTTTTCCTACAGGAATTTCCTTTTACTCACTCAAATAGTTCTGTTAAATGCAAAGGAGAGTCAGCAGTGACTGAAAAATCAGGAGCACAAGATATTATGAGTGATTAGGCACTTTAATATAGATTCCCATGGTGTGAGTGGACTTTGTGGTATTTTTATTTATTTATTTATTTATTTATTTACATAGGGTTGAATATGAAAGCTGATCCTATAGTTCAACTTCAATCCACAAGATTTCCTGCTGTCCATAAACTGAATGAATGCTCCAGAGTAAGTTATTCCTTTGTACCATGTACATTTGGCTGAGTATGAAGTGGCTGATATTGAATTAGTAGACAGAGAGACATATATTTTTTAGGACAACAGTCAAAATTTAAAAGCAGTGAGTTTTCTGGGCTGTGTGTTGTTAAGGACAGTTCGTCATTCCCAGATTGCAGTCCAGACCTCTGCATACAGTAGAAAAAGTCCTGTACACAGTTTTAAATTTATTTTGCAATTTCAACCTTCCCCTTTAAGAAAATAATGAAGTGTGGTTCCATCCTGTTTGACCTCCCTTAGGGGAGGAGAAAGCATGTGATCCAGTGCTCTGAGCACTGATGTGGTATAAAGACACTTCCCTGCAACCTTGAGTGGATAACTCATATACCCCATGTCTCTATTCCTCACTTGTGAAATGAAGGTACTGGCATTTCCACACCAAATATGGAAATTTAGCCTAATAACTGGGCTAAAGCAATATCCAACTTATTGCTTATTGAGAATGCCTCTTTAAAATCCCACTTGCACCCATATACAGATCCAGTCACTCAAAAGCGTATCAGTCCCCATCTTGTTTTACTCCTTCAAAAGCATCAGATAATGCCTTTTGAACAGTATTACCTACTAATATTGTATTAGACCTAAAAAATTTCAGTAAATTATTTTCTCTGCCTTCATTTATATGAGTCTGATATCCATTTTTTTGTATATTTTTACTACTTTTGAAGCTTAGATCAATGTGTCTTTTTTTTTTTTTTTTAACAACTGTCCCTTTACCCAATTGACCTTTCTACAAAGACTTTCTTTGTTCAGATGCATTTCTTATTTTTTCTTCTTCTTTTTTTCATCTTTTTTTTTTAAATGAACCTAAAGGTAATCGTGTTCATCACTGTATGCTGAATTATAATAGCCACTTCTGAGAATAGTGCTTTGTCCAATGGAGACCACTTGATGATGATCTGATATAAAAATAAACCTAGGAGAATAGATTGACAGAGGAACGGTATCCCAGAATACACAGTATAACACTTGTGAGAGAAATTGGACAATGATAATACGAAAGGCGCCAGAACTTTGACCTGCTGAAGTTCTACTGTGCTACAGCACAACACAGTTCACCTCTTAATTGTCCAGTTTTTAGTAGTACAAGGAGTCTGAAAACTGAAAGAAGTGGGGAGAGAGAGGGAGCCAGCCTAACTAAGATCTGCAATGCAGAAGGCAAACCAGACAAATTATTGTCCCAAATTGGGGAAAGAGGGATTGTCTATTGGCTTGTCTTTTGTCCCCAATTAGAAAAGGATTAGAGCTTGTGCAGCTTCAAAGTACAGAATCTGATTTTGTTGGTTTGTTTGCTACAGTCCAACATGAAATGATTCCTATGCCAATTTCCCTATTTCAGTCCCAGGTATTAAAGACTATCATGTTCACTTATGGAAGCTTTCAGAAAATCAGTCATGTTTCAGAAACACTTTTCACAGGGTTATGCTTTGCTTTGCTATGTTTCTTAACAGCTAGGGATTTTAGCCACATGTCTTCCCTTGAAAAAAAAATCAGAAACTTCTCAACTGGATACTCCCCTTAGCTGCATGGTGTGAGTATGACCAAGCAGAAGAGAGCCAGAGAGGTCCTTCCAGTACCCTTCACACTAACTCTTGCTGTCATTAAGAATACAAAGTAACTGCACTCTGGAACATTGTGGACTCTGAGACTCTAAATAGGTCATTGATCTGATCACAGACAGCACAGGCAAAGGCAGGTACAGCCACAGTGACCATGGGCAGAACCATCCCATGGTGACAGTTGTGTCATGAAGTGGGAGGCAGAAGGGAAGCTATAGCTACTGTGAATCTGCCTTTGGATATAACTACAAGACAGGATGAAGAGCATCGTGATAAGGATAACCAGTTCTCTGTTCTGTTTGCTGACCCTGCCATCCTTTTAACTCTGGAGGAAAATACTGGGAACTCTATAGATTAGTCTCTTCCCCTGCCCATTTACTCCTCTACCAGAGTGCTTAGATCCCATTTCTTATAGCTTGGAGAGTTTTCTGCCATTGGTCTCAAGTTATGTCATAATGGATATTCCCCTTATGTATACGGAAGGTCATAACAATCACAGGAGTAATTTGTACCGTCTGTAAGGTACCACTGGAAATTCATTTCCTTACAGAGATGTGTAGACAGACCTTTAAACATCTTTTATTTCAATAGGAGCTGGTGCCTTAATGCACCAGCTTTCAGTCTTGGCCTGAAAGATTTTGAGCTTGTTGACATCACACAGCTCCACAAAGCCCACCGGATTCACAGATGGTGACCCTGCAAAAGCAGTCCTGGTTGAAAGGAACGTGATCCCTGGGGGCATAAGGTAACCTGTTTGCTTGGGCACACGTAGCTGATGGGTACACTGCTGTGATAGGTGTTTGTGAGATAGCTGTGTACAGGCAATAAGGCAGGATGCAAAGTGGGGCATGCTTATAGGTAATATGCCTCAGACTCCTTTCTGAGAGCAGTGCCTCAAAGATCAGACAGTTATTCTGTGTTTAAGAAGAGGCTGATGTTATCAGATGTGAGTCTCTGGACCGTGTTTGTAGTTCTATGCATGATTTGCAAAGGCAGCTGGAAGGAGGCATCAGAAAGAAGAAAAGTCTACATCTATAATAGAAGCGTGTCCTTAAGTCATGTGTCCTTGGAAATGTTACTTCTCCATTCTGCTGTGAGAGTTTATATGTTCCCAGGCATTACACCGCGTCCCCCTGCAGAGGGGATAACGGCAATAGAATTAGGCTTTTATATTCACAAAGAAAGGTCAACATATGCCTTTATAACCCTTGAAAACATCCTTTTTGCACTTTCTGATAATCAAATGTGTTGAAAGAACCAATCAATTGGATGTAAACATTTCATGTTCAGCAATGTATAGTCATGCAGGACAGTATATAATGAAACGCTCCAAAATAAAGCATGGACAAAAGTACGTCCCTATTAAAAGCATAGATTTATTGACTTATTGATGTGTTTAAAAGGTCTCTGCTCTGAAACTAGGCTATATGTAAATAAGAACAATTGGAAGCAAAGGACAAATTCACAGGGACAATTGAAACTATATGAATCACTCAGGCTCTCTGTAGCTGGACTTAAAAAATATTTTTAACCTGTTTGTCTCTAATCCTGAATACTTTTAGTATGATAAAAAAAGCCTGTTTCTACAAAAACAATTCTTAGCCAAATTAAAAGACTGTGTCTTAACACTCCTGTGCCTGTTTTGGCTGGGATAGAGTTAATTTTCTTCATTGTAGCTAGGATGGGGCTGTGTTTTGGATTTGTGCTGGAAACAGTGCTGATAACACAGGGACGTTTTTGTTACTGCTGAGCAGTGCTGACACAGAGTTAAGGCCTTTTCTGCTCCTCAGCCCACCCCACCAGCGAGCAGGCTGGGGGGGCACAAGCAGTTGGGAGGGGACACAGCCGGGACAGCTGACCCAAACTGACCAAAGGGATATCCCATGTCATATGACATCATGCTCAGCATATAAAGCTGGGGGAAGAAGGAGGAAGAGGGGCATGTTCGGAGTGATGGCGTTTTGACTTCCAAAGTAACCGTTATGTGCGCGTGATGGAGCCCTGCTTTCCTGGAGATGGCTGAACACCTGTCTGCTGATAGGAAGGAGTGAATGAATTCCTTGTTTTGCTTTGCTTGTGTGTGCGGCTTTTGCTTTACCTATTAAACTGTCTTTATCTCAACCCACGAGTTTTCTCACTTTTGCTCTTCTGATTCTCTCCCCCATCCCACCAACCCGGGGGGAGCAAGTGAGCGGCTGTGTGGTGCTTAGTTGCTGACTGGGGTTAAACCACAACAGTCCTTTTTGGCACCCAACATGGGGCTTGAAGGGTTGGACATAACAGATTTGATTGGAATATGCTAGATCGAATTTATAGCTGTTATTGCTGTTTATCTATTAATCAGCAGGCTTCTGTGTTTGCCATGGGGCTTGCTTGCCATTAGAGCCTAGTGCTCATTAATATCTGGTTTTTGCTTTTGCTGTTTGCTGTACTGCTGTACTGCTTATCATCTTACTCTGCTGTGCCTGGGAACATTTTGATAACAGCAACAGCAATGTGCCTGGGCTGGCAGATGGCCAGGGCATCGCTGCCGTTACTGTGCTGCTGTACTGGGCAGGTTGGAACTCCAGTGTGAACTCGAGTTGAAGGGACTGTGACTATGGATGAGTCCATATGGGAGCTGGACACCCCGAAACATCTGTGGCCATGAATAAGCCCACACCAGAGCAGGTACATCTCGAAGCGTCTGTGGCTGTGGTTATGTCTGTGCCACAGCAGGTATACCTCTGAAGGGATTGTGGCCCAAGGGTAAGTCCACACAGGAGAAGGTACACCTCGAAGCATCTGTGGCTGTGGATAAGTCCATACTGCAGTAGGTACACCTTGAAGCATCAGTGGCTGTGCATGAGATCATGCTGGATCACCTCAAAGCATGTGGCCATGGATAAGCCCACGACAGAGCAGGTATCCCCCTGGAGGGACTGCAGCCATGGGTAAGGCCGTGTTGGAGCAGGTTTACTTCTGAAGGGACTGTGGCTGTGGGTAAGGCCATGCTGGAGAAGGTATATCTCTGAAGGCATTGTGGCCCATGGAGAAGGCCACCCTGGAACAGGTGAACCTCAAAGTGACTGTGGCTGTGGGTAAGTCTATGCCATAGCAGGTACACCCCTGAAAGGACTGTGGCTCATAGATAAGGCTCCACTTGGAGCAGGTACACCCCTAAGGGACCCTAAGGGACTGCAGACTGTGGATAAGTCCAAGCTGGAACAGGGGCAAGGGGAGGAGTTCATTGCAATGTTAAACCCTATGGTCTGGTCCAAAGCGGCCAGGGATGGAGATCGTAATGGATATACCTTTTAATTGTTGTTAACCAAGATTTGAGTCGCGTGTTATAGGAATTACAATAGTAGGAACCACCTGAACCAGTGGAGGACAAGCCTTACAAGAAGCAGTGCAAGTGCAGCAGCGACCCGAACTGACCTGGCTTTGGTGCCCAGTAACTCCACGCAACACAACACCTCTCCTGTCCTGAGTGACAACCATAACAGATGGAGACCAAAGTCATGGACTAAATGAACTCAATGGGCACTTTGTGGACATTTGTGGACATTTTACAGACATTTTACAGGGGTGGTCCATAGACTAAGGGAATGATATCTGTGTATTTTATCAAAGGATGGGAAGGGGATTGGTGCTTAATGAGGATGTATTGGATAGTGTGGGACCTGAGCATGATGTAAATGGTATGGAATAAGGGGTGGAGAATGTGCTGGTTTTGGCTGGGATAGAGTTAATTTTCTTCACAGTAGCTGGTATGAGGCTCTGTTTTGGATTTGTGCTGGAAACAGTGTTGATAACACAAGGATGTTTTCGTTATTGCTGAGCAGTGCTGACACAGAGTCAAGGCCTTTTCTGCTCCTCACCCCACCCCACCAGCGAGCAGGCTGGGGCTGCACAAGCAGTTGGGAGGGGACACAGCCGGGACAGCTGACCCCAGCTGACCAAAGGGATATCCCACACCATATGACATCATGGAGGAAGAAGGAAGCAGGGCACATTCAGAGTTATGGCATTTGTCTTCCCAAGTACCGTTACACATGATGGAGCCCTGCTTTCCTGGAGATGGCTGAACACCTGCCTGTTGATGGGAAGCAGTGAATGAATTCCTTGTTTTGCTTTGCTTGCGTGGCTTTTGCTTTACTTATTAAACTGTCTTTATCTCAATCCATGAGTTTTCTCACTTTTACTCTTCTGATTCTCTCCCCCATCTCCACCCACCGGGGGGGAGTGAGCGAGCAGCTGTGTGGTGCTTAATTGCTGGCTGGGGTTAAACCACAACAACTCCTGACTGACTTATTTTTATATCATAAACATTTTAAAGGACAGGAGTGTAAGAATTTATGACAGTCATTTTTTAAACACTAGAAATAAGGAACAATGCAACATGAATATTTAAAATGAATATTGAACAGAACTATACTCATTCCTTTAAAAAAAATAAACAACAAACAAGAAAAAAAACCAAACAAAAAAACACCAACAACATTCTACTCTTATTTTTAAATTCCTTTTATTCATTCAGATCTATAAATTCCTGTTCTTTTTCTTACAAGGTAAACAATGTACTTTACACTTAACTCTGTAGACATAAAATTAATACTTCAGGTGTATTGTTATGATTTCTATATCTACCCAGGAAATAATATTGAAGAAAATATCTCTCTATATACATACTTCTATTATATGTATATTTCAAAACTAACACTAAGTCTTCTGGGGAGCTCATTGCCTCAAAATAACTTGGGAAGCAAAACTTCAGGAAAGGTTTAGGATGCTGACAAATGATCTCTGGCAAATCTCTCAGTGTTTATGGCTCTGCCCTACTTGGAAGTTCACCTTGCCCCTACTCTGCAAGTCACAGCACCCCAAAGCAGTCAGTAAAAGAGAAATACACTCTTCCCTGAGGTGTTCCAGATTGGAAGTTTTACTTCTAATTTAAATGAAGATGCTAGTCTTCCTGATGGTGCAGCTGAAGTCTAATCATATTAGCCTTTTGCCAGCTTTGCTATACGTTAGGAGGGGGGAAGACAGCTAGAGGGGAAGAGAGCTAGAGACGGTAGTATCTTAAACCACTGAAGCAAGGTTTTGCAGATCTCGTCTTTAGATATTGTACATACAAAGGGACTATGCAAACTTAAATTAAATGGAGCAGGAAGGTGGTGGGAATAGAGATTCCTCAACAGATTTTACACACATAACCTTTATTTTGATACTAAATCTTCCATTGAAATTAATGGAAGCTTAGGCAGCTAAATGTATTTGCAAATCTGACACATAGACTAAGATGCTTCAATGCATAAGGTATCCCTATCTGATGGGATTAAGAAGAAATACAGTTTAGAAGCACACAGTTATATAATTAAACAGTTACTGATTTCTTACCTTTTCTACTGAAGCATCAGATACTGGCTAATGTCAAAGATGGGAGCCTGGGTAATAAAGACCAATTTTGTGATCTAGAATAATGGGAAAGTTTACATAACTGTAAACCATGTTGAACCACAGCACATGATCAAACTATTAAAATATTCTTAAACCATGAAAATCAGCAAATGAATGTTTGTCTTCAGGCAAGTGACAGAGATGTCATTCCACTTATATATAAAACCAGATGAATTCCTTTCAGTTTGAAATGCTCTACTAACTGCAGAAACAAGTCTTACATTAAACAGTTTAGGAGAACATTGGTGAAATGATAGAAAGTTTTAAACTGCACCCACTGTAGATGAGCAATGATTTGTTGATCAGATACCTGTTATTTGAGAAAAGACTGATAGTTTGGGAAAACCAACTTGAACATAACATATTTGGGGAGTACCAATTTATCCTGGTGTTTCACTTATAGTATCTTTCCAATGCCTTGATTCCACCAAATAAAATTTGCAGTACTCCCAGATGACAAAAGACAAAGTTGTTGGATCATTTAACTTCTCATAGTAGCCCAAGAGAAAAAAAAGAAAAAGTGGAGTGAGAATGGTAAAAGGCATGATGCTGAGTTATTATTAAAGTTGTTCAGATAGATGAGGAAGGTACTTCAAATGGAAGGAGGAATGTCTCATTGTTCAGCTTTCAGTTAGAACCTTCTGGGTGAGATTAGAAAATATGGAACAGCATTTGGGGGATTTTTTTTTTTTTTTTAATGCCTTGTTATCTATAGAGTTCAACAATTTTAATTTGTTTATCTGTTGATATCCACCTAATTGCTCACAAACACATGCTTACATCAACCAAAACATAAATATTGGATACCATCACTAACATCACTGGAGTTATACCATCTTTATCAGCTATCTATAAAGTACTTCTAATTTAGTCAAAACAAGAACCCTTGGAATCAATTTTTCTGAGACTCTTTCCACATAGTTTTGAAATTAAAAACTTTCAGGGTTTATTCCCATGTTAATTATCAAAGTCCTTCGTTCAGCAATCACTTGCAACTCACCTAAATAAGTATCCCCATCCTTAAACCAGACACCATTTTCTTACAAAATGTAGATTAGTGTAAAATGGTTAATAACTCAAAGAGCTTGTAATACGTCAAATTAATCTGCTAATGAATGTATAAAATCAGCATCAGGTAACCAGTGTTTCCAAGGTGAATCTCTCTTTGGCTCCTGTTTTTGGAATCCCTTTGTGCAACATCTAATAATGTAAGGTACAAGGTCAAAGTTACTGGTACTAGAAGGGTGAGATCTGTAGGAAAAGAAAACCGAACAAATATTTTTATTTGAAAAACTGAGAAAAAAAAAACACAAAACAAGCTTTTGGGCACATGAGATCTGGAGAAGAAGGATATTGGTTGGTCTAATAAAGTTGATTTTTTTTGCTACAAATCTTTACCTTTGACTACCACAAGCACAAGCATACCATTACTCCTAAACATGTTGTAATACATTTAATACTAATAGCCACGGTGATAGTCCCCTGTTATTTTTAAAGAAAATGAGCAGGAAAATGACTTAGGAAAGCTAAATTTTAGAAATGGCTTTTCACAAAGTGATTAAGAGAAAAATCACCTTCAAAAGCCAAACATACTATCCTGTTTGATAACCTAACTCATCTGGAAAGGGGTCAAATTCTTCCTAGAAAGTCTTGAACATAAAACTGAACAAGTTTAGATCCAAAGGCATTCCCAGCTCTAGAACAGGTGCTAAAGGTTCACTCTGATCAAGGAATCACTTTCTGAGTTTTCTAGTTGGAAGGCAGACTGAATGCTGAGACACAGTCCAGTGTTTCAGCACACACAATCTTTTTCTGGAGTAAGGGTGCAAGTCCTGTGCGTCTACTCATGTTACTTATGCTGACACACTCATGTATGTTACACTACTATGCAGGAAACTGCTTTGCTATGTAAGTATGTAAAACTAAAATCAGTTAAGGCTGTTGTTCCTCTTACAAATGAATGCATCAGAATCTGGCCCACAAGATCAAGCAAGAATGACTTTTCAAAGAATCTTGCTGGCGCAATTTTATTATGCAAAGCATGACCCCCAAATTTATGTTTACATGATAGAAGAGAATGGCTCTGAAGGCAATAGATTTTGCCTTTTAAAAGAATTTGCATTATAAAAAAGTACATTTAAGTGGAAATAGATCTAACATAATACACATTTTAAAATGCTGCCTCAAAATGTATTTACCTGGCAGAACAGCTGTTCTGGTCTCCTGAGTAAATAATTAAATGTTTTAAAGAAACTGCACATATACCTATTTACCTGATAGAATGGAACAAATATAGCCAATATTTTTTATCATGCTTGGAATACATAAAAATTATTTCTGCAAGGACATTAGCAAATATGTTCCTCATAATTTTGTAAACTCGTCCTGAGGGACAGCCTTTAAATCTGAGGTAGAGATGTTTTGGCGAAACAAAACAAAACAAAAAAACAACAGCAAAAGCCAGACAGTTAAAGTGTTGATTCATTAAAACCAAAAGCATTCTGAAGACAGGATTATTTTTTATGGCGATTTTGACATTTTGATTTTTGGGACTAGGGATGGGAAATTCAGAATTGTCAAAGCCTTCTGGTTTTACACTCTCAAATGAATACTCTCATTTTCTTCACTGACATGCATTTTCTGTTACGTATAGATATTCTCTCAGTTTGATTTTGTATGCTAGTTGTTTTTCAGTCCCAGAGGAGGGTGGCAACATAGGCTGGAAAAATAAGATGGCAGGTCTTTGAATAGCCTGTGAGGTTTCTGGTTAGTTTGGAAATGAATAGCAGAATTCCAGACTCACGGCCACAGTATCACAGAGGGACTGACCCAGAGCTTCATGCCAAACCTGCAAAGGCAACAACATACAAATACATCTATATATATGGCATGCATGAGAGCTGCCCACTCAACAGCAGGAGCCGCTAAAGACATTCAGCTTGATGGCTGCTGGTATTCATCGACAGCTGGTTTCTGTAGGAGGCAGAGCTAGAAAATGTCATGTTTTATGAACCTGCCTCCCTCACTCTGATGATTCCAGTGAAAGACAGAAGCAGAACAAATCTCCAGTGTTATGCAAGCAAGCAATATAGAAGGCGTTTGAGACATTTCCATTTCTGGTTATTTTGGCCAAAGGTCGGGTATCACACCTAATTTACCAGCAGACAGTATCAAGTAGAAGAAGAAGAACAGAAGAATAGAATCAATATCAGTTTAGTCTGTTTTGTTTCTTGCATTTGTTTCACTCTCACAATATATTTTTTTTTTCCATAAAAATGGTCCTCTCTACATATGAAAGGAGTTCTCTGCTGTAATTATCAGGGAAAGTTTTCTTCCTTACGGAGCAGCAGGGCTATAGTGACTTTAACATAAGGAATGGAGAAGGACTTCCAATATTAACTTTTGCTTTCCACCATCTTTAAACCTATAGAGGAATTCACATGATTAATTGTAGATGTCTACAATGTAGATATCACCGTAGGGTCTCTTCATAGTCAGTGGGCATTTCTAGGACGCAATTCATCTTATAGCAAAGTAGCCATCTAAATGAGATCACATGAATTGTGACCTGGGAGGGTCTATCGGCCTTCACTGAGTATAAAGGAAGACAAGTGAGTAGCTAGGATATAGGTTTCTATACTGTTGATGTCTACATTTAGCTACAAGAATTCCTGTTTCTTTCCTGGGCTATGCAGGAGCTGCAACTCTGCACGTCAGACTGCTATGACTCATGTTGAACTGGAATTTGGCCTGAAAAAAGTCACAACAAAGTCATAGCAAACACAGTTTTCAGTCTAGCCACCTTTTCATTTTACATGTATGCACACTGCTCCAAGTAGCATGTATGAGTAAGAAAGCTTCTTTGTTTACCCAGAAAAACATCAAGTCATTAAATCTGAAGAAGATGACAGATGCAAGAGATTAATTCCAAACACATCTGAAAGCCATTAACAATGTTACCTGAGCGCCTCTCACAAACCTAAAGAGAAGACTATTATTTTGGCTACATGCAACTTTTTTATTGCTTGAGCAGCCATTGATGTTTTAGAAACACAAATCTAAATACTTACATATCTTTTCAGGAGAGATGTCTGAAGTGTCCTTTTCACAAAGCATGGGGTGATGTAATCTTTTTCTACATATGAATTAAATATAGATTGAAAACTGGCCTTCTGTTTTGGAAAGCCAAATCTAGCTTTAGCAATTACATGAGTGTGAGCATGCTATGCACACCAGAATACACGTATACCTGCAATTGTGGCACCAGATTCCATTTGGTACATCCACCTGAAACAACATGCCAGGACCTTCTCAGTCCTAAGCAGGAAATATGACTGAAGAAACAGTACTTTTAAGGGGGCTTATCCTCCCTGAACATTTCAATTCCATAAGACAGCTAGGACATATGAAGTAGTTGCTGATAAGATCTGGTAATATAGAGATCATATGAAAATAATAATTAAAATGCTTGAAAGAAGGGGTTCTCTCTTAGTTATCTGCTTTACCTTTTATGTTCCATCCATTAAACAGAATCTCTTATATGCATGGTTTCTTAGATGTTCAGAGAAAAGGAAGGCTTGAATCATGAGCAGACACAGACTATGAGAGTGCTTTAACCTTATGAACCTTTTCTTGTTGATATGAGAAAGAACTGACCTGGCTTGTTTAATTATGGGAGGGAATTTGTAGCTGAGAGGGGCCTCCAGCAGCCCAGAGTCAGGTTCTGTCTCTGAGATGACTTTGAAGAGATTTCTAAATACTGTCTGTTATGAATTGCAGTTTTAGGTGCCTCACTCTTACCCATATGTGTCCTCAGGAGCCTATGACCATCTCAGGTGTCTGGCTGCCTTCAGACATTGCAGCAAAGAGCTGCGCATTGCCACATTGACAGTGGGTTTCATTTATAGATTGGACCCTTCCGCTCCCCATGCTTCAGTCAGCATCTGAAAAATGGTGACAGTAGCACTTGCCTTTTTCCCAGGAGTGGTGAAAATAAATATGAAAGAACTACAATTACAGTGTCTTCTTAATTAAGCTGTTATGGAGTAAGTTCTCATTTCACTTACCCTGGTGTAAACCAAGAATAAATTATTGTTACCTTCATTTGTATATGTATAAGATGTCATAGGAAAATCAGTTTGGGGATCCTTATTTTAAATTCCATTTTATTTGTTTGTTTTTAAAGGATTATGGTGACTGTTGATTGGGGGGGAGAGGCTTTATTGAAACTGTTTGAAAGGCAAGAAGGAATGGCTGTTGCACTGATGAAGCATAATCACATTAATACTTTATTGCTGTATTTGTCAATATATTAGTGCAATATTTTATTGTATACATTATTAACTGTTGCTGTTAAATGTTTTATGCTGGTCTGTTACATTTTTTATTTTGACTGTGATAAACTTTGATCTGAGAGACCTTTTTTTTCCTTTGGAAGAAAAAATTATAACATTACATTAAAGGAAACTTATGAGTTCTAAGCCAAACCTAGTAAATAAAAAAGGTGGTATTTTTCTGCCTCTTCTTAATCCTTCCCCCTCCCACCTGCTCTCTTTGGGCGAGTGCTTCATTCTTTGCTCAGAAGCTGGAGGGTTTACAACTTTAAAATCTGTACTGTTGGAGGCTGAGAACTCTTTGCTTTTTACAGTATCTGTGCAAAACATCTGTAAGTCCTAAGCAACAAGCAAAAATTGGTTCAAGAAGGAACTATAGATGAATCACTAAGTAATACTGTCTACTATATAAGTTTGACATCCCAGGGGTTGGGGGGTGGGGAAAAACCACCACAAGAAACCCAACAAAACCCTACTAAAAATAAAATTGTAAGTTTAAACTATTGAATGGAAAGTTAGGAGAAAAAGGAAAGAAAACGGAAAGCAGGGTGATGCTAACTCCAGAAGCCAGGAAATTAAAGGCAAGATTTTTGAAGGTCCTCAGCACACGTAGATCCTTCATAGGAATCTCACGCCTGCCTGCCATTTGAGCCTTTGAAAACATCCTCCTGAAATCCTTCATCTCCTTTTCATGTAAATGTACCATAGCCATAACAAAGTCATAGAAGGCCTGCATACACTTTGACGTGAAAGGAAGGAGGGAGGGAAAATGTAAATGACTGTGTTGAAAGGGTTATTCAAGCCAAACAAGCACTGCTTCAGAAACAGAAATCCAAACCTGAGGAATCGTGGAGAGGAGTCTAAATACTCAGAGAAGCTATTAAGTCATTTCATGTGGGGCTGAAAAAGAGTAGGTTAGGATTGTTTCTGGCTTCTCTTACTGCTCTGTTACTGTTAAGAGCAGAAAGCCACCCCCCTGAGCTGGCAATCTTGTTGCCTAAGCATCCTGTTTTAGGGGGCTTGAGAAAAGCTCCCCAAGGGACATCTCCTGAGGCAGCCACATCTTCTCTCACCATTATTGGAAGGTGACTGCAAGGAAACTGAACAAACTGCTGCTTAAATAGTGATTGTTCGATAATCACTGAATGGATGTTTAATAAATTTCATAAGCCCACAGACTTTGAATATACTTTTCCATCTAATGAGAGTTATTTTTCTGTCAGAGAAGCCACCCACCACACCTATTTCCTCCAGGCTGTTTCTCCTGATGTTGTCTAATAAAGAACACGAAGTCAATTTATTTAGAATATCCCTGCAGTCATTTGTGCAGACCATGGATTCTTTTGAAGAGATGTTGATAATTAGTCCTAAAGCAAAAGACTTAATTTCTTCCTTTTGCAAATACCAGCTGTCCCTCCTCATCAATCTATAGCAAGACTTAACCTTTTTTTTCTATAAGGCCAGGGTATTTCCTCAAATCCCAATGGAGTACTATTTATGAGTGTGATTGTTAATTGCAATCATGCTACTAGATTGAACTGAGCTCTTGGTCATCCTTGACTGATCCTTCCTTCATCATCCAGAAAATCCTTTTTCATCTTCCACCATAATTATAATATGGCAACCCTATCTAAATAAGTTCCTTTTTACAATTAACTACTAATTACTGAATTCTCTCTGACACCAAACTTTACCAGAGCTCCATGTCCATATATAAATTATTGCATTTTGAACAGACTGACTGAAAACTGCAACAGGATTCTCTTTAGATTTTTGGATGAAATATAATTTATTAATTATATGAAAACTTTCTTTATAAATGCCTACATCCATGTATATGTATATATCTATTATATGCATGCATGCCTGTGTACATGCACTCACATATGCATGTAGGACAAAATGCTTTTTTTGTTTTTGTTTGTTTTTAACATTTTCTTTGTTTCTGCAGCCTTTTCCCTTCCATAATATCGGGGGGGGGGGGGGGGGGGGCAGTGGGGCTGGTGTTGTTTGTTTGTTTGCTTGTTTTTCCTCTCAAAGGAGACAAAATTTTCCACATGAGGCTTTAATGAAAAATTGCCATGTTGATGACTGTATACAACATATACATTCATTTAATCTATAATGTTAAAGTTATGTCAATATTGTTCTTTGGCACTTAGATATGCGAAGAAGAAAAATTGGTTTTCATGACTGCAATAAAGGGAGAGAGGTTAGGGCTGCCACTTTCCAGATGCACACAGAGTGATACCTGCTCAGCTCTTGAACAGTCAGGCCAGACACAGAAAGAGACAACAGGATGCCAAACTGCTCTAGGGGACTTCCACATGTGGCAAATGGTGGCTGCCACCTCTATATCAGAGGCAAGTAAGGCTTATCTGTCACCTGACATTGGCATTTCACTGCGTACATAGAGAGATCAGGGCCATGCCCCAAACCTTTGTCTCTGATTCCTAGAGGAGAAATAGTGTTTAGCACCCTAAGTGAGACAGGACACTCAACCGCAATTATCAGTGACTCACCTTCCTTTGGCTCCAGTGACACAGGCTTGTAATTTTGGAGCTGGACAATCCGAGCTCTGTTTCTGCTAGGATATTAATGGCTGAGGATAGTACAAAGTGTACTGGCAGCTGCAGCATCAATGAAGATCATCAGTTAGTTAATCACAGTGTATGCAGTGTAACAACTCCATCCTATTAGCAGCATTTTTTTTTTTTTTCCAAGAAGATTTAGAGTTTCTAGATGACATTTGGTCCCAGATGTTAAGTGCTGTATTTTCCCAAACCAATAGGCAATCCTTGCCCCAAACAACTCAGACCCTGATCCACAGAGGTAACTCAGCTCTTACTTTCTAGTCCATCAAGATAAATTACCTTGATTTACCTTCGTGAATCTAGGCCCCAGAGTTGAAAGAAACAAAGCATAATAGGAGAGAAAGTATGACTGTCCCCGTGTTGCACAAAAGCACAGAGAAATGGATTTGCCCAAGGTCATGTAGGGCACAACAGGAACAGAATTCATGTCTCTGAGTCCCAAGCTAACATATTAACTACAGATTCTGCTTTCTTACCCTCTGTGCTTTTATACTTTCATACACGCTACAGAAAAGACCAAGTGCCATGTATTATTGAACCAATCTCTCCTTTTTTAAGTTCCTGACTTTCTATTGCAAAGGGGCTAAGCAGGAAATTAATCAAGGGTAAAAAAAAAAATTAAAAGAATCTATAAATGTATTTCCAGCAATTTGCAACTAGAAAGTTGGATCAATACAATATGAATTAGAAAATTCAATAGGAAAACAAACAAAAAAGACATCTCTAAGTTAAAGAATGTCATTCTTGCATTTTCACTGCGTTAAGCCCATTAGAAGAATCCTCCTTATCTGTATTATTTCCTCTCTCTTTTCACTTTTAAGACAAATCTTGTAATTTCCACTTTTACATATGCTAACACCCAGCCCAATTTCAATAAGGTTTTCAGCTGTACCATGCCCTTGTAAGCCCCCTAACCTTTGAAAGCTGTTCTGGAATTTGTTTCTCATATCTATATTTTTTTTTATTATTATTATTTAAGGATCATAAAGTGGAAGTCAGGTTGCTGCATTTTCAGAGACAGATGAAGCAAAGTGCTCCGCTGGGAGTATTCAGCCCCAGTGCCTTGCTGTATTACGGCATATGGAGTTGCGTCTCCAGGCGCTGACATTAGCAGTCCTGCTTCAGGTAACTCATTTAGCTTTGGTGTCATTTTACAATAAATATACCATCCACCGACACAAATTAGACAGCTATTGAGATTAATTTTGAGGCACTATCGGCAACATCTTAAATCAAAAATCATTCTTTATTAGCATGCTCGGCTGTACAGTGCTCTCTTTTCCCCTTCCCCCCTCCCTTCCCTGCCACAAGAATAAATGAGCCCCCATGGTTGACACAGCGCATCAAGTGTTTTATAATAGTCTAATTGTAGCTAATGGTTTGTGCAGCTAATTAAGGCCCTATGAATTACAGTAATCAGTCAGCCTCGTCTTCTAAACCAGATAGTTCTATTCAAGCGTCCCTTTAGGAAGAAACAAAAAAAAAAAAAAGGAAAGAAAAATAAAGAGAGAAAATTGGGAGAAAAATTCTGAAAAGAAAGAGAAAGAAAGGAAGGCAGGAGAAAAGAGAGCATAATGATCTGGTATGTTCATTAGAGTGCAAATAAATTAATATAACTTTTTCTTCCATTTCTTGTTAGTTATTACAGAAATGCTTATGTAAAGTAACATGGATCCTTGCATTATAGTTTGCAATAACAGAATAGGAAATTATGGTGTTCTTATTTCTGATGTAGGATATATATTTTAATTATGGTACTTTATTGGAGAAGAATATCTTCATTTGGGCAAAAAACTGTGGATGAATAGTGATTTTGATTATATCATCATTTAGGAGAAAAGGTTAAATACAGGAATGCCTTTCATAAGCACTAGTTGCACCATAACCAAATGCTGTGGGAGAATCTTAAGCCTGTAAATGCAGAGTATGTCATTAAGTTACGGAGAAGGCATTGTTGTGCAAGGCAGGGTGTGGCTGCTAAGAGGGAATGTCCAAACTGCCCAGGATGTTTACTGCAGCAGATCTTCCAGGCTCTTGTGGGTTAACACTAGTAGACAGCCAAGCACCCCACAGCCACTCCCTTATTTCTCCCTCCCAGCCCCAGTGGGACAGAGGAAAAGGAACAGAAGAGTAAAAGCAAGAAAACTCATGGTTCGTGATAAAAATAGTTTAGTAAGTGGAGAAGTGGAAGAAAGAAAGAAAACAAAACAAAACAAGTGATGCAAAGACAATCCTCACTATCTCCTGTGTGTAGACCAAAGCCAGCCAGTTCCCAAGCAAAAGATGGACTCCTCGAACCTCCCATCCCTCTATTTTATTGCTGAGCATGACATTATTCAGCATGGAATACCTCTCTGGTTAGTTCAGGTCATCTGCCTGGTTGTGTCCCCCAGCCTCCTGTGTACCCCCAATCTATTTAATTGGGGGGGCCAGAGTGAGAAACAGAGAAGACCTTGACATTGTGCAAGTACTGTTCAGCAATAGCTAAAACATTAGTATGTTATCAGCATTGTTTTGGTCACAAACCTAAAGCAGCACCATACAAGTGGCTGTGAAGAAAATTCATCCCAGCCAGACCCAGTACATAAGCCTGTTCCTGCCTGTAGGGCATCTGTCATTCAGATCCTGGAGCTCTACTTTTACAAATCCCACTTGGCAGCAAGCAATGCTGGGGACCACTTTAGAGAATTTCCCTGGTCATGAGACACTGCCGAAACAGTAGAGGAGAGCAAAAGAAATACCAATTAAGCACAGCAGATTGAATTCCCTTCACCTATCTTAAGATAGTGTAGACGTACAAACTCACCATCTTAAACCCTCACTAGAAGCAGTGGTGAGTGGTAGGCAATTTTAGCACATAATTCCTCTAACTTATTTCAGATACCTACCTTTAGCCAGATAAAGTCAAGTGAGGAAAAGCTCCCAACCTATGTGTTCACCTTGTCCACATTGATGATGAATATGCATTTGAGTTGACAATAAAGGTAGTACAGGACAAGTTTTCTTCTCCTGAAGGTCACACCTCATTTTTTATAAAAAGTATGGGTCAACATGAGACAGGTTTGGACTTCAGTGTGATCCATGTACGGAGATGGAGGACTGAAGTGACAACAGAACTGAAGCACTGTGTTGAAATTTTAGCAATCCAAACTTCAAGGCTTCTATATACACCTACTTTAATTACATCTACACTAGCAAACTAAACAGTGCCAGGGGATGTTCCCAGGCACAAAAGTTCAATTTTCTGTACTGTTAAATTGTTAGTGTGCTCCCTGGCATGGATTTGTTGTATCTCAATTAGCATTCTCCCAGACAACGAGAAGACCACAGGCAAGAAACAGATTCCAGTAGGTAGTCTGGATATGTCCTTTCTCTTTTTAAAGTTAAGATTGTTTAGTAGTACAAAGAAAGCTCATTCCATGCCACTCAGCTTCAGATCAAATGGGTGATCCTAGATGCACTAAAATTACTCCTGTGGCTACCAAATCCTACAAGATGTCCATGTTGTTTAGTTACAGGTTCATCATCTAGTGCGGCACTGATCAGATGCACCAGAGTTAGCTCCAGATAAGCCAGTGTGTTTAGACATCCCAACTTTCACTGCTGAGGTTTGTTGTACAACTGTCCAACATATGTCAGTACTTATGGTCCATTAGTATTCAGAGCCTAAGAGTTTCATTGCTTATGTTACCTGCAGAGCCTTTGCCTGCTGTAATTCTCAGAACCTGCTTCCAGGCTGGGTTCAGCACAACGCTACGCTGTGTGCATACGTTTGGGGGTGGCAGGAGAAGGAGGCAAGCTGTGTCTTCATTACAGAAAAGATGTACTTGTGATGCACCCCATAGCCAGGCGTCTCAGATGCCCATCCCAGCCTGTGGAAGATTGTGCATTCTGGTCACTTTGGTGCACAGAAAGAGATGGGAGATGATATCCCTCTGATCCCTCAACCTGGATGATCAGGGGACCAGGATCTCTGAGCATACTGCTGAGCTCGCTCTCCCTGCAATGTAGGCACATTGGTAGCTGTGAACGGTTTTGCCTTTGTAATCCAGTGCTTGCAACACTCATTTAGAACATAGGAAGCCCAGATTCACTGGCTGCTTTCCATTAAGAGTAAAACAGAGACAAAATCATTGTTTGTTTGTTTGTTTGTTTTTTAATAATTACCATTCCCTGGAACTAGAGGGCAACAGGGACGTAAGATATCTATAGCAAAGCAGACAAAGGATCTGGACATCAAAAAAATTACCGCTGTAGACGAACTCTGTGGAATCATTCTCAGAAGCTTAAGAATAAAAGTAGTAAATGTTTTAACATTTTATAGAGAATGGAACAACTTTGGAAGAAGAAATTTAAGAAAAGTCTTTGTAGCTTGTAGGTCACTCACTAGCTGTACTATGTAGGAATCAAAGCTGCCTAACTCCAGGTCATCAATTTCTATATGGTCACCACTTAGAAACAGCAATTCTGAACTACTTTTTGCTAATCTAGTTTTACCCAATTTATTAATCCTAACAATGTCATGCAGGAGTCTGTGGCACAATGGAAAACGTTGGTTCAGTATCAAAAATAGCATCTTAATTTTTTTTTCTTGCATAAATATATATAGATCATCATAACTTCAGGTACACCTGAATACTATGTTGATCCCAAATTTAAACTGATTATACCTTTTATCACTCCACCATTGGTTCAAGAACTTTTGAAAGTCTTGATCTGGTAGCACCAGGCACTAGGTTTATGAGAAACTTGGAACATGATGAAAAAATAACTTAATTAGTTGCTGGAGGAAAACCAACCAACTAAAAAAACCCAAAAAAACAAACCCCTAAACAAACATTGTTCTGATTGAATTTCATTCTAATCTCCTGAGTTGTTTTTTTCTTTCCTTCCACTTGTATTATAAGAATTTCTTATTTGTAGAGTCATTTTTTGAAAACTTCTAGTGCCAGACAGATTAGCAGAGTGCACTGTCTGACATGTTGCAATTTTCCCCCTTTTACAAAACAGCCTATCCACAGCCTCTCAACATCAGCCGTCATATATTTATAGGCTACAGTCTGGCTTTACACTTCAAAAGTTGCTGTCCAATTTCTGCACAAGAGCAAACCTCAGCTAATGTTTATGAATGGTTCTTTCCCTGCTAGTAAGAGACCAACATAACTGGTCTGAACCAGCTATAATGCATCTAAAGCTCTACTTCAGGAAAGCAATGGGACTGATCAAGTACTAAATGCTATGCATATGTTCGAGTGCTTTGCTGAATCAGGACCTGATGAAGGTCCATTTACATCAATCCATTTAAATCAATCCCGATCTGCAACCCTTCTACTCACTGCTATTTTTGAATTATAGTTTTCATTTAGAGACTGGACTAGGTACTGCTGGTTTTATGATGAACAGAATAAGAAGGATGAAAGATTCATGAAATATATTTAATGTGTGATCTACCTAATGTGGAACAGATCTTGAATCTCCGGAAGTGAAAACCTAATATGCTACCTAGAATTGAACTGAAATTTGGGTTGATGAAATTAGGTAAACTTTTAATATTTTTTAAATGAGCCTTGCTTTTACTTACTTCATTGTCTCTTTTAGGTCTAGTCCCATATTCATGCTTTTCCTTTTCTTTATATCTTGGGCTGCCATTTGCCCCAAAGCAAAATAAATGTGGTTTCAGACACAAAATATGCTATTTATGCTTAGGTCATGATTTTCATTCACTGTATACTTGCTTCTTACATAAACACCCGTAACAAAATGGGGATGAAGCATCGGATCAAAAGAATGCCTGATACAGTAAAACTAAGGGTGGGGTCATGCTGAAGCTTAAGCTGTATAGAATCAGACCTGAAATTTAGAGACATTTGAAATTCAGATACGGCTAAAATCCCCTAAGTGACTGTGGCTCCTTCGGTAAACTGTATTCAAAGTGAAATTATCTCCTTTTTCCTGACCTGACTATTAAGCTATCGTCTCACCACAGTCACTGTAGCATTTTCTAATATTAATGGATTTATTAGTGATTCCTGAGTCTGTGTGGTTGGTTTTAGCTGAAGGTACAATATTCCCTTTTATTCTCAATTTTCTCTGTATTCCTATAGCTCCTAACTAAAAGAATAGCCCTACCTCTGTCCCAGATTTATATAGGCTATGCATAGTGTAAAGCCACTCTGTTCACAGGTATTATTTCTTAAATTACCATGATTAAAATAAAGTAATTAATAAGATATCTAAATATGCATTGAAGAATATTAACAAGGAAGATTCCCTGCATAAGATGCTTGTTTTCTGAATGAAGTAGGCAGATAAATATGGATAAGGAAATAGAATAACAAAAGGTGCTGTGATTTACTAAGGGTCATATAACAGGTTATAGCAGAGCCATAGATATAATCCAGATCTCCTAATTTCCATTCCAGTGTTCTGTCATTTACATATAAAGAGTGTCACTGCCTAAACAATGGTTGAATACTTCTACTACAACCTGATTGCACGGGGCTGTTCTGCTCAAATAGTAATGGCAACATGTGATCCATATTTACCATTATTATTATGGTATGTTGGAAAATTAAACAACTAAATGACCACTGTATTCTAAGCAGAGGTCCAGCTTGCAGACTGAAGGTTTGATGCAGCTGCCTGAAGGTACATATCTAGCCATTTAAAGATATTTTAGATTTCTGAGAAATTTTCACAGAGGACTTGTTCCCCTCTGGACAAGTATGAGGTTAAATGTCAAATGACCTTCATTCAGTGTAGGCAGTTGAATGAAGAATTTTGCCTATACAAAGTGGCATCAAATGACTCTGGAAAAGCAGAAATTTACAATCAGTTTGTTGAGTAGCTTTCCAGACTTCTCTGACTCTAGTGACTAGATCTCTACAAACTGTAGGGGGATCACTCAAACCCAAAAAGTCAATAGGGTCAACAAGATGCAGCATGTCATTTATATTTACTGAATTTTCTTGGGACAACAATATGGAGCTTTGGTGGAGGGATCCCTTTGCTTCTCTCCTCTGAGACGTAGTCAGTATTTCTGAGAAAAAAAACAAACCAAAAAAACCAAAACACACAAGGAGAGTCATGTACTCTCACCTTTTTGGTATTTTCTCTTTTATGAAAGAATTCAAGATTAACTAAAGGATGAGCATGAGAACAAAGACAAAGAAGAGTAAGGATCACTCTAGCTTTATTACTAGAAGGAAGTTTCTTTTTCAAAAGTTTTTCAGCCACAACACTAAAAAATATGTTTTACGTTATCGCTCCCAGGTAGGAAGGAATCCTTGAGGAGCGCAGACCTCTGTGGCATCCAGACTAGAGACTCATGCTTTATATATACATATATACTTAACATTTTTAAATTTCTGCTATCACATGACCTAATTAGAATCATAGAATCATAGAATAGTTTGGGTTGGAAAGGACCTTTAAAGGTCATCTAGTCCAACCCCCCTGCCGTGGGCAGGGACATCTTCAACTAGATTGGGTTGCTCAGATTGTAATTAATTGTATAATATAAATGTATAGGCATAATCATAATTAATTATGAATTATATTGATACAGGTGAAATAGGAAGAAGTGGAAGGAAGTGTATCATAGTTATATATAACTTAAAAGTTGGATACTGTCTGGAGACAGGAAAGCTATAGGTTTGCACCTTTTCTAGAATAACCTGTCTGTGCTTTATTCATCACAAATGCTCAAATATTTGAGCTGCTACATAAAAACCAGCTTCGAGTGACCCCTCTTCAACTTCTATAGAGACTTCTAAGATACAGTCTTGCATTAAGGAAGATATCCTCTAAATGTAATGAGTAGGGTTCACAAATCACAGGAAGAAATAGGATTCAAGGAAGTCACTTAGCAGGTGTCTTTTTGTGAATGTCATGCTGAGATACACCTCTCTCAAGGCATTTCTTAGGAGCATAAACACCTGATTTAGGATTATGAATTCCATTTCAGAAGTTATTTAAACAAAAGTTCAGTACAGTTACTCAGAGCACAGAGATTACTAAGTGCCTTTTGGATCTCAGCTTAGAAATATATGAATGAAAGATGCCATAGAAAAATTAGCTATTATTAATGACAGTCCATTTATTTTATTTAATTTTATTCTTATTGTATTAGCTCCATTCTTTTAATCAAACACATGTGCTCAAATGTTTATTCTGAACCTAATTTCTCCCCTTTAATTTAATCTGCCTTTCAGTCTCATTCTGATTTATCCCAACTAACCTTAAGTTCGTAACTGAGATTCCCACTTAACTGAGATTCTTTACAGTGGGAAAAAAGTAGTCTTACCTATCCTAAATAGATCACGGATACAGGCACTCCTAAAGACTGATTTTCATAAAGTGCGGTGAATATGTATATCTGTTTTGTCCATTAACAGTGAGAACAGAAAATATTGACATTTACATGCAAACTCCTTCCCCATAAAAGCAGTCCAACATGCTCTAAACTCTTCACTATTTCATCAGAAAGATATGTAGATTCATGGATTTTAAGGTCAAAAGAACTTACAGAATCATACAAAAAATTAGGGTTGAAGTAACCTTTGAAGATCATCCAACCATCTGCTGAACACAGAGAGAGCTGCAAAGCTAGATCAAATTGCTCAGCCTCTCTTTCAGACAAGTTTTGAAGATGTCCAAGAATGAAGACCTTTCTCACCTCTCTTAGCAACCTGTTCCAGTGCTTAACAACTTTTACTGTGATGATTTTTTTTTTTCCTTATATCCAATGAAAAATTCCCTTGCTGCAATTTGGGACCATTGCCTCTTGTCCTTTCTCTGTGTATCTCTGAGAGGGGTCTGGTTCTATCATCTCTATCATGGCTGTAGCTGAAGACTGGAATAATACTCCCCCTTAGCCTCCTCTTTTTCAGACTGACATACATGTAATATACTCCAGCCTTCTAACTGTTTTGGTCATCCTCATCTGAACTCACTCTTTTTTTGTACTGGAAGGCCAAAATTGGACACAAGACTCTAGATGGCACACAGTGAGTGCCAGGTAGAGGGTAATAGTCACTTCCTAAAACTTGCTGGTTATGCTTTTGTTAATGCAGCTCATTGTGTGGTTAGCCTGGGTTGTCAAGAGGACACACTGCTAACTTGCACTAGCTAGAGTCCCAGTCCTTTTCTGCAGAGCTGCTACCTAGCTAGCCATTCCCCAGCCTGTACTGGTACATGCAGTTGTACATACTTTGATGAGGGCACAGTTTATCCTATAGTTCAGACTGCTGACAAAGGTGTTAAACTGCCAGTACCGATCCCTGAGGAAGTTCATCGCTAACCATCTGCCTGTCGGAATTCAGACTACTGATTACCAGTCTTTGACGCCCATAGTTCTGCCAGTTTTTCACCCACTTTGTAATCAAGCCATCCAGCCCATAGTTCTGTAATTTGGCTAGAAGGAAACTATTTCAAAGGGAAACTTTGGGAAACTATTTCAAAAGCCTTGCTATAAGGTAAATAGCATTCACTGCTCTCCTCTTGACCAGGGAGCCAGTCATTTCATCATAAAAAGCAATCACGTTGGTCAAGCATGATTTGCCCATTGTAGATATGTGCTAGCTGTTCCCAATCACCTCCTTGTCCTTCAAATGACTGGCAGTAGCTTCTGTGAGGGTTTTGCTCCATAATTTTCCCTGAGGTGGCGGTGAAGCTGCAGTTCCCTGAATCCTCTTTCTTACCCTTTTTAAATACATGACATTTGCCTTTTTCCAGTCATAGCCATAATCTTGCAAAGATGTTAGAGAGCAGCTTTACAATGGTATCATCCAGGTCCCCTCAGCCCCTTTGAATGTGTCCAGTCACAATTCATGGACTTTTATGTAGCCCATTTATTTAATTTGCTTCTATCTCAGTTCTACTTTACTATGGGTAGTACTTCTCTCTCCTAACCTTTACTAATAGGCACTGAAACCTGGGAGTAGTCTTTGGCAATAACAACTGAGGTAAACACTGAGTACCTAAGCTTTTCCTGTAGTCTTCAGGAAGGACTCCTGTCCTGTTCAGCAGCAGGCCCATGTTTTCCTTGGTCTTCCTCTTGCTGACAGTATTCCTTTCTCTTGCTGACAGTGTTGGCCTTGTCATCCCTCACCAGTTTTAACTCTAGCTGGGCTATGGCCTTCTTAATTCAATCCTTGGATGCCTGGACAATGTTTCTGTATTATTACTCATAGTTCCACATTGAGCCAAGCTGGCCTCCAGCCATGCCTGCCTGTTTTGTGTAGATCAAGATGGATCATTCCAGTGCTTTGAGGAGGCTGCCCTTGAAGATTTTGTCTTTCAGGGCAGCATCCTAGTGTTTGCATGTGCCAATTCCCCAAACAAGCCAAAACCTACTCTCCTGAAACACAGGATCTTTACATTGCTGTTACCTTCCTTGCTTCCCTCGATTCTACCTCATGGTCACCGCAGCCAAGGCTGCAACTCTCATGTTCCTGACCAGTTCTGCTTTATCTGAATAGTGTATCCAGCATAACATCTCTCTTAGTTGGTCCATTCAGCATCTGCAACAAAAAAATAAATACAGCAGTCTAGCTTAACCTAGCACCAACCAGAGAATTTCAACCTTGACTCCAGCGTTGAGCCTGATAACTTGTCTTTGATTAAAGCATCTTTATCAGAAAGGCATTCAGTATTGATCTGAGGCCCAAAAAGTGGTGAATAAACCACTTTTGTAGATAGTTTTCTTTATTCATTAAAAATGTATGCTTATTTTTAATTTGAATTCACCTGGCTTTACCTTTCAAATTTGGTTAATCTTCTAGTCTTTTCTGCTAGGTTAAAGAGCCCTCTGGCATTTTTTTTTACAAAGGTGCTTATATAGAAAAATCATGATAGTGCAGTAAATATGGATGATCAAGTTTTCAAGTTGGAAGAACATCTTTAAATATTTTCTGCTTTCTAGAACTTGGAAGTGTAAAAGTTTCAGTAAGGAGAAAGAGCAGTGAATCCTGACGTATCTAAAAGTTTGTCTAAAGGCTTAAGCTAGTTCATTCAGGCATTCACTGAGCCAATTCGCTCATTCCTTGGCTCTATTGTATATGTAATAAGCATTACTGTGGGCCTCAGGTAAGACTTGAGCTGGAAAGTAATAGTATAACCTTATCAGAAGCAAAGAGTGTAGCTTCTGAAACAATGACTTTTACATAGTGAGTATGATAAATGAAAGCACTTTCCTCTTGTTTAAGAAACTAGGTTTTTATGAGTTTATTGTAGGATATTTAGAGGGATGGAGAAATCCTTTATTTGAGTTTGTAGATTTTATTGGCACTAGTGTTCTCATCTTCTTTTTTAATCCTAGGATTTATTGCTTTTTATTTCAAAGCAATAAGAACTCAAGATAAAATTCTCAGCAGAGTGTTTCAGATTTCTCTGCTCAGGTGTAGAAGAGCTTTTTTTGGCTTTCCTCTTCTTCAGTTTAGCTGACATGTTGAACCTAGCTCCTTATGTATCTGTGCTAGCAGTCATTTAAACACAGGATTTTAAACTTCATCATTTAGGAGGGGGTTTTGTTTGTTTGTTTTGGGGGGTTTTGGTAGGTTGTTTTTTTTTGTTGCCCCCCCCCCCCCCCCCCCCAAGTATCTCTGTATCTTTCTTTGATTTAGGTTTATGAAATTAATTTAGCTGCAGGCATTTTTTAAATTTCCTCCCTCATTTCTTATTCTTTTTTTTTTTTTTTTTGTTCAGTTCTCTCCTATATTTAGTCAGCTTCTTTAGGTTTTCCAAACTTGTACGTTATTTTTAAAAGCAACTTTAAGCTTTGGAGTTCAACATATTAAAGTATTCTCAGAATGATGGATGGTAATTTTCTGAGCTCAATTAATCTGCAATGCAAACTGATTTCATGATGTTATTGTCACAATTTAAAGAGTCACTGAATACTTTTTAAAAAAATCCATTTTTTTCACTTACTTATTAATATGAACATCAGCTATGAACTTCACTGTGAATGTTTTTTTTTCACTTACACATAGTAAAAGTGGAAAGGTCAGTTTAATTTCTTGTGCTTGTTTTATTCAAATTTCTGTGTTAGTTTCTTGAGTGCAGAGCTCAGCATAGGACATTTGCTACCTGAGAGTTCTCTAAATGGGAAGAGCCAGGTAAAACTGGTGGAGCAGAAAAGAAGAGTCTGAGCAGTCCTCCGGCTGAAAGGTTATGCTGACTCTGAAGTCTGGTCTAGGGCCTTTTGCCATCAGTGGACAGCTCAGTTCCAAAGTCAGTGGATTATGATTTGACTCAGTGAAATCAAGGACGGGATCCTCTACAAACAGCAGTGGGTGGGAGCATCACTTACTTCTGGGGTGTGCTACCAGCATGTTTCTTAAGTGCAAACAGACAAAAAGTGCTGTGTGAATTTCAGTTGCTGTCAGTAGGTCACTTTGTTTTC
Source organism: Aptenodytes patagonicus (assembly GCF_965638725.1). NCBI lineage: Eukaryota > Metazoa > Chordata > Aves > Sphenisciformes > Spheniscidae > Aptenodytes > Aptenodytes patagonicus. The sequence continues at coordinate 8,510,529 of NC_134981.1, forward strand.
TACTTCTTACATACCAATGTTGATAAATTCACAGTATTGCGAGGCATCAATGACTTAAACCAAAGTATGTTCAATGAAATTAAACAGAACATAAAAGGAAAAATTTTTCAATGTAGGTACATGAAATTCATTTACTCACTGAAGCTTTGTCCCTCTGTATTACCTTTCTAGATAATAGTCTAGAATTCCCCTAGCACCACCAGTGAGAAAGAAGCATTTTTGTAAGGTCACACATCCATTCTCAAAGTGGCATGGCAAGTACATGGGAAAATCTCATATAAAACTGATTTCCTTTTCAAGATCTACAGATGGAAGCAAAATGATTACCCTAAAAGAGGTGCCAGACAAAGTTGTTATACAAAAACATGTTATCTCCCATAAACTTTTTTTATTATTTTTTTTAATTGAAAGAAGGAACCCTTTTATCCCTATCAAACTAAACAGATGATCAAGTGTTATGAGCACCGGCAAGCTGGAAAGAACTCTTCCCTGTTTGACCCAGTCCACATCCCATGGAGCATCCCATCATGAAAATACAGCTCTGACTCACTGACAGCTTTTTATCCTTTTCCTAGTGCATATCCCTCTGTACGATAAACCTGCAAATGGGTGCTGATTCTGTCAGACTGAAGGACAGGATATTTTCCTAAAAAACAGCAATTCCACAATGAATTTGGTTAACTGAATTTGCAACTCTTTGCACACAAGTCTCTGCAGCTACCAGAAAATATAGTCTCCAGCTTTATTGCAGCTGTGAAAAACATGTTGACAAGACCTTTCTGCTTTAAATGCTTGACTTTACTTTGTCACTTAAATTATCCATCAAGAGTCACATTATCTAATGAGCGTCCTTTGATGCCTTGTTCTTCCTAAAGTTAAGTATTTCAGTTTGCCAAGGTGACTTCAAGGAGGAAATGCACTTAACTTATTGTTCATTTGAAGGGCTTTTCTTGTGGACAGCATGATTATCTCATCTTGCCAGGGAGGTGGCCAGGGGTTAGCTTTTGTTCTATCTTTGTCCTTTTTCCTCCAGCTCCAGTTTCTTGTTCATTTTCTGCCAGAATACAAATCAAGGCAATGATGTGTGTTGGACAAAATGTCCATCATCTTTCTGGTGTGCATCTCTATCAAGCCACAGTAAACCATAGTCCTTTGTAACAGTGAAGTGAATGCAGTATTGGTACAATCAAACCATGGTAGTGAATAATGTTAGTTTACGAGACTCTCAGTTCCCACAATAAGGGTGAGAAAAAAATGGAACCTTTCCACTTTGATAGGTAACAGCTAAAATGAAGTGTCCCACAGTTAAGGGTTTCTAATCCAGATACTGTGCTGCTGTGTTTAAATATAGTTGCACACTGTAGAGTCAAGGTTATTGGGATGTTCATCTAAAACCTCAAAAATTAGGATTTTCCTTTGCTCACTATAGGTCTGTTGTTTGACTTTGAGCAAGTCATCCAGGTCCAGTTACTGTCATTATGTAAAGGCCTATCTCCCAGTGATTTTAGTATCTGAGGTCTGGCCTTTGTTATGAACCAGTTCTGCATGTGCAACTGGTATTTCTATTCAACTATATGTTATTTAAACTGATATTCAGACTTTTGTTGATAAATACGTAACAAAGGTAGATAACAAGACAAAACACTAACCAACTAAGCTAAATTTACGATACAGTTGTGTAGCTTTCATTTTGAGGCAGGCACAGATTATGCTTCTACGTAAATTCTTAAATCCTGAAGCTTCAGTTCCCACCGTCAAGTCCCAAACTAAAAATCCTTAATACCTTGCTGGCACCTCCAATGCTTTATGAGACTTTGCCCTATATAAGTGGAAAAGTGAGTCAGAGAGCAGTAACTGCGGGAGTAATTGTAGTCTACTAACTCTAGATTTGTTTTCTGATGCCTGCTACAGGGGAGGTCCTTTCCACCATTTGCACTGTTACAGAACCAAAATGGAAAATGCTTCCTGCTGTAAAATACAAGCTAATTCCCCCCAACTTGGTAACCCAGGTTTATAACCTGAGACCACATCCACTTGCTTGTAAGTCACCAAAAGCCAGAATCCATGAAATCTATAAAGGATTTGTGACCAGTCTGTTCATCACATTTTTAGCTGAGTCTGCATCTCTCACTCTTGTCCTTATGTTTATATCAGAAGCTACTTGATGTGATCCAATCTGAATGGATATTTTCACCTGACCTTTTTTTCACAGCTGTTTCCCACAGTACAGTCCCCAGTGCCTTTAATATCATTATTTAACATAATTTCGTCGTTCACAGTGGCTTTCCTGGTCACTTGTGAAACTTAGTGAACTTTCCTTGCACATAGCAATTATTTTTATTCATGCATAGCCTGCAGTGTCAGAGCCTCATGAGCAGCATGCTACCTTGATGTGGTCAAACGTAGCTCATGAAAGTAAAAACAAGAAAACAAAAGCCATTTATTTCATGGGAAGAAAGCAAGTCAGATAAATGAAGGAATATTCTGAAAAACAATTAGCTCAAGGAAAGATTTGCAAGATTAAATCTGATTTTGGGAAAAGTGACTGAGGCAAATGACTTCAGATAGGGTTTGAAAACATGGGGCAAAACCCCACTCTCCCCCTGCTGCCCACCATCTTGCTAGAATTCATTCATCCATCCTTCAGTTAAATGAACACGTTCTGGTTGCAGGTTTGCAGTTAATACGATTGTCTGACAAAAAGAAACAAATTAAATCCCAGGAAAAAAAAGAAAACTATCTTCTGAATTTGAAAAGCAATAAACTTTAGGTTAAAAACTGCCACAATTTTATTTTAGATTCCAAGAGGATTGAGGGTTGGACTATATATTTTTTTTCCTTCTGACATAACTTTGAAGTTAAAAAGGTCATACTTGTTTCACCTGCTCACTAATGGCTCTCTGGCAGTAACTATAATTGATTGTAAAGTTTTTTTTGTCATTCTTTATGGATTCAGATCCTGCAGATTAGAAGCTTCGGGGATTATCAGGCAGCCACAGTCAGAACTGAAGAATTATCAGAGGATAATCTTGTACTATTGCAAACTCCCTGTTATTAGGTATCATCCAATCATTCATTCAAGGAATTGTTATATATTTGTTCAGCTGCTCTGCATTGTTAAAGTCTCCTTCACTCCCTTTCAAATTTACTTTCATGCACTGTAGAAGCATTATAGATGGTACATAATAAGTCTCTGCTGTAAAGAAAGAGCTGATTCTTTTTAATTTTATTTTTATTTAAACCAAGGTCAAGGTTGAAGAATCACGCCCACACACAGAACTTAAGATAATAAAAAGTTATTTGTAACTTTTTCTCTTGGTTTCCATGGACAGGCTTTTCTTACTCTCCAACTTACATTTCTAGCTAGAAAGCATTACTGAGGCCTAACATGGGTGGATCAAGAGGCATGCAAAATGAGAGCAAATAGACCTGAATCTCTTTAGCTATTGCTTTTGCTATTTAAGGCTGGCAAGTTCTAGAAGAAGGAGAAGTTTGAGAAATCCTGAAAGAAGACAGCCTGCACCCTATACAGAGCAAGTGTGTACCAATCTCTCTATGGCTTTGGCTACATCTCCCCACTTACCTTTTCCTATGATGCCAGCAAGAAAATGATATCAAAGAATTAAGTTGAAATATCTTGGTGACTGTACTGAGTTGTTCACTAAGAGATTGATGGATTTCCCTTTTCATGGATGTCATTGATGACACAAATTGCAGGGCCAAGGGGAATAAGGCCTTGACATTATAGAGATAACCCCAGGCAATGGTGGGAACAGGTTGAAAAATGACACCATTTGTGCTAATTTTTAGGTCACAAGTAAATGTGAAGGGCTGGGCAGATTCTGAAAGGCTAGAAAATAATGTCACCAAAACTTGGTATTTCACGCAGTTTCCTGTGTGTGAAACTCATTGCTCTTTTACATTGGAATAAGCAACTGCAGCCCCACACGCTTTGCAAAACTCACGGATTAAGACAATTTCTCATCTCTGAAGATGAGCACCAATCAAACATGTTAAAGTATGACAACTTCACAAATTATCTCCATTAGCTGAGCTGCTATAACATATTGTGCATGTTCTCAGTATACTCCAATTTCTAGGTACAATATTTTAGCCAAAATTTCAGTGAAATAGGATTAAGCTCATATGTTTCATAGCATAGTCAAGACAGGCCAAAATACATATGTGGTCAGTTACAGAAGCTCATTTAATGGGATGGGATGTTACTAAATTGCCCGTTCTGTGCAATTACTTGTGTGTGCCTATGAAACCGAAGCTTTCTCATTTACTGAAAACTGCTGCTGCACTCCTTTTGGAAAGCTTCTATCAGCATAAGATGTCAATGCACCAAGTGAGACATTCAAGAGTCACATCTCCTTTACCATTATTATTTTCTGACCATCCTCCTTAAATATATACAGGGGGAAAAAATTGACAACAGAAGCATTTTTTGGTTTGCAAAACTTTCGTATCTGCAAGCGACTCAAGTTTCCAGGAAAAATATTTTCCCATCTGGAAATTTGGGCATTTAATAAACTAGATGTGTGTTTGCCTGTCTGTGAGTGAGTACGTGCTGTATCCCATGGGCATGTCAGCACATGCTTGCACAAGGAATTGGGGTAAACTTCTAGTGCCTCTCATGAAAACCCATACTGAATTAATGATAACAAATGAGAAAAATACATATTTCATATATTCTCAATTTTCTCATAAACAGTATTGTTGTTCATGAGAACTGCAACACTAAATATCTAAGGGGAAAGAGATATTTCCCAATATTTATTTATTGAGTTATTTAATGGGCAACTTTCCAGCAATTAATTACATGAAATAAGCCAAACCCTTGAAAGGGTTTTTGTTTGGAGGGACAAAAGTGTGAGTCCTTTGAGGGCCTGAGCATTTTTTAGCTTGTTATACAACTCTCTTGATGAGATTTATAATTTTTCATGTGGAAGGAGCCGTTGCCCTTCTGAAAAGAGTTCCTGAATGGAAAATTATTTATTTCAAACCAAGTCCACAGGGGAGTCAGATGTCTGGCCTCACTTGTGTGGCTGACAAGACTTAAGTGCTGCCTATACTCAATGGGTCAGCTAGGAAATTCAGTGCATTCACTGCTGACTGGTAGGACCCTGCATCACATAGGTGATGCTAAGAAGAGAGGATGAGTCCCATATCACCCTGAGACATACTGGACATTAATCTGGGCTTCCAAGAGCCTTAATCCCTTTCCTGAATTTAGGCTGTTCTTTAAAAATCAAAGATTACTTTGTTTCAGAAAAGAGATCCCTCCCACTGTAACAGCCTGGCAGCTCCAGGTCTTACCTGAAGTGCAGAAATATTCAGCTTCCCTTTTGCCTTAATGGACTTAAACTTCTCTTTCCTGGCATATGAACAGCTATATGCTTGTAAATAAATCCTGATAAATGAATGGCATGCACCTATTTCTAATCCGGGAGGAACAGTTTATCTGCTTCCCAGAATGGCAAACAATTGTGTGTGCCTGCATCTCTGTTTACCAAATAAAATAACATTTACACCTTTTTTGATTTATCATTATAAACCTACAAATATTCTAACCCTGGATCCATCCTTCCTGTTCAATCTGTTCAATTTTGCATTACATATAAAATTATCCACTGGGCCAGGGAGCTCATGGACATGATCTGCAGCCTAATATTTATGGCATTCACATGGAGAGAAAAAGAAAGATCTTGACTATGTTCATTGGGTTTCACAGTGAGCATTCAGCCACAAGAACCAGTGTACAGGTTTCTTCCCCTCTTGTCATAGAACAGTTCGAAGCCGTGTGATCATCCAGTTGTCCGGATGATGGTGCAGAGTGTACCCCCAGCAAGTTTGCTGATGACACAAAACTGGGAGGAGTGGCTGATACACCAGAGGGTTGTGCTGCCGTCCAGAGGGAATGCAACAGGCTGAAGAAATGGGCTGACGGGAACCTTATGAAGTTCAACAAGGAGAGTGCAAAGTCCTGCATCTGGGGAGGAACAACCCCATGCACTAATATATGCTGGCAGCAACCTTGCTGGAAAGCAGCTTGGAAGAAAAGGACACAGGGGTCCTGGTGGACACCAAGTTGAACATAAGCGAGCAATGTGCCCTTGCTGCTAAGAAGGCTAATGGTATCCTGGGCTGCATTAGACAAAGTATTTATTTCCAGCAGGTTGAGGGAAGAATTCCTTCCCCTCTGCTCAGCACTGGTGAGGTCACACCTGGAATACTGTGTCCACTTCTGGGCTCCCCAGTACAAGAGAGACATGGACATACTGGAGAGAGTCCAGCAAAGGACCACAAGGATGATCAAGGGACTGGAGCATCTCTCATATGAGGAAAGGCTGAGAGAGCTGGGATTGTTTAGCCTAGAGAAGAGAAGGCTCAGGGGGGATTTTATTAATGTATATAAATAACCGAAGAGAAAGTGTAAAGAGGACAGAGCCAGTGGTGTCCAGTGACAGGACCAGAGGCAATGGGCACAAACTGAAATACAGGAGGTTCCCTCTGAACATCAGGAAACACTTCTTTACTGTGAGGGTGACTGAGCACAGGCACAGGTAGCCCAGGGAGGTGGTGGAGACTCCATCCTTGGAGATATTCAAAAGCCATCTAGGCATGGTCCTGGGCAGCCTGCTGTAGGTGGCCCTGCTTGAGCAGGGGAATTGGACTAGGTGACCTCCAGAGGTCCCTTCCAACCTCAATCAGTCCGTAATTCTGTGATTCTGTTTATCTGGAAACACTTCTTTTAATTGTAGGTTTTCTTCACCTTTGTGAAAAACGTGTGATCAGAATATAAATGTTTTAATTTATTTTTTTACTGAAAAAAAAAAAAACAACCCAAAACATTCAAGTTATTAGTCTGAAAGACCTTATGAATGATTCATTATCAGTGCTTGATGCTGGTTAATTACATTGGTCATACAGTATAATTCCTCCTCACTCACAGTTTGACCCTGTGCACCAGGTCCAGGGAATAGAGAGTTAAGTACGTAAATGTATGCACCCACATCTTTTTAGGCCATATTTGCCCCCAGATGATAATTCTGGAGCTCTAGTCCCTATCCTGAATTTAGGTTCCCTTTCAAGATCAAACACTAGTCTTTTTTAGAGCAGAATGTTACTCAGCATACGAGCCCAACAGTTAGGCTGACAGATAGGCAGACAGGTAGACAGACAGACTGAGAGATCAGGTATTTAATTCTCTCTGGTTCAACTTCTGAGCTATCTAAACTCTCACAGCTCTGCTTAAGCACATGCAAAATCCTGGCTCAGAAGCGAATGTTGAGTTTATTGTACATAGCTCACAGATGGATATATTACAAATGCAAACAAATATAATGGATAGATATTGAATAATTGCCGTGTGTTCTCCCGACTCACACCTAATGTAAGCAAGATCACTTTGGTCCCTTGTTTCCTGGCTGTTGTTAGTTTTGGTTCATATTTATTTTGTTGCTTTAGCTCTTATTATTTTGTCAGTTTCAGGTGTTTCCTTTGATTAACACACAGCATGTTTTCCCCTAGTCTGTTTTTTTCTACCAGCTCTGTCATAATCTGTCAGGTACATTATCTTTTTATATGCATATCTGTTGTTACAGAAAAATTCAATAAGCAGATTTTTAAAAAATCATATGTATATTTTTAATCTAAATACATATATATGTTTTAGCAAGGGAAAATAGATACATCTGACACTCAGACAATGGTGATACAGAGGGCTATGTATGCTCAATACCTTATACCTTACCCCTTCTCTCTACCATCCCAAATGTCCCCTCTGTGCTGTATTCCTCTTTTGTGCCTGGTATATTGGGATCCCATTACAATAGGCGGTGGGCAGAAACAGTGCCTCAGGACTGAGGGTTTTCATATGGTTCATGGCAGGATCTGATCTCACCTTGAAATAGGGATTTTACTGATTTGGATTCTGTGTCTTCAAAAAAGTCTGTTCTTTTTACCACTGCTATAGCAGTCATGTGGAATCCTCCATACTTAGCGGCTTGTGCAAGTCAGTCCAGTGCAAGCTCTCTCAAAGTCTATGCAAGGCCTCTGACACAAATTCTAGTTTGGGAAGGACTTCTTACATGGAGCTGGCTAGTTGATCCATTTTCATTCGGGGGGGGGGGAAGTATTTGTGATAAATTCTGTTTATCTTCCAGAAATTCTCTCACTAATATCAAGACTGTTGTCAAGTGGTGAAAAGGACCTGGTATTACAGCCTTTGAGTTGCCCTGGGTATGTTTTGAATGTTATCCCAATGCCATAGACAACTTAAAGGTTTGGGTGATGGGTAAACCCATAGCAGCTAGAACCAGAAAACTTGGCTTCCAGGCTTGAATTTACCATTGGATTGGGGCAGGGGAGCATGAGGGGCGTTAAAGTTATCTTATTTCTTTGTCTTTCATTTTTCTAATGAAGACAAATTTTGTTTTCTTCCCTTCAGGATGAGCCTTGAAATGTCTGAATTAACAGCAGACCGAAGTGGTATGGGTAGGTGAGCAGATAACCACGTGCACACAGGCCACCGCAGAAGTCAGAGAAAATTTGCTCAGCGTCAGCAGTCTCCTAAATCCACAAAGGACTGGAGCCCTATTAAGAATTTTTGGGAGAGTAACAGAAGTTGTTGCATTGAAAAACCCAAGGAAAGAGTTAACAGAAAGCATGCCTCCTTCCTCCAGCAGCCTTGAGCAGTTGGTGCTTTTGCCATTAAATATTTTCACATGTAGGTTTTCTATTTGCCTTGAATTACTGAAATACACTAAGCACATCTCTCCAAGGACCCAAAGCAATGGTGTAATAGGTTCCTGCTAATAGCTTGAAACTGTACAGCAATCTAGTTTTAAAATACAACACAAATCTTTATCTAAAAGCACTAACACCTCACTCCTGTGTTCGCAGAGTATGTTTTCACATTTCTTTTTGCAATGCCTAGCAGGGAGGGGGTGGGTGGTGGGGAAACAACTACAAGAGAAATGATGCATTCCGGGCAAAGAGCCAATTTAAAAAGTCTGTTCCCTCCAGTTTGCTGTCACTTGTCGCAGTTAAACAAAACATGGAATAGAAAAAGAGAAATTGGCTTCAGTGTAAATGTCAACATTCTGATTAAAGCAAACATGAAGCATTCACAACTCTTGACAAAAAAAAATTAAATTGAATTATGAAGGGTATGCAAATGAGGCCCTTCGTCTGTGTGATTAAGGGTATGTATGAATTTGCATTTTCTGTTTATACTATTAAAGCCAATGTAACAGAGCTGGGTGCTCAGGAACATGCAGGCATGCCTTTGCAGGGGTTGAAGCTTTCCAGCATGTTTGTGCAAGTTGTGTGAATTAGCGTGTAGGTGCATCCCCAGGTGTGGGTTGCATATGTTGGCTCACCCTTAGGGTATTCATGCGTGGGTAAGGTAAATGCACATTTCTGATTTTTGCCCACTCCTGTTTGCATGTATGTGTAGATGTGAGAAAAGGAAAAACAAGATTGTTCTCGGCTTCAGAGAGATATTCCACTTTCAATATACAAATATGTGAATAATGTCCTCAGTCAATGTCAGCAGCAAAAAGAGAATTCTGAAACAGGGAAAAAGTAAGACTTGGAAGTAAAAACAGAATCTGGAAGGAAAAAAAAAACCCTCATCACTTGAGAATACTTGAAACGTGCTGTTTTCCAAGAAGGATAATGGAGAATTATGAAAAATATATTAATAATTTAAACCTGTGTAGGATATGGTCCCAGTTCCTCTGTAGCTCATTAGGCACAGATCTTGGAAATTGAATTGTTTGAAATGTGCTTTTGCAAAGCTCTCGGCATGCATTCATGACATAAAATTTTAAAGCAAGTATAATACATTTGAATTCCATAATTAAAATTAATGGGAAAATGAAAAATAAATGGCCTGCATTGGTCCAGTTTGCCTACTGTGGAATATATTTTACTGGTGTGCCATACAGTGTACATGGTGTGTTCGTGTCGTATACTTAAGCTTTTTTTTGATTTTTTGTCTTTTTTATCCATATTGGTTTGTGTGTGTGAATATATTTGCATCTATGCCTTCAACTATTCCCTCATCAGTAAATATGTAAATACATTAAAATACTACATAAACCACTAGACAACATGCCTCACCCAGCATTAGAAAGCATTTCTACTTAGCCAAAGCAGTGGCTGTGCACTCAAAACATTTTATTCATTCCAGGATTACTTCAGGACACTACGTACTGCCTCCCCCCTTTCCTCAGAAAATGGTATGTACAGAAAAGAAATCTGAGCAGATTACCACAGATCTATTTTTAATAACTGCATTTAAAAACAAAAAAAAATATGTTTTAAAACCTGTATAGCAAATTTAAGGACTGGTATGAAATAAACTAAGCATGTTCAAGGTGTGTGAGGGTTTATTGGGGTTGTTAAAAGCAATGCCTGCCCGCATTTTACTTGTTTGTTTGCTACAAGAAGACTACAGTAATGTGTTCAGCATAGCACTTAACAAAATAATCTCAGTCTGTCCCCTGGGTTCATCTTTTAGGAGTTAGCTTTTTCTTGTTTTCTCCCTCCTTTCTATCATTCCTTGCAGAAAATATTATTGCACTGCAATTAACAATCTATCCAATCTATCCAATCTATCCAATCTAATTATTTGCCCATACAAAGGATGGATAAATATGTATTTGATATTTTCTCATGTATCTTGTCAATGAGATTGCACTGTTACGGTGGTATATAAAAGCCCTTGTTATCCAGTATACCTGTCCGCTTCACTTTTCCAACCCACAGCCATGAGGTCTTAGGACCTGTGATAATTAGTTTAAGATTCAATGCTGCAGCACATCCCATGCTGTATCTGTTGGATTTCTGAGATCCCCATAACAGTTCAGCATTTTTCTTTCTTATAAGAAGCTGCTGTGTTGATTTCAAAGCCTTTTTAAAATGACATTAGGCTCAGATGTTCCTCTGTATTCCTTCCCCAAAACCCTTGTCGTTTTGCTAACATATTTGCCCATTTATGAAAAACGCATTTCCTTTCCCTGTGGCATGGAGAGAGAAATGCACTCGAGCAGGAAAGCGAACAAGCCAAGCTCACAGCCTAACTGTGTGAAACCTGATTGCTACAGATGGGTTCTTGCAAACTTGCAGAGCTCCAAAGACAGGGGGCTCTGCATGGGGCAGGCCTGGACACATGCACGCTAGACTGATGGACTGACAACAGTTTAGGGTTTAGGCCATAGCTGTTAAATGGACTTGTATCCAGCAAGCAGTGAGTAAGAAAATAAAGCTGTAAGATTTTTTTTTTCCCCCTAAAATATTGCCTACTACAACTCTATCCTGGCTTCCAGCAGGTATTGAGGCATGTTCATTACTTGCAGTGAGATTATTCCTGTGCTCAAATTAAGCCTGATTAAGAGGGAATCTAGGTTTAACCACTGACTCAGAAATGGCTGTAATGGCATCTTCAAGCAGGAACAGTCATAAGAGTACTAAGTGACTCTGCCTACTGTTAAGGTTAGCGGGGCTTTGGGCTTCTTTATGGTCAGTGTAAAGCAGCAACCATAATGCCTAAATTAGACATCTATAATATCCTTTCACTGACTCCAATAAGTGAAGGGTTGGCCAAACAGCAAGAGGAAAACTCAAAGAATCGTCAAGCCATCTGTCTGAAACCAAACCAAACACATGTTTCCTATCAATGGAAAAAATAAGTTATAAGACTCACCGACACTCAACTGTTGTTGTAGAAATCATAATAAATAAATGCCATCATCCCCCCTTCCCCCACCAACATAAACCAGACTACATAAACTCCTGAAAACAGAATTCCATCAGCACAAATTAATTATGATGGTTGAAAAGCAAACTTGATAACAGGCAGCTCATAAACTGCTGATTTAGAGATTAAATGAAGGTGTGTGCTTGTATATGTTTTGTTATATTCTTTCCCATGCATCCCTGACCAGTCATTCTCATGGAGAAGATACTGGCTTTTCTGGTCTTTTGTTTTTAGCCAGTATGGTTGTTCTTATGTATTAATTTTATTCAGTTCTAGAATAACAGATTCTGAGGCCGAGCTTATATTCATCACTTTAGATATACAAAAAAAATGAAAGAACAACATGTATGTTTCACATTTCATTAATACTAACCATGTCTGTAGAACTGTAGGTGACTCAAAGGCAAAGAAAAGATCTAATAATGAATTTGGTAATCTTAAAACCAGGTTTGGCTATCTACCTTATCACCTTTCACACACATAAACACTGAAAAGAATGTATTTTCTACAGACTGAGTGCTTACCCAGATATACTCAGTATTTCTCAAGTAGAGAGCCCACAACAAAAGATATCACCACAATGTCATCCCAAGATTCACAACTTCTAGAGGCTTGAGCATTGCAGAGTGCCTCCAACCTTAGTATGAAAAGAGCGCTAAATTTTATAGCCACAGACCAAACCCTTCCGCCAATGCAGTCACTCCATTGTAGAAGGCCAGCAGATCAGTCAGGTAGGAAATGAATTCTTAAACAACTCATTTAAGAAGGGTTGGATGGGGCTTTGAGCAACCTGATCTAGTGGAAGATGTCCCTGCCAATGGCAGGAGGGTTGGAACTAGATGATCTTTAAAGGCCCCTTCCAACCCAAGCCATTCTACGATTCTATGGTTCTATTACAAAGAATGAAAGAAAGGAGAAAAAAACCTTACATTTCTATATACGTATGTATGTATCTTCCCTCAACAATGCAACTCTGGTGTGAGCCCAACCCTGACAGTAATGGTAAGTACAATAAAAAAGCTGCTCTCTAGAGGAACAGGCATCAAAGAGAAGAACATTGATTTAACCAACTAAATAACCAGAGACTAAGAGGTGAAGAAACTTTTCTCTCTGTGTAAGATAATTAATGTGGAGACAGAATAAACAAAGGCAACTACAGCAGCTGCTCCTGCAAGTATGTCCAAGAGTAGGTTAGAAAAAAACTTTTTCTGTCTCTCCAGGCCGCTGAGATCCATGTACATTTGTCTGTAGTCTAAACCATGCAAAATGTGTGCAAAGATCTCTTAACCAAACTAAAGCAGCCCCAGCCACATGCTTCGGGTAAAATTTGTCCCCCCAAAAAAGCAAGCCCACTTCTTTATTACCTGCAGTTAACTGCAAATGTATGTATGCAACCGAACAAATACTCCCTTGATTTGCAGATTAGAATCATATACTTAAAGCCATCCAGCTGCTCATGTTTACTGGTCAGAGTTCATCTGTGGGCTTATTGCTAGGTGTGCGTGCGCACACGCACAAGCACACACACACATACACACACCTTCCTTCCCTAATCATGTCAAACACCTCATCCAGGTGCAATGAGATACTATATGCCAGCTGAGCCACCACAGTGGTCAGTGCTTACTTTCTCAGCCCACCCCCACAGTCAAGAACTGCAAGTTAGTTTAAGTAAAAGAGTTTTAAGCTACTAAAGTTCATCTCAGAGTTCCAATGACCTATGAGCAAACAACCAATTGAGAGCTATATCTGGTCAAATGTTGAGCAGCAATGGCTTAAATAAGCAGTTAGGTCCTAAATCTACCCATGCTTTTTCTTAGCTTTTCTATTGTGTTGGTTTTTTTCCTAATTTGATTCTTCAACTCCTTTCCTGGCTACTCACAATCCTTAACCTTTGCTCTATCTCAGCTCAAATTTAATGTCAAGCTCAAACTCAATGTGCATGAAACACTTGCTTATTCAAAGCAGATCGTTCACCTCTTTAGATACAACACACCAAGAGTTCGCACTAAAATCAGTAATTGTTAATAGAACTAATGGTGATAACAAGGAGAAAAAGGCTTGGTTTGCTACGGTAGCAGGCAACTGAATAGCTGTCTGGAGTTAACATGAATATAATCAGAAAATTTTTGAAATGATGCTTTATTTTACCAACACTGAAACCTACCTTTTCAAAGGGGAAATGGTGAAATGAAGTGCTTTAATTTTGAAATATATTTAAAAAGCCTGGCAATCACCTTCCTCATAAGAGTGTTTCTAGAATTAACCCTTGTGTTCAGGCATTCACACATCAATTGTTGTGTTTGAAATTTAAAACCTGCATCTCTGTCATCTTTATTAGCACTAGGTTAACTCCAGAGAAACCAAAAGCTTTATCAGAAAGAATTTCTTCCCAGTTATAGGCCTTAATGGACAAACACTAACATCTCCAAATCCAGAATAACAATTACCATTAATTGTCACTCCTCTTGGTAGTCTTGGCCTGGAGACCAAATGGGCCCTGGAGCTAGAGCAGTAAAAATGGTTTCTGCTACTCCTGATCATCTTACTTTTTGTCCTTACAATTATATTACTTCTCCGATTACAGAACATTGTACAAATAATAACTAATTAAACAGTTCATTGAATTTGTGCTTCCAGGTTAGAGGTTAAAGTGAAATATCAGCACTTTCCCACTCTCCTATTTATTATTTAAAACTCCTTCTTTCTCTGTTTTTTAATTCTTTTCTCTTCCCAGAAGAAAACTTTTAAATTATTTTTATAAATATGATTTCTATTAAAGATAAGCTTTGGAGTGTATCTTTATTAATCCCAGAGAAGATAACATTCAATCAGCAGAAGAAAAGAAGTGTGAAGAGAAAAGAAGCATCAGGATGAAATAGAGAGTGATGCAAAAGGAAAAGAATTGAACAGAGTTTTCCTCTGGCCTTTAGTTCGTATTTTATTAGTACACCAGTCACTATGTGGGGCCTGTGCTGTTGGAGAAAAAAACAGCTAAACAATTTCAGGGAACATAAGGTTTATCCCTCTATCCTAAAATAACAATTAACTTGCCACTGATCTAAACAGGTGCTTATTTAACTTCTTTAAAAATCTGGTAGAGACCTCACAATGTCATCTGACAATCTGTTTCAGAGTTTAACTTTTCTTATTGGTGAGAAAACTTTTTTTGTATATGTAATCTTAGGTGAGATAAAAGAAAAAACAGAACATCGAACAGCTGTTTATAAACAAACTGGAAGTAGGAACACCAAAGGTAAAGAATTATTCAGACTGATGCAGAAATTGAACATAACAGTACATAAAGAAATAAATGAACCTTAAAAATGTGTCACATCCTTCATCACAGAGTAATGGGCTGAAATTCTGTAATATATGGAGTCTGAATTCTATCTTTGGTTTTCATCTAAATTCTAGGATGAGACTTTAATCATGCATTTATTGCATTTCCAGATGTGGAAGTATGATTTGGCAGAGTTTGCAAAACAAGCCAAACAACAATTAAGCTATACCTAAAATTTCTGTACGTAAAGGCTAGAAGAGATCATATCAAGAGGTTATCTAGGTACATATAGATGAGACCCTAGAAAACAGGAATGACACAGAAGAGCATTAAAGCCAATATTGAAGCTAATGCTGCTGCCTGACAGGTGAGGTCAAAGTAATGCTAAATTGCTAATATGGGCAATCAAATTTATTTTAATGTTGCTGCTGCTGAAGTCAGGAGACCTGGAGTCCACGTACCAGTATCAGAATTTTCACTGAGTTTGATGAAACTTTTCTGGAGAAAACAGATAGCAATTTTCCATACACAAAGAAAGAACAATGAATGTTGTTTGTTTTTTTTTTTTTTTTTTGTTAAGGTCAGCTGGGGTCTAGCTTACACATTTTAGGCTCTGTATTCTGAATTAAAATTTAAACTCTTTGTCCTTCATGGAGATGTTTGCCCAAAGTACTTACCTCCCTAATGAATCAATGGAGACAGGTAGGCACGTTAGAAGGCCTCCAAATGGCAATCTTTCATTAACTTAGGCATGTTTTTGTGCTTTCATATGATCCCAGATTCACAGGTCCATGAGGTTGGAAGTAATCTTAGGAAGTCTGTACACCAACCTCTTGCCCAAAGCAGGGTCAGCTCTGGGGACGGAACAGGCTGCTCAGGGCTTACATAAAATTGGATCGTGAAAATCTCCAGGGACGGAGACTTCACAGCCTCTCTGTGCAGCTTGAGAGCTGTCATTATTAAAGAGAAATCTGACATTAAAAGCATCATTATTCTGGTGCTAGCCACGCTTAATTACCCAATGCAGAAACAGACAAAGCCAAATCACGATATTTTTCTACCACTATGGGGCATGATAGGATTCTTCTATGTGCTTATACATTCACTGGTTGGAAGAAAACCAGATCTTCCCTTCCCTTCCCTTCCCTTCCCTTCCCTTCCCTTCCCTTCCCTTCCCTTCCCTTCCCTTCCCTTCCCTTCCCTTCCCTTCCCTTCCCTTCCCTTCCCTTCCCTTCCCTTCCCTTCCCTTCCCTTCCCTTCCCTTCCCTTCCCTTCCCTTCCCTTCCCTTCCCTTCCCTTCCCCGCACATACTATAGGACATGGATATATGATGTCTGCTGGAATCTGTCCGCTTTAGACAATATATTAAAGAGAATTTCTCTCTCACACAACTACAAGTCACAAAAAATCAGGACTCTCAGTCTCATTTTTTGTATATCCAAGCTCACAGAGTTTCTTTGCATGTTTGCTTCAGATTTTAGTTCCCCCCAAAAAAAACCTTTATAAAACCCAATGATAATGAGGCTGAACATGTCAGCCTTAAGGAAACCTACATCACAGGTAAAAGGCAGGAGAGACTAAAGCACCATTGGTATATGAGTCCCTGCAACATGAGGACTCTGATCCTTGTTTCAGCCTGAGCACAACAAGCTAGACAAGTGCCTAAAAAGATTCTCTGTCACTGCGTACTGCTTAATATTACACTTTCAGCCATGGCCAACCTCAGACTGAGGGCTTTTTGCCTTTTTTTCTTTTTTTTATTTTTTTGTGAAATACATGCTTTTAAATTATATGATACACTGGAGGAAAAAATCCTTCTGACGCTGCCAAGCACTTGTCTATAGTGTGGTATTTACTTATAAACGGTGTTTTTTTGCAGAAATCTGAGTATTAAAAGCCTACTAAAGACAATGTAAACTTTTTTTTTGTCCTCCCAAGTACTTATGGAAACAGTGGATGAACAGGAGACTCCCACTCATCTCCACAAATAATGAATTTATCTTAAAACTGAGATGAAGGCATTTATTTCTGAAAAAAATAAAAGAATAACGTGATATCACCATTAGTCCTTTAATTGATTATGAATCAACTATTTTCAATGGGACATTGTTTTAAGGTTTCACGCATTTACTTGCTGGACTGACTTTACATTTCTGAGTCCCTGCATCCAGGTGCACGTCCTGTCTGCATCCTCATTCCATCCCAGAGAGATACTCAGGAGTACAGTAGCTCCTTCACACCCTGTGGTTTCCAAAAAAAGGTCAGATGAAAGTTCTAGCATAGTCCAGCAGTTTTCTGATCTCTACAATGATATGAGAACCCCAGGACAAGCATTAATACCCTCCTCTGGGTCTTTTTAGACCTGAAGACAATATTATCCATATCAGAAATAAGCAGACTCTGCTTGCTGCTCTTACCCTTGACTAAATCACAGATATTTTCCAGTTTTAAGTACCTGTGTGAAGTTATTGTAAGTCACCTCCTTGCTCTTCTTTCAGCCCATTGAATAAGTTGAGTCCTTGTTGGTCATACTATAGATTTCATTTTCCAGTCTGTTGGCTGTTTTTATTTTGTGCATGTATATGCACTTCTGAACTATTTTTGATACTTCAGCATCCCTGAACCATGAACACTAAAAGTAGACATCATATTCTAATGTCAACCATTAAAAAATCCTATACAGAAAAGACAGGCCACTGTCTTGCCTGTACTTCATAGATTTTTTTTTTCCCCCATTCACATGGAAAGAAAGAATTCACATCTAACAGCTTATTTACTGTCGGATTCATCTGACTGTATCACAAAGAGACCTTTTATTGAAGTGATTATCTCCCAGGACCCTAAAACTTTCTTCTGGGTTCCCTGTTTTATAGAATAAGTCTTTGCTTCTCAGAGGTATGGTCTACTTCCCTGATTTCCTAACATAGCATTTTTCATTGAAGTTATGAAATTAAATCACATAAATTGCATTGTGATCATTTAAAATGATCATTTCTGAAGAGTAGCCTGTCCCATACTAATTTGCTAGCAGCAGTTAAAACATGCCATTAAATGCCAATATATGGTACATTACTTCAGGAGGTATGGATGCACTTTCCACAAAAGTGAAACTTGAAAATAAACAATTTTGATGCTGCATTTTTTAAGTGTTCATATTAAAGTTTTAAAATTCTCACTTCAAACACAGCTTGTTTCATGATTTCATTTCATTTATAAATTTTATGAGTGAAGATTTGTAATCACTGTTTAGAATGATATTAAAAATAAACAATGAAACAAACCCAAAAGTCACAGGATGAAGAATCAAACCCTGTAGGAGCATATTGCAAACAACGGTACTCATTGAGTTCTCCCCTTTAAAAGATCTCTCTTAAGATGCAAAACAGGTTTTGGTCTATCCTATATACTCCCTGGAAATATCATGTATTGCAAACTTTAGATAAATAATTATATTTATTATATATTGCATATTATATATATAATATAAATTTTCTGTTGCCTTTATCTGCGAGACAAAAACTGCTGAAAAACTTTAACAGCTACTAACTAACCTTCAGTATTTACCTTCTTTATTCTTGGGCACAGTTTTAACAAATTGAGAGTAGCAATACTTATTTTCCTGAACTTAACACTTGTTTCCCTCTGCTATGGAAACATGTCGGTTACTGTACCTAAGGGTAGGATATAAAAATGAAGCAAGCAGACATGATACTACTGCTGAAAATTCTCACCGCAATGAAGAACTTGTGGCATGGGGACTTCCCGACCCACAGATAGTTTCTAGGTATTTTTAACCTGTAACAGATTTATCTGCCGGAAACTTGCCCAGTTTTCCCTTGAATCAGTGGAAACTTAGGGATTTTATGCCAAAGAAATCCATTGTTAAATTTCATGTCCTATGAAGAACCAGGTCTGTTTATGTTTTGAGCCTGATTCCTATTTTTTTTTAAGAGTGTTTAGATTATGAACTATTTCCCTTTTAAATCTAACAAATGAAGCAACTACCAGTGTGAAACCTGGATCTTACTCAAGATCTACAGGCTAATTTTGATTTATAAAAACATTGTCTTTAATGGTGCCCAGTAAAACTGTAATGTTTATTTATAAGATATAAAATTAATAAAGACACAGATACAACTTCATATTTCCTTTTATGAGAACAAAGGATGAAAAAGTCATTCACTTGCCTTTGTTGGTACTGTCCATGCTCTTAGGAAAGGGGAAAGTGGCATATTAAAATTAGACACACATTTCTTCAACTGGTACAAGCAGGTCTCTTTGAGACGTCAATATTTTATGAACTGGTTTGCCTTGTAATTGGGAAAGCTAGTGATTTAAAAGTAAAATGACAATCAAGCAGCCAATGTGAGAAATTAGGCAATGCCCATTATATCAGAGATGTGCATAATTTATGAACTCTGAATTTCAGCAATGAAAATAAAAAGTCTGATTGTTGTCTTAGGGTCTGATTGAACCTAGCTGAAGTGTTTTTCCAGTGATATTGGTAGCTTGCAGATCAGACGCTTTTTGTTCAAATAAGTAATTACAACTACATCTACATAAACAAAGCTTTGGAGAATTTTTTTTTGTTTGTTTGTTTGTTCATTTAATTGGTCAAACATTTTAACTGAATCGTGTCTTTGGGAATTCCTAATCTCCAGTGAAAACCAAGGGAAAAACAGCTACAAAAATACATAGAGCCATCACAGCCACCAGTGAGTGTAAACAGTGAGGAGGCAGAGAAATTGTTTAGGTAACATTAGTTGATCTATAACTAAGGCTAATTACCCAGGGTCATCGAAAGCAATTAACACATACTTAAGGTCTTTCTTATCAGGACCATACTTAAACATAGGCTTAGTTTTGACCATGTGCTGACATACAGTCATGTTTAATACTCTTCCCCTGAATCAAGGACAGTGGAGAATGACAAACACAGATTCAATTTCAGCAGAATAATCGTGTCTTCCTGTATTGATGAAATCTATGTGGGATAAGAAAGTTTTCTTCTACACAAACATCACTGCAAAAGACAGCTAAATTTTAATGCAAACAAAAGACAAAGGAGAGGAAAAAAAAAAAGGTCTTGCAATCCTGCATCAGAAAGAGTTTTAGTCCCATGAACTGAGTTTTTCCCACCTCCAGTCTGCATTTCTATGACAGTGAACAGTATTATTCTGAGTATTCAGACAAAGAATGTATATGCAATCTGTTTCCCGAGAAGCATGTATTAATATACATTTAGATCTATCTATCCTGCTAGCTATAGCTATATCTAACTACAATAAAACAGTTGAGCTCTCTCAAGTGTTATGCCTTTAAGTTAAACTTTATTGAAATAAAATAAGGAAAGAACAATACATTTTGCATTCTTCAGAAGCCGGTGTTCAATAAATACTAAGTTTTGATCGATTGATGCGGTGTCATATTTGACTAAAGAGGTGGGAAAGTTGCTACTGTTGCTTTGTGCTGGCTAGAAGAAGAATGCACTATTGATTTTATATGTTGGATGGGCTGTCAGCGTACAGTGCATTGTTGATTTTGACTTTTATAGCCAACATGTTTCCTTTAATTGGATCATTTGTAAAAGAGAGGAGGGTACCTGTTCCCTTCTGACAGTGACTGATTACAATCATTTCATGTTTGTCAATATTTGATAAACCCACGGTTACCCAAAAACATGGCTGAAAGCAGCATCTTTATGCATTTGCTTGTTTCCTCTCTTTCCTGCTTCTGATTTCAGTCTCAGTGTGACCAGCAAGTTGTGCCAGCAACTCCTTCTTCTTCATCTTTTCTTTTTTCTTTTTTTCTGAAATCATTTTCTTATGTTCTCACTTCTTGTGGAGCAAGATAAAGAGAGAGAGAAAGAGAGGAAGAAAGTTTTTACTTTGAGTCAACATCATTGCCAATATCTCTTGGTAATAGAAAAATTCTGGGACACCCATCTATGCCCTTGTCCTTGTTGCTCTCACCGCTATTTTTGATGACAGGCACAGTTCTGTAACCTTGCAGCTGAGCTTTCAACCCTCTAATATGCTGAAATGAAAACCAATATCCCTGTATCCTGTCATAAACCTTTGTCTTCCTTCTTCTTTTTCGCCTTCTTCCTATTATTATTGGGGTTTTTTCAATATTCTGGATGCAAATTAAAATATCACTACAGAGGTCTGGAGCTCAGGGAAGAACAGAGATGTGTGCACAAAGCATTGTTATAAATTATTTGAAGAGAATTCATGTTGGTATTTTAATTGTGTCTTTGATGCTCAGTTCACAGATGGCTGATAATTTCATCTGATGTACTGAACAGTTCTATGTTTTACTCTTGAAAGAGAAGATGTATTCACAAGTCAGGCTCAATCTTTGTTCTCTCCTGCTTAGTAAAGCAAAACCTTTTTCATTTTCACCTATGTTAATTAGGACTAGTAATGTAAATACAGTGCCATCAGGGCTGGCAGGAAAATCTTCAAGGCACACAGGGCTGTGAGGTGGAGCGAATACTCCAGGCCACAAGCCACACATCACCATCTGAACTTTAAGAGAGCCTCTCCTGGGCATGTCACAAGTGCCTTTTCTGTGATAAGACATCCACATTTGGGAAGATCCAGAAGAGGCAGCAAGCACCTGCGTTGTTTGTATCTCTGGCAAGCTGCTTTGCAAACGGAGTGGCTGCTGAGCCTTGCCCTGCCACCTGCCCCATTAATGAAAGGTGATGAATATCCTCCCTGTAAACAACACACAGGCAGTAGCTGTAGGGTTGCTTTTCCATGCAAGCCAGATGTGAAAAAGCTACATAAAAACATGCTTAACATTTTGTATTGCACTTGCCTGTCTGAGGGGTAAGATCAGTTACTAAAACGTGGTCTGCTTGAGGAGAGGAAAGCAGAGGAACTGTTTTTGCTCAGGAACCTGCTTTGCTCAGAAGAGTATATGAGCAGTGTTGTCCACTGGTGCTCCCAGGAGCTGAATACTGAGCATAGCAAATTCTTTTCAATTCTACGTCCAGTCCTCCTAAGAGCCCTGGAGGCCTCCAAATACATATCGTAGGGAGTCGGAGGAATAAGCATCTACTGCAAATTTACTTTAACGCAAGCAAAGGGGGAGAAAGAGGGACTAGCTTCAGAGATTAAAGGAACAAAAGGATTAAAGCTACTGGCACCAGTGTCAGAACAAAGTCCAAGGCAATGTGTGCTTGGAAACAAGACAGCTCATCTTTGTCCGAAGCAGCACAAAATAACGCTTTGATGTGACAGTGTAGCTAGACCAAGAGGTCACCAAGAAGCAGCTGACAAAAGAAGGGACTGTGAAGAAAGAGTGCAGAAAAAGTAAATTGTGTGGTAATTCACTCTTTCCCCTTCCCTTAATTCCTCTTATAATTAGCAGGTACTTATCCACCAAAAATCACAGTAGATTTAAGGCAAGGAGGATCTTGTGGACTTTAAGACCACGGAATTTCTCCTCTCCTACTAGAAGCCAGGCTGCAGCTGCCTGTCTGCAGGCCTGGCTGGTAACAGAGGTGCGCATGTGGTCCAAATAAACACATGCACACACATGCACGTGTGCTGCACACAGATCAGAAAAGACAGGGAGCAGTGCCTTTACCTACGTAAACACCAGCAACACTCACCTAAATGTGCATGCCATGGATGGCTTGAACCAGTTCCTCCCTGCCTGACCAGGACCAGTATGACATTCACACTCCCTCACTCTTGATCTCCAAACACACCTGTATTGACAGATCTTTTGAATATTAACACAGGGTTTCAGTCCACTTACTGTGCATGCCCAGACCCTAGGTCCCTTACCTGGTCACCAGCTCAGACCTTGGGTCTGGAGGCTGATGTCCTCCTACTCACTGGTTACTCCAGCCTGAACTTCATGAGCAGTGATCAGGTGCAGGACTCTGCCAGATAAGCACTGACCAGATACTTGCTTACATGTAATCAGCCCCTTTTATTTGCCCTTTTTCTCCATTTCCCCATGAGTTTTCTTCCCACATCTATCTTGACCCCTTCATTTTTCTGTTCCAGTCCCCTCCTAAATGAACAACTTAGTTTGAATTACTTTTTCCCCACTGGTCCTAGGTTTGCTACATTCATACCTAAATTTGGTATTTCTGATACTGTTACTAATGTAATCTTGGCCTAATATGGTAGTACTGATAGGTAATGCTATCACTTAGGTAATGCTAGCCTTGCAAGACTACTCCCAAAAAGGTCCTCAGAACTCCCCGGCAATTTTCTGTGGGGGATGGCCATTTCTCCATAACCCCCCTTGACAACCTGTGAAATCGAGCCATCCCTCTTAGCACCATCTGTAACTTTTGTCAGCTTTGCACTCTTTTTTTTTGTTGTTGTTGTTGTTACATCAAGCGATTACTAATGTCATGTCCAGTAGTTTCTCATGTTCTCTTCAGATAGATAAACCTCATGCCACGGACCGGTCATCTACCTACATAACTTAACAGATAAAAAAGAGCTGCTTTCTTCACAAGTATGACCTTATCTTGTTCATATATATATGTATATATAGATGGATAGATATAAACACATCTATATAAGCAAATATATATATATATTTTTGGACTATTAACAACTTTGTTCATCAAAATATTCACATTATCCTTACAATAATCACAATAATTCTTCAAAAAAAAAAATTTCTTTATTTAGGAAAGAAGATTTTGGCCTACCTCAGAGTTGAAAGACTTATGCATCTTCCTGGTATAGCTAGAGACAGAATTTGTGTAGGTCTTTGGCTACTTGGATCTGCAAATTTAAGATCAAATCTGTAATGCAAAGTAACAGCTTTAAATGTTTAAGCAACTCTGGGACACAACTCTTTCCTAGTAAGTAAAACTTTCCTAGTAAGGAAAACAGTTCCTTAATCAGAACTGTTTTCTGAAGTAAAGTGCTTAAATTATTGTTTAATAATAGAAATAAAGATCACTTTTTAGGACAGAAGTGATGTTAGTCATTAAATCCCTTTTTCCCTTTACATAGAAGCTCAGAGATCATCTGACCTAGCCTCAGACATCTACAGTGTAGACCCACTACACATAACGAGCCATTCTTAATGATCACTGGAAAGAAACAAACACTTCTTTCGTGAAGGTATGTAGCAAATTCACCTCTGTTTAGCTGCATCTCAATTTATATATTAGTTTTAGAAATTTACATTAAGTAAGATGTATCTATTCTACACTAAGTGATTATGGTATTAATACAAGAGTAAGAGATCTGGTTTCAATTTTCTCCTGAGATTTTGTCTTGTGGAGAGTGTTTTTCAATGTTTTTACTGAACCTGGGTACCTTTGAAAAAAATAAGGGACGAGAGAAAGAGAATGTCTCTGTAACATAGTTTATTGGGCAGTATTGGGTATGTCAGTGTGTCGGTTCTAATCCCTGTTCCCCAGCTTGTTTTTGTGTTTTATAGAAACAGTCATCAGATCAAATGTATCATGCAGTCAAAAATATTTTTTTTCAGCTTTCCCAAAGATAGGCCTTGTCAAAAATAAATACATGAAAATGTGGACTTTTAAACTCTAAAACAACAACAAACTGAATATCCAAAATATCTTATTTCTTTAAGTATTCAAAAATGTAACCTTTTTCAGTGTAAAATAGATTGGATTTGGAAATGCAAACTGCAGTACTTCACTTAAATGAGTGCTTCACTACCTCTTTGTTGGTATGTGATGGACGTGATATTCAGACCAGCTTGTCATATATACTTTGTATCTTATATACCAGGGGAAACAATAGTTGCTTGTGGACATTACACTTCAACCAAAAAACTTTGCCAGTATACCAGCCTGAAGTCACAAAATTTTCCATAGTCCAGCTCCTGCGAGGAATGTACTCCTCAAAAATTCAAATCCATTTATATTTTTTCTCTTTTAAACAGACGTTTTATTTGCTTTTCTTTTTTTTCTTATTTTAAAGTCAATATTTTGAATGGGAAATGCTGAAAAATATAACTGTGTATTTCTTTTTTTGCATTAAGAGGAGAAACGAAACACATCAGAAAAGTGACCCCAACACATACCACATACACATTTCCTATCAATTTCTCTTCACTTATTCAATTTTTTTTGGAGGCAGGGGATGGTGATAAAATATTGCCTTCTGAGATTTCATTTTGGGTCTACCTGTAAGCGGAATCCAAATAAGTGTTCATCACATTCTGTGCAGCTCAATAAGATGCTCAGTCAGTCTAGTGGGTCTCACGTCCTGCACTGCATTATCATCTCTATTAAACATACCATTTTGTTAAAGATATGTATCCAAAAGAATGATTCCAATTAGGCAGCGATCATTATGAATGAGTGCCTGCTATTTTTTCCAGCAGTATGCATTTGTGTCAGTTGAAGAAAGAGTTCCATCTCCTATTAATTTTTATCCCTGATGTTATCCTTGCCACAGCATTCAGGTTCCCTCATCCATTTTAGGTCCTTCTTATTCAAACCAATACCTCTAACCAAAGTATGCATGGCTGCTAATATCACACCTTAATTGGCGATATTAGCAAGACAGCCCAGCCTTAGTCTTTCAAACACCCTGGGTGAAATTTCTATGGGAACAGATTTGAAAATCACCACACGCTTGCCAGAGTCTTTTTTCTGAAAAACACAAGCGAGCCTGTGCACACACATTTTCACACACAACCCCACATAAACTCCCCCTCATACCCTTTCTTTTAAGGACCTAGTCATTTTTATTCGTTTCAATAGCAAGTGTGAAATAGTAGCTTGTCATCTCCCTTTTGTAGTGCTGCAACCCAAAATTATAAATGGGCTGACATTAATGGGAGACCAAAATTTAGTGTCGTATTGGTAGTGGGTATTGAAAATGTTTTGATATGACAGATGAAATACCTGCTACAGCAACCTTTGTTAGACTTCAGCTAACTACATCTGGCTAGAGGGAAAAAAGAAAAGGCTGCAGGCAACTCATTTTAAAGGTATTTCATTGCCTCTCTCCCTCAATCCCATTCCAAAAGGCTGTAGGACCCATGTCTCCAGCTCAAGATTTTTAAAACTGTAACCACTTGTCAACTGTGTGTGAAGTCACCTCCTCAGCCTCCTGGTAATTTCTGGTGACCTGTGCACAATATTTATTGTTGACTGAACAAGACAAGGCAGACCACATGTGGCAGATTGGATCCCGAGACTTAAGTGTCTGTATGTCAGAACAGTCATGGTACTTGGTCAAAACCCATAGCTCTTCAAGTTGGAAGTGCATTAGAAAGATGCTGTACATAGTGAACGTCAGTCAGAACATGTTTGCATGAAAACCGTCTTAACTGAGTTGTATATTTAAGGTTCTTGTCTAATGTCTGCTAAATTGGGACTGAAGTGCAATTTAGTCAGTCAGTAGCCCTTAGCCCAAATTTTCTGAGAATCAGAAACAGAACCCAAATACTCTAAAATCTTGTCCAGGGACATTTTTTCAGTTACGTCCAGAGAATTGGTGCAGCAGTTATTTTCAGCTGATTTATTCAGTTTCTTACCTGACCTGTCTGTATACTAGGAATAAGACTGAAAATCTCATGGGACCAGTCAGAACAAAGCAAGGAAGTAAACCAAAACAAATTCTAACAAACAGGTAAGCCAGCTTTGCTTTGCATTTGAGACTAGCTCAAAATTAGTTTGAATAGACTGAAATCTGTAAACATTTCTTTTTTTTTTTCTTTTTTTAATCTGAACTGCTCTACCTGCTCCATGATCTTATAAGCCTATTTTGAAACTCTTCATAGAAGGAAACAAGACAGAGAGATGTACAAAAACAAAGACCGCAATTCATTAAAGTTGTCCATTTAATATTCCCTGGAATCAAAGCAGACTCGACTTTTTATTTAGTTTGGTGGAAGTCCAAATTTGTAGTTATTAGGCTGTCAGCAAAGAACCCCTCCCCTTTTCTTTACAATCCTTGCTTCTTTCATATCAACCCTTTCTAATAAAGAATTTTTAGAGACATAGAACTATGCTAATTATGAAATCAACTCAAGTCCTGCTATTAGAAATTTAATCTGTTGATCACAGAGACATGGGGAAAAACAAAGTAAAATATGTCAATTCTATCTAAATAGATTGCATGTCCCAGATAAGATAACTATGAACACAAACTTTCAGCCGTCTTTTTCTGTTGAATCGAGCTTCTCAGGATTTGAGGTTTTCCCTTCTTTTTACATTCTGCTGAATTCCTCCATCATGAGTTGTGGCTTGGGAAAATGCTACGTGAATAGCTGAGTCAATCCCTTGCCAGAACAGTTCTTAAGTGTATGCTTAATTTAAAGAACATGACAATTTCTTGGTACTAGGAAAATTGATTCATACTCTGATGAAAAAGGAGTAACTATTGTTTAATAGTAGTAGTAGCAATAGAATGGGCAGTAGTGGAGTGATGGTATCAATAGTACTACTTATAAGACTAGCAACACAGGAAAAGGATTGGAATAGACTTGAGAGGTTTAGCTACCTGCCCAAGAGTGGTCTTAACTATATGCTATCATATATGTGAAGTTTTGGGATTTTTTTTTAATGAACTATAAATGCCACAATGGCTTATCAATTTGCTCTCTCATCAAAATATCTCAAATTTGAATATTAATACAAATAATGATTAGTCAGGTAGTTTTTACATGCTTGGCCTTTGTACTTTCCTTATGTTACCAGACTATAACTGTCAAAGACACATTGTACTGCACTGTAGCTATGACAAGGATTTGGACTCTAACTTCACATATCTGCTATACTGACCCTGTGATGCAGGCCAGTCTTCTATAAAAAAATCTCATGCACCTAGTTAGCAATTATTTGAGATAGGATGAGATTAGTCACTAGTGTCTCTAAACAATCAGCAGAAAATATTTGGATGCCCAACTTAAGAGCTATCATCAATTTGATGATAGTCTAAATCCAAGTGAAAGGAGTCACAACTTAGATATCCTAGTCTGGCTGAAGAGTTCTGCAGTGCATATTCCCCTGTGAGTCCTGACCCAAAATATTTTTGGGTTGGTTTGTTTGGTTTGGGTGGTTTTTTTCTAGCTATGTGCAGCTGACAAGCTGTGTTCACGTGAAGCAAAGACCTCATTCTGCAACTCACTGTGCATATTTATATGATCATCTGTTTCATGCTCTACCAAAGGATGCTAAATATGATTAAGCCTGGGGCTCCTCTATTCATGGACAATTCCATAACCTCCATTCTTAAAAGATCCCATATACTGTCCAGCAAGGGACAGGAGGCTGAGCAAGTACATAGTTATTTATCAGAGGGAGAATTTAAGCATTTCTACTATTCCCTACGTACTGTGTTTCAGCCTCACACCTGCAGACACTTGTGACTGTTTTGTTTTTATCATTTTAGAGTTAATTAAACAATTTCCTTACACATGCCCACACATACTCACAAAGGCGTATATCAAGAAACAAGTTCTCTTTAGTGTCTCTTCCCACAGAGCCAAAAATGTCCCATTAGTGTAAACAACATGGAACTCAAAAACTGATTTATTTCAATAGACCTGTACGCTTCAGCTTGTGTACAAATTTACATGTCACTGGTTAAAAAGAAGATGCACATAATGTATGGAATGAACTGTTTCAACTTTTTTTTTTTCCTTTCCTTGCTGCTATAATT
This sequence comes from Aptenodytes patagonicus, assembly GCF_965638725.1. Classification (NCBI taxonomy): domain Eukaryota; kingdom Metazoa; phylum Chordata; class Aves; order Sphenisciformes; family Spheniscidae; genus Aptenodytes; species Aptenodytes patagonicus. Next base: position 8,539,222 of record NC_134981.1, read on the forward strand.
TTTATATCTCATTTTACCTCTGTAATTAAGACAGGTCTGGTAGGTATTTAAATTAGCCTGGCTTTCATCTCTATCACACATTCATTTCAAAACTTTTATGAATATTTAATAGAGGTTTTATAATTCATGGTGATGTGATGAACAGCCTTTTGGCCGTTAAGTCAATTGACAGAAAGGGGGGGAAAAAAAAAAAAACCTGAACACCCCCCCCCCACCTCTCTTCAGGCAGAAATAATAACGATTCTATTTCTGTTCCTAGATTGGTGATTACACAGTCACCTGTTTTCACATTAAACTTTGATGATAAATTACTCAGCAACCATGATAATATCAGAAGTTTTACTGGCCAGAACAAATTGCCAGTAATTGCTTGCATGATAAAGGGAAAGAGCTGTTTCGTAGTCCTTCTGTCCTTCCCCTTAGGGAATAGCTGCAGCCCCACAATCAGACTGCTTCTCTCCATATATATTTATTTTTCTCTCTCTTTCTTTCCCCCCCTCTGCTTTCTCTTTTCTCCTTTTTTCCTTTTTATCTTTTTGTTTTGTTTCATTTCAAATAATTTTAAAGTCAACTCTCTCAGCCTTTTAAGAATATATTAACATTCCATTAACACTGCCACGGTTTCTGCATGCGTATCAAGAACATGGGCCAAGAAGGCCAGTTAAGTTTCAGATAAGCTTGAGTTCAAACAGGTTCTTTTATTTATTTTTTTACTTTTATTCAGTGCTCTCAATGCATACCTTAAAACTATATTTGGGTGGGGCACTGCCAATAGATTTTCAAGCCTAACAAAGGGTACAATTGTGAAGCATGTATTTTACATAGAATTTTTCACAGAGAACTGGCTGTTATTATTATTACCCTCATCATCAGTGATAAATCACCACACTAAATCACCACTGCTGTTCTTATTGCTGTTATTGTTATCGTTACTGTAATTTTGCAATTATTATGATTATAATTTTTCTTATCAATGTCAAAACTAGAAACTTTGTCAAGATGAGAGCTCTCTTTATGGTAGATCACTTAAAAGCACAGGGCAGTAACATTTCCCCACTGGGAATCACAACAAACAGCATTTGCTGCACTGGGACAATCTGCCTGTGTGTTCTGGGCAATAGCATGACGTGGTGCTGCCTCTTTTTGGGAGTCCATGTGCCAGCTCAACGCTGGCAGCAGGAAACCTTCATTGGTGCAATGGTGATCTGCTCAGACCACCACAGCTGTCAGCTCTCAGACCCAGCTAAGATTTCTGTGACATGCGGGTCTCCATCATAAGTCAGCAGCTAGCCGGGTCCCTTGAACCTATTTGCCTTGAATGCAAAGCAAGTTACAGAAACAATACAATGTAATGTATGTGTATCATCATATGTATATGTACTAAAGAGGATTCTCCAGAGGAAGGACAGGCTATGGGGTTTGTTGTTGTTTTTTTTTTTCTTTTTTTTTTTTCCCCTGAAATATTAACAACTTTTCATAACGGCCCAGAAACAAGGGTCCTGACCACACTCATCAGAAAAATCAATTTAATTCAGAGGTGTTTGAATAGTACTGATGACTGTATTATAACTATTCATATGCTTAAAATTACACACATGCCATGTTGAGCCAGTTTACACTGAACCAGAGTATCTTCCCTGAGCATAAATAGTATCTTTTTTTGAGTTACAAGAGGTAACTTGAGTGGTAGGCATCTGTATATTGTGCACGTTTGTGTAACACAGAGAGAGAGAGAGCAAGGACAATAAATAAATCAATAGCAAATTCACTTTCCAGTTATCCTAGAATATGAATTTACTGAGTAAAAAAGCATAAAGGAAAAATATGTTCATTATTATTATTCAAAGCCTTTTGCAGTGGAAGCCTGGATTTCACTAGTACATCATAAATAAGAACAAAGGTCTTGCTGAATAGCTGGGGTTTGTGCCCCTTTTCTTCGTAGGTTCTGTTAAGGTAAATGTAACCTAAAATTCAGTAGAGCTCGATCTGGACATGATTACTCTTTGCTTAGTGGAGTAAGGGGTTAAATTAATCATCGATATTTCTATCTTCAGAATCCTTTCTCTTCAAAGGAATCTTTAAAGCTTCAGCTCTAAATAAAAGGGGGAAAAAGTGTTGTCATGCAAACGTAAGCCCATAAACATGAACGCCTTCTTTCTATTGCTTTTGATGTGTGAACACAATGACATTCTCTAGCTGGCAAGTACCCAGATGCTTTCTTCTTTATTGCTGGCTGGAGCGCCTAATAGGCATAAACTAACTGCAAACAGGACCTGCATGGAGTTTAGCACATTTAGATCCTGAATAATTTACATAATTTGATTTCAGTGATGTGGGATTGATTCAAATAAGCAAATGCTTACAGGATTGTAGATGTGAAAGGCTATCCATCTAAGATTTCAGACTATTTCTCCCCCAATATTCCTGATTTCTTTTGATATTACAAATCTTGATCCTGCAAATCTTTATACGTATGCTTATCTTTATGCCCATGTGTTTTCACATGTAATATAATCTTAGAATCAGATCAAAATGTGGCTTTACAGGATCAGAAGATACCATCTAACTCATCTGTCTGTCCTATGGCAGGATCAGATCTGCCTTCATCATTTTAACAGAAGACTGTTCAAATAATTCTGAGAGAATTCAGTGGTGGAGTCTCCACAGCCTTCCCAGCAGCTGATTTCAGTGCTTCACTCTCCTTTTCACTGGAAAGGTTTTTCTGATGTCTACAGTGAACCTTCTTGCTGAGCTTTTAAGCCCAATCCTTATCTTACACAGTGAACAAATTATCCTCTTCCTTTTTTCATTTTTATATTGAGGCCATTTCCACTGTGCCTCTCTATCTTCTGTACAGAAAACAACCATTTATTTCAACTCATTCATTTTAAAAAAGCCAAAAATTGGAAACAACAGATGTCATAACTACGTAACACTAAGCTGAAGGAGTTGAAGGATGAGTTCATATGTCTTGTTTGCAATACTCCTTTCCATATGTAATGCCCATATCATAATATGAAGTTTGCCTTTTTTTTTTTTTTTTTTTTTTGCAACTCAACTGACTATAAAGCCATATCCTTTTCTTAAGAACCAGAAAATCACATATTCCATTGTTCCTCATGCTATATTTATGTAGCACTTCAATGCACTGGTCCCTTTTGCCTGTGCATTTCCCAGCTGAATCTAAATGAAATGGCTTTTTTAAGTTAAAAAAAAAAAAAAAAAAGAGTTTAAAAGTTTAAGAATTTAAATAAATTCTCTAGTTTGTCAGAGCTATTCTAAGTTTGAGTTATGCCCTCCAATAAATTTGCAATTCCTTTTGGCATATGGTAAGGGATGTGAAAGGCAACAAGAAAGTCTTCTACAAGTATTTCAGCAGCAAAAGGAAGGGTAGGAAAAATGTGGGCCCACTGCCGAATTGGCATGGGGACCTAGTGACAAAGAACATGGTAAAGGCAGAGATGTTCAGTGCTTTCTTTGCTTCGGTCTTTACTGGCAAGACCAGCCTTCAGGAATCCCAGATCCCTGTCATCAGAAGGAAAATCTGGAGCAGGGAAGATTTACCCTTGGTAGAGGAGGATTAGATTTTGGAACATTTTAATAGATTGGACATACACAAGTCCATGGGACCCTATGGGATGCACCCACAAGGGCTGAAGGAGCTGGCAGATACCATTGCAAGGCCACTCTTGATAGTCTTTGAAAGGTCATGGAGACTGGGAGAGGTACCTGATGATGGGAAAAAAGAAAATTTGATTTCTATCTTCAAAAAGGGCAAGGAGGAGGATCCAGGGAATGACAGGCTGGTCAGCCTAACCTTGGTCTCTGGGAAGGTGGTGGAACAACTAATCCTGGAAACCACTTCCAAAAAAATGAATGATGAGAAAGTGATCAGGAGTAGTCAGATGCATTTACAAGAGGGAAATCAAGCCTGACGAACCTGCTGGTCTTCTTTGATGAGATGGTGGGTGGAAGGAGACCAGATGTTATTTGACTTTAGAAATGTGTTTAACACTGTTTCCCTTAACATAGCCTTAGACAAACAAATGAAATACAGAGTCAGTACGTGGACACGGAAGTGACTTGGAAATGGGCTGATCTGTTGGGATCAAAGGGTTGTGATCATCATCATGAAGTCCATCTGGAAGCCAGTCACTAGTGGTGTACCCCAGGGGTCAATACCAGCTCCCATACTGGTAGGGACATGTTAATGACATGGTGCTGGTGGTTGTGCTGCCATTCAGAGGGATCTCAACAGGCTGGAGAAGTGGGCACACAGGAATCTCATGAATTTCAAAAAAGGGAAGTGACAGGTCCTGCACCTGGGAAGGAATAACCCCATGTACCAGGACAGGCTGGGGAAAAACCAGCTGAGAAGCAGCTCTGCAAAGAAAACCCTGGTGGTCCTGGTGGCACCAAGTTGACCATAAGCCAGCAACGTGCCCTTGCAGCAAAGGCCAACAACCTCCTGGGCTGCATTAGGCAGAGCATTGCCAGCAGGTCAAGGGAAATGATCCTTCCTTTCTGCTCAGCATTGGTGTGACACATCTGGATTTCTGTGCTGAGTGCTGGGCTCCCCAGTACGAGAGGGACATGGGCATAACAGAGGGTGTCCAGTGAAGGACCACAGAGATAATTAAGGGACTGCAGTATCTGTCATACCAGGAGAGGCTGACAGAGCTGGGACTGTTCAGCTTGGAGAAGTCTCATGGGGGATCTTACCTGCATGTATAAATATCTGATAGAAGGGAGTAAAGAAGCCAGACTCTTCTCAGCAGTATCCAGGGACAGGACAAGAGGCAGCATACGATGAACAAGAGTAGCAATATCTGAACTGTACTGCTCGTCAACTATTCATTCTTTCCTAGTACTCCTCTTTTCACAAAACTCTTTACACTAGTACAGAAGGAAAGCAAATGAACTGCTCTTGACAAAGCCGCTCTAGTTGTTGTGTAACTCTTCCATGTCTGCCCGGCATTTACAAATTGTTAAATATTGTATGATTTCTTTTTTTCTTGGAACTGAATATAGCCTGACTGGCTTATCAGTCTTACCCTTCTTCCTCGGCTTTGTTCCTGTACCCCAGTTTTTAGACGTTATTTCAAATCACTAGCAATTATTATTAAAAGAGATGTGATTTGGGGAAGTGGATCTTTTTGTGACACTTTCAAATACTTTGATTTTCAAAGGATGTTCAGAACATACCAAAAACCAGGTTCTCTATGTCAAGTGAAACACCTTCAGAAACTGCCTGGTTTTGAATGTCTTCTCATGTTGTACAGGGATTTGAAATTATTATTATTATTATTATTCCCACAGTAACATCTTTGTGCCCATTGAAATTGAAGGACATGTGCAAATATATGAAGGCAAAAAGCCTGGCCTTAAGACAGCCCAAACAGTATAAATTGAAGAATTTAATGTCTCAGATTAAATTTTTGTGGGGGGAAAAAAAGGATTTAAAATCAATGGGACATACTTTACATATTATTTCTTACTTCATATTAAAAAAAAAGAGATTTTTTCTAATGTGGATGGGCACAGACTGTTCTACAAAAACAAATAAATATCTTGTTCAGGGAGAAGTCATGTCTATATTGTGAGGATTACTTTCTCGTATGTAACATTATAAAGAAAGGCATTTGGAGATGTAGGTGCATTAACCTAGTTCTGAGCTCTTCATTGACATGTTTTATTACTCTGGGGAAATCTCTTAAGATCTCCTTTCCTTTATTTCTCCATGGTGATATATTTTGTCTCTATGGTGTTGTTATATTTTTACTAAGGTGCTATCTGGACATATAAAATAATTTTCACAAAACTTACAGACTGAAAGGCTCACACACAGTAGCAGTGTTCCCTGAAACACATAGTATGTTCTCTCTGTCTGCCTGTCTGTCTGCCTTTATCTTTCTCTCACATATACATACACATCCAAAACCAAAAAGCCAATCCTTTTTTTCTTTTTTTTTTTAAACAGACTGGAACTGAAAAGAGAACAACTGAAATTCTTAGATATAGTGGTTTTTATTGAAAAGAGACTGATTTTTATTTTATTGTTCTTTTCCCTTTTGTCTTTTTTTTTCCCCCTGAACTTATACGTAAACTTTCCCACTTATCTTCATAGTGTTCAGTTCTCTCCATTGACTACATGAACACTTGAGGTACTAGGATTGTTTCACTGATATCAGTCCCCAACTCTTTTGGAAATCCAAGGTCTAAACTGAGCTCCCAAATAAAGGGGTTACATACTAAGTGATCTTTTCTGAGATTTTCCATAGCAAATATCACGGTAACAGCTGGCTATAGGAGAACGGGGCATTCGGTAAGCCAAGCAGGGAGATAGAATGGACCCCTGGTAAAGTCAGCAGCAGGTCTTTCAGAGTTTACTGTTCTCACCCTTTCTTTCCTCCAAGTGTTACACAGTGGTAGTGTCTCACTACTTCAGAGGACACTATTTCTTAAACAGTTTGTAAGACACTTACTGTTTTTCTTCATCCAGGAACCCTTTCATCCCCAACCCAAAGTGTTCTGGACCAATTTTACAAAGATTGATACAAGGTGAGGAAGACTTTGCCCTACAACATTTGTGTTATTTCACAGAAAAGCTAGTCTTCTTGAGACAATGCATATTTTGGCTTGGGCACCATTAACAAATATGTTAACTCTATGTGACAACTGATTAATTTTGGTTTAAGGTTATGAATACAAAACAAAGCATGCTGGTATGTAATGTGAATTTTAATGATGTCACAGCACTAGTAAAAGATGAGAAAGATAATTTAATTTGCTTTCTCTGAAAGGTCAGTTCTCTTGAGATGAAATTTTCCCTGAGGGTGTCAATGCCCCTCACTCCTTCTCTTTCTTGTTTTTTCTCATTCTTTGGAAAGTGAACATTTATATTTAAACAGAAGAGTATCTGGGCTTTTTCTTCTTGTTTTGTGTTCTTTTTCTTTTGGAAAAGTAGTGTCAAAGAGAAAAAAAAAAAAATCCCAGATGTTTCATTTTTCAAACTCAAGCCCATAAATATTTAAACAATGTGCTTCTTTCTATTTTAGTTACTTATGTCTGTGCATGTTGCACCTGAGTAGTTAAGCATTGTATGGAATCTGGAAGCATAGATATAATCATTTTCTGGAATCATTTTACATTTACACCTTGGAATATGGCAGTGGGGAACAAATTAAAACAGGGAATGGGATAATTCCATTTTTGTATTAGACATGAAAGATTTCATTTGGGAAGGTACCAACCACCTCTAGCAAGTGCTGACCTCCTTCTGTTGCCAGCCAGGTTGATTCTGCAGCACACCATTTTGTAGGAGACCCTTGGCACTTCAAAGCCCAGGGATCAAAATCACATCTTTTAGTTTTATGCCAACCAACATATCTGCAATGCAGTAAATTAATTTCTAGTTATTTTTTGACCACTGTTTGGGATTTGGAACATCTTTGAACTTATAAAAATAATTTACCAACATCTTGGAAAAAACTGGCAATGGTGATTGGGTTCATCACATGCAAATAACTGTGGGCCAGAAACTGTGAGAGGAATAATGAGAATAGGTAGAGATGGGTTGAAAAAATAAGGATGTGAATAACCATCTTAAGGTCTCTAAGATTAATTAGAGAATGTAAAAGACAGGACTTGTAAAGGAAAATGAATTGAAGTTGGCCCACGTGTGGAGCAGGTCTATTATAGTGATCAAAACGACAGAAAGCCTGTCATAGGAGAGGACATGAGAAAACAAGGTTTGTTTACCCAAGAAAAATGAAGACTTAGAAGGATATGATGGTTGTCTATAAATAAATGAAGGGAGAATTCACCAAGGAGAGACACGAGCTATTTAAGCTAACACCAGCGTTGGCATAAGAATAGATAGGGTAGGTTGGCCATGAACAAACTTAAACTGAAAAGAAAATGAAGATTACAAATTGTTAGAGCAGTGAGGTTTCAGAAAAGTCTTCTAGTGAGGGTGGTGGGGGAAAACAGTCCTTTTCAGTGATGAAATTAGTAAATTTATGCATATAATTATACTGTATAGTGTCTATAGGGGCAGAAGACTGGCTTGCTTTACTCAGGAGATTGCTTCTGGTCTGTGTTCCCATGTTGCTAAAGTAGAAAATAATGACAACTGAACAAGAAAAAATTGTGTGTAAAAAATAGCACTTGACCATGTAAGCAGAACCATTTGTATTAATTAATCCTTTAATTATGGTATCCTAAATTCTGGATTTTTTTTACTTATACCTGCTTGACTTGCAGCTTGTTTTTTTCAGGGATTTTTCTTGCCCTTGATATTTAAAGAATAAAACATTAAAATATTTATGTAAAACAAACAAATAAAGCATCCTACCATCAACCTGCCTACAGTTCTAATTTCAAAAACATCATGTGCATTATATATATGCCAGTACTGTGTATTTTTGGAAATCTGTTCCACATATGTGTTTGCTGTTGACTTTGAGTCGTATGTGTCCAAGGATGCAGAGTCAGATCTCAAACCCCTTGAGAGCACCGCCTATCCAAGTTCTTAGTGAGATCGACAGAATAGTATCTAAAGTACATGTTTTCAGATTACTTCTCTCTGTGAATTTAAGACTGAGGTAATCTGTTTTCCTCATGGCAGTTTATGACATCAAGAGTAATTGTAACCTAATTCTTGGTTGTGCTAATAATAATAATAGCAATTAATTTTTAAAAATAATCTGACTATTGTACCTGCCTTAGAATTTTTTTTTTTTTCCCCAAAAAAAAATCAGTATTTAAGTGAAGCCTGATAGGGTTAAAATGTTTGATTTAATAATCTATTTAGGGAAAAGAGATAGCTAAATCTGGTCCTTTTTAAAGGAGGGTTTTTTTTGTGGGTTTGGTTCTTTTTTTCCTTTTCTTTTGCTCTTGGGAGAAACATCAGGCTTATGCTGTAAGCCAAACTCATAATTGTCTGACTTGTCAAACTCTGCAGCTCACACCTAAGACAAATCTTTTCTCCTATCTGTTAATTTTGCCTTTCTAAAACTCTAATGCCTTGAACAAGTGCAAATATGCAGTCACTGCTAGCATGTTACATCTGTTGAGATGGTATACAGAGCCAGCAATCACTCTCACTTTCTTTCCTTCTTTCCTCCCCTTTCCTTCATTCCTCCTCAGCCTAATACTCACATACCGTTCTCCCTGATCTACCTTACCTCTTCCCTGATTAAGTTATATGGTATAGTTTGGAGAATTGCAAACAACAGAGACAAAAGTTGGCAAACAAGTTTGGATAAACAGGAACAATTGCAAGGTCTTGATGCTTTTCTCCTCCATGCATGAGCTGGTTCTCTGAAAGTATTAAGACATCAGAATTTATTTATTTCTTATTTCTAGCAAACCTTCTTCCCAGAACTCCATTGTTTTCTTCAGTCTTTTCACAGAAATGAAGTAGTAGGATACACACAAATACACATGGGCACACATGAACACATACATATATGCAGACACTGTTCAAACAAAACAAAAAGGTCTGTACTGGGACCAATACTATTTAATATCTTCATCAATGACATACACAGTGGGATTTAGTGCACCCTCAGCAAGTTTGCAGATGAGACCAAGCTGATGGCTGCAGTTTTTTCACTTGAGTGGAGGGATACCATCCAGAGGGACCTTCACAGGCTTAATGGTGGGCCCATGTGAACCTCATGAGGTTTAACAAGGCCAAACACAAGATCCTGCACCTGGGTTGGGGAAATCCCCAGTATAATACAGACTGGGGTATGAACTGATTGAGAGCAGTCTTGTGGAGAAGGACTTGGGGATAATGGTGGAAGAAAAATTAGATGTGAGCCAGAAATGTGCCCTTGCAGCCCAGAAAGACACTCATATCTTAGACTGCATAAAAAGAAGCATGGCCAACAGATCAAGGGAGGTGATTCTCCCCCTATACTCTGTTCTTATGAGACCCCACCTGGCGTAGTGGGTCCAATTCAGGGGTCCTCCGTAAAAGAAAGACATGGACTTGTTAGAGTAGGTCCAGAGAAGAGTCATGAAAATGACCAGAGGGCTAGAACACCTCTCCTGTAAAGAAAGGCTGAAAGAGTTGGGTTTTTGTCAATCTGGAGAAGAGAAGTCTCCGAGGAGATCTTATCGCAGCCTTTCAGTATATAAAGGGGGTTTATAAGAAAGACAGAGAAAGACTTTTTACCAAGGCCTGTAGTGACAGGACAAGGGGCAACAGTTTTAAACTGAAAGGGGGTAGATTTAGATTAGACATAAGGAAGACTTTTTTTATGACGAGGGTGATGAGAGACGGGAACAGGTTGCCCAGAGAAGTTGTGGATGCCCCACCATTGGAAGTGTTCAAGATCAGGTTGGATGGGGCTTTGAGGAAACTGATCTAGTAAAAGGTGTCTCTGCCCATTGCAAGGGGGTTGGAATACATGATCTTTAAGGTCCCTTCCAATGCAAACTGTTCTATGATTCTATGATTCTATGAAAAGAACCACTTTGAGAGTTATACAGTTGAATAGGGCAAGACCTGTAAGTTTTGATTGAAATGAAATATGGAATTTCTACTGAAAAACAGAAATTTATCAGAAATATACTCCACTCCTTTGAGATTTTGGAGTAGGTTTAGGTGGTGTGTGTGTTTTGTTTGTTTAGTTGGGGGGGGGGGGGTAAATATTATTTTTAAAGTGATCTAAGATTTTATTAGACAGGATAGTTTCTTATACACTTTAAGTTTCTTCAGACAATATTTTCATTTAACATGTGACATACAATTTCTCCACATGAGAGATCTATTGTTAGTTTCACAATGTCATCAGTGTTTTGAAGGCATAAATTAAATATTAGTGGCAGTCTGAGAAGTGCACAGCTAAGTGTACAGCAAATGTCTTATGTGCTGCCAGTGAAATCCCTCACAGACACAGAATAGCTATCTAAGTTTTATGAAGCTGAGAGGAAATGGGGGTAAGAGAAATAAAATCTGCCTCTGCCCATTCCCAGGGTTCAGGAGCTGGTACCAAACATCACACTGAATCCCACGCCTTTATTTTCATATATTCAGCTCAGCTTTTGCATGCCATGGATGGAAGGGGGCAGCAAAAGTAAGGAAGCAATGTCTGGTAACGCTCAGCCTTTAGCCCTTTTTGCGACTCCACTTTCTCCCTCTGTTCTGCTATAGGGAGTTAGTGGTTGCCTTTCAGCTGGAGAATGAATTTTACTTTTTACAAACTTGAGAGGCAAAGAAGAGGATAGGGTGGATCAATGCAAGAGTGATGTGCTGCAGAGAATTTGACTCCCTTATCATTTTTCTGTATATAAACTGTTCCACAGCCTTTTAAATATATTACTTTATCCTTCCAAACTCATTTCACAAATCCAGTCTCTCCAGTCTCCCTCATGGTAGATGGGGAACACTGAACTAGTGGATTTAGTTTGGTGGAGAAAAACTCAGATGAACTGCACCACGTTTATTAATGACTACAGAAAGCTTTAATGACAATGTGCCTTCAAATCCTGTACTTCTAAAGTAATAATGACAGACTTGCTCCATCATTCATGATATGATGTATTTTATGATTTTTACTTCCATTGCTCTGCCTCCTCCCTCCTCATGCTGTTTGCCATGTGCTGTGTCTCTTAATTTGGCCTTGCGAACTCTTGTATGTGTCAGTCTCGGGTTCCAGGTATCTGCAGACATGAGAGGTCTGAATAGCAGGATGTAATTATCCTTAATTTACAGACCAAGGTTAACCCAGACACGTACAGTCTTGAAGATAACAGGTCTACAGGGGTTTGTAAGACCTTCTAAGATTGTTAAAGTCAGGATTTTAAGCACTGCTGCTCTTGTTCATAACCAAGGGGCTGGACATCGAGTAGGATCTTGAATTTACATTTGCCCCTTAAAAGGTCTGCAAGCCAATGAGGAAAAGTAAGTAGCCTGCATGTTCTCAGGAGCAGGTTTGTTTGGGTTTTTTTTTCCTTTGAAAAAATAGGAGAAGGAGAAGAGCTGTGTGCTTTTTAGTTATGGTGTGTCTTTGCTTTGCAGTGGAACAGGTGGAAAGATATACTAACTTTTCACTCAAGGCATAGGAGAGCTCTAAACGATCGACTGACACTATGTTTATGCTAGCAGATGAATGTGCCAAAAATCCTTTTTCTAGCACTGAAGTCAACCAGAACAAACAGCCAGTGTCCCTACTATTTAATTTCTTAGTGTGCATAAAGACTAGAGTTATAAGCAACCAACTCTTTTTATCCAGTCTGGCTGTTAAATTGGAAGACCAAGACAATGAGTTACTAACTTGTTTTCATCTCCTATAGGCATGTTTTTTGGGTTGGGTTTCTTTTTTTTTTTTTATCATGGAAACGAGAAGGGAGCTTGGCCTTGTGGCCCAAATCACAATTAAACTCCTGTTTCTAACTCAAACTCCACATAGATCTCAGTGCAAACTAGTTTATTTTTCTCAGTTTTCAAATACTAACCTAAAATGCTGAAATAAGGATCACAGTTGCCTTAGGCTCCTGCTATGGTCAGTAGCAAGAGACAAGTATTTCCAGGGGACAGTTTAGACCACAGGCTTCCAAAAAAGCAGCTACCATGAATCCAGGCCTAAAGTTCACCAGTACCTGTTTCCTGTCTGGAAAATTGTGGAATTCCACTTTCCTTTTTATTGGCATTTGCACAAACAGGGTAGAGTCTATAAAACATAGAACAGATATTTTGGTCCTACAACTAGTTTCCAGTCCATTTAGATTAGCATTCCTGTTGTGTATGTACATAAAGAAAAGCTTCCAGCGAATTGCTACATGTCAAAGACTAAAAGTATCTAAATCACCAGCATCCTGATCATAACTTTATCTTTCAGTTTATGAAATTGATGAAAGCCTTCTAAAACAAAGTTTGCTGCGGTTTCTTAAATACAGTCTCTCTGCTTTATATAATTTAACAATCCTTACCCCTTTCATAAACTCCTTTTTATATACACTCTGTATGTAAATAAATTCTGTTAACTGCTGTAACTGATATCTATATTTACTTTAACTGTGTGTGAATAGTCCATCACAAAAAGATCTTCATGAAGACTGTTTGGAGTCACTGCAAGAGAAATAATCTGTACTTTTTTTTGTCCCTCTGATTCTTTCTGCTAATACAGCACTTGCTCACAAAATAAGTATGAAGAAAGAAATGTTGAATGTGTGGATTGCAGACAGCCTGTTCCTGACTGAGGTGAAGAGGAGCTGCATCATCAGTTCAACCTCCACCCTTACTGCCCGCAGAGTAAAAAATGAAATCTTGCCACGCATGACAAGGATAGATTCACATTTACCTTTGTCCATGAAAGGAAGGCAAGGAAAGTAAGATTGGGAGGGAGGGGGGGAAAGAACCAAATAAAAGAAGCCTTCTCATAAATTTCAATTCCAGACATTACGCAGATCCATAAAAGAAATGTCACCTCCCAGCAAGACACAGACAGTAACAGTGAGCAGCTAAACTTTTTGGCCCCCGAAAGAAATGGATGTAAATGAACTTCTTGTTAGGGCTAGGGCTAAGCTTTTGAGCACACAGAAAGGGGAAGACAAACCCTATCATAAGTGGCATAAGAGTCAGGATTCTTCAAATTAAATGTAAACACAGCATAGACATTGACATTTGAGTTAGTTACCCTTTGTTCCCATTAAAGGCAATGAAGGGAAATAAGCATTAATATACCACACCCATCCTTAAGAAGATGGTTCAATAAATCAGATGTACAGTAAACTAGAAGGGTCAGTTTCCTCTCTCTGCTAACCATGGAGCTTACTCAACTAGCTTACATTATGCATGTACTTTGTAGATATAAAAAGATAGGTGAGTAACTCCAGCGTAAAATGTTTTTGCCGTACACAGGAAGAACAAACCTGGACATATCTGCAAGTCAGCTGGGACTTGGCTTAATCCATGCTGAGCAGAAGGATGGGGCAGTTGAACGCCGGACAGAGCACCAAGCAAGTCCGTGCCCCACCGCCATAGGGGTGGTAGCTCACATCTGGTCTGTGCCTAGGCACATGTCCAGGCAATGATAATATTAGGAATAAATAAGTTTGAAGACAAGCTTATGCCTGTTCTTAACTGAACTTGAAATGAGAGATTAATCTTGATGACTCAAGTCTGTTGTTAGATGTGGTGATGAAATAAAGTCCAGCCCTTGCCGTCTAAAACAAGTCTGCTATAAAGGTTCCCTGCCCATATCCCTTTAATTGTATTGCCAAGTATTCATGAAATCAGTTAATTTTTCTGCAACACAGTTCTTTTGACAACACAGATAATATCTGTCCTCTGTTTGGATCTTAACTGTGTCATTCCAGGTTTTAGACTGGTAAGAGTAATATGTCAGAAGGACTGCAGCTTTTTACAATATTGCAGTTTTGTTAGGATAACCACATTTAATTGGCTCCCCAGATTCATTTATAGATGTAACGTAGCTGAAACCTTGGAGATTTCTGGACACATTGTTAATAAACCTTGAAATATAAATATTTTATGGGGTTTCAGAAATATCTTACAAATATTTCTGCACAGTGAGTGGCTCTGTGAGGTGCATGTTAGGACCACATTTTAATGACTGTGACTACTCAACTTTGAAGACTATGGTCTATTATTGTTTCCTATTATCAGAGTTAACTAAAGTGGTGGGGATCAAAGCCTTGGTGTTGTAGGTATGAGATTCAGCACAGGCTGATGCCCTGCGATTGGAAATATTGCCTACAGCATTGTAGAAGGATGAGGTTTCTGTCTAGTTGCATAACAGTAACCCTGTTTCTGTCTTTTTTTAATGACATCTTCACAGCTGGACTGACATAAGTGCTTTGGGTTTTTTTGTTCTTTGTTTCCTAATATAGCTCAGACTATTAATATCTCTTAATGTAATTTGTACAGTTTTGAGGTTGTCTTCATTCAGTAATATTTCCACAATTTCCATTTAAATAATAAACCCAATATTAATAGCAATTATAATAATAATTACATAACAAGGAAAAAAACAACAAAGATGTATGAAAATTAATTGGGCAAAATACTATAAAAGCTGAAACAGGGAAGGGAAGGGAAGGGAAGGGAAGGGAAGGGAAGGGAAGGGAAGGGAAGGGAAGGGAAGGGAAGGGAAGGGAAGGGAAGGGAAGGGAAGGGAAGGGAAGGGAAGGGAAGGGAAGGGAAGGAAAGGAAAGGAAAGGGAAGGGAAGGGAAGGGAAGGGAAGGGAAGGGAAGGAAAGGAAAGGAAAGGAAAGGAAAGGAAAGGAAAGGAAAGGAAAGGAAAGGAAAGGAAAGGAAAGGAAAGGAAAGGAAAGGAAAGGAAAGGAAAGGAAAGGAAAGGAAAGGAAAGGAAAGGAAAGGAAAGGAAAGGAAAGGAAAGGAAAGGAAAGGAAAGGAAAGGAAAGGAAAGGAAAGGAAAGGAAAGGAAAGGAAAGGAAAGGAAAGGAAAGGAAAGGAAAGGAAAGGAAAGGAAAGGAAGACTAAATTTAGAATTCATGAGGGTTTGACCAAAAAATTAGCACATGTGCTTTATAAAAGACTAGTTTTTTTTTTCTTTTGGCACCTTGTTTAATATCTAAATCATTTGTTGTGAAATATAAGAATGCTCTCTTCTTTTTTTTTTTTTGTGTCTTCCTTTCGATTCCTCTCCCCTACTGTGTACTTACCCATTTCGCTTCATGCCTCATTAGGGTGCCAAGTCTAAACAGCCAGCTGGATGTGCCTGGCCTGTGTAAGAGCATCCCTGCATCATTGTTCTGATCGCTAACGCTGCTCCCTCTCTCCCCTTTGAAGCTGCTCCAAAGGAACTTTATCCCTCTGTTCCAGCTGCCATTTCATTAAACCCTTGCTTCACAGGATTTTCCACAACCATTGACACATCAGAGCTACGATGTAGCCATTAAAATAATGAAGGGGGGGGGGGGGAGGGGGGGAGCAGTTCTGAAGTGAAAATTGAAAAGGAGGACAAGGTTATTTAATAAAATAAAAGGCCAGGTATAACCCAATTTTTTTCTTGTTTCTTTCTCTCTCTCTCTCCCCCACCTCTTTCTTTCTTCCTTCCTTCCTTCCTTCCTTCCTTCCTTCCTTCCTTCCTTCCTTCCTTCCTTCCTTCCTTCCTTCCTTCCTTCCTTCCTTCCTTCCTTCCTTCCCTCCTTCCCTCCTTCCCTCCTTCCTTCCTTCCTTCCTTCCTTCCTTCCTTCCTTCCCTCCTTCCCTCCTTCCTTCCTTCCTTCCC
Organism: Aptenodytes patagonicus; assembly: GCF_965638725.1. NCBI lineage: Eukaryota > Metazoa > Chordata > Aves > Sphenisciformes > Spheniscidae > Aptenodytes > Aptenodytes patagonicus. Next base: position 8,555,453 of record NC_134981.1, read on the forward strand.
TCCCTCCCTCCCTCCCTCCTTCCTTCCTTCCTTCCTTCCTTCCTTCCTTCCTTCCTTCCTTCCTTCCTTCCTTCCTTCCTTCCTTCCTTCCTTCCTTCCTTCCTTCTTTTCTTTCTCCCCCCCCCCTTTATCTGTCCTTCCTTCCCTCATGATCTAATTCCTTTGCACACTTTCGCCCTTGTAGAAACTTCACACACACACATACACACGCATATGCAAACACAGACGCACAATCCTAATTTCAGCATACCTCATGATTTTCTCCAGATCTCTTTCCCACCTCTTTCTGCACATCAGAGAGGTCCACGAGCAGAAATTTTTGATGTCTAGGAGGCTTGATCTTCCCAAGCTGAGGGACGAAGTCCAGGTGAGGGTTTTTTTTTGTCAGCACTCAAAATTCTTCATGGACGGTGAAAGCAAAACCATTTAAGTCTGAGCTTCTCTCAATTTCTTTTATGTGCTCAGAGGGAAACAACACACCTCACAATCCATTTTTGGAAAGGACTAGAACTATATATGGGAGTTTAATAGTGGTGAAATATAGTTTTAAAAGGTGCACCATGACATGCAGTGTTTGCAAAGGCTTGTACTGGATATTTAGGAAAACCGGTTTGTTAACCCTGAATGCCAGTCACTTCAATTACAGCATCAGTATTCCCACTTAAGTTAAAGAAGTTAGGTAAGAGGAAACTCACACTGAAAAGCATCAGACTCCTTTCCAACCCCCCAAAATTATCTTGGTTTACTGAACAAAGTCCAATTCAGCCTGAATAATTGTGTCAGGATTGCACCCAAAGATCAGAATTAATTCTTACCAACTTCAGCATGTGTCGGCTCTAGAATTCCTCCCTAGTCATTAGACAATAGAGGCAGCTCTGAAGAGTAACTTAGTCCATACAAAATCTGAATTCATTATGGAAGGTACCTCTTTCCATCCATTGACTGGGAAGGGAGTGAGCCCTGCCTGGCTCCCAACTTAGGCACCTCAGTTAATTGCCTAAATTTAGCTAGGAAAAAATCTAGGCCAGAGCAGATCCTGCAAGGTCACACAGCATGTTTATGACAGAGCTGGGATTCGGATCACAGGGGTCCTAGTTCCAGGGAAATGCTATTACAAGACAGTCCTTCCTCCAAGCAATTAATTCTCATTTTGAAGGTTTCAGCTGAAGTAGTGGGACACAGCCACTATTTGTCTTGTGTAATTATTCATACTACTGTCCATAAAAATACTAGAAATAAGTTATGACTATATTTATGAGCCTTTTTATTCTTAAATTGTTTGAACTTAAGCTCCTTTAGATATTTTATTCCTATATACATGTGCATGTACACTTATACGTGAATATACATCTGTGTGTTTTTCCACATGGGTGTGCCTGAACCATTTCTATTCAACTTGCAGTACTGCATTTATAGTTTATTTTGATTTTATAAGACTTACTTTGTTTCCGTAATGGTGGAAACTTTTTTTTTTCTTTTTGTCTTTTTCTTCCCATCGCTTTCTTTTTTTTTTTTTTTTTTTTTTTTTTTTTTTTACAGCAGGCACATCTGCCCTATGGATGAATTTATTTCCTCAATCTCATGGTGCAATATTGCATTTCAGTTGTCACTTTTGATTTATCGTTACTTTAAACATTAAATCTTCCTTTGCATTTTTATTGGTTTCATTAAAAACATTCTGCTCATCTTTTCATTTATAACCTATATCAAGGGAAAAAAAAGAAGAACAAAAAACCATCCCAGCTTCTGCCTCTCTGCTTTCCCCTCCTCTGTCATATTCAGGATGTTCCCTTTCAATTTCACCCATTTTTCCAGGTGATAAAGTCAAAGTAATCCACTAACCACATGTGAATAAAATAAATAAATTTGAAACTTAGATCTTTTGTTACAAACAGAGTTTGTAAAAACATTTATTAAATCTAATAACTTTTGTGTTTAATGAGGCACAGAGCATATGTCAGAAGTATGGTGTCCAAAAGGCAGAAGCACTGAATAGTTTATCTGGCAAATGTGTTACACAAGGTTTGACCCTTAAATTGAGCACTGGGAGAGATAAATAGGGTAATCAAAAGCACTCCCTTACAGTCACATGAACTTGGAGCCATCTGGTCAAGGCAAAAATAAATCAGTAATGCAACTGGAAATTATCTGTAAAGACCTTTGGGGATTGGTTGAAGCATTACTATAGTCTCTTTCATATCAGAGAATAGGAAGACAAGAAAAGAAAAAAACAAACAAACAAAAAAATAAAAACCCAAACCAAGAAAACTCTGCTTGTAAAGATGATGAAAGTGACCCTAATTAACACAAAAGCCAAGAAACCAACAAGGTTCTGTTTCTTTCTTCTTCTTTTTTTTTTTTTTTTCCTTCTCTTTTCTCTTTTTTTCTTTAAGCTGGAAGGAAAGGTTTTGATCCAACAAGATGATCCACAATTCCAACAACAACAACAACAAAATATTCTTACGTTTTACTTTTTGTTGTTAGTTAACAAAGATATGTTCAATAGAGAAAACATTTCTTAGCTTAAGAGACATCAACAGATAAAAAGTTAGTTATCTTTCTATTCCTCTATTTTTTTTTTCACTAAAAATGTTGAGTTTCTGAAAAAATATGTCTTTGGATCTTGCTGAAGTTGATTATTCAAACAAATAAATAAGTCTCTGGTACAGGCTTTCAGCTTTTCTATGCTCAATTCCATGCTGAATTAAACTCTGTAAATCCTGCTGTTGACAGTGAGGATTGAAAAAAGGTTAAATGTTGTCTTTTTATTTTTTTCTTATCTATATTTCGTTTTCCCTTTCCACATCTGTACTTAGAAATACACCCTGCCCCCTGTAAGGAGCAGCAAACACACACTTCCTTATACAGATTAGAATGAGCATGTAGACAACCAGGAAACCTTTCTGTTCTTCCTTTGAATGAAAAACTGAAGAAAATACAACAGAGGCCTCTAGTCAGTGGGAATGTTTGCAGAAATTAAGTGAAAGGTTTTGTGACTGTCCTTGAAGTCATACCTTAATTAACTTACAGATAACAGTATTTTAATCAGGTGAGTGATTTTTTCTTTCTATCACTATGAATGTTTGGAGATATCAGCAGTTACAGACTTGATGCTAGATTCTAAACTTTCAGGATTTTGCATAGTTTAGCTTTTCAGCAGGATTGTGCTGCTGGAGAGAAAATGCCCTGTAAGGCTGATAGACTAAAAGAACCCTTCAGTCTGAAGATAAGTTATTTCTAAAAAGGTATATCTTCAATCCAGCTAGCTCAGGTATGGATAGTAGCACAGGCACAGCAGCCTACAGCTCACATTAGTCTCTCAAGAATATGCCCTCCAGCCCAGATGGGTTTTGTGATTCACACTGGTCTCCTCACTGTCTCAGCTGCAAAACTACGTCACCTCAGCAAATATGCTTAAAGCTGTCATGCCTATACTGGCTGTGGAGACTAAAGTGCAGACATCTTCTGAAAGACAGAGTATGTCCCAGTTTCCATTTTTAACTCTTTCTGGGACCTCCATGGTGGCTTAGTGTTAGTAACCCAACCACCTCTGTTGTTTACTGCACCATTTGTCTATGTATACTGCAGTTTCCTTGGATGGGGATTGTCTCAGACTTTGTTTCTGTACAGACCCTAGCACAGCTAGGCCTTTGTCTCCTTTGGATCTTTCTTAGATATTAAAATTGTGAGAATAAAACTATGAAAAAGAAAGTAAAACCTATGACCTTAAAAAAAATCATATATCCTTCCTTCACGTATAATGGACACTGGCTTCTACTGGGGATTTTCTTTCGATTACTCTGCAATACTTTATTCTTTTGAATAAGCCTATTATGTGAAGATTGAAACATTAGGATTAATTACACCAAATGCTGGTGTAAACCCTAATGAAAAACATACATCTCTCGCACAGCCTGAATTCCCTGGAGAAATCTTGAAAATATTGACTTTGACAGTTTTTGCTGTGTGACTGGTTGCATCAGTAGTATAAAACACTTTAATAAGTATCATTTTGTATATGTGTCTAAGTGTGCGTGTGTGTGTGTATGCATGTATGTATGCCTTCCCAGGTAAGACAAAAGGATTTGCTGAGGCTAAATTAGAGCTCATGTTTCCAAAAGGCTTGGCTTTTTCATCATGATGCTTTTGTCTCGATTATTTCTGGATTCAATCCCTCCCTCCTCCCATCCCCTTTCTCTTTTTACAATAAAGCCTGTGTTTGATCTCTGTGTAAATAAACCAAGCATCAGGAAGTAACTAATGGATCCATCATGGGAGCTTGAAAATAAAGTTGAAAAAATTGTTTACACAGTTCATTCACCTAGAGGGTCTGTGCATTTTGTTGCTGAAGGTTATGGAAATGTAGCTGGTGATAGACAAAACTTCATAGATTATAGCAGGAGATTTTCAAAGACACAAAGGGGAGAGAGGTGCCCTGTTCTCCTTGACTGTCAATGGGGGTTGAGTGCCTTATTTCCATTTGTGATTTTGAAACTCATTCTGTAGATTTAAGGCCTGAAGGAACCATTACATTCAACTTGCTTGATCTGCTGCATGAAACAGGCCAGAGGATTTCACCTAATAATGCCTGCCTAGAGGAGACAAATTGTGGTGGAACAAGACACCCTAGAGTGCTGCTCATGTTTCATACACAATCTTGTTAATTAGTAAACAAGCACAGTAAATGTATCTTCCTTTCCCATCCCACCCCCTGGCCCAAATAGTCTTTGCACTAATAGGTCCACTCCCCTTCATTGACCAGGTCACAATATCCGATAGCAAAATATCTTGATACCTGTTCATCTCACCTCACTAAATCAGCTATTTAGGTGTAAAAGGATCTATACATAGATCAGATAAGACTACAGTATTATCAGTTGGTTGAATCGTTCAGGCTTTCTTTTTCCTTACTTCCATTAATATCACATTCTGAATGGATGAAGTACCAAGAGGCACTAAAAAACATAACTCTGAATGTATACAACAAAGAACTGTAAAATAATATGTTTTCTAGCTTGGTATTCAGAGGTCCAGAGAGCAACAGAGAGGATAAAAGATGTGCTTGGAAAAGTTCAGTTCATTTTGTATGAACAGTATGCAAAATAACTCTCTGTCTACAATTTCATACCTCTGTTATCATCATGACATAGAAGTGCCTATATACTTAGAATGTTTTCTTTTCTGCATGATCAATTGATTTATGTATCCACCTATCTATCTACTATGACACTGATTGGTGTCACTATGTATACACACTACTGTTTATTTTTTTCATTTTAAAATATATTTCTGTTTTCCAGAATCTCTCTGTTCTATTTGGGTATATTCAAAGGCATTTTTCTCCTGCCTCATTAGAGAATAATTTCTGGAAAGGTACCATTCTTAAGACAAAGAGTAATACTCTGGAGTCTAAAAATGGGGAAGAGGAAAACAAGCTGACTTATGGTAAGGGATACAGTACTTGAAAATATACCCCAGGGTGAAATAAATATTACAATACACAATAATATCCTTGCTTTGCCTTGATGTGCATTACAGTAATATTATGAATCTCTCTGTATAGTTCTGTAGTCCTTGCAGAATCCTGCAACAGATGGGTTCCCATAGGCCTTGAAACCCTCAAAATGGGACAATCTCTGCCCTGGGAATGGGTGGGAAAGGAAATAGAGTATCAGTAGCAGTTTAAGGTCACTCTGGGAAAAAAAAAAAAAAAAAAAAAAAGTAGACCTAGGAGGGTAGTGTAGATCTTCTAAACTCCAATCGCATTGATTAGATTAGTTATGATATTTTACTCATGAGGCTGTTCTTCAGACCATCAAGCATGTGCAAAAGATGCATGAAAGAAGTTTTCAAAGACAGAAATATGGCCAAACATCAGGCTAGCTGTTGACACAGTTGTCTTGTCTAATAACAGCTAATGAATGCTGAGAGTGTGTGGGGCTGGGGGATGGTAAAGGAAAGGGAAGAGAGGGAGCTACGTTATGAGAAGGAAGGACTTTCATGGGAGCAATATGTCTTACAATCTAATTGCTCTGTGTTTTATAGAACTTGATCATTAGGGTATCCTGCTTATGGTACCGCAGAGATGTAATGGTGAAATAAAGCAAGAGGCTATTAAACAGAAAGTTTAAATATAGCTACAGGGACAGATACTTCATGACAACTTGACAGATGTCTTGGAGTGATCACTGGTTCCTTCATCACTAATTACAAAATCATTTGTCTTAAGGAAAGGACAAAAGAGAAGTAATTATGAAAAACATGATTCTTAGGGGATAAAAAAGATAACATCAGTTTAAAACATTGAAGCGATCATAACCATTTAGAATCATTATTAGTTTGCTTGAGCCAATGACAGCTTGGTTTTCGAAGCCAGTGGGAACAGAGCTTCCTATGCCGAAGAGAAGAAAACATTCAATTTCTTGTTATGCTAAACTTATCCTCAGACTCCAGAGATTTCTTTGATGAACAGTTCATTAAAATTTCCGACCGCAGATGAATTTGAGCTAAAATACACAAATGTTTTAATTATACATTCCTTTTTAATTACACTAATGACTTGTAATGTGTTTATGTTGGTTTAGAGTTTAATTTCTTCTCTTAGATTAGGTGGTTGACTTAAGGATTGCGCTTTTCAGTAAAATACCATGATTCATCAATGTTTGATCATGAGTTAATCCAAAAATATTAAAGCATTGCAATCCTTGGAGGAATAGTAATGCACACACATACACAAACACAATTGCATTTTCATTTCTTGTGCTTAGGGGTAGCTAAACCTTTGCAACTTTGCACAACAAGGCAGAAGCGTCAGGAGACAGAAGCAACACTCAGAGATCTGCTGCTGTTAAGACTGCAGTTGTGAGAGGCACGGGGATGCAGAAAACCAGTACCTGTATGAGTCAAGGTTGGTTGGATGATTGGTACTCAGAAAGGAATGCAACGGAGAGGGAAAAGATTTGCCTATTACACTGTTTTGGGCAATTGTTGTTTCTTAATCACAGCCAGTCTCTGCATTGCATATAGAGTACAAGAATGACCTATAGGTGCTTGCTAAGAGATTTATGATGTTTAAAGTTAGGAATCTAATCTAAACTCTTTGTGCGGGCTTCTGCTAGTCACTGGAAACACATGGCACCTGCAGAGAGCTGTTCCCATCTATTTTAGACATCGGTATAAATCATGGTTAATCTGCCATAGACAAGCATTTTATCTCATGTCTATAGAAGATGACTAAATTACTGGTTTAGAGAACGTGCCCCACATGTGGGTGACTAAAGTTAGGTAATGCAATCCTAACTTCAGCTGGACTTGATGAATGCCTAACATGAAATGGGGCCAAAATATGAACCTATATTAAAGCACTGGAGACAAAGAATATATCAGAAACAGATCTCTTGGGTTACAGTTCTAATATATAATATATATAATCGGAGTGGAAAATGGCATGACTGGATCCTTACAGGCCAGGGTTCCCTGTCAGTGTGGTGCTGGAGTGTAGTGCTTTGCACCTTTAAGGACCAACTCCTTCACATACCTGCTACCTGTTTCTCATTCCACTCTTCTCCATTACTTTTTCATTACATATTTTTGCCATGTACTGCCTACCTCTAGTCCTTGTCTGTCTATGGCTTATCTGTTTGTGAAACTTCATGAAGTCTGGCAATTCAAGGAAATGCATGATGAGTTTTGGGAAGGAAATGAAAAAGTGTTACTTTCTAAGAAAGGGTTAGGGCAGGAAAGGTAGGGAAATTGCTGCCTGCCATTAAGGCCAAGTGACTGAATCAGATACGACGCTGAGTTAGGATGAGGAGAAAACATATGGAACATGGGCAAGCCCACTGGAATATATGGATGGTCCTTTGACAAATGGAAAATACATACATCTCTACAACCGTGTCTGGCTGGGTTTATGGGAAAACTGGACCATGTTTAACTTCACCAGTACATGTATCACTTCACCAATACATTGTTTTGATTCATCCATACATGCTTTCACTTCACTGATACATTGCATCCACTCCCGATACTTCAGAGAAGGACTATGGCCAGAGTTCTCTTAGTTCTGGGGCGATTGTACTGGCTAAGTATCTACATCAAAAAACAGGTTGCCAAATTTAGGTAGTAGTTGGGCCCACTGGCTCAGCAAGCTTTCACCATCTCAGATATTACAACCTCCTCAAACAGTGTTCACTGTTGTTGGGGACTTCTTTTAAACAAGTCTGTCTCCTTGTCCTCTTTCGAATCCTCCTTTATTCTTCTTCCTTGGCTTCAAGGCCAATAAATAAATAAATAAGCATGACAATAGTCACACTGCCCAAGGGCTGCAAGTATATTGCCCATTATGGAAATTGCTATTCTCTCATCATTTTCTTACACTTTGCTTGTCTGTCTGCTGTCTGTAATATCTCACAAACTCTTTGAGACAAGAAGACATATTTCTTTTTTTGTGAATATACAGTCCTCAGGGTGATAGGAATCTTGCCCATGGCTATTGATCATAATTACTTTATTTAAATAATAAAGGCATGGTCTGGTCAAATCTGGGATGGGCTGATTTCTAACTGCTTTGATGAGTATCCTTCAAAATCAAGCAGTGGTTCTGAGCAGCAGCAAAAGCTGCCATCACCCAGGTTTCCTATCTGCCACACATTTTAAGCAAAAGAGAACATAAAAGTGATTCAGAAGACACTGGGGGAGGAAAAGAAAAAAAAAAAAAAATGTTCTAGCAGAGACTGGCTTCATATAGGAGGAATTTTTTAGTGTCCTGCCTTATAAGACGTCTATCATACTTTCTGTAATTCAACTGTATGGGGTTCTCTTCTGTCCACAAAACCCATGCCACTCACTAGCAACTAAGAAAACAGCTGATGTGCTTATGTGCTTGCATGAGATCTGCCTGGCACTTGGAGGTGCAGCAGCACAGATCCCACTAGAGAATATCACATTCCCCTTTCACCAAGATAGAATGAGGCCTGTTAATTAGAGAAAAATCTCACAGCTGAATTAGTAACGTGATCAGGTGCTTATACCGAGAGAGTGTGTAGTTGTGGAAGATGAAATTGGCTACCTGCCTTGTTTCAGTGGATGGGATTCAGCTCACTAAATGTGGACATTGCAGAAGTTCCTATTAAAACTCTATCTTCACTGATTGTCACTAGAAGAATTAGTGCTAGGGTGCAGTTCATTTATCTCAGAATAGATCTGTAAAATGGGTCAAATAAATTATTCCTGAAAAAGATCTCTTATCTCTGGGATCAACTAGGTCCATACTGAAGATAACTGAAGCTAGATGAGATGAGAGCCACCCAAAATATTGTACTGTTGTCAGATGATAAAACCAAAAGGTATCTCTCTCCATTTGTGTTATAATCATCATTGATAATTATGGCAATTTCAGAGATTTACATCAGGCTAGTGGTGGATGGTTTAAAACCAGAAAGGGATGATGATACAGGGGTTACTGCATTAGATATGGCTTCAGGCTTTAGAGGTCAACAGACAGACAGACTCAGTTTGCTCTGCTGGCTCTTCAAGTCGGCCAGACTTCATCTCAGCGAGTGCTCAGCCATGATGAGGATTTGCATTTCCTAACTCAAGCACAACACTGAGCTAACATAACTAGATTATGTTAAAAACTTCAATTTTTAAAAAGGACAGATAAAAAACTTACATCTTAAAAAAAAAAAAAAATACTACAAGTCTTCCTCTGTCCTGCCCTGTAGAAAGTGCTCCTACTCCTTCCCCTGCTTTGGATTTCTTGTGGGATATTGACAAACCACTTCATATCTGCATACCCTAGCAGCTCCATCTATGAGCTAGGCTGTCAGTGCTTCTTCACAGCAATATTGTGAAGAGAAATACATTCAAGACCTTGAGTTTCCTGCAAGCTTTAGACATGAAATCTGTATGACTAGACTAGAAACACACACTAAATGGCAGGTCTTGTATGACTTTACGTTTCATATGACGCCTAATCAGGATGGAGGAAACAGCTGTTGAACTCAGTTGAATTTAAAGTTACTAGTCAGGCAGCTGTTTTACACTGTTCTATATGATTTACTTATTTTTTACATTTACTTTTTCCTCCTTCTTACTCCTCTTTTAGGTGGGTTATTGGGTTGCTTTCTGTGAAGGAAGATAAAAGTGTGCTTCAGCATGTATATGAAGCATAGCATTCTAATCCCCACTGTCACCTTTCCACGAAGCTACAGTAAGATAAATAGAGCAATATCCATATTTTACAGTCTATAAAATCCAGATCCTCTTTAAAAAATACCTTATGTGTAATGCATACATTTGCTAGCTTATTTATCAACATACATTTATGCAAAATGTATATAGATACGACATTTTGTTTTAGGGCTAAACCAATATTTACTTGTGGAAAGCACTCAAGTGTATGTCTGCAGAATAGAGGAGAGCCTGAAAAGGTTCAGATGTTCAGGAAACAGTGAACAATAAAACCACAACATATCAATCTTGTAATTAACCCCACATCTCACTGAGAATAATAAGGGTTGGATTGTGGTTGGAAATGCCCAGCTTGCAGGAGGGCATCTGCTGAAGGTCTTGGGAGGGGGGAAAAAAAAGAGAGAGCTGACCACTGATGAAAGGCATTTCACATTTCCTTTCTTTTGTTGTGATGTTTTATGATAGTTAATGCATTTTGGGGTGCAGTAGAGCGGGACTAAAACAATAATTTTTTTCACAATGAGAACAATCAGACATTGGAATTAGCTCCCCAGGAAGTGGTGGATTCTCCAACATTGGGCACTTTTAAGATTCAGCTGGACAGGGTGCTGCGACGTCTTGTCTAGACAGTGCTTTTGCCAAGAAAGGTTGGACAGGATGATCCTTGAGGTCCCTTCCAACCTGGTATTCTATGATTCTATGGTTCAATAAAGTCCTGTATCTTCATTCAGATTGGGTACTAAGATTGTATTAGAATGGTATTCTTTTTGAAATATTTTTAATACATCAGGGTTCCTTAGAGACTGCTGGCCCTTTCAGCTCTGCTAAAGAGCTCAAGTAGGTCTCAACTCCCCCCACACACAAAACGCAAAAACAAAGCTCCCAGCTGCTTCTCTCCTGCTGCCCCCAGTTCCAGGCAATGTAGATTTTTAGACATAATGCAGGAACTGAGAAATGGGAGCTGGTAATGAGAGGCTTTAGATTAAGCCTGGACCTAAATATATGAAGCTATTGGTCATTAGGCATGGCTTCAAAGTTCATGTTATGAGTCAGCTTTTCACTAGAATTTTTGAGAACAGAATTTGAGTTTGAATTTGACTTAAAAATAAAAAAAAAAAAGAAAAAAGAAAAATAGAGGAAAAAACAGAATCTAGGATAAGAATCTTTGACATTAACAAATTTTTTTTTTTTTTTTTTCCCATTATTCTTTCTTGATACTTTCTTTCTGGTGCCCGTTGCACCAACTACAAGAACTATGAGTGAAGAAAAAATACACATGTCCAAAATCAACTTTGTTCTCCCTATCATTGATATGGTATACTTACTATACTAACTTTTACATTGCTAAGATCACTTTATGTGACTCATCTCTACTGGTTTTATGAAAGCTGCGGGGAAGAGTTTTAGAATTCTTGGAAGAGCTCAGAACTGTGGTATCTTCTATTGAATTTTTTGGGGGTGAGTTTCACAATTGCACTACACAAAAGATTTCCAGCAATTCTCAAGACTTTTGTGATGTCATGGGAACTGGGAGTCATTTATTGATATTATTGTCCTATTTTTCTCCCTTCTGGGAATTGCACCAATCAGTTCTGGGGTCCTGTCAATGGGGGGAAAAAAAAAAAAAAAATCAATTTGTATAGCTTCTCTAATGATAGTGAAATGCTTCCCTTACTTTCCACATATTTTCCTCTCCTCATCCTCTCTGCTTCTGATATTTCTGTGTACTGTCTCAACTGTCTCGATAAGTAGAGGCACTGAGCTGAATGTTCCCCATAGTACAGGAAGACATTGATTTGGAGACCCATGGATTTAAAGAGCTTCTTTGTGAATTGGCAACAGCATGCATGTAATTTTCAAGGATTCTGGAAGTAGGTGGTATATGCAAGTGATTTATAAATTGGACCCTTAATCTCTAAGTTGATTGTACTAAACACCAGATTAGGTTGATTGTTATTTTGAATTAGTCTTGTTATGTGATTATAGCGGGGCTTAAGGATTCACATTAAAATAACTTCAGCTTAGAAAGGATTCTGTATCACACAGGAACAATAGAACCTCTCAACTAGTTCAAATTTGGGTTTATTCTGTAACCCTGTATTCTCATTGTCAGTGTTACAAATTCTTCTTTGAGACTATATATTTTGTTTAGGCACTAATGTTTGGACTTTCATCTGCACTGAACACTACTGCAGACAGTTCTTCATCATTCATATCCCACTGCATCATGCAAATTGCTTGGCTCCCAGGATATTCTGCATTTGTCACCATGACATACTAGACAGACAGACAATTAAATAATGAAAAACTTTAACTCAACTTCCCAAACTGTACTTTGGAATTAAAGGGTAAAGTGGAGAAAGAGAAGTCTATGGATTTTGGGGGTTTTATCTAAATTCAGGATATTCCCTTGTAATTTGTTAGTGCTAAAATGCCTGTAGACACAGGCAAAAAGAAAACCACAGCAAAAATCTGTCTTGCCAATTAAAACACCCCTGAAGCATAGCCAGTAGGTAAGATATTTAACAAACATTAAAGAAATTGCAAAAGATGTATTTCTCAGATAAACTCCCCCAAAGAACTCTGAAGTTTCAAAATTGTTTTCTGGAAGTCAGACATCAGACACAAACTCGGGAGTTTCAAGGAGGTGTCTGGGCAATTATTTGCACTTACACCAAATATGCTGCCTCACAGATCATTATGCTCACCAGTCTCAGTGCCCTGAGTGCACTCCCCTCTCCTTTTAGTTTGGCTGCCTATGCTTAAGGCCAGGTCTCTGATATGGCTCAGGTGCCTAATGTCAGTTCAGACTGTTGTGAAAAAAGAGTTGGGTGAAGCATCAGCGGAGACGCCCTGCTCTTGGGAGCTGCTTTTAATCTAAGGCTCTCGACCTTGGTCTGAGCTGTCTGAGCTATGGTGCACTGTTGCAGCCATGCCCTTGCCCGGTTGTGTACCCCATTAATACAGGCCCTTGCCTGGATGCTGACCTAGAAACTTGACTTCACAGATTGATGGCAGACATAACTCATTGTGCTGTACTTTCATGGCAATCATGGGACACCGTTTTGACCCAGGTCACTGTCTCCAGATCTGATCCTGGCCCTGGATTGCTTATTCCCCTTGGATTTGTGTCACCACTAGGAACCTGTTTGGTGACCACTGGATGGTCACCTCAGCCTGGTTACCCTCCATGGACCCTCTCTGCTCTCCCTGACTGGGTACTGTGGGACTGTGCCCTTTGTCGGTGATGCCAGTGCCCTGTCTGACTTGCCATCATATCTGAGATTAAATAACCCCACGCAACAGTACAGGTTAGGTGCTGACTAGATAAAAAGCTTTGCAGAATCTGAGGGTTCTTGGTGGGTAAAAAGTTGAACACAAGCTGGTAGTGTGCCATTGCGCAGATGAAACTGACTGCATACTGGGTTTCATTAGCAAGAGTGCAGCTTGCAGTCCTGAGGAGGTGATCATTTCCCTCCATTTGGCACATGAGAGACCTCTCTTGGAGTACTGCTCCCCCATACAAGAAAGACACTGACATAGTGGAGTGAGTCCAGCAGAGCAGCTCCAGGATGGTTAGGCAACTGCAGCATACCATGTATGACATGCGTCTGGTCAACCTGTAGAAAAGAAGGCTCAGGGAGATCTTAGGGTTGTCCTTGGAGGTACAAAACAAAAGGCAACAAGCACAAGTTGTAACATAGGAAACTCTAATTGGATATAAGGAAGGAAAATGTTACTATGAAAGCGGTCAAACACTGAATCAGGGTGGCTGTGGAATATCAGTCCTTTGAGATATTCAGTACTTACCTATATATACCTTGAGCAACCTGATCCAGTTGACCTGCTTTGAACAGGAGGTTGGACTAGATGACTATTGGAGGTTCCCTCCAAACTAGTCTATCATTCTCAAAGAAGAGAACTTCATGGCCAGCTAAGATTACATACTTATCAAGATCACTTGCTCAGAATTTTGTGGTGACCAATGAAATCACAGTTAGGTTTGTCTAGAGAAGGACATGTATGAACATCACGAACTGCTGTCTGGGTGAAAATCTCTCTAAGTGGCCTCAAGTGACTTAACCTGGTTTCTTTTGCAAGCACAACTGATTGAAGATAACCTAAGTTATAAGCCAGGACATTCACAAAGGTATTTAAACCATTCCCTTCAAGTTCATGTTTCAGTTAATTCTGATTAACACTCTCAAACTTTCCCTGATTAACTAAAGACCTCTCGTGGGACAGGTAAGATGCACACTTGAACCCTGCACTTTTACTTCTTGAGAGAGTGCTATAATTATTGACCTCCTCTGCTGCTCAAGGCCCAGAATGTGAATGATTCTGGCTGTTATGCCCAAAGTTAAAACCACACAGATGTAGAACACACAGACTCAGCCTTTCTGGGATTTCAGAACTTCATCTTTTGCAGGATGGAGATTTTTCACAAGTCTTTAGGCATCTGTCAGGTACCATTGTAACTTTGCATTTCAAAATTCAGATGGATTTAATTCATCTGTCTTCTGAATTAAGTGACTAGAAATTAAGTATTCTGTAGACTTGAAATTAAGTACCCTGTACTGCCTTCTCAGATTTCAGCACCTAAACTGACTTTTGGAACACCTTCTCTTTTAGGTAGCATAGCTAATCTACAATAAAAGATGATAAGTACAGCTCCATATTTTGACACAAACACTAACTTCTGAAACATAACACCTTCTTTCTCCTTAAAGGTAGGAACAAACTCACAAACTTTTATTTAAAAATAAAGGAGTTTGAGTCTTAATTTTCAAATAAAAGCATAGAAAATCCAAGATTTCCTGTAGTAAGAGGCTATTTCTGCCATCCCTTCTATGTTTTAAAGAACGTGGACTTCAGCTGTTTTTGTGTTGGGTGTAAATTAACTGCCAGCTGGATTCAGGGAGAGCATTTTCCTTACTGCAATATTGCTCAATTAGATGACATGCTGCAACTGCAATTAAAAAGTCAACACTTGCCACAACACAATATGAAAGATATGGCATAGAAAAATAAAGCAGTACATCAGATATGATGGTTTAGTGACTGTAACTGATAGCATTTTAATGACTTTTACATTGTGTTTTTAAACCTTCACTGGAAATATTTAGTAGAGCTAGCTGAAACAAGGCCAGGTGGGATGGGGCTTTGAGCAACCTGGTCTAGTGGAAGGTGTCCCTGCCCATGGCAGGGCGGTTGGAACTAGATGATCATTAAGGTCCCTTCCAACCCAAACCATTCTATGATTCTATGATGATATGAAACTAGCAGTCACAGTTCCACAGATATTATGTTTTTCTGACTTATTCATTTAGCTGTATAATTATTGTTCAGTGTTGGATCTGAAGTCAACCCATAAGATTTCAAAATGGCCTGCAGGATGATGACTTTTGGGACAAAAACAATTAAAAAAAGAGTTAAACTGAACTCTTTATGTTGAGATATCAAGATGTTTCATTTTGCTTGTGATGTTATGTCTATAATGTATTTTTAATATGTGCTGTAAGAGAAATAAAATCTGAAGAAAATACATAACCTAAACTTCCCGTTCTGGGACTGAAACTAGTTTATATGGAGATAAAAATATTTCCCCTACAAAGCCAAAATTTCATCAGACCTGATATTGTTCCATGGGAAATTTTTATGCCTGATAAAGGAAAATATTTAACTTATTCTGAAAACTCTAATTTAATTATACCCTCTGTAGGAGGCAGAGAGGTGTATCACCTTTTTTTTTTTTTTTTTTTTTTTTTTTTTTTTTTTTTTTTTAATGGTAGTTCCTATGTTTGTTTTTAAGTCATTATGTGACAAGGTAAATTCTGTAAAGACTATTTCACTTCACCATATATAAGCCCTTTTGTAAATAGGTCTATCTAATCTCGCAAGCTTCAGGACAGTTTCCATTGTCTCTTTTCCCTAGCTACAATTAATTACAAAATATGGCAACTACCAAGCCTCATTTTTCATTATTTATTATGTCCAAACACAGTGGTGCATTCTACATGCATTTTCAGGCATCCAGCCACAGAGATTTATGAGTCAGTACAGCCCTATTTATGGGTGGAGTTTGGCTCAGGAGATATTCAGGATAATGAATGAGTTGCTACGTTTGGCATCAGCCGGATATTGGGACAATGTTGCAGAAAAGGAAGAAGAAAAAGAAGAAAAAAAAAAAAAATCAACACCTGCTCAGTGATCAAACATAGGACTAAATCCTGAAGACCTTCTTTCTTTTCTTTTTCCGATTGTTTCATTTTTCCTCAGACACAAGCCTTCGGGAATACTGGGCTTTTCTGCTTGCTTGTTTGTTTTTCAGGATGAATGAAAAGTGAATCAGAGCTCAGATTTATCTTATTATGCTATGATTTCTGACCATAAGATACAGACCAGTGCTATGCTTCCTGGAAAGGACTAGGAGTTAAGCCTCTTAGATTTTATCTTTTTCTCCACAAATGATTGGTGAATGTTTCAGAGCCTCAGTTTTCCTTGACTAAAGTGGATTCTTACTGTATGTGCAACATAAGACTATTTATTGTGCTTGATTAGTTGGAATTTGAAAATAGCAATAAGCAACTTAGATTAAAATATGATTATCAACTGCTAGGTAGCTTCTAGCTGTCAAACTGTTACTTTGCATTACTCAAAAAGTGGCTACATTTCCAATTAACTTCTTCAGGTCCCTCTTATTTCCTGCTTTCTATTGCTATCTGCTCCACATCTTGGATGCTTCATGAGCGTAGTACCCTTTAGGGTGTCTTGGATTTCCGCCTGTCACAAATGTGTGGCATAGAATGACAGCACACAGCAAAAATCTGAGCATATGGGACACAAAACAGTATATAACATATGCATTAAAATCTTAGGCTCCTGTCTTAAACATAGGAGGATCAACTCATCAAGTCCACTTCCCAGAAATGCTTCCAGTGAAAAGTGAAGTAGGAATTAGAATTGTGACTGGAAGGGCAAAATAATACAATAAATTACTATCTTCCTATCGGGAATACTATTTCCTAGTACTGGCCTCAGAACTGAAGTTTTTGGTGCTCTGGTCAAAAAAGAGTTTGGGTAGTTCTAGGTCAGTATTTTAACATGCCACGGTCATTTTCTCTGATCCTTCCAGGAGCAATTTTTAAAGGGTGCTGGTGGAATTATCCTTCATAGCCTCACAACAACCTAACTATTCCTGTAACAGACCTCTATTGCTTCACCTGTTTGGGAACACTAGTTATGCAGTTCCTAACCCAGGGGTAAGTTTCCACTACAAAGTTTGTCTGTACCTGGACAGGGTATGAGTCAACCCATGGCCTTAAAGAGCTTTATATGAATTTAAAGTAGGAATTAATAAGCAGGTATAGCAAATAGAAAAAAAAAAAAAGAATTAAAATAAATATTAGAAATAGTGCTAGGCACAAGCAAAAAAAATAGTCACAGACAGCAAGGGAAAACCTCACTGGGGTGATTTATGAATCTCATCATTGTCCCTCCATCTCTATCAACCCTACTCTTCTGCCACCATAGTAGAGTAGGGAGAAGGGAGGATGAGCCTGCTGCTCTGCCCTCCAACTCACAGTTCCATGCTTGGCTTAAAGAAACACTCCAGGCATTCACAGTTCACTGTGGCAACTCCTGTGAAACCCACAGTGGCTCTTGGTACAGCCAAGAGTGACCATATTGTCTGACTTCACTCCAGGAGGGACAATCATCTGGTGGAAAGGTAGTAAAGAGCTGGAGGGGAGTAATACTTTAACCCCTTCTGCTATTCAGTCCATGACTTTAACTCTGATCTCTTTGTTTAAAAAGGAAGACACTGACTGAGGCTCTTAGTTGAGCTGCCTGAAGACACACAATGTCAATATACTTTCCCCCTTCAGTTTCCTTCCCGCTGGACAGGGAGACTTGCAAAACCCTGCAAGTCAATTAAGCGCCAAACTGCTTTTGATTTAAAAAGCAGTCCCATACCCAACACTTTTTCCTTCTTCTCCAAGTCACACAGGACACCCTGCTTAATTTTTTAGAAGTCTTTAGATAACATTGAAAATCAAAGTAGCTAATTAAATTTGATTATAGGTCCACATGGTGGACAGAGGGGTAGATAGATAGGGTGGACCCTAGTACAGATGTGTTGACATCAATAGGAAATCAGGGCTCCTAGTTTGTCTCCTTTGTTCCTTCAAAATTAGTGAATGCCAAGAATTAGTGAATAGTCGGCAGGGGAAAAGAGAGAAAATAAATCCCCTGGCTACAGACCTTGTGAAATGCAAGCACGTTCCACACTTCTGTTTCTTAATAAAATACACACCAGTCCCCAGGAGACATTGGTAGGGAGCTGGGAAGAGAGTAATTTTTAATGGGTTCATTTCATTTATGAATGGAACGCTTTCACCATTCTTCCTCCCTCCCTCTTTTTGACAAAACCCTCAGCTTCTTGAGATGTGAAATAGGTGAAAGAAAATACAGTTTGGGACCATTAATTATGCTTTCTTATTGAGTATATAAATTTGATGTCAAGCAGGCCAGGCTGAATGGTATATATTTATTTCAAAAATATCATCTCTGTGAGGCATTGCTGCATCATCTTATTGATTTAGGTATTTTTGTTATTGTGCTTGATGCTTTTATGAAAGGCAGGCTATTAACAAACTAAATTGAAAAACTAGTGAGTCAGACTTTTCTTAGATGATCCTGAGTGCTACTTGCATGCAGCTTTAAATTGGAAAATGCTGTAAAAGACTTATTTTTTTAATGGGGCAGTCTCCTCTTTGCAATCCATAAACCTTATTTGTTGCAAAAAGAAAAAAAAAAAAAAGAAAGAAAGAAAAAACAAGATAGAATTCTCATGCTCCACTGCAAGTTTCCTATTTTCCTCTCCTATCTATAAAAATGTTAATCTTTTCGTTTCAAAGGGTCACTATTTTTGACCTTGTTGGACGCTTGTATTAAAATCCTGTGTAAAACAAGGTCCTCTTAAAAGAGCAACATAGAATATTTTGTGCTCATGCAAACAGGAGCTGTTTACTGCTTTCCTTTCAAACACAACTGTACACAGTTGTGGAGGGTGGGTGGATTGGGGTCAGAGGAACCAAAGGAATGAGACTGAGTCTTTTTGGTGCTGCCTGGGGCTCCTCCCTTCCTTTCTCCCTCACCCTCTCCCTCTTACTGCTCACAGGTTTTATTCTGAGTTTCATGAGTAAAGAAAGGCAAAAATCTAAAAGGAAAATTAATCAAAACCCTAAAATTCCACTTGGTTACATTGGGAAACCATAAATCACCACATGGAAGTAGGTCACCTGAAAGGCTTGGGAACCTTAGTAAACATTGAAGGTCCTGATCTTGTTGTCCTTTCTTGTGTGACAAAGACAAATTGGTCAACAGTGCAGCTGTATTGACTCCATCAGTCTGTTAGCATGAGTCATGAGCAATGAGGGGTGGTCCTTGGCTTTGGAACATCATTGCAGCTCAAAAAATCAAGGTTAATTTTCTATCCCAGGCTGAAGCACAACTGGAGTAATTTTTGTCTTCCCCCCCCCCCCCCCCCACTTGGTGATACAAGTGCAGTTGAACTGGCTTACTGGGTCAGATTGAAGTTCTGTCCGTGACAGAAAACAATAAAGGATACCTAAGAAAGAGTATAACAAGTCAGGTAGTGACTGATACTTCTTCCACATACTCTCTAGACCTTAATAAGTTGCACAGTCAAATATGGAATCTCCATATTTCATAGTCTTCAGTAGATTTTTCTTCCAGTATTTTTCCCTGTTGTCTTCTGAAGTCATGAAAACTTTCAATGTCCACAATATTTTGTGGTATTAAGTCCCAGAGTATAACTCTGCACTGTAGGAGGAACCAGTCTCTTGTCTATGTTTTGAATCCCTGTGCTCCAGCTATGATTCTCAATTGGTGTCAGCTTTGAGAAGAACCAAGAAGCAAAAAGCACTTTTGCCCTAAGTCTCAAAATGAGAAATTTGATGAGGTTCACAGAAAATGTCATGACTGTTTGCAGATTTTGACTGCTAACTACCAGCTTGGATCAAAACAGCAAATACTGAAAAACATAAAAATATTTAAAAAAAAACAACCAGTATCAGAAAATGGAATATCGGAAATTTCAGAAGGCATGCTGGCCTTATTTTAAGATTCCTTGCAAAAATTTGTAGATTGTTCAGTGATCACCTCAGCAAAGTTACTTTTAAAGGTTCTCAGATTCTGCCTAAATCAAGCATATATCGAATCACCAGCTATTTGGGCTGGATTTTTACCTGCACTTCAGATGTAAGATCAGATATGGAACAAACCTAAGCGCTGAACCTTGGCCACAGGCTTGAATTCTACCCAGATGCCTTATGGTACCCTCATGCACATGCTATCCTGATGAATCATCTCACCATTGGCAGCCTTTTAACTTTTATTTTACTTTGAAGTTTCTAATGGCAGTACACCTTGAAGATATTTATTCCAGTCTTTTAGTACAGGACAGAGAGGCTTGAATTTTCTATTTGCTTGTTTCAAGTCCTCACTGATAATCAAGATAGCATAACAAAAGGAGAATTGTATTTGTGATTTCAATTAGTGTAAACCTCAGATGGACGAGAAATGTTTTCTGTCTCAGGAAGGTGACTTAACCCAGTGTTTAGTGTGTGCTTTACCTCTCAGTACTAGTGGCTTTGGTAGTCGTAAATCTGATCCCCAGTGACATGTAAACTCATACTTGTTGCATCGGTACTACTGTGATGTCTTTGTAAATTGTAAACAGAACATCAAATTAAACTTTCTTCCTGCTCTCCCTTTTTCCCAAGGTAAATAGAAAACTTGCAAGGAAGGAGGTAATGTACACAAGGAGGACTGTCATTAGCTGGCAGCTATCAGAGCACTCCAGCTGCAGTCAGACCCACCTATCTTACGCTGAAGGAGGGGAATGCTTATTGCACCACCAGCTCTGGGCAGCTAGTGGACCCATCACCTCCTGACTGCGGGGGATGATCATTGATAATATCGGCCCCATTACACAGACAGACAAGCTGATAGCAAGAACAGTCAGGATTTAGAAATCTGGCTGGTTTCCAGGTAAACAGGATCTCGAGAGTGGTTCATTTCTGCTGATTTCCCAGGGCCTATATTGAAATGCTGTGAGAACATGTGATTTTTACAAAAAGAGGCAGAAAGAAAGGTAGGCAATACTATTTTTGTCCTCCTCTCACCATCTTGTCTCCTTAGCACAAGACTTTGTGATTTCGTAGTCCTCTGTTCAAAACTGCAGGTTTTCTGATCCTCTGGTTGGAATAATATGTTGGCCTAACCTGAAAAAAACAATAGATAGTAGGAATAACAGCACTAAAAAATGCTGCAATGAAGAACCTGAATCTGAGAAACAGAAACCCTGGCTCTTTAGCTGTTAAATAAATAAAAAATAGACTCCTTTGGTTTTAACATGCCCATGTCAACCTTTTAAGGAAAACCTAGCAAAAGAAGAAAAGGGTCAACCCAAAAGAAGACAAATGAGATGCACTTCAACTTTTTAGGTAGATAGATACAGGCCAGAATAGTTTCATGCGTAGAGTATGGACATTTCAGAAACATTTGTTTTCCAACAAGTATTGAAACACAGCAAAGGGTAATCATAAACACACCTTTTAAATTTGGTCTCAAGCTCCTTCTGGGATGCAAGGGATTCAGGGTTGTTGCTTCCATATCAAAAACCCTCCAGAACGCCCAGAAAGCACAAAACCTATCTCTGGCTCAGCCCTCTCGTCTCCCTCCTGACAGATCACACCCTCTCAGCCTCGACAAGCAACATCAGAGTCTGAAGTTAGTTCCCCTCACTAACAGAGGCTCTGCCAGGGGTTATGCTGTGGCAGCAGCAAGCTGGTTTTCAGAGCAGGGAAGGCGAGGAAAAATGAAGCTTGATGCCAGCACAGTGGGGTATATAGTGTCCCTGTGTGTCTTTAAAGAGGCACCATCAACTTAAAAATCACTCTTCTGTCTGAAGTTTCCTTATCACACCTGCTGTTGCAAGTAGCACTGTCAAGTACCGTAGCTGAAAGAGAGCATATATGTGGAGTTTTCTGGTGTATTTTTGTTTATTTGTTTGTTTGATTAGTGTCAGTTTGCTCCTTTCTTTCATTATCAGTGTCAGGTCTATAAGCTGCTTAATTATGCCTCTGGCACAGTCCAATCAGTCGTCAGTCTGTGTGGGTTTTCATCTCAATGGAAGAGATGTTTTTGTGTATGACTGTGGGTGAAGGGAGGGGTGAGAAGGAGAGAGAGAACGTAATTCAAGAAAAAGTGAAGAGAAAGTAAAAATAACAGTCATCTTCTAAAAATTAACTGGATACACCGAGAGCACCTTTTTTAAGCACAAAATGCAGACGAAAAGGCACACAGTGAGTCAGTAGCAGACTCAGGAGAATAATCTGTCAAGAGCTAGTGCACTGAAGAAGTAGCTTTTGCTTCCGACTACCAGCATGCAGGTTACCTTTTTCTTCTGTAAGGTAGTATTTAGGAGCCAATTCTTCCACAAAATAATACTAAGCTGTTTTATACAAGGGGAGGTTTTTCTTGCTAGTAAATGGAAATTGGAGCCCGGCTGTAGTAGAGCTCTTTTTTGACCTATAGCACTGTATTAGGGGAATTATACTGTACAAGTAAAAAGAGAAGAAATAGCTTAAATGGCAGCCTACCCCCCAAGGGGAACCTGACTTCAGTAGTAAACTTTAACTCAATTTCAGCTCCTCTGAGGTCAAATCTACTCCAATTTTGCTGGGTTTCTTGTTTCCTTTTTTTTCCCTTTCGTTTTTCTTTGGTTTTTTTTGTTGTTTTTGTTTTTGTTTTACTTTCCTACTGACATTTATTTTGAATGGCATCTTTACATCTTGTTTAATTTTTTTTTTTTTCCTATCATTAAAGAAAAAAAAGATCTCTTTTCACCCTCCCCTTCTGCTTGAAGATGAAAGCTATGGGCTTCACTAGCCCTAGAAGGGAAATAATAATAATAATAACATCTTCCATTTAAATAGTGCCTTTCATCCTAAAGCAGATTACGTCGGGCCAATTTGTGCTTTCAGTTACATGGCTATGCATCCAGAATAATTCTGTCAGAATCAATAGCGTCTCCCTGGACTTATCCCAGAATTAATTTCTATAAGATTTAGGTACGTAGAGGTCACTACATCACCCTTCCTTGCTCCAGCAGTTGTTCAGCATTCACCAGTAGCATATCAGTCCCTAGCCAACCCGTCCCTGCCCATAGATGTTCCCCGTCATGGCTTAAGCAGAAGCACAACAGTTTATAGCTGCACAAACTTTCAGATTCAGTCTGTCATCCAGTGGTGTCAGAAGGTTCTGGAGACCCTGGACAAATTTTCTTTGATCTGAGGGAACGTGTAGCATAGTAATGTGTGTGTGTTTTACAAATCACTCTGCATTCCAGTCTATATCAGAGATGGGATCACTGCAGCCCTGGCTGAAGAGCCACGCTGCTGAAGGCCTGGGCACTCCCAGCCCTCATCATTACACAGTAGTGCAGGTAGCAAAGAATAACATAGACAATAGGTGCAAATAGAGAAAACAGATGATTGACTATACAAACTCTGCAATATGTCCCTCAGTGTGGACACTCAGGGACAGAATGCTGTGGAGCACAGCAGAATGCCCTTGCTCGGTCATCTAGGCATAACTAGTGCCACTATCTGAAGTCTTTCAAATCAGATTAGCTCAGTCATATTTTGCTTAAAAGGCCAATGATTTATGTTTTCTGGTGTAACCTCTTATTGTTATGTCTTGCCCAGACCTTTGTAGTTACCCCTTAAAGGGAACCCTTGCTTTTGTGGGCTCTCCCAGAAATCTCATCTGAATTTCATTCATTAATTTCTCCAGGCAAGCTTGCCTGGAGATCAGTCCAGGAGTGAGCTTTCTCATGGCATTTCTGATACTTTCTACTTTAGGTCATAGTTGAAAATATCATGAGAACAATTTATTTCACAGTGTTTTCACATGAAAATGAAACTTCAAAATGAATGAAGCTTTTTCTAAATTGGAGAAAAGGATGTTTGGATCAAGTTCAGTTTGAAGTTTGAAGGGTGAGGGTAAGGAGGATTTATTCTATCCAGAGAAATTGGTTTCGTCACCCTCAGCTATAGACTGTACAAAATTCACAATATCATGTAGCTGGTTCTTGTATAAATAGATTGTACATTTACAAAGAGAAGGATTAAAACCATCTTCCTTAATTACATCCTATAATTCATAGCAGGATAACCTTGTAAAAGATCAAACAGTAATGGGGGCAGAAAGGGCTTAGTGTAGAGCACAGAAGAATAGCAAGAGTTTGCCCTTTCCAATATACAGTCTGCAAAGAGTCGTGCAGGACATGACCGTTTAGAAACTCAGAGACGAGATGAGAGAGGGGACATTACTGTTGCAGGGCCTGAAGCTGTAAATGTTTATTCATGTAGCAATCAATTCTAGCTAGCTACCTCTGATGCAGACACACACACATATATGACCTCTCTGTATCAGAACAGATCTCAATAATTTATATACTTCTCTACACAACATCTTTATGAAGTAGGGTGTTTTTTCTTCTTCTATACTTCTGAGTAAGGGGCTGAAGTGCAAGGAGACTAGGGTTGAAATGTTTTTGATTATCAGAAAAGGATTTATGTCCCCAAGATAAAGAAAGGAATTCAGAATTCTCCAGCATTGGCTTATTTCTAGAATCTGGGGGGTTATAATTTGGGGGTTTTATAAACACTGTAGCATAAAATAGAGTTAAGCTCACTGGATTGTCTTTTTGCTGCCTCCATGCAGTGAGAATGGACCACCTCTACCCCATAACTGACTTGACTATGACATGTGGTGTTTAAGGAATTCTCCACAGAGTGGATGATGTACATTTGCCTTCCTTTAGGCTAAGGATCCCACACTTTGTGTGTGTTCATTAGCCAAAAGGTGAGCATGCAAAAGTTGTGTCATTGCCACCTCAAAAATTTATCTGTTTTCAGGCTAGTAGTTCCACTGTCTTTAACGCCTGTACCTCCTTCTTTATGCAGCAGTACAAGTTCGATGTAGATCAGGTGAGGGCACATAACCCATTTGTTTCAACTTGGAGTAGACAAGTGACAGATTTATATTTTGAGGCTGGTTCTATCCCACCTGTAGAAGATCACAGATCTGGCCTGAAGTTAGAATTGTAGTCAACAGTTCATCCAGCATAAGGCCTAAGAGTGCAAACACCCTTTGAGCAGGATTTAGCAGAAGTCTTTATTGGTCTGCATGGTGCTTTGTGTTGACTAGCTGTGGACTTTTATCTTGTGGTAGGAGACAGACTGTATCAATGCACCAAGTTCTCCATCAGCCATCTTCTATCAGGAGATATCCCAGTCTTCCAATCTTGGACAGATTGCTGGTGTGAAGCATTAATTCAGACATTTTTCACCTTAGAGATGAAAGAGAGTTGAGATACATTTCTGGAGTTAGTTTTGCCTGTTAACTAGCTCTGCTCTGCTGCCTGCTCAACACATGGGCTTTGTAAGTCACTATGTGTAAAGTCCCTGCGCTGGTAGTCTGCAGACCTGACACTTTACGAATCATTTTGATGGAAGGAGGCATGAGATTTATCAAAGATAGTCCAGTGCTGAAGCTGGAGGGTCCAATGGGTTCACTTTGTACTTAACTTCAGCAACTTGCCTGGAGTCACACAGGAAGGCTGAAAAGAAACAGAGACTTGAACCTGTGTGTTTGACTAGTTTCTTATCCCCAAAAAGTTTATAGTCTGAAATTAAGGTTATTCCCTAAGGTAAAGATTAAGGAAACATTCATTTCTCTTTTTGTTTTTCCTCAGTTTGATGGGAAATATTTTTATTTCTTTTTTTTTTTCCCTTCCCCTACAATTTCTACAGCATCTGAGTGTTTCTCAGTTTCGTGTCTCAGCTTCTCCATTTTATGTTTTTCTTTTGGTGACAATGATTCAAACCCAATGTAATTTGCTTGTGATTTCATTGCTTCGGAGTACAGCAGAGGAAAGGTCTCCAGCTGTTTATATGCAGTATGTAACAATTACAAATTTAATTTCCAGAACCTGTCTGCAGGTGTGGTAACAGTGCCAGGAGAGTGAAGACAGGTGGTTACAATGAGTCGTCTAGGTATGAATTTTCATCTGTAAGCCCATATACACAGCTTCCAGAAGAAACACTGACCGTATACTAACATGGTAACGTGCTACTGTCCAGCTTCTTTCCTGTGAGGGTCTACTAGCTACAAAACATTGAAGGTGTAATGTACGAGCAAAGTAAGCTACAGGTAAGGGACAGATCATTTATCACCACAAGTTTTCAGGGCTATTCCTATGTTTGAGGTACGAAACTTCAGTTTCATAATCCCAACTCTCTGCAGCCATTCATGCTGAGGAATCTTGTTTCTCCTTCTGGAAAGCTAATCTTCATCCTTACTGTTTATGAATAAATTAATATGACCATTTTCTTGCAGCAACATTTACTCTAGCTTCCGTAACATCTCCTTAACAACCCCAATATTCTCACCTCAATGTATTTATAGAGAAAAATTATACCTTTATTCAGCCCTTATTTTCCCAGGTTAAACCAGATGAGCTGTCTTACTCCTCTCTCAAAGAATGGATTTTTCACTCCCCAGTCATTGTTCTAATCCAACCTAAACTGATTTTTCTTAACACCTTTTTCAAACCAGAATTGGGGACACTGCTTGAAGTCACCGATTGACTTGTAAAATTACAGTTTTCTGCAGTACCCTACAGAAAAGAGAGGTCAGAATTAAAGGGAAGGCAGGGACAGGTGACATTATGGTGGGGGTCTGCTACAGGCCACCCGACCAGGAAGACCAAGTGGATGAGGCCCTCTATAGACAGAAAGGAACAGCCTCACGCTCACAAGCCCTCGTCCTCATGGGGGACTTCAAACACCCCAATATCTCTTGGAGGGACAACACAGCAGGACATAAGCAATCCAGGAGGTTCTTGGAATGCATCAATGATAACTTCCTTCTCCAAGTGATAGAGGAGCCAACGAGGAGAGGTGATATGCTGGACCTCGTTCTCACCAACAAGGAGGGGCTGGTGGGGAATGTGAAGCTCAAGGGCAGCCTGGGCTGCAGTGACCATGAAATGGTGGAGTTCAAGATCCTTAGGGCACCGAGGAGGGCGCACAGCAAGCTCACTACCCTGGACTGCAGGAGAGCAGACTTTGGCCTCTTCAGGGATCTGCTTGGTAGAGTGCCATGGGACAAAGCCCTGGAGGGAAGAGGGGCCCAAGAAAGCTGGGTAATATTCAAGGATCACCACCTCCAAGCTCAGGAGCGAGGCATCCCAACAAAGAGGAAGTCAGGCAAAAATGCCAGGAGGCCTGCAGGGATGAACAAGGAGCTCCTGGACAAACTCAAACACAAAAAGGAAGCCTACAGAGGGTGGAAGCAAGGACAGGTAGCCTGGGAGGAATACAGAGAAATTGTCCGAGCAGCCAGGGATCAGGTTAGGGAAGCTAAAGCCCTGAGAGAATTAAATCTGGCCAGGGATGTCAAGGGCAACAAGAAAAGATTCTATAGGTACGTTGGGGATAAAAGGAAGATGAGGGAAAATGTGGGCCCCCTCTGGAACGAAATGGGAGACCTGGTTACGTGGGACACGGAGAAGGCGGAGGTACTCAATGGCTTTTTTGCCTCGGTCTTCACCACCAAGTGCTCAAGCCTCACCGCCCAAGCCACAGAAGGCAAAGGCAGGAACTGGGAGAATGAGGAGCCACCCACTGTGGGAGAACATCAGGTTTGAGACCATCTAAGGCACCTGAAGGTGTACAAGTCCATGGGACCCGATGAGATCCATCCGCAGGTCCTGAAGGAACTGGCAGATGAAGTTGTTAAGCCACTATCCATCGTATTTGAGAAGCCATGTCAGTGCGGTGAAGTTCCCACTGACTGGAAAAGGGGAACCATAACCCCCATGTTTAAGAAGGGCAAAAAGGAAGACCCGGGGAACTACAGGCCAGTCAGTCTCACGTCTGTGCCTGGGAAGATCATGGAACAGATCCTCTGGAAGCTATGCTAAGGCACATGGAGGACAGGGAGACAGCCAGCATGGCTTCACCAAGGGCAAGTCCTGCCTGAGTAACCTAGTGGCCTTCTATGATGGAGTGACTACAGCAGTGGACACAGGAAGGGCTACAGATGTTGTCTATCTGGACCTCTGTAAGGCCTTTGACATGGTCCCCCACAACATCCTTCTCTCTAAACTGGAGAGAGATGGATTTGATGGGTGGACTGTCCGGTGGGTGAGGAATTGGTTGGGTGGTCACATCCAGAGGGTAGTGGTCAATGGCTCAATGTCCAGATGGAGATTGGTGACGAGTGGCATCCCGCAGGGGTCCGTATTGGGACCGGTACTGTTTAATATCTTCATCAGTGACATAGACAGTGGGATCGAGTGCACCCTCAGCAAGTTTGCAGATGACACCAAGCTGAGTGGTGCGGTCAACACGCCAGAGGGACGGGATGCCATCCAGAGGGACCTGGACAAGCTGGAGAAGTGCGCCCATGTGAACCTCATGAGGTTTAACAAGGCCAAGTGCAAGGTCCTGCACCTGGGTTGGGGCAACCCCCAGTATCAACCCAGGCTGGGGGATGAAGGGATTGAGAGCAGCCCTGCCGAGAAGGACTTGGGGGTACTGGTGGATGAAAAGCTGGACATGAGCCAGCAATGTGCGCTCGCAGCCCAGAAGGCCAGTCGTATCCTGGGCTGCATCCAAAGCAGCGTGGCCAGCAGGTCGAGGGAGGTGATTCTGCCCCTCTACTCTGCTCTGGTGAGACCCCACCTGGAGTACTGTGTCCAGCTCTGGAGCCCTCAGCATAAGAAAGAAATGGACCTGTTGGAGCAGGTCCAGAAGAGGGCCACGAAAATGATCAGGGGGATGCAACACCTGTCCTATGAGGAAAGGCTGAGAGAGTTGGGGTTATTCAGCCTAGAGAAGAGAAGGCTTTGGGGAGACCTTATTGCAGCCTATCAGTACTTCAAGGGGGCTTAGGAAAAAAGATGGTGGCAGACTTTTTAGCAGTTTTGTGACAGGACAAGGGGGAATGGCTTTAACCTAAAGGGGCGGTAGATTTAGCCTAGGTATAAGGAAGACATTTTTTACGCTGAGGATGGTGAAGCACTGGTCCAGGTTGCCCAGAGAGGTGGTGGATGCCCCATCCCTGGAAACATTCCAGGTCAGGTTGGACGGGGCTCTGAGCAACCTGATCTAGTTGAAGATATCCCTGCTTATTGCAGGGGGGTTGGACTAGATGACTTTTAGAGGTCCCTTCCAACCCAAACTATTGTATGATTCTATACCCTGATTCCCCTCTGTGTTGACAAAGTGTCTGGCTTTGCATCACCAGCAGTCTGAAATAACGTACTCACGTTTCCAAGTAATGAAAAGGGAGCAGTGGTTCTAGCCTATCTGATCAAGAATACTGTTCCCCTTCTCTAATAATTCACCAGCCAGCTCCTTACACATTTATTGCTCCTCAGCTAACTCCTCAACTAATCCTTATACCCTCTAGCTTCAATAATAATTTCTAGCATGGACCATATTAAATGTTTTCTTGAACTCCGGGCAGATTAGATCTATTAAATTTCACTTGTCTAGAAAATCAGTTATCTTATCATGGAATGGTATCAGTTCAGTTTGGTAGTCTATCTTTGGTAAACCCATCTATTTTATCTTTCTTATCTTTCTACCTTTAATATTTTTTTCTTTCATAGTATATTCTAAAACCTTACTTACTATTGAGTCTAGACCAATTGGTTTATAGTTTCCTAGGCCAGGGATCTGATTTAAAAATAACAGGATGATTTTTGCTTTCAGAAAGGATGCAAGAAATTCTTTCCAACCCAGCCCAGCTGAGGAGAAAAAATCTGTGCAAAGAATATGAGATGTATCTTCCTGAGACAAGTAATGACCTCCTCAAGCATAGGTGGTCATGAAAAGCACTGTCTTCTGAGTGCCAGTTGAGCATCCCTGGCTTAGGCAGTTCCTGTACTCACTTTATAGTGCTCCTTTCCTCACTGTCTCTGGCTTCTGCGTAGGACTGCTGCTGTCATGCCTGATTCTGCCCAGCCTGATTTCAGACAAAGAAAGGAAAAGAAAAGAAAAGAAAAAAAAGAAAAGAAAAGAAAAGAAAAGAAAAGAAAAGAAAAGAAAAGAAAAGAAAAGAAAAGAAAAGAAAAGAAAAGAAAAGAAAAGAAAAGAAAAGAAAAGAAAAAAGAAAAGAAAAGAAAAGAAAAAGGAAAAAAAGGAAGGAAAAAAGAAGGGATTAAAAAAAGAGGGGGGAAAAGAGTGTTGGAGAAAGGGACAGAGAAAGTATTTAATTGAACTGTACTTGTCACTTTCAGGGAGCTTTATGATCTATACACATTGGAAATCATTTGCATCTCCTCAGGACCTCTCCTAAATAGCACAAATTATGTTGTTAGTTTTCCTCCTGGGATTTTTCACTTCTCATATTTGCAGCCACCCCAGCTTAGCCAGGCTTTTAATCACTCAAAGAGAACATCCTGAAAGATGCTTTCCTCTGTCCGAAAGACGGCTTAACCTTCACTGTATCAGTCAAGGCTGTTTGGCCCTACTCAGAATATCCTTAATCGTGTCTGCATCAAATTGCAAAGCTCTCTTCTCCTTTACTATCTCCCTCTTACTTTCCCTTTTTTTATAGCTGCTTTCTAAGTTGTGCCTGTTCCCATGACACTATGATGAGTTTTGGATCATTCACGGTGTTTAAACCTTTCAAGAACATTTTCCACATGGAGAATCCTCTTAAAGTGAATACATCATTGTACATGATGTAGATGATATACCTGATGTACATCCATGCTTAAAGGAACAATCAGCAGAACAATATGTCCTGTTCTCAGTGCTGCCTGTGAACTGCACTTTATTCTTCCTCTGCATTTTCTTCTTCCTATTTCTTACCCCTCCTAGTTTGTTGCAATTCATTTCTCTGAGTTGGGTTGGAAAGCAGCTGCTGGTAAGTTGTCCATCAACAAGCCATAAAATGTGGTTCTGATTAGAGCAAGTACATTTCAAAAAGTTTGCAATGTGAGTTTGGGGCTCTTTCTACCCCTCAAATCATGACATGAAGCTGATCAGGAAATGTCCCATTCTGGCAAAAGCCAGCTTCCTCAAATTGGTTTCCTGCCCTCTGTAATTTCTGAATTTCCTGCTCACTTTGCCTTTCTTTCTCTCAGCTTTCTTTGGACACCAAAAAAGCCCCAAGGCCCCAAGGCTTTCTTCTTCCTCTACATAACCCTCATCACACTTATCTGAACTTACTGTCGAGAAGTCTGCTCAAAATGGAATGAATGTCTGGAACATGTGGTTCCCTCTCCATCACCTCCCCTGTAATCTGAACAGGTCCCATCACTATTTCTTGTACCAACATCTAACATCAAGAATTTTTCCTGAGTGGTTTTGTCCAGGTCATGATTTAACCATGAGCTCTAATGATTCCCATTTCTGCAGCATTAGTAGAACACTCCTAAAGTCTAAGTCTACTATAGTAAATTAAACAGTGACAGATGCACAAGCATTTGAACTTGATTAATGTTCATGGGATGGTTTCCTCCAAAGAATTCCCTCTCAGTAAGCAATCTCAGCATGACACCCTGCTCTGAAGCATTACGGAGCCTTTCACATGACGATTGCTCCATTCCTGTTCATATCAGTGCCAAAGAGCAATCCTGGATATGCTTATATTAGTAGTGCAGGTGTACTATAAAAATATTTTGAACTGTTAGTGTTCTGGGATTACTGGGAGCTCACAGCAGAGATTCAGGCATCCCATCCATGGTAGCCTCAAAAAGGCTGTCTGAGGGTGCTGTGCCAGTTTATAATATAAATATACCTATAATTACCATCCTGCTGTGGGTGAAGGTTTTTTTTAAAAAAATAAAGGCTTTCTTAACCACTAAAGAACTGCTTGCATAGGAATTTTCCACTGGCCCCTTGTAATAACTATACAGTGTTTAGAAAACATTGTGATGATTATTAGCTGAGTTGGTTACTTCTTTTTTTGCTGCCTGACTGTTAAAGATGTGTGTTTGTATGTCTATCTGTATCTATATACATAAAATAAATCTGGAAAATGGAAATTTCCATTGGAAGTGTTTTCTGTAATAAAAAAATCCAGAAGATTCGGCTTTCTGTGTTTGAAATAAATTGTATTCAAGTTGCATATTATTTTAACAAAATAAGTGCTTTTACCTCTGCTTATGCTTCCCCCCCGCCCCCTCCAAAGAGAGCAAACTTACTATATGCAGCCCGCCCCCTTCCTTCAGGCACAGAGGTGTTCTCAGTGTCTTTCCCCATGTTCTAATATTTCTGTAAAATGGGAAGTTCATGTGAAAACTACAGTCAAGTCAGCGTAAAACTTACATTCAACCTCAAGTTCACAGTTCAATGGAAACGACGCTCAGCTTCAAGGTCCTTATAGTGTTTGAATTTTTTCTTTCATAAAACACATATTTTTCCTTGAGCAATAGCAACAGCTCTGATGAAGACAATACTCTCTGCAAAAGCCTTCATTATAAAATATAAGTTCTGAAAAGGTTACACAGTCACTTCAGTTGTTTATGTTTAATACTTCAGCCAATTATATCTAGCTACCAAATGGATATCTAGAATTACAAATATATATTTTTCTTGTCACATTATAGTTTTAAGGAGATTTTGGTTTGTTTGTTTTCTTGGGGTTTTTTCTCTTTTTTTTTCCCCCATTAGTCATTAATTTGCATATATTTTTTCACCCGATAGGAAACTTGAGACACATTTCAGGTTTCCCAAATTTAGTCATAGAATCATAGAATAGTTTGGGTTGGAAGGGACCCTTAAAGGTCATCTAGTCCAACCCCCCTGCCGTGGTGAGGCGCTCTTCTTAAGTACTTTCCTAAATACTTTAGGCACATACATTTATAATCACAATAAATTTCTGCATAAATAAACACACGTGTGTGTGTGTCCATATAAAGTATCCTATATATGATCTGCAGTCAATAAACAGGGATTCTAAACATTATATTGTTGACTAAGGTAAAACCCAGTTCAACTAATTTTACACCTCTAAAAGTTGGGTGTTTGAATAATTTATTTGGCTTGGCTTCCTGTACATTCAGTGGAGAATGACTGTAGAGGGGTCTTCATGCCAGGTCTCTTAGGTATTGACCTCAGGCTGAGCCTATGGATGTCCTGGAGAGTCTTCCCTCATTCCAAGATGTGGAGAGGACACAGATGAATGACTCGACTAGACGGCTCATTTCTTGATAGCAAAGCTTAAGTCAGGTAAATGTATATTTAAGTACAAGCTCAACTTTTTAACAGGGAGGATACACCGTTGCTATCATGAAGTTTCTGAAGTAGTCCAAGTTAGACTGTGCTATTCCACTTCTTTGTACCAAATCTTGAAACTGAAGATTTTGCTCACAACAGCAAATTGAATTGCACAAAATGCTTTAGTATTCATGGGATTTGTCTCCTTGTTTGCTGTGCAGCATCACAGGTCACAGATAAAAATCAAGGCTGCATCCCCATGATTAGGGAAGTGATTTTGGTGCCCAGGCAGTGGGACCTTCTGAGAGAAAAGGCACTGTATAAACGTGAAGGTATCACTGATAGTTATTATCAATAATAATAATACTAAATAACAATCTAAAAATACAAGTATTCTGGTGATGAAAAAAATATTTAACCACTGCTCTTTTCATATTAATGAGATTCGATTTTTCAATCAGTATGAAGAATATCACCTGTGCTCCTTGCCTCCAGGTTCATCTACATGGGTGGAATAGATTCTGAAAACTAACACTTAGAGAACTTTCTCAGAAAGATATTTCCAAATGTCAGCATTTTCTATTACTTTGTCATTGACTTCTAATGTGTTTTCAGAATGATTTGGTCATTTCTTGGGTAAAGAAGAAAAATGGAAATGGAAAAAAACTTATATCATTCATTATTATGCAGCTTTCACATTGCAAAACACAATTTATAGCTAAAAACTCGCCTTCCTTTCTTCTGTGCCACTTCAAATGTCCAATGCTAAACAGAAAGTGCTATAAAAATGTCTGCCCTCACTCTAAGAGATTCAAATGATTGACAATAAAGTGGAAAACTGTTAAACATGTAACCTTGGCATAAGTTCCATGGAATATTTATTCTCCCACAGTTGTATTCTTTGGTTTATTTTGTTGTTTTATTGGATTGTATTCTATTCAGTTGTGCCTTGCAGCATCTATACACGAGTCAAAAGCCTGCAGTGGGACTCCTGGCAGAAAGAAAGCAACAGGAGACAGCTCACAGACACAGAACATATGTGCTACGGGCTGGCTCAAAACTTTAGGGACCTGTAACTGCCTACTCTGAGGGGCAGCATGCCACCACACTACCTAGGAACAGACTACAGAAATCATTGAAGGCTGGATGGGCATGATCATTTCCTACTGCCTACCACTCTGAGGCAAAGAGTTACCTCATAGAGCTTAGTTACTGCTTTGTGCTTGGGCAGCTTCTCTGGGTGATGAATAAGTTAAGACTGGAGCCAAGACGGCTTCTCACTGGGTGTAATATTGGGTGAGTAGCTGCTGAAATCCCATATGCAAGTGCAGCAACACTAAGTAGGACAAGGGGGAGGGTTTACTCCTTCTTCCCCCTAAACACATTTTCCTGTGAATTTAAATATGGCTGTTGCAGCCTAGTACTATATAATTTAAAACACAGAGGTGCCTATAAATTAAACCTGAAAGAATTATTACACTTGAAAAGGATTTTGGACATCCACCATACTGCTTGTTGCCTGTTGTTTCTTTACCTTTGTGGGATTTTTTTTCCTTTTTCCCTGGTAAGACAAAGAATTATGATTTTCCCCAGAAAAGAAATCTCAAAATGTAACACCCTCGGAAATAATATATGAAATATGACATTTCCAAAACAGAATCTTTTTCAGCTGTTATTGCAAAACTCCACTGTGGTTCAGCGAGTGAAGGAGAAAAAGACCCCAAACAAATGAACAATGACAACAGCCAGGACTATAATGTACAAAAATAAAAATAAAATAAGGAATATAACAGAATCTACTAAGTTTAGCTAGAATAAGCAAAGGGCCTAATGAAGGGACTTCATTGACGCTGAGTGGACTAAGGTTTGACAGAGCTGCAAGACAGATGAGTTTTTTCACATCACTTGAAATGGAGGGTTCCCATGTAAAAGGCTACAGCACTCTTAACCCCTTGGTAAATCTGTGCCTGTGCACTGTCATTTCTGTGACTGGGATCATCTTTTGGTTATAAGGGATCAATCCCTCACTCTTGTAGGTAAGACTGATTTCCATTTGTGGTTCACTATCTCACTGATCGTTGTCTGTGGTGTCACTGCATTCTGAGCAATGGTCTTCAGAACTAGAGAAAAACTTACTTTAGCCGGTACGTACTCTACTTCATCAAGTGGTCCTAGAAAATCTATCTCCCCACTGCTACAAGAAGCTGAGCTTCAGCTAGCTAAATCAGCTAGAGATGATCTCTGGTCAGGAATTTCCTAACCTTTAAGTGCTTGACTTTGCAATCTAAGTGTCTTTGAACATAAAGAGTAAGAAGAAGGGTGAGTCTATCATTTGATTGTGTTCGGTAGTGGTAGGGGTTTTTTTTGTTGTTGGGGCTTTTTTATTATAATTCTTTTCCCCTGCTTGTCCTTTTTCTTCTTTTGGTTTTTTTTTTTCCCCCATTTTGGGGACAACATGGGGCATTCACATAGACTAATATGGTTAATGCCCAGCCTTCTTCTACAGTGATGGTGAGAGATATGTCTCTCTACAGGACAATTCAGAGCCCAGACAACATTCCAAATCTCTTTCAATAGGCTTTTCCGTTGCCTGTTGAACAAAGACAGTTGCCCATAAGACTAACATTAACCTTTGTGTATTTTATGTTTCCTAGCATGAAGACTTTGTATATTATTTAAACAATGGTACTACAAATTATTTTGATAAACTACCTCAAGGTGAAGAGGGGGCATGTTAAATGGCAAAAGTTTTCTTGTGGAAGAAAATCTTTGTTTCTGTTTAAAAGATATGACTAATTTCCCATTGATGTCAAAGGAAAATAACTGCTTTTCCTCAAACAAGGGGAAATAAATGAAGTAAAATAGTC
Source organism: Aptenodytes patagonicus (assembly GCF_965638725.1). Lineage (NCBI taxonomy): Eukaryota > Metazoa > Chordata > Aves > Sphenisciformes > Spheniscidae > Aptenodytes > Aptenodytes patagonicus. Next base: position 8,591,850 of record NC_134981.1, read on the forward strand.
ATGAGAAGAGATTAATACATGATGAAAATGCCCAGTGCAGGACTATAATTTTCAGATCTTGATTATTTTTCTCTAACTGTAATAGCAGTTTCTAACCCTTCTCTTGGAAAAAAGAAATGTCGGTGAGATCTCCTTTGACCAAGTTAGAGCTTTGATTTCACAGTTTCTTAAAACTTCTCAAGTATTAGCTTCCCAGAAAAATATTAATCTGATTTCCTGATGACAGGAAGAGTATAAATAAGCAAGCTCATCTGTTTGTTTGTATTTATTTCTCTGACCAGCATATTTGCGTCTGAGCATATGAGTATTAGTGTTACAAGGATCTTCTTGCAACATTAAAGGCTAAAAAGAAGCAGGAGATTGTCCACAGAAAGGGCAGTGGAGCTGAAGGCCCTGAGTGTTAGCTTTCTGGTTTTGTCCTGAGATTTTTCTTACTCAGAGCTTCCATGGTTGGAGAACGACAGCACGTGGAGCTTTAATGCAGGGCAGGTTCTCAAAAGTGGGCTGAGTAACTCCCTCTGCTAACACAAAGTTGTCCCATGCTGCCTCCTTGTTCTCTTATGGGGTAACACTGATTCTATCAGCGGTAAAAACTCCTTATGGAAATAAAGATTTTTTCAACTACCTTGACTTAGGCCTTACGCTGTTCCCGTGATCCATTTCTTTTCTCTTGATAGGTGAATTTCAGAGGACTGACAATGTGGCAGGATCACAGATAAGAACAGTTTAGCCACTATACATTTCACAGTGTGACTTACCTAGACTTCAGTAACCAAGTCACCCAGTATAACTCTATCAGGGAATGAAATTATATTCTTGGCACACTGCCTTCATTTTTAAAGGCTGCCTTCTATTTCATTTGTGCATGGCTTCTTCTTCCTGGGATGCAGCGTGAGATATCTTGACTGTATGTCTTGCATAAGTAATGCTCTGCTCTTGTTTAGGTTTATTGATCAGTGAATCACACTTTCCCAATTGAAATATACAGCCTAATTTAATGTCCTTTTCTTTAAATAAGGATGGCGTATACAGCTTATGAAAAGGAATGGTAAAAGGCAATAATAATAACAATTTCTAAAATTCTGCTTCTTTTGGCTGCCTTCTTACTCAATTAGGAAGTGGTGTTTCTCTAATAAGATAGAGAAGCCAATAATATGATAGGAAGTCATTAATACAATATAATCACAGCCTAAGATCAAACTCATCTCCTGTCTCTTTACCTTGTCAAGTGTTCCAATATTTTATGTTGTAATGCGATGACCAGAACTGATCGCTGCAATCTAAGTGTAGATCTGACTAATGCATTGTATAATCAAAGATTTTCATCTGACTTAAATTCATTTGCATTTTCTTGCTCTTCTTGTAGAAAGTCACCCCTAAGATTTAGTGTGGTTAAAGATCAAATTTCATTATAGTTTCTGTTCTGAAAGGCTGTTAAATTCCTCTTTGGTCTTGAAAGTCTGCATCAAATATTTAGGCATACTTGCTTTCTCTCTCTCTCTCTCTCTCTTTCTCTTTCTCACTCTCATGGATTTTCTTGCTTTCTCCTGCTCATATTTCATGTATATATTCATTAAAATTTGCCTATTTATCTCCAACAGGGCATGGAGAAAACATGAGCATGTGCTTTTTATCTCTTTCTCTCCCCCTATTTTTTAAATATCTTCAATTTGATAAATTTTATTTATTTTCTATATTATTATTTATTTATTTATTTTGATTAGTAACAACAAAGGTTAATCCCAGCTAATGACAAAAAGGAATAAAAAGATTGTGACCTATACCATCTCCCTTTTCTCCACAGGATATATGAGACCTTTAGGCAAAACAGCGTCCAGAGCAAGCCTAGATAGTCGCCTTCATACTGGTGCTGCCCTGCAAATCAGCAAAGGATTCTGTTCCTAACACTGGGGTGGATGCATCATACTCTAATAAATCTCCCAGACACTCAAAATCCTTTTGCAAATCTGAAGATGACTTTTTCACCCTTTCTTGAAATAATTTTCTGCTCGTATCTGAGTTTAACATTGTTACGACATCCGTTAAATCAAATCTAGTGCCAATGGTACTCAGGCTTCTTTTTAGGTTTTCTCATGCTGTGCACGATAGCTGAACAACATGTTGGGAAGGGTCTCTAACCAGCAACGTCTTTCTCTGTTGTACAGGTGGATTGCAAAGACAGAAGAGCGTTGCATCCTTAAACCCTCTACACCTAATGGACAGAGTTGGGTTAAAAATAACCTTGCAAATATTTTCGAGCGACCATTCCCAAATCTTTGCCATGCTGAGTTGCAAGAAAACGTGCAACCCATGAAACTAGATTATTCAGCACTTTTAGAATAAATCAAAATATTTAACTGCATAATTTGGAAATGTTTCATTTCTATATCAACCTTTTCCTTGAGGTTTTCCCTGTTCTTATCAGTTTGAATTTTAAATATGCATCTAGAACCACAAGAAAAATGTGTCTTTTGTCACTTAGAAATCATAAAAATGTTACATTTTTTCAATTCCAAAGTTTTTGAAAGAAATAATATAGTTCTGTTACTTTAAGTGAGGTAACTTTTAGCTAACTTGGCAAAAGGCAACTCCAAAGGGAATCTGCCTCTGATTTGGGAATCTACAGTGCTATTCCTATAATGTGTGCTTTTGAATTTTTATCATAATACAACAGATGGAAGGTTGAATATTTTTCATAACTACCTTCACAGAAAAGCTAAATTTCCATAGGTGAATTTCAGAGTATTGACAAAAATTGCAGGTCAGAATTGTCAATTGCCTTGAGTTATAGCTCTGAGCTATTGATTTGAGTGGAACAGCTAAAAGCGCATAAAGTTGAACACAAGCATGAGCGTCTACAGTAGGACCTCAGCCACATAACTTAGTAGAAGGCATTTATCTAAATCCTCAAGAGAAATTTGAAAATACTAACCACGTACATTAAATCAACAATACTTTACAGTCTCCAGAGTTAACATCATGACCACATTTTCACTTAGGGGTTGTAAGACCTTCATGACAAGGGTATAACAATAAAGCAATAATAATAGTTTTATACAAGGGCTAACAAATACATAAACACGTAAGAAATTAACTCCAAACATTTATAACATTTAATTAAAAATTATAACTTTTCTATAGTTTGTTTTATCACCTTTCTGAGTTTTATAGCGAAGATATAATTTTCTATTTAATGCTCTAAAACAGTGCAAAAAAAGCCAAATGAAATGTTTTCATCCTCTGTTACATTCTCTAGGACTTTTCCCTTCTGAAGTGGCAATTTCTGTGATTCTCAGTGCTAACCTAGTGGACTTAATAGCTGAGCTCCAATAAAATGACCAAGAACCCTGATATTTCTTTACTTAGTCACAATGGCACTTTAGGTTAAACAATCATTGGCTCAGTTGTGAAAAATGAGATAAATTAAAATTATTTTCTTTGTGAGGACCAAAGACTTGGCAAGTAATATATTGAAGAAATTTCCTGGATATAATGGGTTACATTAATTTTCAACTGCAAAACAATTCCTTCAGCATTATTTTTCAAGCAAAGGAAAAAAAAAAACCCACAACTTGCTATTTGCGCTATTTATTTCTTACTGAAAAGTGAAAACATGTTTCAAAGAAGGGATTAAGAAAGGCATATCAGGAAATATTGCAAAAAACTGACTGTAAAGGATTTCAGCTAATTGGTTACCCATTTGCCTTTATCCAAATGTGGTCAGTTTTAGCTATGATGGAATACTAAAAAAAATAGTCGCTGTTATTTTCATCTAAGAATAGTTTGTTTGTTTATTTAAAAAAAAAACTTTTACAGAAATCTGTAAAATCTATTCTTCATGAAACTCTTTTCTCACTCCCACTGATAGTTCTGTGTCATTTAAATAAGTTGAAGAGAATGCCATTTCTGCTCAAGGGTGCAGCCCTCAACCTCTTCTTGCACAACAACTGATAACAAATGCTGTTGTTCTCTGATCCCAATGGCCTCCTGCTACCCTATTTAAAATAAATTTAGTGATTACAGACCTGTTTCAATAACTAGGGGCTTTACTCACTCCTGGTATAAATTGGCATTGCTGTGTTGTAGTTAATGGAGCAATGATGGCTTTGATCAGTAGAGAATTTGGCCATCAGGGAGTCCATCACTCAAGTTATCACTGAAATTGCTATTAATTGAGACCTCTGTGGGCTGTCACAGCAGAGAGGCCAAGGTGTGAATGAGCAAAGGTCTGATCTCTGATCCCTTCAAGTAGTGAGCAGAAGAATGAACAGAAGATAAGCCAGAGCAGGCCACACCAAGGTATTTCTAGCCCAGTGTCCTGTTTCCAGCACTGGCCAATTGCAGCTGCCTGGAGAAGCAAATAAGTTTAGGACAAACATTTTCCTGATATGTTCTCCCAGACATCAATGGTTCACATGCACAGGATCTTTCTGAGCCATAAGTGGCTTCTTTGTTGTACAAGACTCACTAGAATTTTCTTCCTTCAATCTCTTCTTTTCCAATTTGAATTTATGCATGCTTTTTACATGCACTACGTCCTACAGCACTAAATTCCACAGCTTAACTGTGGGCTTTGTAAAAAATCATGGTACTATCCATAGCCAGATATATGAAGCTTAGAATCATAGAATCATTGAGGTTGGAAAAGACCTCTAAGATCATCAAGTCCAACCATCGACCCAACACCACCATGCCCACTAAACCATGTCCCTAAGTGCCTCATCTACTCGTCTTTTAAATACCTCCAGGGATGGGGACTCAACCACTTCCCCGGGCAGCCTCTTCCAATGTTTCACCACTCTTTCAGTAAAGAAATTTTTCCTCATGTCCAATCTAAACCTCCCCTGGCGCAACTTGAGGCCATTTCCTCTCATCCTAGCGCTTGTTACTTGGGAGAAGAGACCAACACCCACCTCGCTACAACCTCCTTTCAGGTAGTTGTAGAGAGCAATGAGGTCTCCCCTCAGCCTCCTTTTCTCCAGGCTAAACAACCCCAGTTCCCTCAGCCGCTCCTCATCAGACTTCTTCTCCAGACCCCTCACCAGCCTCGTTGCCCTTCTCTGGACACGCTCCAGCACCTCAATGTCCTTCTTGTAGTGAGGGGCCCAAAACTGAACACAGTATTCGAGGTGCGGCCTCACCAGTGCCGAGTACAGGGGCACCATCACTTCCCTACTCCTGCTGGCCACACTATTTCTGATACAGGCCAGGATGCCATTGGCCTTCTTGGCCGCCTGGGCACACTGCCAGCTCATGTTCAGCCGTCTGTCGACCAACACCCCCAGGTCTTTTTCCGACAGACAGCTTTCCAACCACTCTTCCCCAAACCTGCAGCGCTGCATGGGGTTGTTGTGGCCGAAGTGCAGGACCCGGCACTTGGTCTTGTTGAACCTCATACAGTTGGCCTGGGCCCATTGATCCAGCCTGTCCAGGTCCCTCTGCAGAGCCTTCCTACCCTCGAGCAGATCAACACTCCTACCCAACTTGGTGTCGTCAAGCTTGCCACAGCTTATCATCTCAATTTTTTTCTGGATAAACTGAAAGTTAAGTGTCTAGTTGTGCACTTAAAAGAGTAAAAGTTCATTTTTAAAAGAAAAACAACAACAACAACAACAACAACAGAACAAAACAGGTATATCAGTAACTTGTGGGGACCCTCAAAAATATTGAAGTTTGCCAACCACTAAATTAATTGTTCCAAATGAATCAACCATCTCTGATATAATCCAACAATTAATAAAGGTCCTTATATATGTGCACTAGCAAAATTAATCACAAACTGCCTTGATACCTAGTGCTCCAGGAGCTGCTCTGATTGTTTAGCAATTATGACATTTAAAAAAATAAAATAAAATAAAATAAAATAAAATAAAATAAAATAAAAATCTGAAACTGTCCTGAGAACATGTCTACTGACATTAGTAATATTAGAATTGATATCATTTACAGGTCACAACTGTTTTGAACATATCATCATTTAACATCATACATTAACAGAGAAAAATGCGTACATCTTGGATGACTGACCTGCATGGTCAACATCAAAGGCAGTCTTTACTGTGGTAGAGTATACTTCAAGTCTCAGTAGTTTATGTCAGGACATAAGAGAAACCCTGGTTTGCTTTACATAAATTAGCCTCCCATTTCAGCCATTTATCCTTTGAACACTATTTAAAAAAAAAAAAAAGTTTGTTTTTTTTTCTTTTATGCAAAAATGCGAACATTGAAAAAAATGAATCTCCATTCCGAGTGATGGCACAAGTTAAATATTATCACTGAATGAATAAACATTTAATGATTCAGAATGGAATTGAAAAAGTAAAACTGTCAAAAATATACTAAAATTAAACAATCCAATAGGAATGTACATCAACTTTTATACAACTTTTTTTATTGTGTTCAAAAAATACATGGCTTTTCTTGAAGGTCATTTTTAAATAGAAATATCAGTGTAAGTTGACTGTTTTATTTCAGTTCTTCAAATTAGGGCATTATTTAAAATAAATAATATTGATCAAAACACATTTCCATCAAGAAACATCTTCCTTCAGAATTTTTTAGTATGTTGATTATTATCCCTTTTTTGATATATGTATTCGTGTAGGTATCTGTACAACAGCACTCTCTACCATTTCTTATTATATTTTTAATATGGGTATATTTATTGAATTTATTCTAAAAAAGGGAAATAACAGTGTATTGAATGGTGTTCATTTGGTTTTGACTTATTTATGGGAAGAAGTTGTGGACTACTATGGGGTCTCTCAAAGCAGGCAGTATCATATGGAAAAACTCTCTTCACAGCTTTACAGTTCAGTCTCAGCTACAGAGTAATCCAACGTAACTTAAAAATTAAACAGAGTCAATAGAACGGTGTGAGGAGGGGAAACCAGAACAGAAGTTAACAAAGGTGTGGAGTTTTTTTCTGTGTTGTTTCCATTCTGAGCTGTGCCACACATTTCTTAGACATGTCATCTAGATCCAGAAACATCCAATCTATTGCAGAGGGGCCTAATTCACATTGTAATTAATTCCCCCCAGTATCTGATGGAGAAAAAGGCACTTCCAGAGAGTGATTGACCCTACCTCTGAGCTAAATAACTGTCTGGAGACACCTATCTGTGTTTTGTCCTGAAGACAGAGCTCAAGGTGACTAGGCTTTTATTTTAGTCTCACAACTAAATGCATAAAATTAGGTAGAATAAATCTAGGCCACAGTTTCTTCGAGCCTTTTGGAACTGTTGTGGAGATGAATATCTAAAATGATACACTAATGGAAGCCATATAATTACTTTAGATGATAGCTAAATGTCATCTGAATAAGTTAATTGATGTCTGTGACAAAATAAGATCTTTATTTTCTTTGAAGTGTTTGACATGCAAGACAACATTGCCTTACCTAAGTTATTGAGAACTCGGATATGATTAAACTTCCGTGTGCGTTTTGATCCTGGACAGTGCACGGGAAGCAGATAGATTAGAATCTGCACAATTAGAATTTGGTATAGCCGAGGTGTTGTGTGATGGATGTTGTAAGAAAATACTCCCTGACAGCTTCAACAATGAGCCATGCTTAAGGTAGTTTAGCGTAAGTGTTTCAGATATGCAAATATGTGTCCAGGCAGGTCTTGGGAGGCAAATGATAGCACAAAAAGGGAAGTGTGGACGGGATTTAAATATTGTACCAAGTTCTGGAGCCTCAAAACTCTACATATTCTGTGGAACACGAATGTTTCATTTACAGCAAGTTAATGGCTACAAATTCAGTGGAATTTATATAAAAATAAGGAAATTTGAAAGGCCAAAAATCCAAGCTTTTTAAGGCTCCAGGACATAATAATGGAAAGAGTATTTCAAGATTTTGGATTCAACCCAAGGAAACTGACAAATACTTAGCTTGGAATAACATCTTCCTGTTCAAGCTTTTCATCAGAATCATAAGAGTAATCCCCATGGCTCAAGTCTATACAGAGTTAAATGATTGAAATAAAACCAGGTATTTGCACCAGGAATGTCAGAATGTAACTTTTCCTTGCATAACATGTTGATAGTTTTATATTTTTTTCCTCTGAAAATTGTCATTCTGATAATCGGGGGGGGGGGGGTTTACTCCTGATTTGGAAAGAATTAAATTTGTCAATTAATTTGAAAAGTTTTAAAATACATTTTTGTATGTTTTCACTACAGCTAATACTTAATATAACAAAACACTTGGATTCTCTGCTGATTTACTATCACTCTTTGCAGAACCTTAGTATCAAGAGAAAAAACATATTTTCAGCTAGTTACCATGATGCCTGGTTCAAGATGCATAAGAAATTCCCAGACAGGATTATAACTACATCTAAGCTAAAACTTGAGGCTACACCTCACTTCTGGTACAGGAACAAGTTGAAGTATTTCTTTCAACTACAGCTGAATTAATATTTGCAGTTTGTCATGGTTTAACCTCAGCTGGCAACTGAGCACCACACAGCCGCTCGCTCACTCCTCCCACGCCGGTGGGATGGGGGAGAGAATCGGAAGAGTAAAAGTGAGAAAACTCGTGGGTTGAGATAAAGACAGTTTAATAATTGAAATAAAATAAAGTAGTAGTAATAATAATAATAATAATAGAATATACAAAGCAAGTGATGCACAATGCAATTGCTCACCACCCGCCGACCGATGCCCAGCCAGTCCCCGAGCAGCAGCCCCCCCAGCCAGCTTTCCCCAGTTTATGTACTGAGCATGACGTCACATGGTATGGAATGTCCCTTGGGCCAGTTTGGGTCAGCTGTCCTGGCTGTGCCCCCTCCCAGCTCCTTGTGCACCTCCAGCCTTCTCAGTCGGTAGAGCATGGGAAGCTGAAAAGTCCTTGATTTAGTGTAAGCACTGCTCAGCAACAACTAAAACATCGGTGTGTTATCAACATTGTTCTCATCCTAAATCCAAACCACAGCACCGTACCAGCTACTAGGAAGAAAATTAACTCTATCCCTGCCGAAACCAGGACAAGTTCATGCACCCTACACAAGCAAAAGCAGTTGCCAGATCCAGATTATAAACTAGAAAGAACAGACTTTTAAAGGGACATGAGCTAAGAAAAAGGTTTGGTTTGAACAAATCATTTTATATTGTTTGGGTCAACTGTATAACATTTAAAGCGTTTCTTGCCATTGCCTATTTTCAAATACGGTTTTGCTATGCTCCTCCTCTCCTCTCTTTGTTTCTCTTTTTACAAGTAATTGGTGAAATCACTGATCTTTTTAACAGTGTTCCAAAGCTCCTCAGAGAGGCAGGATTTGATGCAGTTTGGGGCTGATATCCCAAGCTTCAAGATTTCTAATCTCAGCTAAGAGGACTTTGATCTCTACTCATTGATGTAAAATTAACCAACCTGAATGTGTTTTGGTTGAGCTGAAGAGTTTCTTTGAGGTGTAGGATTTTCAAAGAATTTTAAGGTCACTTCACATGCAGCTACCGCTGACATACAAGTTTCTAGGTTTGGGTAAACATGGGCTTTCGGCACTTTGTTCCCTTAAGCTTTATTGGTGTTCTGGCCTCTCTTTCTCCAGGTACTAGTATGGCATTGGGTACCAGTAACACTTCCCTGCCTCTCAGGTCTTGAAGTGGAGATTAAAAGGTAACTGACAACAAAGGGTTTAAAATTCATGCTGCATTGCTCAGCAGAAGCATCACAAGCGGACTGACCATGGATCTAAATTTCAGCCTCATTCCAATACGAATTACAACTGCAAAAACGGGACTTGTGCAGAAAATCTGTGTTCCTTCTTTCAAAGGCTGTGTGATCCAGGCACTGACCCTGCAGTGCATCACCGGCAGATATTTATCTCTGAAGTCCTAAAGATGCATCAGTTCCATATTTTCCTGCTGACATAATTTTGACATTTGCTTTATTGGGTCTGACCTCGCTCTAGCCTTCGTTTTATTACTCCGGCCCAACTTTAACAGAGAGCCTAATTTACAGTGGGGTCTGTCAACCTCTTTTGGAACAGTTTTCATAAGCATAGACAGCCATTGGGATTTATAGAACTAAACGGCTTGGTAAAATACAAGGATCCACGCCACACAAGATGAGAAAGGGTGATTCCTCATCCGTGAGCAGAGCCTGCTTTCTGTGAGACCCAAAATACGTCGCTGGAGCTGTGGCTCCAGCACAAGCTAACATCTGTGAAAGGATATGGAGTAAAGTATCGCCCCTTATGTCACTGCCACAGCTGGGCTTCCTGCAGCTTAATTTGCCCTCTCAGCATGTTGCACTGATTATAAATACAATGCTGCTCTTGTTGCCAGAGGCCATGACATATCACTTGGCACTCTGCAACCCTCAGAACAAATTTTTCCCTTTCCCTGTTCACCTCAGTCAATCATGGCTTCACAAAGCAGCCCTCTGCTACCCAGCATAGGATTACATGTCATTTATAATTTTACTCGCTTCAAAAAGCTAATGCTTAAGTTAATAAAGTGGAAAGATAGCGAGTACGGTGTCCCGACCAGGAAGAGGCAGATTGAAGTTGTTGTTGTTATTATTTGGGTTGTGGGGCACGGTAGGGGTGAGAAAAAGGGAGACATAAAAATAAAGAGCTAATAGCTTCTCTGGTGTCAAGAAGAAAGAGAAAAGGAAGCAGCTTTTCAGTGAGACATAAAATATTAATATCTCTCATTGGAAAAAAGCTGTTTCTTTTTTTCTTTTATTCATTTAAAAATATATATGCATTTCTAAGCATAAAGTTTATGCAAGTGAAAGCTTTCTGCTGGGTGTTTTAATCACATGAGAATTCAGAGAATTTCCTGCATTTGCTGTAATTTACCTAACAGATGAAATGGTTGCATAAAGTTTAAAAAGAATAGACACTTTTCTAATTTCAATCTGATTGAACTGAGAAACTTACAGTTTGTGTGTTCATATGTTGTAGGGACTGGGGTTTTATTAAATTTGCTGAAATATCCTTTCTTCATAAATTAGGTTAACAGAGATAAGATGCTGTAATTCAATCACTGACAATACTTGAAATTCAAATGTTTAGAGGCAAGGGGAATTGCTCTCAGTTGTACAAGGAAAGACTTTTCCAGCACCAGCTGATTTAAACATTGTTGGACCAGGTTCACAATGAACTAAAAATTAGCAAAACTATTAATCGTACAGCAAGACAAATATCTTATTGAAGCGGTAAACTTTATTGAGCAACTGAGATAGGATCGTAAATACAACAGTAGAAGCTGCAAATAGCATTTATAAGAAAACAAAACGATTAACCCTTGAAAATGAGTTCTCATTTCATCTGCTAGCCAAAAGTACAGAACTTACTTTCTTTTTTGAATTTTTTAAATATATTTATGTACATGCTTTAATTCATAGTGGGCCTAAAATACCTGAATGTCAAGGGACTGTAAATATGTGGTTAGAGTAGGTATGTACTTCAGTGGATTTAACATCAAGATCTATGCTTAAGTGCTTTGCTGATCTGACAAACCAGATCATGTCAACATATCATTTATTTGCTGATGCAGACCCAGCAAAAACATGAAACAAACTGTGTTCTCACTAACTTACCAAAAGAACAGAAAGCCAATTACTCCATATTTTGTCCACAGTGAATCTCCTTATTGACATATGTCATGGTTTAACCCCAGTTGGCAACTAAGTACCACTCGCTCACCCTCCACCCCTCCACACACCCCCCCCCGCCTCCCCTGGTGGGATGAGGGAGAGAATCAGGGAAAAAAAGTAAAACCCATGGGTTGAGATAAAGGCAGTTTAATAGGACAGCAAAGGACGAGAAAAAAGAAATAATAATAATAATAATAATAATAATAATAATAATAATAATAATAATAATGATAAAAGAATATACAAAACAAGTGATGCACAATGCAATTGCTCATCACCTGCTGACCGATGCGCAGCCTGTCCCTGAGCAGCAGTCACTGCCCCCTGGCCAACTCCCCCCAGTTTATATACTGAGCATGATGTCCCATGGTATGGAATGTCCCTTTGGCCAGTTTGGGTCAGCTGTCCTGGCTGTGCCCCCTCCCAGCTTCTAGTGCACCTCCAGCCTTCTCAGTCGGTAGAGCATGGGAAGCTGGAAAGTCCTTGACTAGTGTAAGCATTACCTAGCAACATCTAAAACATCGGTGTGTTACCAACATTGTTCTCATCCTAAATCCAAACCACAGCATTGTACCAGCTACTAGGAAGGAAATTAACTCTATCCCAGCTGAAACCAGGACAACATATATTATTTTTGACTAATGAATAAAAGATACGTGAACATATGCTTGGAAAATTGTAAAGAATGTGTATTGAGTTCATAAATGTTGTACAAAAGGTTGATTCAATGGTAATATCTATCCAGTTTTAAATGTATATATTTATATGCAACATGTAATAACAAGTTATTATTTGTACTGCACACCTACTGACAAAAATGCTATGTGACCAAATGAAGCAGTGTCCAGAGCATTGTTTAGAAGAAAACACAGACATTCAAAATATGACTTTCTGAGGAAAAATAAGTTAATGGAAGTCTTGTTCAAGACACTTGGAATTTCAGCTAGGTAATATTGATTGGGGCATTCAGAAGGGAAGGATAGTTGATATGGAAGGCAAATATCACCAGAGTTTCACTCTGCGATGGGTTATTACAATAGAAACATCAGAGAAACCAGCAGCCTGTTCCTCATCTAGATATTTGGTGTGAATGAATCAGAGTAACTAAACAGACTTCAGTCCATTCATGCCATTGCATAAGTTTTGAGTACCCATCACTGACTTTTACTGTTACAATACTTGGAGAATTGTAATCTATAGTTATATGTGCTGTAAAGGTGGCTAACAGTTTCAGTTTGCACATTTCAGTTTTAGTGAACTGATTGTCCTTCTAAATTTTTAACATATTTCAAATTTACAAATAAACCTATGCTTCTCAGTGGTATTTTAATGGTGAAATATGCTCTTTTCCTCAGAAAACATCTTTTCCCTGCAGCCAAAAGTTCTTGCAGAGTACACTCGGCAGACTGAAGAGTGCCTCAGTTTTACCAGGTTTTGTCAGGAAATAATCTCTACAGAAACTTCTTGAGAGGAAGGGCCTTCATCGTAGCCCCAAGCCCTGATTTCCCTGGTTTTGAGTAGCTATGGCTCCATATCCCTCACCTGGTAGATGAGAACTCTAGCCACCATAGCAACATTGCCAAAGACTAAACTACTTATATGCAATTGAACAGCTTCAACAGGAGAGACAGCAGTTTCTCTGACAAGTGATGGCAAGAGAACATGGTCTAAAAGCTCCATGTCTCTCATGTATGTAACTGTCCTTAGTCCTAGGTTATTGGATAATCCAGGGTTACATACTTTTTCTTTTATTTTTGTTTGATTCCTTTTTGGTGGTTTGTTTGTTGGGTTTGGGGTTTTTTTTTCAGTAACAAATCAAGGAGTTTTATTTGACATCTACAGTGGAGTGAAAACGAATTGCACAACTTTTTTTTCCTTTTTTTTTTTTTTTAAACAGAATTCTTGTTTCCAAATACTTGTATCAGGGCCTGATTATTCTCTTATTTGACTGAGAGCTATACTTGAGCAAATCTTTATCTCTGCTAATTTTGCCTGGGGCTGTCTCAAAGGATAGGAAGTTGTGATGTCCTTTAAAATCTCTCATGTAGAAAACAGAACAGATTATGAATCAGGCTTTCACTGATATTTACATTTTTATTTTTATTTTCTGAAACAAAGACTGTCACATTTTTTAAAAATCTTGTGTACTGTACTTTTTGCACCTCACTTAACTCATTCGATCAAAGTAGACAGGTTAGTTTCACTTCCTGGTTCCCAGTGATGAAGGGTGCAGAAAACATTTTTATTTTCTCAAACTTATGTAAAAACCACTGGCTTATGAATTACAATTTAAAATTAGTAGTACTACTTTAACCTTACCTGAACTTAGAATATACAAATAACTATATTGGAACAGACTAAGCAACCATTTCGCTTAGTATCCCACCTCACACATGTATAATAGTCAAGTCCCAGGAAAGACTCCAAATATAAAATAAATATATTGTGATACTGTGCAGAATATTCTTATAACTGCAATGATTTTCAGAAAAAAAAAAAAAAAAATCTTCCCTAGAGCTTGTGTCTTTGCATCTAACAGATTTCAGTGAATTTCTCTTCCATGACCATATCCAATCATTTTTGTAATACATATAAAACTGCAATAACCGCTGCGTCCTGAAGCAAGGAGTTTCACAATGTAATTATTTAGTGCACTTTAAGATTCTTAGGCATATATGCTTCAACAGAGGAAAGGAATTGCATTATATGTTATTAGAAAAGTCATAATTATCGGAGATGGGGTTGATCTTATCCAGTTTTAGTCATCCAAAAGTAAGGAGCTGGTCCAAACTAGCTGTTTAAGTTCTGGTTATGAACAATGATGAGAGAGAGGGAACTGCACAGGACAACTCTTTCCATACATCTCTCTCTTACCATTGAATGCATGACCTGTACGTATGTCTATTTCTCTCCATTAACTAAAACTGGAGCCAGGACAACTTATTTCAGTGAGAAGCCAGAAATTTTAACCAGGTGAATGTAAATGGGGTGAATCATTCCCCATATGGCTTTGGACAGGATGAGTCTTCATTTGGCCTCAAAAATATCTGAAACTCCAAACATTAAATGAACTACTATTTGTGCTACATAGTCTATATATACCATCTAAAGCATGACTGTATTCTCAGGTATTTCAGAATGGAACAGGAAAACATCACACCTTTTTGCCAGAGGAGTGTACAGGAACTCCATTATTGCCAATGGAGAAACTTTGTATTTAAATCTTGGTAGATAGGCATATCTTACATCTTTAATTCATCATAAAAGAGTGAGATACTGATGTTGCAAAATTGGTTTAATTAAAGATTGTCCTATGTTAGTCGAAACTGGCTTGATTATCTTGAATTGGGGAAATCTTAAATTTACTGGCACAGGTTTGGCACAACTTTCTGAGACGTATTTTTAAAAAACTTTTTGCTGCCTCTTATTCTTTCAAAACACTTCTTAGGGTAATCTCATTATACAGGATATCATTTGCAATTAATAGATTTTCTAGGATTATCAAGAGGGTTTTAAAGCAACATAAATGAGGGAAAATGATACTATGACAATCAAGTTGCACATACTTAAATATTAAAACCAGCCTGTAGGCTCCTTATTATGACAAATCCCTTCACAAACAGTCAAGCAAGGAACACATCCTTTAGCTGTGCATCCGTTAAGGGAAGCATCTGAGGATGCCATTTAGGATACCTAATTCAGGTATTTAATTTGCACCTAAATTTTAAAAATCTTAAAATAGTCATGGTTACTGTAGATATCTTGCTTAAATGCCTGAAATAACGTGTAATGAAGAACCCAAGACAAAGCTATTTTACAATAGAAGAAAAAAAAATATTTTAGTTTCATTAATTTAACACAGGATCTTAAGACAATAGATTATAAAACATAATTTGTTGACCTGGACATTAGCAGTCTTCTAGGTACGAACGTTCATGATCTTTCTACATTGCATTTTTTTAATATCTTTCTAGTTATCTTTAAAACTACCCTGAAATCAAGAAAAATAAATGTTTTTTCAAATAATTATTGCCAAAACTTTCAAATCTGAAACAGAAATAAAAACATTGAAACTATTTAAACATATTCCACATTGTCCATCAGTAGTCAGATTCCAAAATACAGAAACTGAAAAAAGAGAGATTTATGATAAGTCATCCAATTTAAATCAAGATGTGAAAGTCTGATTTTTTTTTCTTTTTTAAGTTTCAATATAAAAATTATGGAAATAGGGAAATATATGGTAAAAAATATGGATTGTTAGTTAAATAATGTAGACATCAGATAAGGGAATTTGAAGAAAAAAAAATCCTGTTGATTAATGGAGATTATGAAAGAAGAAAGTATTTTAAAATATAATATGAACAAAAAGGAACGTCTGCTAGGTGCAGATGGTAAAAATATAAATAGCAACTTAGAAAAAGCAGAAATAAACAGTATATATTTCTGTTCTGTATTTGGAAGGAAGTAGGTGGATGTATCCATCCCATATGATACTGTGGATAAAATAAAAAGTTTACCATCTGTAACAAAGGGAGATGTGAGGCAGCATCTAAAGGCTGAGAAATAGCTTTACTGAGGCATAAACAGATCAGTTTAGCCATCTTGCCAAAAGGAAGAAAGAGAGGGACTTCACCTCTATCTGAAATCACTTACACAAGGAAAAGTGTAAGTTAGTCAGGGGCCTTTCATTCTTACCAACCAAAGCATAACAAAAGTCAACTAGACACCGAAATTAACAAAGTTCAGCACTGGAAAACCTAATTTCTCAGAAGGGAGAATAAGTAAACAGAGAATTGTACGCAATGGGATGGTTAGTCTTTAAAAACCAAGGAATTTAATTCTAACATAAGCAGTTTAATTCTTTTTGCCAGGAGAAATGCCCTGAACCATATGCTGTGGGATAAGGGATAGATGTGATCCTGGGCTGTTCTGGTAGACCTTCCTGTTTCAACATCTTTCGTATCTTCAGAGGTTTGACTGCTCTCAGTGAATGTTATGTATTAGTTAAGAGTTTGTTACTTGAGGATTGAAGTCCTATGTGGAAGAGGTGTGAGATATACTCAGAACCTTGAGCTGGTGACCTCATGGTCCTTTCTGGTAAAATACAGGACGCAGGTGCCATTTCTGGTTTGGGAATTTTTCAGGATGCTAAGTGGAAAACAGTCCCCTTTTCTGGAGCAGAGGGATATACATAGCAATGCCTCTCAGGGGATTGCAGAGAAGGGGTTAGGTTTGATTCTAGGTATTTCTTCACATCCAGACAAGTTACACTACCGTATACCTCTTTAGAGTGACTCTCTAATATCTATACACTCCATAGGGTTACTATTGAAAATATTAGTTAGGGATAAGCATTCATTGCCTATGTTAATGCTAAGAGAACTGTAATATTAGAAAACATCCATCATTTTATTTTTAAAATATGGGGGGAAAAAAGAAATAAAAGAAAATGAAAAAAACAACAAAGCACTTAAAAAGTCACCGTGCTGGTTGGATTCTTTCAAATCCCTTAAGGGTTTGGATGTATTAGTCTGGTGGTGTTGTTTTCTGGGCCTGCATTAATTTGATCCATTCTTTTAGAACATGTGTATAACACTACAAAAAAGTATTATTGGTTTATAAATTACACTTGTTGTTTCAGGGCGATAAACAGAATGATGAATGCAGTCTTTGTTCAATCACCTTTTTATTCATGAAAGGCAAAACCGTGGATTCTAAAAACATTTATCTACATCAGGAGTAAGCCATAAACCTTTCAAAAATGCTCCCAGTAATCCAGGAAGGAGCTGCTGATTACTGTCATAACAGAGAGGATTCAATAATGCTAATGACTTTTCTTATGATAATCAATAACTTGGTGGAAGCTGCTTGAATCTTAACGAATCTCCCAGATGTAGCCCCCTTCTTGCAAAAATAGAAATGGTTAGTGTGCGTTCGTGAGAATACTTGAGCCTATCAGATTAATCATGGAAAGATGGACGTGTTTCCATGAATGAGAGCTTCATGCTAGTGGCAGATGAGCCTGAAAGAAAGTTTCTAATTTCAAAGTTGGGAAGTCAGCCTGTTGTTTACCTAGGCAGTTTTTGCTTACTGTCTCCTGGACTTCTGGGCACAGATTCAGAAATCAATCACATCTAGAAAAATGTAAGGTTACCTGATCTTCAGACCCTAAGGTGAGTATGGTAGTACCTGGCCTTAGTTCCTAGTTTTGCTGTAAGTTATGACTTGGGATTCAACTTTTTCCTAACTCTGAGATTTCCTCCTTGGCTGCATGGCCAGGGTGAGATACATTTTAGTTAACTTCAGCTGTATACAACTGGGCAGTTCAAGTCAATGAAAAGGGAGGGGGGGGGTGCTTTCCAGGAGCCATTTGTCCACCTGTCTTGGATAAATATTTTAGGAAGTAATGAGTAATCTTCTTGAGGGTCCTACTGATGAAAGGTGTAACAAATTACAGGTTTATGATCAATACCTTTTAGATGGTGAAAGTTATGCAGTATTAATCCTGTTCATGGTGTGCATGCTGTGGCCTCAACAGCATTCAGATAAAAAAGCATGCTCTCGTAAGACACCCAACTTATATATCCAGTGAGACACTGCAAGGGTTTAAAGCTATCTATGTTAATATCAAAGCAATGGAGAATCAGGATTAGATTTCAGAAAACAGACAAGCCAAAGTAAACTATTTCAATTCAGTAATGCTAAAATATCAAAATAAAATTGATTTTTGAATGCAAGTTAGCTTACCTTTCTGACTCATCTGTATCTGTTTACATATAGAGATAAAACTCAATCAGTTTGGGCTAAAATAGACATTGAAATATTGAAATTTCCACTCCATATAGAAACCTTCACTTTCTCTCTTATGTCTCTGATTTCACAAACTAGTATCATCTCTAGACATAATATGTATCCTGATATTTAGCCCTGTTTCCCATTTAGTTCATTCCAGCTTTTTCTTTTTTTTTTTTTTTTTAATTATTAGTATTGTAAATCTG
Organism: Aptenodytes patagonicus; assembly: GCF_965638725.1. Classification (NCBI taxonomy): domain Eukaryota; kingdom Metazoa; phylum Chordata; class Aves; order Sphenisciformes; family Spheniscidae; genus Aptenodytes; species Aptenodytes patagonicus. Next base: position 8,610,465 of record NC_134981.1, read on the forward strand.
AACGGCAAAATTGTCATGAAAATACACCAAATCTGAAAAACCCCTACCCTTCTCTAGGTAGTATTTGAGGGGATAATAAATGTCCCTAGCCAAAGTAATACATGTTGCCATCATAAATGCTATCATCATCACTCTGAATTTAATCAAAGTCCAAGGGCAAGATTTTTTTTTTTTCCAATTTTTTTTTCCATCCTTCCAATATTTCTAGATTATTATGGTCCTCCTCTGCTTTTCTTTGGTTCAAATGGGATCATTTAGCTCTGCAGAATCTGCCTAAATACAAGCAGATAACTCCTCGGTCTGTAAAGCATATGTTACAACTAGTGCCCAAAATCCTGATCCTTTATGAGGATTCCTATGTTCTTATATGAAAATTTAGATTAATGTACATAACTCATTGGCTGTCAAATGGATCCACAAAAGTTGAGGACTCAACTTCATGTCTATTTTACATAAAGGGATAAATCATTGGCATGAAAGAGACTAACCTTGGGGAATAATCCTGATTTTTGCATTTCTCCACAGAGACACATCTTGACTGATAATTGATTACTTGGTTGTTTTGTTTTGCTTTGTTTTTCTAAGAAAGGTGTCATTACTGATGGTGCCTTTTCCACCTCCATGCCTCAGGGCTCTCTCTGCAAACTTTGTGGTTGTTTTTAAACATTTGAAGAAGAGAGTAACCTCTTCAGTTCTTATTTTTATTTTTGTTTCAATTAACTACATGCCTACTAGCCAAGTGAACAATGAAGGATTGTTACACTGTTCTTGTCATATCTGAAAATCTGTACTTATCTTACAGCGCTTGTATAAGTAGAGAATTGTTGCTAATGCTATACTACACGTGGGGAACAGAAAGGATATAAGTGCCTTGTCAATGTCCACTCAGTGGTGGAGACTAAATAAAAAATAAATTATTACAAAAGCCAGTCCATTAATAAACACCCTCAAAAAACCCCTCATCAACAAACCAACAAACAAACCAAAGGAAAAAAAAAAAAACCAAACAACTAGGACTCAGGTTTGGCTAGGATTTTTTGTTTTATTTGAGTTGGACCATAATTCTCTGCCCTTTAAAAAAAAAAAAATAAAAAAAGAAAAAAAAAGAAAAAAAGAAAAAAAAAGAAACATCTTAGAAGTTCCAAGACCCTACAATTATTAAGAATTATTAAGAAACAGTGAGATTGACATGAATATTAATTTTGTAAAGGAACCAGAGGGGCAAATTGGGGTCCCCATCTCTAGGTTAAGCCTTCCAGAAACACAGCCAGGATTCCTTCCAGATCCTGCCTTGGGCTTTGTTGATGTGCAAAGAACATGAGATATTCTGGAAAAAAATATTTTTAGCTAAATAAAATACTTTTGTCCACTATTTTCTGAATAAGACGATGGAGAAATTAAGCTGATTCATCTGGAGTCCACGGTTAAAAGCCTAACCACTATATCAGAATTACTGAAGTCATAGAGTCCCATCTAGAGTTACTGCCTGACTGAATCTTGCCAGATCTCATAATGTGATATATCGCACAACCTTATACGTCTAACCAATCTCCTTGCATGTAGAGGAATAGCTGCCATACTTTTCCTCTCTGAAGGTGGTACAGAGCTGGCAGTGAGACCTTGCTTTTTATTCCCCACTAAATTTCCCTTCAGCAAAAAAGAACAAACAAACAAACAAACAAGTAAGTAAGGCCTTGTAGTAGGCCATTAAACCAAATCTAATTGGGATGCCAAGCATATCTCCCCCTTCCATTTTTCTAGAAAGGTTAGTATAGCTCTAGTGTAAGCAACTTAAATGGTGTCATTACTTACTCTTTAGCAGTAAATAAATTATCAACAATATGAAACCGAATGCTAGACTGGTTAGTTATTCCATCCTGTCCATCATGTATCTAATAATGCCTACTCAATGTAGCTCATGCACAATATATTTTCTGTGCCCTTAAAGGTGAGAGTATAATAATAAATTGGATGGTTTTCTGAATTAAGCTGTCTTTGAAATTAGCTATTTCATCCACTTGAATATACCAAAGCAAATTTATGATGATTAATTGTATTACAATGAACACCAAAGCACGTAATAATGATTTTCTACTTATTATAAAGCTTTGCCAATATTTTGTAAACCCAAGCGACATGATATGCAAGAAATCCAATGAAACCCTCTTAAACAAACAAAGGGGAAAGTGAAGAAAGGACAGGTCTTGCAATGCTAAACATTTCTAAGGACAAACAGAGGCTGCAGGAACTCTTCTTTCCATGTCAAAACTTTGCCAGGTTAGCCCCCATTAAAATTAAGCAAGAGAGAAGAGGAGAGCTGATAAGAATTGACGTATACTTTCACTCAATATACAAGTTCTTAATCAAACAGAATTTTACCAAGTTACTACATTACTCCACTTTTTTTACTCTATGTAATTGTTTTTGTTCTTGCCACTATTAGGGCTATTCTCTTTTTAATCTTTTTCTATTTGAACTTCCCTTGAAATTATTTATTAAAAATGTATTAAAGTATGAGAAGCCAAATCAGTATCTACTTCAATATCTTCAGTAAGATTCAGTAAATTACTCTCATTTTCAACTCAATAACTACTACATAAGTGAAAAAAAAGAAAAAAAAAAAAATCACCCAATAGTATGCTGTCCTCGGTTGGAGACTACTCAGTTGTTACTCAGTTGGGGTTACTACTGAAAAATCTTTTCTTTCTGATTTGACAGGCATAAGGCTTTTGAACTAGAGTGAACTTCCTGCCTGCCCTTATCAAATAAATATGTAAGAGGAAACAGTTTAGCAAAATTTTCAGCCCACACTCTAAAAACTTACAGTTTGGAAAACATCTTGCTAGAGGTCTGCTTTTGCAGCCGAGAACCTGGTTGCTCGCACAGGCGATCAGCTCCGGTGCAGACGCGTCCCGCAGCAGGGCAGCGGATCGCAGCGTACAGGGCGGTTCCCTGAGCTGGGGAAACCCCTGGGGAGCACGGGGACCTGCCAGGAGCCAGCAGCTCTCACGAGGGTGGCTGATGAGGTGTAGGAGGGGCCAGAAGTAACGGCAGCCACCCCCAACTCCTGCAAAAGGCAGCCCTGGGGAGCGCCATCGGCCTGGGTGGGCACGCAGGGCGTGGCCTGGCAGTTTGCACAGCAGTTCATGCAGGAGGGCACCTCTTCGAAGGAGGAGCATTCCATGGCCAAGTGGGAGACTTGGAGTACACATAACCCAGCAACCAGGCACTGTTCTGTGACCATTGGCAAAGGTCAAGGGCACTCATCCTACCTGACCCTTGAGGCAGAATAGTGGGCATTCGTCTGAGATCAAAGGCTGCGGCTCCAGCTGGGGGGGTCTGCACCACCTACCCCAGTGGTGGCCGATGCCTCCATCCAGGCGGAGCTGCTGAAGGGAGAGGCTGCAGTGCAGAACTCAGGCTGGAGGAAGTGCCTAGACCTTTCTCCTGTGGCAAGGACAGGCAGCAGACCTGCTTGCAAAAGATGTGCCCGGGTGGAGGACCTCCTGCAGCAGGTGGCTGAAGTGCAAGAGGTAGTGAGAAGGCTGCGTAACATCAGGGAGGTGGAAGAGGAGTTAGATAGCTGGTTCCAAGTGCAGTCTTCAGTGGACCCACAGCCCACGGCCAAACAGCCAAAAACTCCCCCACCAGCACACACAGAAGGGAATATGGTGACCAATAATGCACAAGAATGGGCGGTTGCAAAGGCAAGGACCAGCAGGAGGAAGAGACTTCCTCCAAAGCCTGAGGTGCCCTTGTAGAACCGCTTCACTGCTCTGCAGGCTGAAGAGGAAAGACCCATCACATCAGGAGAGACACTGGAGCTGAGTAATGCAGCCTGATCTGCCCCCCGTATAACAACCAGCACAACTAAGAAAAGGCGACAGGTGATAGTAGTAGGCAACTCCCTTCTGAGCGGTACGGAGGCACCCATTTGCTGACCGGACGCACTCTCTAGAGATGTGTGCTGCTTACCGGGGGCTCGCATCAAGGATGTCACCGAGAGGCTACCAAGCCTTGTACAGTCCACTGACTATTATCCGCTGCTGCTGTTTCACGTGGGCACCAACGACACAGCCAGGAGCAGTCTGAGGACTATCAAGAAGGATTACAGAGCCCTGGGAGCGGCGGTAAGGGATCCAGGAGCGCAGGTAGTTTTTTCATCAGTCCTGCCGGTCAAAGGGAAGGGGTTTGAAAGGGTCAGTTGAATCTGGAGAATCAACAAATGGTTATGGGACTGGTGCCACAGCCAGGGGTTCAGCTACTTAGACCATGGGACTCTCTTTGAGGAACCTGGTCTACTGGGGGCTGACGGCATCCATCTGTCAGAGGACGGGAAGCCAAGGCTTGCCAAGCTGGTGAAGAGGGTTTTAAAATAAAGTTGCTGGGGGAGGGAAACCTCAATCCATCCCACTCCTACCAGTTTGATGCCAGGGCCAGCAATAGATGCCCAGAGCCTGGAGAAGGATCACAGGTCAGCAGGAGAGCGCCTGAAGAGCAGCACAAAGGAACTCCAGCCAGTAAGACAGCCTCATCGGGGGCCCAACTTAAATGCCTCTATGCAAACGCACATAGCATGGGGAATAAACAAGAGGAGTTAGAGACATGCGCACGCCTGCAGGGCTACGACCTTATTGGCATCACGGAGATGTGGTGGGATGGCTCCTATGATTGGAGTGTTGGGATGGAGGGATACAGGCTCTTTAGGAGGGACAAGCAGGGGAGATGAGGAAGGGGTGTCACCCTCTATGTCAATGAGCAGCTGGAGTGCCTGGAGCTCTGCATGGCGATGGATGAGGAGCTGACCAAGGGCTTGTGGGTCAGGATTAAAGGGAGAGCAGGGACAGGTGACATTACAGTGGGGGTCTGCTACAGGCCACCCGACCAGGAAGAGTGTATGAGGCCCTCTATAGACAGATGGGAGCAGCTTCATGTCCACAAGCCCTCGTCCTCATGGGGGACTTCAAACACCCCAATATCTGTTGGAGGGAAAACACGGCACGGTATAAGCAATCCAGGAGGTTCTTGGAACACGTCAATGCATTCGATAACTTCCTTCTCCAAGTGATAGAGGAGCCAACGAGGAGAGGTGATATGCTGGACCTCGTTCTCACCAACAAGGAGGGGCTGGTGGGGAATGTGAAGCTCAAGGGCAGCCTGAGCTGCAGTGACCACAAAATGGTGGAGTTCAAGATCCTTAGGGCACCGAGGAGGGCGCACAGCAAGCTCACTACCATGGACTGCAGGAGAGCAGACTTTGGCCTCTTCAGGGATCTGCTTGGTAGAGTGCCATGGGACAAAGCCCTGGAGGGAAGAGGGGCTCAAGAAAGCTGGGTAATATTCAAGGATCACCTCCTCCAAGCTCAGGAGCGATGCATCCCAACAAAGAGGAAGTCAGGCAAAAATGCCAGGAGGCCTGCAGGGATGAACAAGGAGCTCCTGGACAAACTCAAACACAAAAAGGAAGCCTACAGAGGGTGGAAGCAAGGACAGGTAGCCTGGGAGGAATACAGAGAAATTGTCCGAGCAGCCAGGGATCAGGTTAGGGAAGCTAAAGCCCTGATAGAATTAAATCTGGCCAGGGTCGTCAAGGGCAACAAGAAAAGATTCTATAGGTACGTTGGGGATAAAAGGAAGATGAGGGAAAATGTGGGCCCCCTTCGGGAGGAAACGGGAGACCTGGTTACGTGGGACACAGAGAAGGCGGAGGTACTCAATGACTTTTTTGCCTCAGTCTTCACTGGCAAGTGCTCAGGCCTCACCACCCAAGCCACAGAAGGCAAAGGCGGGGACTAGGAGAATGAAGAGCTGCCCACTGTGGGAGGACATCAGGTTTGAGACCATCTAAGGCACCTGAAGGTGCACAAGTCCATGGGACCCAATGAGATCCATCCGCGGGTCCTGAAGGAACTGGCAGATGAAGTTGTTAAGCCACTATCCATCGTATTTGAGAAGCCATGTCAGTGCGGTGAAGTTCCCACTGACTGGAAAAGGGGAACCATAACCGCCATTTTTAAAAAGGGCAAAAAGGAAGACCTGGGGAACTACAGGCCAGTCAGTCTCAGCTCTGTGCCTGGGAAGATCATGGAACACATCCTCCTGGAAGCTATGCTAAGGCACACAGAGGACAAGGAGGTGATTGGAGACAGCCAGCATGGCTTCACCAAGGGCAAGTCCTGCCTGACCAACCTAGTGGCCTTCTATGATGGAGTGACTACAGCAGTGGACATGGGAAGGGCTACAGATGTCGACTATCTGGACCTCTGTAAGGCCTTTGAGATGGTCCCCCACAACATCCTTCTCTCTAAACTGGAGAGAGATGGATTTGATGGGTGGACTGTCTGGTGGGTGAGGAATTGGTTGGGTGGTCACATCCAGAGGGTAGTGGTCAATGGCTCAATGTCCAGATGGAGATTGGTGACGAGTGGCGTCCCGCAGGGGTCCGTATTGGGACCGGTACTGTTTAATATCTTCATCAGTGACATAGACAGTGGGATCGAGTGCACCCTCAGCAAGTTTGCAGATGACACCAAGCTGAGTGGTGCGGTCGACACGCCAGAGGGACGGGATGCCGTCCAGAGGGACCTGGACAAGCTGGAGAAGTGGGCCCATGTGAACCTCATGAGGTTCAACAAGGCCAAGTGCAAGGTCCTGCACCTGGGTCGGGGCAACCCCCGGTATCAATCCAGGCTGGGGGATGAAGGGATTGAGAGCAGCCCTGAGGAGAAAGGACTTGGGGGTACTGGTGGATGAGAAGCTGGACATGAGCCAGCAATGTGCGCTCGCAGCTCAGAAGGCCAATCGTATCCTGGGCTGCATCCAAAGAAGCGTGGCCAGCAGGTGGAGGGAGGTGATTCTGCCCCTCTACTCTGCTCTGCTGAGACCCCACCTGGAGTACTGCGTCCAGCTCTGGAGCCCTCAGCATAGGAAAGGCACGGACCTGTTGGAATGGGTCCAGAAGAGGGCCATGAAAATGATCAAGGGGATGGAACACTTCTCCTCTGAATAAAGGCTGAGAGAGTTGGGGTTGTTCAGCCTGGAGAAGAGAAGGCTTTGGGGAGACCTTCTTGCAGCCTATCAGTACTTAAAGGGGGCTTCTAAAAATGATAGCGGCAAACTTTTTAGCAGGGCCTGTTGTGACAGGACAAGGGGGAATGGCTTTAAACTAAAGGGGGGGTGGATTTAGCCTAGGTATAAGGAAGACATTTTTTATGCTGAGGATGGTGAAGCGCTGGCACAGGTTGCCCAGAGAGGTGGTAGAACCCTCTGGTGGTTTTCCAGGGTTCCATCCCTGGAAACATTGAAGATCAGGTTGGACGGGGCTCTGAGCAACCTGATCTAGTTGAAGATGTCCCTGCTTATTGCAGGGGGGTTGGACTAGATGACCTTTAAAGGTCCCTTCCAACCCAAACTATTCTATGATTCTATGATTCTGTGAAATTTCTGTATTCTTTCCTTAGTTTTCCTAGTAAGTAGTCTTAGAATTGTACTACTGATTTGACTGTGCAATCTATACTAAAGCATATACAATGTCAACTTCTTGAATTACAGGAAGTAATCAGAAGGCGTTTTTAATTAATGTAATTTCTAAAGTTGATTAAATAGTTTTTGTTTATAGATAATGCATTGAAGACTGGGGAGTAAGAGAAGAAAGAAGGGAGGAAGAAAGAAAGGGAGAGAGAGAGAAAGAGAGAAAGAAAAAGGAAGAAAGGAAGAAAGGAAGAAGGAAGAAAAGAAGGAAGGAAAGAAGGAAGGAGAGAAGGAAGGAGAGAACGAAGGAGAGAACAAAGGAGAGAACGAAGGAGAGAAGGAGAGAAGGAGAGAAGGAAAGAAAGTGAGAAAGAAATAAGGAAAGAAGGAACGAAAGAAGGAGAGGAGGAAAGGAGAGAAGGAGAGGGGGAGGGGAGAGAGAAAGGACATTTTTTATAGTTGATAGTAGCTAACATGTCAAGGGAACAAAACCAAAGGTCAAACGAGAGTAAACAAGCCAATTTATTACAACTGAAGAGAAAAAAAAAAAAAAAAGGCAGGGGCGGGATAAAGGAAAACCTCTATCTCTTTCCCCATGGAACTAATGAAAAACCTATCCCATCATATCTGCAGTTTGTAGGTTAGTGAATTTTACTGTACCCTACCTTTTGTCAGCCCATGCACTTGAGATAAAGCCTTCTGAACAGAAAGACAAGTCAGTCTCACAGGCTTGGGAATACTGGCTTTCTGTGGCAGTGTCTTGCCTTGGTCAAACAAAAATGTATTGCAGTTTAGAGAGATAGAGTGGACATGATAACACAGAGTCACTTTGTGTGTGGGAAGTAGACAACTCCCAGAAAGATTAAAAGAGAGGGAAAGAGAGAAAAGGGGAAAGAGAGAGATTACTTGTGGATGAACTAGAATGAATTGAAGGTTCATAACCTGCCCCTGGAATGTTATTTTTAGGAACCATAAAACAATCAAATAGTCATGAAGAGTGTCCAGTCATGCCTGGAACACCCACCTGAGGAAATATTTAGTCTAATGGTCTCTGATCCATGCCTTTGTATTATCATGTCAGCTCCAGGGATGTCACAGCAGTCCTTAGTGTGATACTTCTCAGGGAAATATGTCTCACTATTTCTCATTTAGGATATTTTTATTTACAAATGAAGAAATATTTGAGCATGCTTTCTTTCAAACTGGGTACCTCTAGCTGAAACTAGAGATGCTAAAGAACTGAAGTGGAGCAACCAATATCTATATTTTTTGCACAAATAGAGAACTAGATGCTGCTTTGTTTAAAAGAAGACAATTCTATTGGCCCTCCAAATCAAATTCATTTACACAAGGATGAGTTTGGTTTGTGCTTTTATTCTGACAAGCTTTTTTCTTTTGCCTTTTAATTCTGTTATACCCCCACACTCTCTAAATGTGAAGCAGAGATCAGCATTATGCACTCTTTAGCAAGCTTGATCTCTATTGTCCATTTATTTACTTTATGAAATACATAATAACTTCTCTCTTTTCAAATTAAGTAGCCTTCTTTCCTTCTGTTTCTTCTCCTGTGGAAATCCCCTGGACTATGGCTACTCTCTACTTTAACAATAAAGAAGAAAACTTGGCAGACCTATATTTTGTTTCTTTTCAAAAATTGTCTGTATTGTATTAGACACATCATTTGTGCATGCTTCTCTTTCACCAGCTATATATTGATATTATCCTGCTCAAAAACTATGTGCCAACATTAATTCTTTAATCACTGTAAATTACTTTGAAAACCTACTGTGAAGCTATGCCTGTGTGTACCTAAGATTCAGAATATGTACATAAATTGCTCATAAACAATCAGGTTTCAAGGGATTAATGAATTACTCTTTGTCAGCTGAGATAGAATGACTGGATATGCTCTGAAACTACAACACAAACATGTTTTCTTTAGCTAGCCTAAAGGAAAAAAAAAACAAACTTAAAATCTAAACTTTGGTTGGATGATAGCAGAACATATTTAGAGAAAAGAAAAAAACCATCAAGACTAGGATTTTGAATACCTTGATTCAAGGTTTGGCTCTGCGAAAGATTTTTTTTTCATATTTTGGACAAGTTAATGTGTCTTTTAGCTTTCTCCCCAGAGGGAGCTAAGCTTTTTGCAAGGTAAATCAATTAATGCATGAAGAATGCTCAGGTAGCATAATCAACATATGAAAAGAGATAAGTTTTTCTAGTCTTGCTGGACAGAGAAAAATGTTGCTTTATCTTTCCGTTGACTTTTGATTGACTTTCGAGCAGGTCGATAATCAGCTCTGTTCAAATAATGAAAAAGTTTCTCTATAGATAAATAAAAAGTAGAACAACCCTGCACAAATGTAGAAAAATCTCCAAATTACATTTGCCTTGGCTGTTAATAGTTTTGTGGTTTTTTTTTTTTTTTCTCCCATTGTTTTTTGCAAGTTTTTGGTAGGATAAATTGTGGATAAGGCAATCAGATAGGGAATTCTCCCTCTACTCCAAATTCCTGCTGGCAAATGTTATCTTGAGTTTATTCTATTTTAAGTTAATCTTCTATTATTTAGTCCTTAACTCTTCCTTACATCTTGTAGATACCTTGCCATCTTCAGACAGCTGCAAATTCCTAAATATCCCAGTTAATAATAGAATATTAATAATTTGATTTACTGACATTTTACAGCCCACTACCTCTGAGCGCTGGAGTCCAACAAATTTTTTATCATAGATTCAAGGCAGGTGGTGTCTGTTTCCTGAGTAACAGCTATTACTGGCAAAAGATTGTCCTTCCCAGAGTAAGTAATGGTCTCCTTATATCACTCCCTCTATACGCTGATGCTGTAAAACTCCACATCCACACTGCATCAACAGAGCCCATTCTCTCTCTGTCCTGAGTCTAGATAATAACATTTTAAATTAGAGAACTTTAATTTAATCATTTAACTGTCGAAACCTTTATGCAGCTGACTGCCTGCCATTCCTCTGATATGAGGGAACTTACATATATACCTTTACTACAAGACAAATCAAAGACAAAATTAAAGAATGTACCAAAAATTAGAAAGAAGTCATCCATCCGCTCCCAGAAAAGACATCTACTTTTTCTAAGTAAATATGTTCAATATCTTCTGTGCCAGGAAATTATTGCAAGTTATAAGGTAATATTATTATTATTTAGTATTTGTCCTCTAACATGGTCCTCATGCCCTGGGAATGCAATAGAACTAGAAAAGGAGCTATGCACTGTAAAAATAATCCCAGAAAAGACAGTCTATTCTCTCATGGAATTACTATCTGCATATCAAGAGTTTCCATGAAGACGACAGTTTGGACTACAGCCCTGGCTGGAAAAATTCAATGCCTCTTAAAAGATAAGGTTGAGAAAACTGCAGTTTTCAGCGTAGCACATCATGGCTTGAAAGATAATGAGAAAACTTGAGTAAGTCACCATGTGGGATTTGGTACCAGATTCAAGTATCTGTGAGTCTCATGTTAGACTGGTATTCAAGCTCCCAGTGTTGTCACTGGACATTTAGTCATGAAGGTATGGTTCAACTACTGTAAGTGACTAGTGACATTTTAGATGTCCTACGGATACTTCAGAAAAAACAGGTCTTCAAGAAGCCCTGTATTATATCTTCTAACCCTGAACTGAGTTGCAGGTAGTCTGGAGTTATGACACTAGATGCTTGTATATGAACTATATAGTTTACACAGCTAACTGATTGCTCAATGAACTTGCTGTCTAGCCAGATCACTGGAGGTAGTTTCTGTGGGATGTCTGCATAGCTGTGTAGACTATATTGTGTCTTCGGGACTGGACTCAATGGGAGAGCCTCTAATGGGGTCTAGATAACTAGAACATGTATAGATATTTATAATGCAGAAACTTAAATTTAAGTCTTTGAATCTGGATTGGAATATTACCCAAGAAATATTTTTTCTACCATGGTTCAATTAGGATGACTAATTCAGTTAGACAAAGATTTTTTTTTTTTTTTAATATTTTCAAGGGGAATTTTTTTAGGGTTTATTTATCTTCATATATCCTTCTTTGCAGCATGGAAGATGCCTGTTTCCATCTTTGAGTGCTTTTGAATATCAGAAAAAAAAAGCTCATTAGCTGCTAATGCAGCATCTCTCCACTTCCATCGCAGAAATTAATCAATGCAGAAAAAGAAATTATTACAGAATTACACAATAAATCATCTGTCCTTAACCAGTCAATACTAATTCTTAAGTAAAGACATGGCTATTGCAAAGCCAGCCAAAAGGCCAGCCAGCCTGAGCTCCTTCATGCCAAGAACAAAGCAAATTCCAAATAAGTCATTTAGATAAAAAGATTAAAGTTGTGACAATTCCTTTTGCTGAGACTCAAATAAAAGCAAGTTATCAGTCTGTAATGGTCTGTAATGGAACCTGCTCTGCATAAGTTAGGTATCTAATTTGTGCCTAACTTTCAGGTGTTCTATGTGTCTTTGAAGGCCTGCAGGAAAAGATCCTATCTGTCCAACATGGATTTCTAAGTGTAGCCATGCAGAATCTCCTTTTGAATGTTTTCAAATACCTTTCTTCCTGTACTGCTAGACAGCAAGTTTGGGAAATTTTATTCTGCCCATTGGGCAGAGAAGTTTCTTTTTTAAAGGATTTCCAGAAACAAAGTTTCTATAAGACACAGTTATGGAGCATCAAAAAAAGTCCAGCTTACAAAACAAAAGAGTTAAAGAGCATTCAGAACAAAAGCAACATTCTCAATTGCCCAACATTTGATGATTACTAGACCTTTGAACAAGCCATTTTGAACAAAAAGACCATAAGCTGCCTTTAAAACTATCTGGGATAGTAACACACTAGCTATGAAATATAGACCTTCCTCAGAAGTTTTGACACTTGGATGGTGGATGATTTTGCCAAATCCCATAAAACTCAGTGTCAGTATTTAAAAAAAACTTCATCAGCTCTGGAGCTATAAGAATTTGGCAGCATAGTTTGGCAATCTGTGCATTAAAACCAGTTAAAAGTCAATTACTTTCTGGAACAAAAGGGATGTGATGCATTCATTTCAGATTTGGAATGAGTAATCCTCTGTATTTCACTCTTGCTGCAGAGGGGACAGTGCTTCTCGGCCACTGGGCTGAACTGCCTATATGTTTCATGCATCAGTAAATTAAATGTGTTTATTTACTTTAAGCCATTGCCAAGTGTACTATGGGGACACATTTATCAAATAGATCCAGATCAAATAGATCCAGCCTGTTCACAGACTTCAGGAAAGTCTGAATCTAGACCCTGTTCATTGTCTGCATTTTTCATCAAAGGCAAGTCTGTATGGTTTTAGCCACTGAAAAGGTACAGGGCAAAGCAAGAGCTTCACTCCCTGCCCTGAAGCCTTCCTTCGTCACACCCATATAAACTCCATCATCAAGTAGCAAAACTGTTCTTCAGGGATCATTTCTCAGAGCAAGAGGGCAGATCCTCCACCACTCAGCTGGGACTGCCAACCAGGGTACCAGGTAGTGCCAGCTGTGTGATGTGCACTTTGATGTTGTGCTCACTGGTCTGAGACTACCAGTTCAGTGGAGGATCACTGACAGCCATCGCATCAGAAAGTGAAACAACTAGGTACAACCAAGCACAAGATTTTGAGTGGAGACGTAGTGTGCTGTGAAGCGAAAGAAAATGAAGATAGGGAACAGCACATCCAGGCTCCTATCCTCTCTAGTATGTTGTCATTCAGCTGGCTTCTTTAAGATATTTCAGTGGAAGATCTGGCTTGTAATATGTTAAGGCAGCAATTCCTTTAATGCTTTATGATGTATCTTTATTTAAAATTTGATATGAAGCAAATCATTGCTATGTCATTTTGTACCCTTGTTTGCTAACGAAAGAGCAATAAGAGACACATAACAGTAAAGGATCATTTTCTGTAGGGAGTTAAACAATCCCCTGAGTTGTCCAATCCTGTTAAAATCTAAAAGAGAGAAGTGCTAGAAGAACCTAGAGTAAACATGTTTCCTGAAAGCCAAAATGTCCCTATTTTCCAAGGTCTTTCCATCATTTCTGAAGGTTTCCAGTGTCATTGTGGATCTTTAATTAACTAGGGTTCTGATTAATTGTCTTGTTTCCTTAAGAACCTCTTCAATGACATGGTATGGATGGAGGTTGAAAGGGATCAATAACGTTACATCAGGATCAACAGAGATCTCTGTAATCACCAATTTTTGTGCTAGAAATGGCATGAAACTGGAAAGCACCACTAACTGGGTGGTAGAGGATTGGGGATGGACTTGACAGAGTTAATCAAAAATGTCCATGAGCCTGTGTGCCTTCATCTACCCCCAGGTCACACGCCTTTACATGCACACACACGCGCGCGTGCGTGCACACACACACACACACACAGGCTGATCATACAGATACTCATATCTGCCGCTTGCACATGTGACAGTGATAAACAGGTTTCTGCTAGGAACAATTTAGATGGTAATAAATCACTCTGGTAGGGGCTAGTGTGCACAGGTGAATAGCCATGATGCAAGGATATAATTGTGCATAATCAATGCAAACATGCTCCAGTGGAACGTGACAAAGACTTACTTAAACACGTTTAACTAGAGCCTAAAGGTTAAGGCAGAAGCAAAGTGATGGGGGTCTCTCAGATAACACCAGGATATTGTGCTAACGTCGTGACAAAGGGAAGCGTGAGCCAAGCTTTCGCTGAACTGGTGTTAGGAAAAATATGAAAGAATAGTCTTTGTGATCATAATAAAATAGTTAGGGTATTATGTTATGAAAGATCAAGCTAAAAATCTGGTCCTGATTAAATCAGATCAAGGAGAAAAAATATTCATGCTCCACATGACTATTCTAATAACTAAGGCAATTATGTCAGTTCTTTTGTTCTTTTCTGTAAGGGTTATTGTCATAGATTTAATCCAGTTAGCCTAGTCTGCAGTCAGAGGAGAGAGGTATTTTTTATCCAGAGGTAGCTCCAGCCCATCCAAAATTTGTCTGACCTTTGCAATTGCTTCTCTCTTACATTTAACTCTCCAGGGATGACAGAGCAACTAAGCATCCAGTATTAAGGCCTAAGAATACATGAGATAAACTTAGACTATTCCATTTGACGAAACTGTATCAACACATAGTAAACTGAGTGACTGCTAGACGTTCACCTGCATGAGTGATTAGAAAGCTCACTTGAGAGGTGGGTGACCCAATGTCAAACCTCTGTAAATAAATCAGACGTTCTGATCTCTGTCTTACAGGCACTGGATAAATCTCCTTAGAGCTGGCCTAATGCAATAGTCCTTCTTTTCCTGCTTTTGAGTAGGGTTTTTTTTGGGGGGGTAACTATTGGTTTCATCGGAGGACAGGACATGAACATTTTTTGAAATCTCAGGAAAATAATTATTACAGTATAGGAAAACCATCTCTTGCTTGGATCTATATACAAAGAAACAGACACATCTTTGCTCTTTCTGGTCAGTAAGATAAAAAGGTATTAAAAGCACTGTTCTGGTGCAAAATGTTTGTCGTGGTTTAACGACAATGTTGTATAGATTTCTTTTTAAAAAATGCAAGCTCTGATCTACGACTGGCAAATGGCCCTATTAGTGTAAGTTTAAAGAAAAGGGTTGAAAGGTGCAAATTGGAAGGAAACTTGCTCCCAGGAATCAATAGGTCCAGAAGAGTCTATTACAATAGCATCATGTCCCTGAGAGGGCATCAGGGATAAGTATGTTATTGTTAAATTAGGTGGCGCCATCTTTGCAAGGAAAACAGAAATGTAATGTTTGTTAATTGAACTATAAAAATAATAATTACCTTTGATGTAGGGGAAGGCAAAGTCACTCAGCAATGGCTCTGATTGTATAAATTGAAGCTGTTATCATCAGAGCCCAAACTAGATTAGAAGTGATCTTCTCAAATTACATTTGGATGATACCAAACGTACACAAGGCTTTGAATGTTTTCAGTACGTGAGAAACAGCTTTTCTCTTCCCTCCTCCCTCAACAAAGAGCTGCATGTTCTTAACTGTGGCAGCATCTCCTTCGCAGTAGTGTACATTTCTTTAACCAGCTTAATTCCAACTGCAATTTTTTCCTGCAGAAAATGCCATTTACAAACCAGTACTAACTTAAGGGACATTCTGCTTTAGTGAAACTATATTAGTTTTGATTCCCTCCTGGCTCAGGATTTGTTTAAGGGGTGTTGCCATGATTTGAAATGGGGAGTGGCGGGTGGAGGTGGTGTTTATACAGAATGCTGGGTCCTAATTTAACTTCTGATGCTATCAATCAATTATTAATTCTCTACTGTTTATAAAAGGGTAGAACTAAGGATTGAGTGTGTCGTTTCTTCTCAAAAGCATAAAGAACTTTTGTATTTGAACTACATTCAAAACCAAGAGATTTTACACTGGAAGAGTAAACACCAGCTCTCTTTGATTTTATGAAGAACTGTAGAGTGTAAAAATTATTGGGCAAACAAGGACTATGGTCCTTGACTCTAGGAAGGAAAATCCATTAAAAAAAACAGAGGGCAAGGGAAGCATTGGAGTGACAGGTTGGCATCTAATGGCCAGCATAAACAATTGTCCTGGTTTGGGCAGGGATAGAGTTAATTTCCTTCCTAGTAGCTGGTACAGTGCTGTGGTTTGGATTTAGGATGAGAATAATGTTGATAACACACCGATGTTTTGGTTGTTGCTAAGGAGTGCTTACACTAAATCAAGGACTTTTCAGCTTCCCATGCCCTGCCAGCGAGAAGCTGGGAGGGGGCAGAGCTAGGACAGCTGACCCAAACTGGTCAAAGGGATATTCCATACCATATGACGTCATGCTCAGTACATAAACTGGGTGAGGTTGGCTGGGGGGGCGGTGACCGCTGCTCGGGAACTGGCTGGGCATCAGTCGGCGGGTGGTGAGCAAATGCATTGTACATCACTTGTTTTGTAAATTATTTTATCATTATTATCACTACTATTTTCTCTTCCTTTTCTGCCCTATTAAACTGTCTTTATCTCAACCCACTTTTTTTTTTTTTTTAATTCTGTCCCACATCCCACTGTGGGGGCGGGGGAGGGGGGAAGTGAGCGAATGGTTGTGTGGTCTTTAGCTGCCTACCAGGTTAAACCACAACACCACCACATTGAATCACCATTCCCCATGACTAGAGACCGAGTGGTGAGCAGATATACTGTCCAAAAGAAAAGGACTAGCAAGGATTCTGCATACCTGGCCATTTCTGGTCTCAACAGACCTTCAGTATGGAAAAGGAAGAAAACAGTCTAAAGACACAGTTGAGCAATAAACTGGAAATATGTAAAGATATATAAATATAATGTACAGTTGTGGATAATGGTTCCACTCAAATCCTAGTAAAATGAGGTGTCCACCTGAATGAGACAGCCAAAGTTTGTGAGATATTTTTCACTGTGGGGAATAGTAATAGTAATTACAGTAGTAATATAGTACTATTTAAATTTTCTATAATAATAGAAACAATATTCTGAAACACAGAGAGTAGGACAGGTCGAAGCCTTCCCAGACCAAAGCACTAGAGACATGGATAAAAACTTGTGGAAAATTCTGAAGTTAGTGTGCAAAGGTCTTTCAGTTGTTACTGATGGTGTATATTCTCTTTAATGGCAATGCTTCTGGACCGTCACACAATGTATATAAGAGATTTCAGGGATCTTAAAAGAAAGCTACAACAGAAGACTACCTATCTAATTTCCTTGAAAATCCTTTATTTCTTGTAAAGGTGTCGTGGTTTAACCTCAGTCGGCAACTAAGCACCACCCAGCCGCTCGCTCACTCCCCCCGCACCCGGTGGGATGGGGGAGAGAATTGGAAGAGCACAAGTGAGAAAAACTCGTGGGTTGAGATAAAAACAGTTTAATAATTGAAATAAAATGATGATAATAATAATATGATAATAATAATACTACACAAAGCAAGTGATGCACAGTGCAATTGCTCACCACCCGCTGACCGATGCCCAGCCAGTCCACGAGCAGCAGCCCCCCCGGCCAGCTTTCCCCAGTTTATGTACTGAGCATGACGTCACATGGTATGGAATGTCCCTTTGGCCAGTTGGGGTCAGCTGTCCTGGCTGTGCCCCCTCCCAGCTTCTTGTGCACCTCCAGCCTTCTCAGTCGGTAGAGCATGGGAAACTAAAAAGTCCTTGATTTAGTGTAAGCACTGCTCAGCAACAACTAAAACATCGGTGTGTTATCAACATTGTTCTCATCCTAAATCCAAACCACAGCACTGTACCAGCTACTAGGAAGGAAATTAACTCTATCCCTGCCGAAACCAGGACAAAAGGCAAAACATATAAGAGAAGTTTCTGGGAGTAAAAAACAGTGTAAGTATGGTCCTCCTAAATTTACAGTACTTTGGTTGACCAAATTTGTGCATGTTCTGTGTTAAATGAGAGCTCTTAAACTTTTGATGACTTCTTTTTGAGAAATTAGAAAAAAGCTTCTGGACCAGCAAGCTGGCTAGAAAAGATCAGAGTGTAAAATCTTTGCCCCATACAACAAAACACCCATTTAAAAACACTTTCCTATGCCATATTTGGCTGAAATTTTCCTATTTGTGTGTATGTGTGTGGGTGCATATTTAAATGAGGGTAGGAGCGTGAGTGAGGTGTGCCAAAAAGACATGCCAAAATTGTATTGGCTTAAATATATTTCTTATACCATATCAAACCCTACTTTAAATTATTACTGAATTTGTACATCCACAGCTGAACACATATGCAATCAAACATGCCCACTGGAAAACTCATAATAAGAAAGACTGAAAGTTGATTACTGTAAAAAAAAAAAAAAATAATAATCCTGTAGATTAGAACACTCTCATGGGAAATTGTATTCAAAACCAAATATATGTCCTAGCTAGTGGCTACACTAGACTTGTGCTTCTGACTAGAAATTATCCTGGGAATTAAGATCTTTTTAGATGAGAGTTTAATTGAAACCTGTATATCCTTGTGTAAAGTTTTAGTTTTGGCCAATTAGTTTATTCAGATTAAAACCAAATTAGTACAAAGAAATAATTCTAAATAATTGTAGTCAGGCAGGTGTTAAACCAAGGGAAAAAAAAAAAAGAAGGTGAAAAACAGGAACAAACATGTACTCACTTATAACAAAACCAGAATGTTGAGAACCAAATTAATCAAGACACTGAAGGACATGAGGAGAAGAAATTATTTAATTGCCTGTACACCACTGCTTGGAGCCTGGATAATAAACACAGGGAATTGGAATTGCTCATTTATGAGCATAAATTTGACCTAGATGGTATTACTGAAACCTGGTGGGAAGAGTTGCATGACTAGAATTTTGAAATAAGTGGATATAACCTTTTAAATAAAGATACAGTGGACAAGGGAGAAAGGAGAATTGCAACCTATCTTAAAAAAAAAAAAAAAAAGGAAAATTTAATTGACTAGTACTTACGAATCAATGTATTTCTGCCCTGTAGATGGCAAAAAGATAGAAGTTTTTGTCAGATCACTGGGTGATGGAACTGAAATACTTTGTATTCAAACAGTAATTATAGAGAAAGTGAAGGAGGAGATCCCCAAAATCCCTGTATTGACATTCGAAAGTGTCATCTCACTTCACCCATCTCGCTGGGTGAAGTTTCCTCTGGAATGTAATGGATAACAGGGACTCTTATGGCACAGAAAAATCCCCAAAGATCTGGAAAAATTCAAGGTACAGAAACATTTAGAAAGGAAAATGGGATGACCCTGATAAATGTCCTTTTGTCAGTTTAAAGTTAACCTAAGGCAAACAATAAAATGGCTAATATGAGATTTAATTAACATAGAAGTAAAGGAAGGCAATATAACTATTATCAAATAAATTTGGTTTATAAAAATAGACCTACAGTAATTTGATGCCTTTTTGTAAAGTACAAGTGAAGAGTGATGATGCCAATTCTGATTATCTAATGTTTAAACTTCCAAAGATTCAATCTGATATCAGAAATGATTTTGTCAAGAAATGAGAGCACTACGAAGTCAACATGTTATCTTCAAAATAGGCTAGGTCTCAAACTGAAATGAAATTGAGGAGTCCCCATAAAGCAGGCGTGCTTTTGAGCAGATCATCCCTGGGTATGTTTTCTTAATGGGGAGCATTAAAAAACGAAGAGCAAAAGCCTTTGGAACTGGCCAAGTGAACAGCACACACACACAAATATATATTATGAAATATAAAACTATACTTTTAGAATTTAGGAACATTATCTATTATTAGAAAGCAGGGTAACTCAACTTTGAGGATGGGTGATTCTGGGAAGGACGTCATCATAGTGGTCAAAAGGGTTAGTATGAACACTGAACATAGAAAGAAGGCGAATTAGACCAAGCCAATTGTAATATTTCTTTATTTAACACTGGTATAGCAGTAATTGGAATACTGTGCTCATTTCTTATCTCTGCAGATCAATAAGGAGATCTGCAAATTGGAAGGAAAGCGGAGAAGAACCACAAAATTGAGTGAAAGCTTGCTTTTATTGCTAGACTCAAGGAGCTCCATCTGGTTAGGTAAACAGAAAAAGGTTAAAGGTATGACTGGGCCTAAGACAGTCATCCACCTTTGATCTACACTTCTAACAGTTATCTAAGTCAAAGACTGTTTGCTTTATCATAGAGGTGTCTCTAGCGGTGATTCACTAGGCTCTACGACAGCTGAAATGAATCACCCTCCGGAGGAGCCTATTTCCGACTGCACTGACTACAAAGGGAGCTGAGCCAATTAGCTTTGGCTAAGCCAACACTTAAAGTTAACTGAGATGAATCCAGCTTTAAATGTCCTTACAAGGAGCAGAAGTTTGCTAATAGAAGGCTCTTCAGCTTAGTTAGCAGATGTATGAAATCCAGACACTGAATGCAGAGCAAATATATTTTCCATCCACCTGGTACCTTAACCATTCTTGATAAGTCTCCGTATTTCTCCTCCAACTACTGGGGAAAACTGAGGTGATTACACCTGGAAGCATTTCATTTTGGTACTTGAAGTTAGATCAGATCACTTTAAACTATTTAGAAGTTGTGTGGGTTTTTTCCTTCCTTTTTGTTCTATAAAAGCAGTCTTCCACCGTTCAACAAATTTACAGTGCATTGTTATCATGCTCCCTTCCTAAGAACTTCTAAGTGAAAACAGTAACGTTTCCATTTGTTTCTCTTACCTAAAATAAATAATGTAATTTAAATGAGTGTTGATTTAGTGTATTTCTATAGTTAGTGTTTTTCACTATGTCTTACTACAATGGTCCCACCTGACTTCAGAGCTCATTTTGAGACTGTTTCTCTGGGGATGCATATACCAGGCAGTGGACTAGGACACAAAGATATCTGATATTGTGGTGATCAGACCTGTTATGTCCACACAGCTCAGTGCCAGTGATCTGCCAGCTCTAGCTCAGGTGCAGACTAGCCACATCGGTACAATTACTTTTTAATCTTCATAGGGCTCATTAGATGAGATCTCACCCTAGGATAATCTCCCTTTGTCTCACTCTGTAATATCCTATGAATTGTAACATACTAACCATCTTAAAACCAGTATGTGGGTAGAGGAGGGATTTAAGGTCAATCTGGAAGCCTTCACAGTTGCTTTAGTCCAACCTACTACACCACCCTTCCATACCAAGTGTCGTGGTTTAACCTCAGTCGGCAACTAAGCACCACGCAACCGCTCGCTCACTCCCCCCCACCCGGTGGGATGGGGGAGAGAATTGGAAGAGCACAAGTGAGAAAAACTCGTGGGTTGAGATAAAAACAGTTTAATAATTGAAATAAAATGATAATGATAATAATAATAATAATAATAATAATAATAATAATAATAATACACAAAACAAGTGATGCACAGTGCAATTGCTCACCACCCGCCAACTGATGCCCAGCCAGTCCCCGAGCAGTGGCCCCCCTGGCCAGCTTTCCCCAGGTTATGTACTGAGCATGACGTCACATGGTATGGAATGTCCCTTTGGCCAGTTTGGCTGTGCCCCCTCCCAGCTTCTTGTGCACCTCCAGCCTTCTCAGTTGGTAGAGCATGGGAAACTAAAAAGTCCTTGGCTAGTGTAAGTATTACCTAGCAACAACTAAAACATCGGTGTGTTATCAACATTGTTCTCATCCTAAATCCAAACCACAGCACTGTACCAGCTGCTAGGAAGGAAATTAACTCTGTCCCTGCCGAAACCAGGACACCAAGGGACACTACGAGCTGCCGTAAGTGGAATACCTCTCCCAGAAGCAAAGAGGAAAGATGCTTTGCCTTTTAGGGGAACTCTTATTGTCTGTACATTGAACCTGTAATCCTACTCAGTATATCTCATTTTAATACCAGAAAGTAAATGAGATGAGTTTGGTCTCAGTCCCAGGCCAGAAGCCATTAGAGGCACTCCCCACCCTCCCTGATCTTGCTTCTCACCAGTAAGAAAGACTGGCAGACCTTTGACATTTACTTACTTTTTCCTTTCTTTGGACCATGTGACTGACTTGGTAAACCCTTCAGATTCAGTCCAAACAATGGTATTAAATTACTTCCACCAGTTGCCCCATAAGAGCTGTCTTCTCTACTATTTCCATATTATATTTCTTATATATGATATATGGTCAAAAGTATCTCTTGTGCAAACTGGTGCTCAAAGAACACATTCTGTGAACAAAAGATTGAGTGAGGGTGGGTTATGAACGATTTTGTATCTTATAAATGGATTCATGGGCATGAGATGAGGGGTAATGTTGAAATGAAGCTTTGTTTTTCATTGCAGGTCTCGTGACATCTTTCTCTCCCTCCTTGTCTCTGTCCCTCTCACTCAGATTCCTGGGTGGTTTATATGGAGTGAATTCACATTACACCCTTCTTTCAGTAATTAATAAGAAAAAAAAGTTTTATACTCATTGCCTTTCCTCATGGTATTTGTAGGATCTGAATTATCTCTCAGACTTCTACATTTTCTGTCAAATTTGATTGAAATTGGCCAGAGGGTTTAGTGATATTGTGGAGACGTGGACCAACTCAGTATCACACAGACAGCATGACCATGTAAGCCATGGTGCCTTAGGAAAGAAGCAAGACAGACATTTATCTGACACAGCATGAGGAAAATCATTGGGATAAAAACAAAACAGTAATTAGATATTCAGACTAAGGTTCACAGTGTTTTATGCTATTTTAACTCTTTTAGTGTCCATTCCAAAATTGGCGTGTGTGAGCAGGAACTTTCCATTGACTTAAAAGCAGTTTGAAGAAAGCTCTTAACAAAAGGCAGTGAAGGGCTTGGAAATTCAAAATGCAAAATATAATGATGTTGACTTACTGCATGCACTGGATAAGAACCCAGGGTAAAAACACCATTTTCTTATTTTTCCTTCTACAGATTTTTCATCCTGGACCTAACGACATGTTAAATCACCATACAATGGTTTCTGGTAGTGACTCAAAAATGATGGAACATCATAATGCAGTAGAAGGATAATTAGCATGTGGCTCTATTCAGTGATGAAGTGGCACTCCAGTTCTCCAATGTTGAGAGCCGCTGCTGTAGATAATCTCTTTCTAACGCAAGGGACATTTTCCAGTTTCACCTGCAGGAATGTTTTCTTGGAATTACTCAAGGCCTCACTTGCAAAAACATCTGTTTGCCCCATGCGCCAAAAGTATCGCTTCCGGGACCTAGCACCTGAGAGTCATTGATTAGGAAAAAAACAGCCCTGAATAGTTGATTTTCTATTACGGAAGCAATGAAGGGAAGAAAATGGGATATTAGTGGCGGAGGCTGTAATGGGGAAGAACACATAGATGGTGAAAAGATTGGAATTTTAGGGTTTTCTTTTTTTTATACAACTCAGGCTGAAGATATTGAATAGGAAAGAATGAGTTTTGTCATCAGCTGCCAATAGACGACGGTGTCTGATTTGATCATAGTGTTTTAAAAAGTCTAGTAACATATTAGAAAAATTATACATATACTTTTGAAGCACTGATTTGAAAGTGTATGAATTTTAACTAGAAATGTCCTTCTGAATGAGAAATAACTAGCCACCTCCCTTTGTGAGACAGTTCTGCTCATTCCACAGAGAAGCACAGCTGCAACTGTAGTCCATTAGGGCACTTCCAGTTTAATAGCTCTGTCTTCCTTAATAAAGTTCAAATACCTGTCCTTGATGGCTGCTGTTCGCAGACTTTTTGGGTGTGTGGACAGAACATCCTCACAAGACTTAAAGATAAACTCCTATATGCTGCTGTAGCAAATCTGTAGTAATTTTGGACTTCAGAGTCATCTCTCTATTGCACACCTGTAGCTACTCAATCCTCCATACTGTAAGCAGGAATGCCACTGCTGTTTTAAAGGCTAGTGTCTGCTCCTCTGTTATGTACACTGCAAGTTAAATATTTTTCAGTATAGCAGAATACTGCCGATATCACATACAGGAGTAATAAAATAAGGTGAGTAGCTTATGGGTCAATCACTGTCAGCATCAGGGGGGCAGATATATGTCTATCTCTCTCAGTAAGCATTAGGAAAATTAGCTCGTTTTCTTGTAGTTCCTTCCTAAATAGATAAATATGTATGGTCACACTCTTTAGCATTTCTGTGTTTCTGCTGTCTGTCCAATGCTGTCCAATTCTTTCTGAATTTATTGTTGAGCTTGAACCCCAACTGACAGAACAGTGTCAGATGTGAATCAGTTTCTATGAAGTTCAAGTATATTATGAAATGATATTTTAAAAAATGAAAGGTCCAGTAAATGGAAAGCCTGTTTTTTGTTTGTTTGTTTGCTTCAAGACAAATAACATTATTACAGCAATAGTTATTTTTAAAGGACATCTTGCATTTTTAGTCCAAATTTTTCTCGGTGTCTCAGGCTGTAATTAGTGCTAATCATCCTCTACTCCTGGCAAAATAACTGAGCAAAATTCCATTACCTTTCCAGCCAAAAAGTGTTTCTGCTTGCCAGCTTCTTTATACTAATGCTTTCAGCCTTGTAAATGGAATGGAAGCCACATAAATAAAGTGGAAATCTGAAGAGACCACTTCTGGAAGTTAAGGGTGGTTTGAAGCAGTTCCATAAATGTGGGGACATGTCTCCATGGGTGGAGCCCCTACTTGAAACTTAAAAGACATAAACCATCACAGGTACAGAAGCTGTGTAGTTGCATTAACACACTGCAGTAGCCAAGATAATATGTAATTTTCTAGGTACCAAGCTATTGCAGTGAGGAGCTTTTGGCTCAGATTTGGCTGACAGCCAGTCAGCTGGGAGCATTGCTAGCTACTGCACAAGACTTTCTTCAGCAAGCCATGGAGACATGGTCTTTGTGGTTATTTGTTTTCGTGAGAATACGCGGGAAAATTAAGGAAAACTAACAATGTGTGTGAAGGCAAAGCACATAAATCATGTTAGAGAGTTGCTTGGCTTTGCAAAGATGCTTCGGTTCACATGAAGCCTCCATTTCCAGTGGTATCTTTCTCACCCTGTTAATAGAGAGTTCTTTTAGCAAAGTAGAACCTTCTAAACTTGTTTCCATGTCTGGCAGTTCAGTTCAACACAAATTGCAGCAATTGTTAAGGCCATTAAAATGTCTGATGATCATCACAGCTCTGGGTGCTGTGTCTTAGTTTGAATCCTTCCATTTTCTTTAATCTCCCTTATAGCCTTTTGATTTCTAGGAAATGCCATTGATTTAAAACCAAATAAAGCAAGGGGAAAAGTTAAAGTACCCTTGCATAACGGTTGGATTAAGTTCTTATTTTAAATTTACCAGCAACATTCTGCAAGTTTACATTAGAGAATGAGAATATATCTCTTTGGACAGCTCCAGGAACAGTGCTGGAAACTTATCTGAATGGAAAATGTTAGATTTTGTCCAAGGCAGGTCTAGACAGCCCTTGTTTATAATCCAGTTTGCTAATTCCCATGTTCTGAAGAGCTTGAAAAATTCCTTAAACATACAATAAATCATTTCTATTTTCTTTTTTTCCCTATAAATATTATCCTTCCTGAGATCAAATATTCACTGCTGTAGAATCCTGAAAATCAAAACCTACATTGCCACTGCTGTGTCCTTTCATAAATCCTCACTTAAAACTCTACCTTTTCTGTGATGCCTACAAATCACTGCCATCTAGTATTGTTTAGAGATCAATAGAGCTGTGGCAGTTTAAGGAGTTATCGCTTGTCAGCTGAGCAAAGTAACTCTTTGTTCATATATTCTTAGCCTACTCTAAATGAAAAGTGAGTTAACCACCACTTTCTTTGGTGAACTGAAAATTAAGTGACATTACCTAGCAATTTGAGTGCACAGAAAATACAAATTTTAGGTACTTACCAGAAATAATCTTGTTACTTTACATTTGGCAACCCAAGCTGCTGGTATAAATCTACCTATATTAGATTCCTAAATCTGGTGCTATTTACAACCACTTAGACAAGCAAAAAATTTAAATCAGGCAAATCCTTTTTCTTATTGTAATGCATATTCCTCTCTCTGGACCTCATTTGATGCTTTACTTACTTGTCTGATATTATTGAAATCTTAATTTAAGAATCTTAACAGAGCAAGGATTGTTTTTGTGTTTGCTGCTTTGTTTGATAATTATGCTTCAAATCATCAGCAAAGTAAAGAAATTTCCTAGCAATGCACAATCAAGAGGGAATGCCAAAGAAGAAAAGTCACTATTTACTATACAAAAAGAAAGAGATAACCTCAGAAACTGAAGTAATAGAAATAACACTGGATCAGAGATTGCATGTTGAAGGATTGAAAAAATAAAACTTTACAAAAAGCCAGGAATTTACTTATTTGGTGAAGTCCAAAGGAAGAGAAAACCTTGCTTGTCTTACTTGATTACAGCTTGACTTTGAAGCATCCATGTGGCTATGGAAAAAGTAAATGCAGTCCTAACAGATGTGAAATGAATTTTCTGTAGTAGTGGTAAGGAAGAGCTAATGTTGTTATACAAGTCATTTATGTGATCTCCTCTAGAATATCGAATTCCATCCTTGCCACTTTTACTCAGAAAAGGACTTGGATACAGAAGGAGGATCACCAGAGCAATAGAAAAACTGTTTAAATAAGGAGAGAGATTTTTGAGATCAAAAAGGAAACCTCTGGAGGATCCACAGAACATAATGGGCATCACTAAATGCTCTGTAGCTCTAATTCTAGTTTCTGGAATTAACAATTGACACGTTAATTCCATCCTGGGTATTCAGCACCCTGGTAGGTGCTTCAGCTCACAGAAGATACTTGAATCTAGGGGAGGATGTTTGATGGAGTCTACCAGGCCGATGGTTCTCCAGCAGACACTGCCCAAACGTAACTCTCCTTTAATCTAGATTCTGGCTTCTATTCCAAAATACCACACAGCACAACTGAATGTTGTTTAGCTGTAATATTAACCTTTCAGAAAACCCAGTCTATTCACTAGGTGGATAAAGAGGTGCACACATAAACTGGAAATCTTTCCACAGAAACCAATTAAATTACATCAGTGCAAGACCAGGAGAGAGGCATTTTGAGGCTTTGTGCACCCTTTTTGTATGCAGTATTGCAAACATGGACTAAAGGGAATGTGATGAATCTGACCCTGTCGTGTAAATCTAGAAGCCAGGGCCTTAATCATAAACTGACATTCCTTGTAGCTGTATCCAACTGAAAACTCAATGCAAGGGAAAGCTCCAGAAGTACTCTCCTGAGGTGCAAGGCTCCTCTTCCCTGCAGCTGTGACAGTGTTAATAGCTATGCAGCTAATCCTTTCTTGGACTGCCACAGCACAGACCCTGACTTCACACTCGCCTGTTTCTTTCTTTGTCTTTTTTAATTAATAATTATCAAAATGTGTCCGGATGGTTCTCCCCTCTCTTTGCCACTCTCCCAACACCCACACTCACTCAGCAAGAGGGAGAGAAGAAAGAAAGGTGGGGTGGGGGTGGGGGGCGGGGGAGATGCCAGCTTGAAATTAACGGAGACAATTGCAGTTGACATAATGATACCACATAATCCTAGCAATTAAGTCACATAACAGCACAGCGAGTTCATTCTCAATGCTCACGGCATCGCTTCCCTCTTCCCCTCCCTGCCTTCCGCTGAACGTAGGAAACAAGGGATTACAGAAGACACCATTCTCTTTAAGGAACCCATTCTTAAAGACTTTAGCCGTCCTGGCTGTCATGTATGGATGTGCAAGCTAGATGCAACCATCCATCCGTTCAGTCCATTGGCTGACAGCGGATGACTTTGCACAGGAGTGGCACTTGGATTTACCCCGGGGGGGAGGGCTGAGGCTGAGGCTGCACACAGCTGTGCCATCTGTTCCAATAATACCACATTACTCTCTAAACTCAGTAATGAAGGCTCTTGAGTAATCTTTCATCAGAATGACTTCACAGCATTAAAAATGCATTTCAATACATAGCTTGTTTAAATATTTAACCCTCTTTGGCTTTGAGAGATTGATTCAGATCTGTGGTGTTTATATGTGTAAGAAACATTGATTTTCATATGTAGACCTACATTAATTCATGAAGACATGAGCATGCACAGAGAAAGAGTGAGCTGTGATAAATGGACTCTCAAACTTTGGAATGTGAACAGGGACAATTGGTCTTCTGCCTTTGAATTTTCCTCAGTGTGAACTTTTCCTTCGGAAGATATTTCAGTTGGACTAAATAAGTCAAGCACTCCATGGACTGGTATCCAATTAGCTTTAATGGGAGTTGTATCATTCTCATTTACCTGTCACCCTCTTTTTCTTTCATTCAGTCTGTCCCCCGTCCTGATTTTTGACCCATCTGGCATTGTCAGTTCAAGCAGTGTAGTTTTATTAACACTTTTTTTCTTTTTTTTTTAAAGTGCTTTCCTGGGAAGAAAAAAAAAAAAAAAGGTTTTTTTTGTGGCAATTTCCTTTTAGGTTTCTGACATATTTAGCCAGCAGAAATGCACACTGTTCTAAAACTGTCAGGCCTTATTATGACATGGAGGACCTGACACATACAGGGCTGTCAGCTCTGCTATTGCTGTGGAATGGTCTGACGCTGTGCACAATGCTAAAGCTTCCCCTGCTTGTTGGTAAGCCAAGGGTGAGAGCTCCTTGATACTGTCCATGGCTAGCAGTGATTATGAATGCCATGTTGCTCTAATCATCCCTTTGGCTCTTTGACAAACAAGTTTTGGAAAGATAAAGCACTGATATTCGTGAGGAACACCATAACGAAGACACAGTGGGAACATGAGCTGTGACAAAGATGAGATACTATTCTCTAAGATATGCTCTTATTAAATAGCCATTATGAGGGTCAATGAAGAGAAAGCTGGTCAAAATTATGGAAGTGCTTGCCTTATAGCTACTTAGACTAAACATGAGGTACCCAGAATAATTTTACTTAGATATCATCATTGGTGTCAGTACTCATTTATCACTTAAAAGTTTCTTGCACTTTACCACTACCAGTAGTGGTACATTGTGCTGGTTTTGACTAGGATAGAGTTAATTTGCTCCATAGTAGCTAGTATGAGGCTGTGTTTTGGATTTGTGCTGGAAACAGTGTTGATAACACAAGGATGTTTTCGTTATTGCTGAGCAGTGCTGACACAGAGTCAAGGCCTTTTCTGCTCCTCACACCACCCCACCAGCGAGCAGGCTGGGGGTGCACAAGAAGTTGGGAGGGGACACAGCCGGGACAGCTGACCCCAGCTGACCAAAGGGATATTCCACACCATATGATGTCGTGCTCAGCAATCAAAACTGGGGGAAGAAGGAGGAAGTGGGGACATTCAGAGTTATGGTATTTGTCTTCCCAAGTAACCATTATGCGTGATGGAGCCCTGCTTTCCTGGAGATGGCTGAACACCTGCCTGCCGATGGGAAGGAGTGAATGAATTCCTTGTTTTGCTTTGCTTGCGTGCGCGGCTTTTGCTTTACCTATTAAACTGTCTTTATCTCAACCCACGAGTTTTCTCATTTTTTCTTTTCTGATTCTCTCCCCCATCCCATTGTGAGGGGAGTGAGCGAGTGGCTGGGTGGTGCTTAGTTGCTGGCTGGAGTTAAACCATGACATACATTCATCATATTTTTAGGAAACTGTATGAACTATTTTTTCTCAGAATTTATGGGTACGTTAACCTGTATGAGTTTGTGTACCAATTATATACCAATACACTCTGCATGAGCTCAGAATAAAGAGCTTGAGCTTTATGTTCTCTGCTTTTGCCAAACGTGAGCCAGTTCCAGAATGGAAGCTAGGAACTGTGTTTAGTATGACTTTAAGTCCAAACTAAGCCCTGAAGGTCAGTTAAGAAGAGTCTGCAAAAGCCCACCTAAAGGCCAATGACAGGTTTGGAGAGGTAGACATATTTCTGTATTAGACATGCTGTTGTCTTGCAACAACAACTGCCACCACCTACCTTATATATAGACATAATGATTGCACAGACTTCTCTTTTCATTGCTACCCCATCAATGCTCTGTTCCCCTCTCATGACATGTAGTTTGGAATATTATCTTCTGGTGTTCATGCTGGTAAGGTTCATCAAAGCCATTGTGAATGGCAGATCCCTTCCTCTGCCTCTTCTTCATCTGAAATGTAAGTGATAAAAAGCATCGAAAAGATATGAATGATGGGCCAAACAGCTCAGATTGCAGAGTAAAAAAGAGGTGGGAAATGACAAGTAAAGATATGACATCTTAAGGTTATTGCATGACTGTGTTTCTGATCGAAACAGTGGGCTTGCTATTTAATAGACTGTATTTATCCTTTAACAAACCCAAGCAGAGCTGTTCTTTCCTAAATATATATATATATTTTTCCTCCTATGCCCTCACATACACACACACGTATATATGTATACATGCACACACACACATATGCACTCAGAGACACATGTAGGAGATGCAGATATATGCATGTGTATCTATCTATCTATCTATCTATAAAAATCTAGATGTAGCATTATCTATCTCCATGAACTGGCTACCACATCGCCCTATATCGGCAAGTGCCCGCTGACTCCCATTAAACATTGTTCAGTGGGACACATAGTGTAGCTCCCAGCTACAAGCGGTTAAGGAGGCATTTGTAGGAAGGCAGGTTACTGTATAATTTGGTGGACCAGCACTGATTTTTAACAGATATTAAGGCAGAGTCTGAAGGAGGTATCAAGATTATCTGACATGCTGGTGTTTTCTTCAACTTTTTTTTTTTTTTAAGTGTACATTACATGTATATTTATAATTACAAAGTGTTAGCAGTTTTCTTGCAATATTTTCTGCACTGCATTTTAATTTCACTTTTGCTCATGTGTAGTTTTTTTCTCTTCTTTTGTCACCCATTCCCTTTGTTGTACAAGTGCTAATAATAATAATTCAATTTAATAACATCAATCCTTGCAGAGCACTCGAGCCCATCCGCTCCTCAAGGGCACCTAACCCTTCATGTCCTCAACTTGCAGCTTCTTTATCACACTTGAACCACCCTCATAAACTACATCTTCTTCAGACCTTGTCAGGGAGGGTGAGTCCAACATCATGGAAATGAACTGAGAAAAATACAACCTTCAAATATGTCATCTCTTGATATTACAATTTCCCTTCCTTTTTGCTGTAGGGACTGAAACAGGTATTCTTTTCTTTCCAGTCAGGCTTTTAGGATCTCAATTTTACTGTCACTCTTCTATCACAGTTTGAGCTAGAAAAATGTCCTTTCTTTCTGGAGTTAGGGGAATTCTTTGAAAGCATTTCACTTTGCCCAAACTTCTGGTATGAATCTGATCAAGTTGCTGGTATGACTCGTGACTTTTGTGATTTTAGATCAGAGAAGGTGCTGAGGGCTTTTTTTTTTTGCTGTTTTTTGGGGGGGTTGTCTCTATTTTGTCTTCATGTGAGAGAAGCTTATATGCAGACATAGACTGGGACTCTCCATGGAACAGATCTCCTAAAGGAATTAAATTTTGTGCCAGGCCTTACACTTTTTCCAGTTCACTCAACAAAAATTTTTAGGTACTTCGTTAATTTAGGCAGTACATGAATCTACTAAGTCTGGAGAAGAACAAAACTGAATGGAACCCAACTTGTGCTGCATTTTTGGTCTGTCTTGTTTGTTTTGGCTAATGTGTGAAATAACCTTATAGTGTAAAGTTAAAGAAAAAGGAGCTTGATGGTAGTGGCAATTTGGACAGCCTTCATTTTGCCTACAAGGGTAGGCTGCCTGAAAAGAAACACTTGCTCTCCCACTATCACTAGCCCCTTTTAAAGAACCCCATCTTCTCCACTAAGGAAAATAATCAGTCAAAGGCTCTATTTCCAGAATCCTGGTCTGGGGAAGATCCCTATTATTTATGGCCAATTGGGGTACTAAGGTATGGAAACTATGACTCAGGTAGTGTTGTACCACTATTAAAACCTCCTGCTGCAGCATGGTTGGACCATTTCTGAGGATGGCAAGCATGTAAACCCACAGTAAATTGTGTTCAGCCTGGACAATGATGTTGGAAAAAAAAAGGTCTGAGAGAAAGGGGGAGCATTAAAATCTGTTGGAGTAGCCACAGCAACCTAAAGGCAAACTATTTATTTTAAATTATATATGGATCTACTTGTTTGTTGTATAAAATAAGGGTGAGTACTCCTTCCAAAAATCAAAATTTCTCCATATCTTTGGTTGGTAATGTTACGGATCATTCATTTTATCTGATAGATTATATTCCAGCTAGACTCCTTGACCTTAGCATTACTTTTTGCTCTGTTTTGGACTTCCCTAGGGATTTTTTCTTGTTTGGTTGAATTTCTGAATGTTTGGGTTTTTTTTCTTTTTCTTTTCTTTTTTTTTTTTTTTTTCAAATTAGACACTATTCATACTGAAATCTAGAAAAAAGGATTTGAGGTTATGAATCACTGCCTCTTAATGTTAATATCCTTTTTGAAATATAAAATCAGAATTATTGATCTAATTTAAGTGTCTAAAAGTTAGATGTGTAAGTCTGACCAGCAGTCTATGCTCTTGTAATATCCAATGGAGAGAAACCAGCACTTTTCAAGGGTAATAGCGCTTGGATTCATGTGACAGCTGTCACCCACCTACCTTACAGAATAACCCAAAGTTATGCAAGCTCTCATTGTAAGAGAGTGACTTGTTCAAAAATTGTGCATTGAATTAATGACAGAATAAAACCCAGGTTCCTTGAACTCTATGTCTATATCATAGTCATTAAGGCAGGCAGTCTAATGACTGCCTAGTAGAATAGAATGTGTTACCAAACAGTCTTACACAGACAAATCTGTTGTTCAACTAAATTATTAAGATATGTTCAAGAGTAAGGATCTGGAGCAGAAAATTCAAGTAAAATTTGTAAGAGCCATTTTCCTTGCCTGAATGAACTCAGGGTTCTGCTATATATAGTTGGTTTAATCAGGTGGAAGGTACCTGAAGTGTTAATTGTGTACATTTGGATATGTCTCACCTGCAAAATTTCTGAGTGTATCAGCTACTTCAGAATACATAGACATATATCCACTCTATCAAGGAGATGTTTGGGTTTCTTGTTTGTTGTAATGGTATATATCATTATAATGCATAGGATGGGAAGGGATCTCTATCACAGAATTCAGTCCCCTGTTGTCATAGGAAACTAAGGTGTATAAAATCATCAACAAACTGGTCACAATTAATCTTAAAAAAAAAAAAAAAAAGCCAACAAGCAAAAAATAACGAAGAAATCTCAGATTACCTGGGTCATTTGCACTCACTGTTCCTGCTAGAAGGCTCTTCCAGAATAAGGCTTATCTGATGGTTAGCAATTTCTTGAACTTCCAGCAGAAATATCTTTGGTTAGTCATTTGTATTAATTAGTTTACCAGGACATTAGTAGAACTAAGTGAACTACTGTGGTAGCATTTATTTCTTTAACAGGAATCAGTTTATTCCCTCTCTGCCTTCATTTTGCTGATCTAAACAAATCAAACTAATTTCATAAAATAAATTATCATTTCCTAGATAATTTCTGGAGCTTTTCAACAGCTTGATCCAATTTGATATTTATGTTCCTTGGACAAGTGTGGTTACTTTTGTGGGCAGTTCTCCCAAATGCTGTATGAGTTGCATTAATGCTCTCTCTACTTTGATTTCACTTTTTTGATTACAAAAGTGTCACCGCAGCCTCTCTCTTTCTCTTTTCAGAGTTGCCTAACATTGTTTTGTGATTGTCACAGGTATCTTCTCAACCCCTGGATGGATGCAGCCTTAGACTGTACTAGTCCTTCGTTCTTCCCTAAAAGAAGTCTGTTTTAGCTGATATGTGGTGCAATCCAATAAAAGAAAACCATTGAGATCTCAGTGAAGGAAGTAAGTTTATTAGGAATCTGTGGTAAATTTTTAGGACTGGGCAGAAGGATATTAATGAGTTTCAGTAAGAGGGTTTGGGGGTTTTCAGAACATGAGTTGAGGACTAGAGAGAGAGCTGTGACTAGTGAGAGGCAGTTCTTCCAGCATTGGTGGAGCCAGTACAAAGTTCCTGAGGCCACCTAAAACTTTGTGTCTATCACCACCGTGGTTATCAGTTCCTCCTTCAGTTTAAGCATTTGCAGACTCGTGTGAGTGGAGCCAACATCATGTGGGTGGAGCCAATATCCTCCTGCCTTATAATCATGAACTCTTTTTGGCTGGTGCTAAAGGACATTAAAAACAAAGTTTTGTCAAAAAAAAAAGGTAAGTTTCGATTCCCTTATTAGAAACTAAGACACATAAACCCAATGGTAGGATGAAGCAGGGAAGAAAAGAGATAAAGCAAGCCCTTTAAAGTTTCCTTGTGCCTTAGACAAGCTTGAAATCTTGACAGGCCTCCTCCACTCCTGACTGCACAGGGAGGGAACACCTAAACACTAAGTGAAACCCTACACATGTTGGATTTTTGCAAGGGATGTCTGCTATTTGCAGGTACCTGATTGAATTTCCAGCGGATGCCTAGCAGGTCATTTCAGTTGTCAGCCCCAAGCAGGTAATGAGAATTTATAAGCTCCTCGTTCACATTCACAGTTGATCTCTCACCAGTGCATTTCTATAAATATTGCTCTTATTTATCTGGATGTATTTTGAATTAGCAGCTTATTTTATTTTGTAGTATTTGTATTTGTATTTTTTTTTTATTTATTTGGTTTATGCAGGCAGGATAAATAACAAGATAGCGTTTATAACTCTGTTCTCACAAGTGACACCATGAATGGAGACCTCAGCATAGCCAATGCTTCAATTGACGTCAACAGCGATAATTGCATTAATAGTGACTCATGGCAGTCTCATCGGAAATTTGCCTGGGAAATATAGCATGGGAGCTGAGAGACATTGTTTCATAAAAAATAAAGAAACCTATAATTTCATTGAAAGCAGAAAGGCACAAAGATGATATTGTTTAGAAACTACTTGAAATAATAGCCATTATGTCACCAGGCTTGTCAACCTTTATGTCAGCTCAAGAAAGCTGCAAAGAAAAAAAAAATCTATAAGTGCTCAGACAATTATAACATTGGACTTGAGAGGTTACACAGGGTCTTAGGAAGAATCTTAAAGCTTCTGTGTTTTTGTAACACTTCTCCCAACTAAGTTTAAATTCAGAGCTGGGGTAGGGAGGCAGTAAGAAGGTTGTTAAGTGATACGGACTGGATTATTAAATAAAATTAAATATTTTAGATTGGTGTTTCTATGCTAAGGAACAATTTTAATTCTCATGTCTGCAATTCTGTTTCTTGGTCAATCTGGAACTATATCCAGTTTGCCAAAAGAAGGATCATTTCACTTAATTCTGCTCAGAGATAATTTACTTCCTGTGAGAGAGGTGGGTTTTTCAGGCTATTTCATATGAAGAAAAATGGCTTCTACACAATGACTTCTCCAAACATTTCAAAGGTCACATTTGATTCTGTTCTTCAGAGTATGATATAAAAGGCCTGGGATATCTAATAGATTTTTCCACTCTCCTGTATGCTGCACTGTTATAGTGAAACTAGAGATTAACAAAAGAGAAGCAGCTACTTTCAAATGGGTGAAGAAACAGAATAGGAAGAGAGGTAGGTAGGAAGAATTGGAAGCTTTGCTTGGTTTTAATTCAAATCTTGTTGGAAATGAAGAAATTATACCTTTTAGTCTTCATGCTCATTTATTTTGTTTCTTTGTTGGCATTAAATACATTTTAATTGGAGCTTTGGAATCCAGATCTTTCTCAACTTACGTATTTTCTGTCTGTTGACATGAACACCAGCCACAGACATTGTCTCTATCAACACAACCTTTACTTCTTTCTTAGCTGCTGTAATGACTGGATAGGTGTTTACCTTGTGTTGGGGAAATGAAATCAGTGTTTGTACTGTTTCTATCTAAGCCAAAAGATTAGTTAAAGATAACTTCAGGTTCACTATGAACTTGGCCTTGAATTGCGTCAAGAAAAGTATTTTGTTGTGACTTACACTAAACCTGATGGATTTTATGGTTTGGAACATTAAAAAAAAAAAAAAAAAGACATAGAGGTTCAGCTCAATTTCTAATACTTTTCATCATCAAAAAAAAGAGTAAATAAAGACCTAACAGTTTGTCTTCAACAAAGCAGAAATGAAAGTGTGGCATGTCTTTCTTCTCAGAAACACATGGACTTGAAGAGGACTCACAGAATCATCAAGTGCTATCTCTTCCCACTATAAATATAACATTACACAATCCGTTTAAAATAGGTTTACTTTTCTCTTAAAAGTGTTTAGTCTTTTTGTCATGCTTTTCTATCCTCACTTCTCCTGTTTGAAGGCTGATTGTCAAAAACCTTTTTCTAATGTCCAATTTCAGTGTATTATTGCCTTCACAAAATGATGGATCTCTCTCTATGACCCACCAGCACATCCCAAAGCCTTGGTTACATTTACATGCCCAGAAATACTTGCCAGGAAATCAGCATAAAACTGAATGATAGCTGCCATGGAACTGTTGCATTGACGTAAATCAACAGCAGCACCAACAGTAATTGTGACATCTCATTCTCAGCCCTTGTTATTAAAGCAGTGTTGCCATATCCGCTGAAACCACCCCCAGGCTACTGTGGCTCCATGAATTGCTGTTAATTCCATTTTGTAATGATACTGGGACAAATTTAATCACTTCAGAGGCTGAGGATGACAAAACTTTATTTAACCTAGAGGCACAGGGATCTGCGTGTCTCAACCTTTAGCTCTCAGAAGAAGCCACACAGCTTTTTCCCAGCTTTGAGGCATCCATCTGCCTGCACGCCTTGCTTTTGTATGCAAACAAGAATTAGCCACCAAGGGTCCCACTCTCCTACTGCCCTCTCGTCAGTGATGGTCAGTGTTTGATACTTGAGAGCAACAGACTCTGACATGCAGCCAGAAGAACCAATTGTTCGATATTGTACTCCAGGGAAAAAGGGGTGAAAATGCCTTTCATCTTTCTTAAACAATTCATGCCCTGAAGCAGGAGGGTTGAGGTCCCCCGTTGTTTTATCCTTGCTAGTGTCACTCATTCAAAACTACTGGATTTTTCATGATGCTTCACCCTGTGAGATTACACTTTGGCTTCCTAGAATACACATTCTGTTCTGGCAGAGTCAAGTGTTTACTGTGAGCACTCGGACAATGGGTTTACTGCAGGTGATCCAGGCTCTCACTCAAGTATTGATCCAAATACCCCTAATACACGCAAACATTTCTCATGCAACTTAAACTGAGAAAGTTTTACTCTTTCAACCTTACTCTGAGTATTAGTTTGGTCTATGGCTTGGTTCAACTTGTATGTTAGATCTTGGAAAATTCACGTGTTCTCACCTATCAGACTTGATCTGCATGTAGAATTGTTTCTTTGTGTATATTCTAGCCTGGTTTTCTAAGTAAATGAATCCGATAAAATAACATTCTGTATTTATGTCAGTGTGTGCACGTTTTTCTGTTTCTCTATGTGTCAGCACTCCCTCTTCAACAGCTTGTGAACCTGTTACTCAGTTTTGTGCACAACTGATAGAGAAGACACTGGTAACTATTAGGTTCTAATATATTCCATGAAAATAATAGTTGAAAGAAAGAAAAGACATCTTATTAATTCATATCATCATCTGAGGGGTAAGATCATGAAATCTATCCTTAATAGTCACACTAGCGCTCACATGGGAAAGAGGAGCTATGAGACTTTTTTTCCAAATTTCAAATAGTTTTCTTGCAACCTATAGCAATAAAACCCAGCAACAGGAAATACTCCAATCAATATTCATACTTTACAAGACATCAGAAAGTCCAGTCATGAAACATAAAGCCATAATAGTGCACAAGGTTCTATTACTTATGCTGCTCACATGTTTCTTCTGTATCAATTGATGCAGGATTCAAGACCAGAGCTTCGCACCCTTCCTTCAGAGATCCAGAAACAGGAGTGTGGTTGGTACTTTCATAGCTGTGTAAAGGGAGAGGAGCAAGTTATCTGAGCTGTCATCCTTCTTTAGACTGGTTGGGATCAGACCCATTATAGTAATTCTTGGTCTTTATATAGCACTTTTCACTCTTAGATTTCACAGCACTTTTCAAGAAAATAGAAGAGTCTTTCACAAAACCATATTCCTGTCAGGAATGCACAGTTCACTCAGAAATGAAACACTTTACAAAATTGGGTCAGCTTCAATATAATATTGTTCTGAAGAAAAATGGAATAAAAGCTCTCACAATTCAAAATACTGCATTTTTACATTGTTGAAATAAGCTATTTCTTTCTTTTTGGCTCTTTCTTCTGAAATTACTTTCCATTCCTGTGTTTTAATATTGCATAACATACCATACAATACCATTCCATAACATACTACATCATAATACAAATGATAAAAAGTCAATTGAAATGTTTCAAATGTGTCGTAACGATCTAAACCAGATTTTTTTCTTTATGAGAAATTAACAATTTCAGTTCTCCTTTCAAGCCGTATGCAGCTGAAATTGGCAATTCTGTCAGTTTTCATTAAGTTGTAATTACATCTTCTGCATAAAAAGAGCAAGTATACTTATTCTTGTTTTACAAATGAGAAATTTGAGTCATGGCGAAGAAAAGAACTGAAGCTCAGGAAATAGATGTTGGCAGAGCTGGAGGTAGAAATTCTAGTTCTGAATAGAACTAAACATCTGGAGGTTACCTGTGCAGACAGACTTTTTTTTCCAAATTTCAAGTATTTTTCTTGCAACCCATAGCAATAAAAACAATATTTATTTATTTATTTATAACTCAATGCCTCACTAAATGGATCAAATCCAGAACCCCTAGTAGCCCAAAATTTGGAAAATTAATTTGTCAAAGAATGAAAGTCCATAGAAATTCTGTCTGGAACAAAGAAGATTTGCACAAAATAAAATTTATGAGAACTCCAAGGTTTTCGAGTTAATGTATCAGCACTTTCAAGTGAAAAATAATTTAACCTGAATATTTCCATCTATGTTCCTAAGTCTTTATTCCCTGCAGGATTTAAAATCACGACTTCTCTACACATTTGTGGAAAGAAATAGGATCATTGAGAGAAATATGCAGTAGAAGCTGATTTGAGGGTGGTATAGCAATTTCCAAGAGTAGAATTCTGATCCATGTTGATGTGATATCATAAGTTAATTACATTTGAAGAAAATCCAGAAAAGCAAATCAAGAATAATAAAGAGGGGTCATCAATACTCAACAGGTGTGACTGAGAAGCCTGCTGGTTAAATCTTGGTGAACTTTTTGAGCTCATACGTTAAGAGGAGGACTCAAGCTGTCAGCAGTAAACTGCATTGTCATCATTTCACTTTGTTATTTCTTTTTTTGAGAAAATCAAAACCTTTTTCTTGATTTTTTTATATAAAAGTTTTGGGTTTTCCCTTTCAAAAAACCTATTCAAATAAAAAATGTATTTCAAAATTACTTTGTTTCAAATTTTGTTTTTGAAAAGTGTTGAAAAGGTGGATAAAAAGCAACATTTACTTCACATAAAGATATATTTTTAACATTTTAATTTGTCAAAATTTTCAAACAAAAGCTATATCTGGCTCACCAAATATATTTTCTTTTTCACAAGCTTTGTGGAAATATTATCCAAGCAAAAAAATAAATCCGTTACTTCCACTCTTTTTTCAGTAAGTTCATTCCATCTTTCTATTCTTGCATGTCCTCTGGAATGTCTAAACTGAAGAGGAACAAATCTCTCACTTTTTTAATTTTAAATGATATATAGCCTGTGCTCTTTAAGCATGCGTCCGTAATGTGAGTCTATGTTGAATACATGCAGCAAATTTTATATGCATGTTTTACTGAATGTCTCTGACCTTGTGTAGAGTCTAGGTATAAGGGTGCAGATGTGGATCTGAGGTTGCTTTTTGTCCAGCACATATCTAGATGCAGTTCCTAGGGTGGAGGCTGCTATGGGCTTACACAGTGTGTGGAGAAAGACCTCTGAAAGGCTAAGGGTAGTGTCTCAGCGTGTGTAATTTCTGGTGAATAGACTACGTGTTTGTGGAGGCATTTGGGTGTGAGGTGTGAGGGGACAGGTTTCATTTTGAATTCTCTGTATGTGAATAAAAGATTTTGCAACAATTATTTTTAATTCATCTACATGTGATGTGTAAAGGCTGTTGGCAGAGTATTGCTTTACACCTACATTTTTTATTGCAGCATAAAGAAAAAGAAAAAAAAGAAAAAAAAAAGAGATGTTCTCCTTTAGATAATAATAATAAACTCCCTGTGTTAGAAAGGACTGTTAAATCTGTCCATTTTAAAACCTATCCTTACTTGTGATTTAAGTGGTATTTACAGACTAAAGAATGGTGACATTTACAGAAGAAAGATGTTTTAGCCACAGATCAAAGCCATATGTTGGAAGACATTCCTCCATTCTGAAGTCACTATGGACCGTACCCAGACTGCCTAAACTCAATTTCAGTCTCAGCCTTCTTCTTTTCCCCACAATAGGCATACAACCTTGGAAAAAGATGTAGCCTTCTGAATACTGAAAAGATAGTGGTGCCTACAGGAAAGACTTAATTCACCTTCTGGTTCAGACACTCCCAGGCCTTAAGTATCTTCCTATGCAGCGTTCAGGAGCCTAGAAGAGTCTGCATTGCTTACATAGTCAATAGAAAGAAACTAATATCTCAGCCAAGAGTTCTGAATTGCTTGTATGATGTCTGATTTTTAAGGGCTGCAGAGTCTGAATAGGCTGCTAGTATTTTTCCTCCTAGTCATAACTTATCTTGCAGACTGACGACAACAAGATTTTTTTCATGTCAAAATGTCTATACAAACTAAAACAGTCCCATATATTAAACCATTAATTACTTCTAACACATGGTCTATGAGTACAATTGAAATTTCTTTTTTGGCATCTGTCACATTTTTCCCCTTCTTCTGCCCAGCCCCAGGAGTCAGATTTGATTCACCGCAGATTAATACAGAGGCTTAATTTTCAAGACTTCCTGCAATGCCATCCCTACTCTGTTTAGCTTGTAAGAGCTGAATAATATGTAAACTTCAGCTGGGTATACACAAAACTGTGAGTTGTTGAGTCCTCTGAAGTCTGAAAATCCACATTGCGCCAGGTCTCTGGGGCTGTTTACCACTGGGCATTAATGTGTTTAGGAGAAAAAACTTGCTTTACCTTTTTACTAAATTACTTCATTGCATGGTTGTGTTGCTACTCAGGAGCATGAGGCACTGCCTGTGCAATCTGTCAAAGCAAAGGGCTGAGCCTGGGCAAGAGTTTCCTCTCTGAACATTGTTCTGAGGCAAGAAGATTCTCACCACAAAAAAGCCACTGCTGACAGGGTCCTAAAGCTAAGTGTATTAAGAGAGGAGAATGGGATCAATATGTATCATTCTTTAAAACTCTTCTAAAATGGTGTATAGGACAAGATGAAGCTCCATGATCTTTCACTAAGGTAATTCGTTACCATTGCCTTGTTACTTTATCATCTTTTCTTAGCTAGCCATGTGCTCTTCTTACAAAAGATTTGTTGTATAAAACATTACAAACTGAAAGTTAGGTGAGTAGGACAAGCCAAAGGTCTTTCAATTGTTGGAGGAGATAGTGACATCCAGAAAGTCATTCGTCTACTTTAAAATAAATTTCTAAATTAAATCATTTTCTGGAGGCATCCAGTTAGCTCCATTGACCACATGCAGAAATGGTCTTCTATTTGCTAATACTACATATGTAACTTTGATGACTAAATTTAGGTGAGATGAAACATGCCTTCGAGAAACTCTATGATAATTCTGTAAACTGTATCCTTTTGTGCTCCCTCTCTCCCCTGCTGTTTCTTTTGTTCACTTGTCACTTCTTATTTCCATGTCATGTATCTAAACTTAGACAGTAAGCTCTTTGAAGCAGAAACCAGGCCTGAATATTTGTCTCAACACTGAATAACCAGCTTAATCTACTAATAAGATAGGCGGCTGTAGAGTGCCTAAGACACTCTGAACAAATTAACCATGTATGATTAGGGTTTTATTAGAAAATCTGTTCCCCCTTTCCAATACACCAGAGGAAATGCCACAGAGGCCAGTAGGATGTACTGAGTTTTAGTTTTTAAAATTGAGTACACTTTTAACTGTTTTAAATTTTTTAACCAGGATCAGTTATAAAACCATAGTTTTATATAGAAGATAGTAATAAACAACAAAGGACTCCTGATCCTGACAACTCATCATAACACCCCACTACAACTGAGTGAAGCCAGTGACACTGGGACCATGAGGAACAGTAGAAGCGTTAAAATTACACCACAAAAAGAAGTAAAACCGAAGTGTTTTATAACATTATAACTCTGTTTTCATTATTGTTGAAACTTTTTCTGCACAAAAGTATTCTTTTTCTGTAGTAATTAGATCTGAACTGATAATTGTAAGGTCCTTGAGTAAAAGCAATCCCATGGATGGGTTTGCCTTTGCTCGAGGCAGGAATAACCCAGACTGTCTTCCCCAACATATTTTTTACGTGCACTACAGAGACTTTATTTCCATCTACAGTATGTAAAAGCTTTGACTGGGCAGGGCCAGCTCGATTGGCAGATCCCCTAGAGTTGACTAACCAGGTGGCCTTTGCTAAATGTGTGTCCCAATGTTTGAACGTCCCAGCACCCACTGCTCTCAGCGTAGTCTTTAACAGTCCATTGTATCATTCAGTTTTCCCGGAGGCTGGTGCATGATAGGGGATGTGATACACCCACTCAATGCCGTGCTCT
This sequence comes from Aptenodytes patagonicus, assembly GCF_965638725.1. Classification (NCBI taxonomy): domain Eukaryota; kingdom Metazoa; phylum Chordata; class Aves; order Sphenisciformes; family Spheniscidae; genus Aptenodytes; species Aptenodytes patagonicus. Next base: position 8,653,203 of record NC_134981.1, read on the forward strand.
TTGGCCCAGGTGTCTATGAGGTTGTTTCGGAAATGAGTCCTGTTGTCTGACTCAATTTTTTCTGGGGTGCCATGTCGCCATAGGGCTTGCTTTTCAAGGCCCAGGATAGTGTTCTGGGCAGTGGCATGGGGCACGGGATATGTTTCCAGCCATCCGGTGGTTGCCTCCACCATTGTAAGCACGTGGCGCTTGCCTTGGCGGGTTTGTGGGAGTGTGATATAATCGATCTGCCAGGCCCCCCCATATTTATATTTCAGCCATCGTCCTCCATACCAGAGGGGTTTTAACTGCTTGGCCTGTTTAATTGCAGTGCATATTTCACATTCACAGATAACCTGTGCAGTAGTATCCATCGTCAAGTCCACCCCTCGATCACGAGCCCATCTGTATGTTGCATCTCTTCCTTGGTGGCCTGAGGTGTCATGGGCCCACCGAGCTAGAAATAATTCACCCTTATGTTGCCAGTCCAGATCCACCTGAGCCACTTCAATCTTAGCAGCCTGATCCACCGCTGGTTGTTCTGGTGTTCTTCAGAGGCCCTTCATGTACTCTTGGGTACATGAGCATCTACGTGACGTACTTTTACAACAAGGTTCGCTACCTGGGCAGCAATATCTTGCCACAATGCGGCAGCCCAGATGGGTTTGCCTCTGTGCTGCCAGCTGCTCCGCTGCCATTGCTGCAACCAACCCCCCAGGGCATTTGCCACTATCCAGGACTCAGTATAGAGATAGAGCACTGACCACTTTTCTCGTTCAGCAATATCTAAAGCCAGCTGGATGGCTTTAACCTCTGCAAACTGACTCAATTTGTCTTCTCCTTCAGCAGGTTCTGTGACTTGTCATATAGGACTCCACACAGCAGCCTTCCACCTCCGATGTTTTCCCACCATACAAGGATCCATCAGTGAACAGGGCATATTGCTTCCCATCTTCTGGTAGTTTATTATACAGTGGGGCCTCCTCAGCACGCGTTACCTCCTCCTCTGGTGATATTCTGAAATCTTTGCCTTCTGGCCAGTCCATGATCACTTCCAGGATTCCCGGGTGGTCAGAGTTTCCCATTCAAGCCCATTGCATTATCAGTGTGACCCACTTACTCCACGTAGCATCAGTTGCATGATGCACAGAGGGGACCCTCCCTTTGAACATCCAGCCCGGCACCGGCAGCCGGGGTGCCAGGAGGAGCTCTGCTTCAGCGCCGATCACTTCCGAAGCAGCTTAAACCCCTTCATATGCTGCCAATATCTCTTTTTCAGTTGGAGTATAGTGGGCGACAGATCCTCTGTATCCCCGATTCCAAAACCCTAGGGGTCGACCTCAGGTCTTGCCAGGTGCTTTCTGCCAGAGGCTCTAGGTAAGGCCATTCTCCCCAGCTGCGGTGCAGAGCACATTTTTTTACATCTTGCCCTGCCCAGACTGGCCCCAGGGCTACTGCATGAACTATCTCCTCTTTAATTTGTTCAAAGGCTTGTCGCTGTTCAGGGCCCCATTTGAAATCGTTCTTCTTCCAGGTCACTTGATAGAGAGGGCTTACAATCAGACTGTAATTTGGAAGATGCATTCTCCAAAAACCCACAACGCCTAAGAAAGCTTGTGTTTCCTTTTTGCTAGTTGGTGGAGACATGGCTGTTATTTTATTGATCACATCCATTGGGATCTGATGACGTCCATCTTGACATTTTATTCCTAAAAACTGGATCTCCTGTGCAGGTCCCTTGACTTTACTTTGGTTTATGGCAAAATCAGCTTTCAGAAGGATTTGGACTATTTTCTTCCTTTTCTCAAAAAATTCTCCTGCTGTGTTGTCCCACACGATGATGTCATCAATGCATTGCAGGTGTTCCGGAGCCTCACCCTGTTCCAGTGCAGTCTGGATCAGTCCATGGCAAATGGTGGGGCTGTGCTTCCAGCCCTGGGGCAGTCGGTTCCAGGTGCACTGGACGCCCCTCCAAGTGAAAGCAAACTGTGGCCTGCACTCCGCTGCCAAAGGGATTGAGAAAAATGCATTAGCAATATCAGTCGTGGCATACCACTTGGCTGCCTTTGACTCCAGTTCGTATTGAAGTTCTAGCATGTCCAGCACAGCAGCACTCAGTGGTGGCGTGACTTCATTCAGGCCACGATAGTCTACTGTTAGTCTCCACTCTCCATTAGACTTCCACACTGGCCATATGGGACTGTTAAAGGGTGAGCGAGTCTTGCTGATCACTCCTTGGCTCTCCAGTTGATGAATCAGCTCATGGATGGGAATCAGGGAGTCTCGGTTGGTGCGATATTGCCACCGGTGCACCGTGGTGGTGGCGGTCGGCACCTGCTGGTCTTCAACCTTCAGCAACCCCACAACAGAGGGGTCCTCTGAGAGACCGGGCAAGGTGGACAGCTGTTTAATTTCTTCTGTCTCCAAGGCAGCTATACCAAAAGCCCACCGGTACCCTTTTGGGTCCTTGAAACACCCTCTCCTGAGGTAGTCTATGCCAAGGATGCACGGAGCATCTGGGCCAGTCACAATGGGGTGCTTCTGCCACTCATTCACAGTTAGGCTCACTTCAGCCTCCAATACAGTTGGCTGTTGAGATCCCCCTGTTACTCCAGAAATACAGATGGGTTCTGCCCCTTTATAGCTTGATGGCATTAGGGCACACTGTGCACTGGTGTCCGCTAGAGCCTTATACTGCTGTGGGGCTGATGTGCCAGGCCACTGAATCCACACAGTCCAGTAAACCTGGTTGTCCCTTTCCTCCCCCTGGCTGGAGGCAGGGCCCCTCTAGTCCTGGTCATAGTATCCGTTGCTCACTTCTTATAAGTGCAAATCAAAAGTCCCTTTATTAAGATTGGAAGTAAAATCAGTCCTTCTACTTTGTCTGGGGAACTACTCACTGGAAACTGGAGCTACAATTTTCCTGGAAGAACTTCCTTCTGTGATTGTTTTTCCTTGCAACTCACGTACCCGTGCCTCTAGGGTTGAGGTAGGTTTTCCATCCCACTTCCTCATGTCCTTTCCACGGGGCCATGGAGGCAGATAAAACCACAGGGTGGCCTGTGGTGTGTATCCACTATATCCTCTCTCTTGAGCAGAGGCAGGCTTGCTCCTAATGGCTGAGATACTGTTCCGTACAGGTGGGGAGTACGACATATCCTCTTTGAGTTGCTGGAACTCCTGGGACAGTTTCTCCACAGCCGAGATGCAGGCAAGCAGGGGAGAAAGAGAGATTTTCTTTGTCTTGCCTGAGTTGGCCAGACAATTTATCCACCTTTGTTTCTTTCTGTCTTTCCAAGTCATTACTGCCAATGAGTCGGCATATGGTGATGGTGTGTCCATATAAACTTCTGCCACATGGGTCGCGTGCACTTGACTTCACCTGGATCTTTGGCTAGCTGTTCATTGTTCAGGTCATCATAAATCACCTCCAGCATGACTAATTCCCTCAGGTACTGGATACCCCTCTCCATGGTGGTCCACTTGCCTGGGTGACATATAACATCTTCCTTGAAGGGATACCTTTCCTTCACGCCTGACAGGAGTCGCCTCCAGAGGCTGAGGGCTTGTGCCCCTTTTCCAATTGTTTTGTCAATGCCCTCTTCCTTGGAAAGGGATCCCAGTTGCTTGGCTTCCCTACCCTCCAATTCCAGGCTACTGGCCCCATTATCCCAGCATCAGAGCAGCCAGGTGACAATGTGCTTGCCTGGACGATGACTGAAATCTTTTCGAATATCTCGCAGCTCACTCAGGGATAGGGATCAGGTGGTTACCATCTCATTTATGGGTTCTGCCTCTTCCTCTTCCTGTTCTTGTGATGGCCCTCGTTCATCTTCATCCCTTACTAAATGAGTTGATTTTCTTGTGTATTTCTTCTTGTGTATAGGGGCGACTGATACCGGCACGGATTGGTTCTCTGGTTCAGCCGCAGTGCCTGTCACCAGCATTTGAGTAGCTGCAGTGCCTGTCGTGGGGGCTGGAGTAGTTGCAGTGCCTGTTGCCAGGGTTTGAGTAGTCACAGTGCCTGTCACAGGGGTAGATCTCTGGATGGTATTCTTAAATGACTGTTTAGCCTTAAACAAGACCTGAACCACATTCAGGAGACATAGCAATAGGAACATGCTGGTTTGAACATCCCAAGGATATTCAAAATTCTCAAGAGCTGTCGTAACTAGCCTGAAGGAGAAAAGGAAGGTGAAGGAGCAGGGGAAAGTGTCCCCCCCGTCTCCCCCATAGATTGGTTTCCCAAGGAGAAAAAGTAAAAGGTGTAATTATTAATAGTTTCTGAAAAGTGGCTCCCGAGGTACGGAGGTGATGGCAATGCCGAGTACAAATACAGAAGTACAAATACAAAAATTAGTCTCATGACCAAAAATTTTATGACATCATAAACCAGTAGTGTTACACAGTGCAGCAAAATGATATCCTTGATCCAGCTCCCAGAGGTGATAAACAGCACAACAGGGAACACGTACAGCAAGTAAGGTGTTACATAACACAACTTTGAGAGCAAGCACGACAACTTTGAGAGTAAATTAATCCACATTGTGATGAGCGACTGTTAAACCAATACAATGAACGCTTATAACAAATTTTCCTTAACACGCTCTGGTCAGATCTGTCATTATCTCAACCCTTCGTGCCCCATGTTGGGCACCAAAAGGACTGTTGTGGTTTAACCCAGCAGGCAGCTAAACACCACACAGCCGTTCACTCACTCGCCCCAACACACAGTGGGACGGGGGAGAGAATCGGGAAAAAAAAAAAAAGTAAAATTTGTGGGTTGAGATAAAGACAGTTTAATAGGGCAGAAAAGGAAGGGAAAATAGTAATGATAATAATGATAAAAGAATATACAACACAAGTGATGCACAATGCATTTGCTCACCACCTGCCGACCAATGCTCAGCCAGTTCCCGAGCAGCGGTCACCGCCCCCCAGCTAGCTCCCCCCAGTTTATATACTGAGCATGACATCATATGGAATGGAATATCCCTTTGGTCAGTTTGGGTCATCTGTCCTGGCTCTGCCCCCTCCCAGCTCCTCACTGGCAGGGCATGGGGAAAGGACTGAAAAGTCCTTGATTTAGTGTAAGCCCTACTTACCAACAACTAAAACATCAGTGCGTTATCAACATTATTCTCATCCTAAACCCAAAACACAGCACTGTACCAGCTACTAGGAAGAAAATTAACTCTATCCCAGCTGAAACCAGGACACTAACCTAGCTAATCACTGGAATATTTACCTGCAAATTGTCAGAACATTGAGCAAGTAACATCTAAAAAACTGAAACTTGACCTAAGTGCAAGGTCTCACAGTGTCTTTAGGGATTTCCCCCCCTTTCCCCCAGTAATATTTTTACTGCAAGTTTTATCAGAGACCTGTAAAGACCTACCCTTTGTTCAGGTAACATCTGAATATGAATGTAAATATCTTCTTTTTATCCATCAGGTATCTTTATGTCAACATCTTATACCCAGAAAATACCTTCAGGACACACACTTTGTTTAAAGAACAAATAAAGAAACAACACTACCTTTCTAGAGAATGTTTCATCATTTTTCCTCTGAAGACAGAACTTTTAAATCATCAAGATTGTTGTTTCTCTGATAAACAGGTATAATATTTTTATTCATGGGAAGGAAGTCCTACACAATCCTCCAAATCTATCCCCGCACACCATAATCTGAGCCAGGCAATGTATTTTATACCGTGATTAGAAGCGGAGTCTAGGATTATCAGTTCAGCCTTAGCCACCATGTTTTACATGCCTACATTTAGGTGAAAGGAACTTTAACATAAGTTTACAAGGCTTTTTTCACATTGTTCCATCTGTCTTGGATTTCAGTTCGACTAGAGGGGCAAGGAAAGCTACCTCATCTATAAACTGTCCCAGATAATAATAACAGCTCTAGAGATCAGGAAGACTATTTCCACCAGAGCACAGAAACTTTATGACCTGAGAGGTTTATTTACATATTTTAGGTAAGTACTTAAACTTTGTGTACTCATTGGAAATAGGTACATGTTTCTTCCACCATAACTATGCATATGCTTTCTCTCTCAAAATATCCTCCTGCCATTTCTTGCTGTCTGGGACCACAGATAAACGGTTAGACAGATATGGACAGGATGCCATCCAGAGGGACCTGGAGAAGCTCAAGAAGTGGAACCATAAGAACCTCATGAGGTTCAACAAGGCCAAGTGCAAGGTCCTGCACCTGGGTCGGGGCAACCCCCGGTATCAACCCAAGCTGGGGGATGAAGGGATTGAGAGCAGCCCTGCCGAGAAGGACTTGGGGGTAGTGGTGGATGAAAAGCTGGACATGAGCCAGCAATGTGCGCTCGCAGCCCAGAAGGCCAGTCGTATCCTGGGCTGCATCAAAAGAAGTGTGGCCAGCAGGTCGAGGGAGGTGATTCTGCCCCTCTACTCTGCTCTGCTGAGACCCCACCTGGAGTACTGTGTCCAGCTCCATACAGGAAAGACACAGACCTGTTGGAGCAGGTCCAGAGGAGGGCCACGGAAATGTTCAGGGGGAAGGAACAACCCTCCTCTGAAGAAAGTCTGAGAGAGTTGGGGTTGTTCAGCCTGGAGAAGAGAAGGCTTTGGGGAGACCTTATTGCAGCCTATCAGCACTTCAGGGGGGCTTATAAAAAAGATGGGCACAGATGTTTTAATAAGGCCTGTAGCAATAGGACAAGAGGTAATGGTTTTAAACTAAAAGAAGGTAGATTTAGACTAGATCTAAGGAAGAAATGTTTTACGCTGAGGGTGGTGAAGCGCTGGCCCAGGTTGCGCAGAGAGGTGGTGGATGCCCCATCCCTGGAAACATTCCATGTCAGGTTGGACAGGGCTCTGAGCAACCTGATCTAGTTGAAGATGTCCCTGCTCATTGCAGGGGTGTTGGACTAGATGACCTTTAAAGGTCCCTTCCAACCTAAAATATTCTATGATTCTATGATTCTATATTTTGTTAAGGCTCAGAAAGCCCATAATAAGTATCCAATCTGACCTCCTATGTAACATAAGACAAAATATTTTTCCAAGTAATTCTTGCATCAGGCCTTATTCTTGGATGTGCTAGAAGTACTCTTTTAGAAAGGCATCCAGGTCACATTGTCACCAGTATTCCCTGAGGCTCCTCACATATCTGACTCCCCAGGACATCACAGGGGTTTGGAAAATCATCAGAGATTGCTTTCAAACCTAGATGCTTGCAGTGTGATTATAGCTTCCAAAAACAGTAATGCAGATAGCAAGCAAGGGGAGCGGATCCACCCTTATTATCTGAAAGTCTTGCAACAGAAATATTAAGTCTTCCAGAGTCTCTTCGTTGAAAAACAAGGGATGTAATTTAGTGTGTAGCACTTCCAGGAAGGCGAATGGCTGAAAACTAATTGTTTTTCCCATTACAGAAAACATCAGCGATTGTACCAGTGTCAGTCTCTTTCAGAAAACATTCTAGACAAACATTATTTGTAATGTGCAGCAATAATAATAGTAATGATACATTGCATTTGTACAATGACATCCATCTTGATGGATACCAAAGTGCTCTAAAATCTCGGTGATCTGTTGCTTTCATATGGCTGACCCAGACCTTGGGTATTTGGATAACAAATTGTGATCATAGCTAGCAAAGAACTGAGCAAATCTCCATAACTCTGCTGATTTGTGTCCAAAAACTTCTTGCCAAGGCTCACTTGTTTGTCGTCTTGTCAAGTATTTCCCCTGGTGAACATTAATACTTAAAAATATTTAGCATCTAAATCTTCCAGGATTGGAGAAGAAACAGTTTGTTCAGTACCACCTTGGTTCAGCTCTAAGTTGTAGCATAGTATGATTATTTTAATTAGTACTGTCCGTGGTTATTCACAGCATTGCTACTATGATACACAATGATCATTGTTATTATTTTGACAATGATTATTGCTATTATTCAACTTAGTGTTTTAATTCTTGTTGCTGTAGTGTGAATGTTAAAATTAAATTATAATAAAACTAACAGGAACATTAAAGATAATGATAATAATAATAATAATAATATTCTATGGAGGAGCATACTTCATTAAAGAATCCTAATGTAGTCTCTTATAATAAGGGTTCCTAACAATTCAAGAAGTAAACATGCCCTCAATTTATGATAAAAAGATACCCAGATTTGGGCAGGAATATAATAAGTTTTCAAATGCCAGTGACAAACTCCTATTAATTTCAACTATGTAACAATATTCTTTAATAATACCAATCATCGATTACATTTGGAAAAGAAAAGGAATAACAATTGAGTTAATATGTAAGGTGGAATATATCTTCAGTAGGTGAACCAAGGAAGTCAATCGTGTTTCATCTCATCTACTTAACTGTGTAAATGCTAGATGTTGAGTCTAAACTGGTCTCATAGGCTCTCTCTGTTTGCCATGGAGACATCCCGTCCTAAGAAAGCTTCTTCAGATACGTGAGCTGAAGCATCTCTGAAGGTTTCTTCCTCTAACAATTTGCTACAGACAGAGCCTAGGTATACACGCCTCACTTCTACAGAAAGAAAGTTACAGAAAACAACTTGAAAGTCTTCTTCTGAGTGACTGTGTGCTTTCATATGGGTTTAGCAAGTATGTCTGTATCATTCTCCTTTTTACTCCATTTTTTGTTTACTACCTAGAGGCAAATTAATATGACAAGGTATGTGTTCCTTGTGCATCTCAGAGGTCCACAGTATTTTATAGGATGAGGCAATGGAATGAAGGGTTTCCAGCTAAAGCCAATGGGGTCACTAAGGAAGAGGTCTCTAAGGGTGATTGCCATCTGAAGCATCCATCTCCAATACCACCTGGGTCCTTAATTTTTTTTCCATTAAAGTACTGCTCCAGCCCACATTTGAGAGTGAATAGGACCAGAGAATGCAGCAATGTGACTTCAATTCAAGAAATAAGAACATTTCAGACTTTGTAACATTTGATCTTAGAGGGTACAATCAAGGCAAGAACCCCTTTGAAATAAAATTTACATGTGCACATTGATATATCTGCATCAGACAATGTAATGGCTTGACATAGGACAGGATCATGCAGCTTCATGTGACTGAGTCCAGATGCAAAGCTGCTGTGTTTATCTGATGATGCAGTCTTTCTTTTGGACTTAAGATGGTTAATAAAGACCCAGTTTTGTTATACCTTCAGTGGCCTTTCAGATCCAGGAAGGGCTATACCTAATTTTGTTAAGAAATGCCTATAGACAATTTGCAGTTTTGAAGTACACAGAAGCTTATCCTACCAGGAGCACCAAGTAGCATGAACCAGCATCTACCAATCACCCTACCAGCACTCAATCTCCTGTTTCACTGGATCCATGTGCTTAAATTTAAGGGTTTTCAGGATCACAATAGAAATCACTTGTTCCCAGGTAGTCGAGAAGCCTGTTGCTGAAATGGAGGCTGAAATTTGCCCTATATGTCATTCCAGCCACAACCCTTCTGCTGTGCATTAGAGCAAAGTGGGCACGAAGAAAGATACAAGTTGCAAAATGGGCAAAGCAAAAGGAATAATTACTTTTTCAGGTTTAAAAATGACAAAAATATGAAAAGCTAAGTGAAGAAATATTGTGGTTTTATACCTATACTAACTGGGTTTTAGAAACAGTGGAGAACAACCCCCACAAAAAAATTATTAAAAAATAAAATAAAATAATTTCATAAGACAATCTTTGTTTTTCTGCTAAAATTTCTGGATTCTAAATTTTAATTAAATGTGTTATAGTTTCAGTTCAAGTCTTGAATGTGAAATGTACAATTTAGGTTAGTTAAATGCACTGAAGCCTCTGAAACATCACTGCCAGAGCTTTGAATGGAATTAACAAGTGCATGTATAAATTACATCTTATTATTCAGCAGATGAATTTTTGCAAGGTTGAATTTTCAGTTATCAAGGTTATCCATCTTTCTGCCTAGACTATTTGTGAGGGAGATATAGACCCCCTATTTTCCAGGGATTAAAACTTTTCTGATGAAAGGAACATCACCTCTAAACTCAACTAACATAAGAATGGCGTGGTCTCAGGTTATCTTGATGCACAGATGAGACTGAGATTACAAAACAGAATATGATTAGGAAAACCTCTTTTTCTGGCTGCACACAAGCACAAGGAATAAATCAATGCTGTATGAAACTCACAACTCCATTTCGGAAGAAAATATGAGTTTAAAAAAAAGAAGAACAAGTGTACAAGTTGGTTTGAAGGCAAAGAATTTCAGCACTTCTTGCAGAAAGGACTCTTCTACTATAACAATCAATACACTGCCCTCCTAAGGTGAAGAGCTTAGAACTAGAAGCTTAAAACTTTTAGAATCATAGAATCATAGAATAGTTTGAGTTGGAAGGGACCTCTAAAGGTCATCTAGTCCAACCCCCCTGCCGTAGGCAAGGACATCTTCAACTAGATCAGGTTGCTCAGAGCCCCGTCCAACCTGATCTTCAATGTTTCCAGGGATGGGGCATCCACCACCTCTCTGCGCAACCTGTTCCAGCGCTTCACCACCCTCAGCGTAAAACATTTCTTCCTTATATCTAGGCTAAATCTACCCCCTTTTAGTTTAAAGCCATTCCCCCTTGTCCTGTCGCAACAGGCCCTGCTAAAAAGTTTGCCGCCATCATTTTTAGAAGCCCCCTTTAAGTACTGATAGGCTGCAAGAAGGTCTCCCCAAAGCATTCTCTTCTCTAGGCTGAACAACCCCAACTCTCTCAGCCTTTCCTCATAGGAGAGGTGTTCCATCACCCTGATCATTTCTGTGGCCCTCCTCTGGACCTGCTGCAACAGGTCTGTGCCTTTCCTATGCCGAGGGCTCCAGAGCTGGATGCAGTACTCCAGGTGGGGTCTCCCCAGAGCAGAGTAGAGGGACAGAATCCCCTCCCTCGACCTGCTGGCCACGCTTCTTGGGATGCAGCCCAGGATACGATTGGCCTTCTGGGCTGCGAGCGCACATTGCTGGCTCATGTCCAGCTTTTCATCCACCAGCACCCCCAAGTCCTTCTCAGCAGGGCTGCTCTCAATCCCTTCATCCCCCAGCCTGGGTTGATACTGGGGGTTGCCCTGACCCAGGTGCAGGACCTTGCACTTGGCCTTGTTGAACCTCATGAGGTTCTCATGGTCCCACTTCTCCAGCTTGTCCAAGTCCCTCTGGACGGCATCCCATCCCACTGACATGTCAACCACACCACTCAGCTTGGTGTCATCTACAAACTTGCTGAGGGTGCACTTGATACCACTGTCTATGGCATTGATGAAGATATTAAACAGTACTGGTCCCAATACGGACCCCTGCGGGATGCCACTCGTCACCAATCTCCATCTGGACATTGAGCCGTTGACCACTACCCTCTGGATGTGAGCATCCAACCAATTCCTCACCCACCAGACAGTCCACCCATCAAATCCATCTCTCTCCAGTTTAGAGAGAAGGATGTTGTGGGGGACCATCTCAAAGGCCTTACAGAGGGCCAGACAGACGACATCTGTAGCCCTTCCCATGTCCACTGATGTAGTCACTCCATCATAGAAGGCCACTAGGTTGGTCAGGCAGGACTTGCCCTTGGTGAAGCCATGCTGGCTTCACCAGAATCACCTCCTTGTCCTCTGTGTGCCTTAGCATAGCTTCCAGGAGGATGTGTTCCATGATCTTCCCAGGCACAGAGCTGAGACTGACTGGCCTGTAGTTCCCCGGGTCTTCCTTTTTGCCCTTCTTAAACATGGGGGTTATGGTTCCCCTTTTCCAGTCAGTGGGAACTTCACCGGACTGCCACGACTTCTCAAATACAATGGACAGTGGCTTAGCAACTTTATCTACCAGTTCCTTCAGGACGTGCGGATGGATCTCATTGGGTCCCATGGACTTGTACACCTTCAGGTGCCTTAGATGGTCTTGAACCTGATGTTCTCCCACAGTGGGCGGCTCTCCATTTTCCCAGTCCCCGCCTTTGCCTTCTGCAGCTTGGGTGGTGAGGCTTGAGCACTTGCTGGTGAAGACTGAGGCAAAAAAGCCATTGAGTACCTCCGCCTTCTCTGTATCCCGGGTAACCAGGTCTCCCGTTTCGTTCCAGAGGGGGCCCACATTTTCCCTAGTCTTCCTTTTATCCCCGATGTACCTATAGAATCTTTTCTTGTTGCCCTTGACGTCCCTGGCCAGATTTAATTCTATCAGGGCTTTAGCTTCCCTAACCTGATCCCTGGCTGCTCAGACAATTTCTCTGTATTCCTCCCAGGCTACCTGTCCTTGCTTCCACCCTCTGTAGGCTTCCTTTTTGTGTTTGAGTTTGTCCAGGAGCTCCTTGTTCATCCCTGCAGGCCTCCTGGCATTTTTGCCTGACTTCCTCTTTGTTGGGATGCATCGCTCCTGAGCTTGGAGGAGGTGATCCTTGAATATTACCCAGCTTTCTTGAGCCTCTCTTCCCTCCAGGGCTTTGTCCCATGGCACTCTACCAAGCAGATCCCTGAAGAGGCCAAAGTCTGCTCTCCTGAAGTCCAGGGTAGTGAGCTTGCTCTGCGCCCTCCTCAGTGCCCTCAGGATCTTGAACTCCACCATTTCATGGTCACTGCAGCCCAGGCTGCCCTTGAGTTTCACATTCCCCACCAGCCCCTCCTTGTTTTCAGACCTCTGGATTAATTTGGGGCTCCCAGACACATTGTTACCCAATGGGAAGCCTTGAAGAACTGAAAAGCTATCCAAAACTCAGTGAAAAACAATCACAATATCCTATACTTAATTTAGTTTCCTGTTATGTTTATGTGTTATGAATTCTTAAGGAGAAATTGAATTGAGTGATACTACTGTGATTTTATGCCATTATCTTTAAACTACATAATTGGTACAACTAGATAAGCTGAACTGTGGATTGTCTTAGGACATACCAGAGAGATGGGAGAAACCAAGCCTTTCAGAGTATAAGAATCAAAGAGCCCAAGCTAAGATATTTGCATAGCTACTGAGTTCTGTGAGTAAACAGGTTCCTTGTCTTTCTTTGATGATTAGTTTTAATTAGGTAAGTTTGAAATCCAACTACTGCGAGTTCCACTAAAGTTATGAGTGAAATAGAAAGCAGAGGGGCATTTTTTGGTTACTCAGCCCTGAGAGGAAAGAAAGTTGTATGTTAGAAAGTCCTACTTAGAGTTCTGATGCATGTAAGCAGGGCTTTGAGGGGTGTAGTGACCACGATACAGTTTAAAAAAGCATGTTTCTGGCAGAAGCAGCAGTTGTTAGCACTGTCCTCAAATGTCATGGATGAAACACACTTTTAAGCCGCAGGCTTAGTTGTCAGCCTCCAAACACAAGTCTGTCCTGTGCAGTGTAGCAAGAGAATTTGGGGAAGCTTTGTGAATGGAGCTTGTGTCCTGTGCTGGGTGACATCCCACTGAATGAGCTGGTCTCTGACAAAAGTGTTATGAAGGAGACTGAGTCATTCCTCAGTGAGAAGGGTCTCAAGAAATTCACTGACAACAGGCCTCACTAGTGTTGTGCAATCAGTGTAAGTATCAGATTTACTTTTGCAACTATCTCACCAAACATTAAATTCTTCCTTTAACCTTTACTGCAGACAGAATAAAATGAATTGATCATTTTTTAACCATGTCTGGTGATAAGCATGAACTTAAACAAAACTGACACATGAGAAAAATTTGGTAGTAGACAGTCTGATATCATTCCTGCGTGCCTTCCCCACAGCAAAGTTCATTAGGATTGGGCAGACATTTTAGATGTCACTACACTTTTGGGGGACTGGTGACACAAGAATATCTGTACAGACTGGTCTTCATGATTAAACCATCTACCACACCCTAGAGTGGACACCGAGAAGAGTATGAAATGGCCCGTAACTTAAAAATCAATTTTTCTTCTCATACCTGTGTTCTTTGCTCCTGGGAATCTTATTTAATATCATAGCTAACAAAACAGGTCTGCATGTAGTGGAAGTTTGATGTCGAGAGAAGTTTCCATGAAAAAAACATTCTGGAATGACGTGATTCCAGAAATTGGTTCCCAGCGTATCGATAGAGCTAAGAGCAACACTTAGGTTTAAACATTCCCTAGAAGCTGGAGATTATCCAGTCCAGTTGTACTCTGAATCATGTCACATAAACATGTAGTAATATAGACAACTTCAAAAGATAGGAAGGTCTTCAATGAAATAGATTTGTTCAGAGAGATCCAGAGCTGCTTATCACTCAGCTAAGTAAAAAGGCAATGCCCTAGCAAATACAGTGAGGGCCCAGCTCTAAGGAGCTATTGCTTCCTTGGACAGCTTGGGGGGGGTATTAACAGAGGAAATTGATGCATTCTTTGGTGAAAGAATCCTGCACATTGGAAGTTAACCTGAAGAAAATACTCTTAGCTTTTCCTCCAAAAGACGTTTCAAATGCATACCCATTTTGCCCCAGATTCATTTTTAGGCATGTAACTTATATGCTTAGCAAAGTGTGCAATCATCTAAGTTCCTTTAAAAAGAAGATATTTAAGGGGAAGTTTAGTGTACTGAGTCATCTTCTAAAGGTCTTTTCCTTTCTGACTCTGTAGAAAGAGCTTAGATAACTTATTTAGATTAGACACCACTAGACAGATCTTGCTCAGACTTGACTAAACAAAGTCATCAGTCTACAACATTAAATACAGATGGAGGCCAGAGTAACAGCGTGTCTCTGTTAAACACTTAAATTCAAACTCCGAACTTTATGTTGATTGAAAAAGTCAGCTTGGGGACCAAAGTAAAAACAAATATCCCCCTAACTGGCAAAACATGCCTATCAAGAATGCAGTGCAGGTAGCATCATATAGGTCATTCCCGCATATTAATATGCTTATACATATGTAGGTACGTAGATATGAGGTTATAAGAATGGGATATAATCATACCCAGATGCACTTATAACACTCTTCCTCCTGGTCAGTGAGCATACATATTGGTTAGAAATGTGCCTTTTGTTTCTCCACTAAATTGGTAAAGTTTTATCTGTATTTAAACAACATCGTGAGTTTATAGGAGCTATAGTGAGTGCAGAAGAGTGTGTGAAAAGGCAAAGTAAGTGTGTTGTATTGTGAGTCTGCATGTGTCAATGGCATCAACGCTTGTAAAACAGAAAAAGTTTCTGTGTGTCAGTGTAGGAGAGGGCTAGGGGGTTCCTATAACTACATATGTGCAAGGAAGTCTGTGATGAGCTAATGCGTAAAATCCGAGGGGCAAGTGGTTTGGGTATGGCAGTTTGCTCATGCATAAAAGAGCGATTTTTTAGGGGGTTTCTTGTCACAAACAACAGCAAGAACATCTGTATTAGTCTGTGAGCACAAGAGAGCACAGCGCGTGTGACGGAAGGAGATTCTGTGTGTTTGTGTGTGTGCATGTGCACATGTTTGCCCTAGGCAAGTTCAGCTCTTAGTTGGAAACTTGAGAAATTGACTTTACTGGGATTTGAAAGAGATCTCAGGTGAACTAAATTTGTCTGCTTGTTTTTCCCACTAGTGCAGCCGAAATGGATTCTCAGTCTAATAGGGTTTGACAAGACCTGGCACTGGAGGCAGGTGCCAAGGAATCCAACTAGTCGAAAGCATTAGAGACACCATGGGCACCAGAGGATAGAGGTGTTGCCATGGGAACAGAGCGAAAGATGCTCCATGGTGGCTGGTTAGGAGGTTTGTTTAAGAGGGAGCCAAGCAGCTGCAGCCTTGCTATCACCCTATGCTTGAACAACGGTAGGTAAATTCCAGCCTCCTCCCTGCTCCGCCAGGAGCTGAGGAATTAAATTCTGCCTCCTTACGTGAATAATGCTGAAATCACTGACATCGCTGGCGTCTCCCTAAAGGTATCTGCTGCAAAAGAAGATGGCTGGTTTGGTACTCAAGGTTGTGAACAGCTGATCTGCAATGAGCGCTTGAGGGCATGGAAGATATTTTTTTAAAGGATTTGAGGACATCATTTTTAGTTACAAAGCTATCAGCCTCCCTTCCTCTGCCTTCCTCTCCCTCTCTGCCCTGCAACCTTTCCCCCCACTCCCTGAAACATGTGCGGTCCCTTCCGAGGAGCACTGCCAGAGAAAGAAAAACTTATTACGAAATCAAGTACTGCTTCAAAGGGGATTTATAAAAGTATTGTCCCTTCCAGGAAACAATCACAACAGCTTTTTATTGTTGTTTTCCTCTCTTCTTTACATCTGCAAATCTATAAAGATGGAAATAGGGTGTGAGGAAAGGAGAGGGGAACTTTTTTGGCTCCAAACTAAAATACCAGCTGAGCAGCTGCAATACTGTAATTATCATAATTTGAGTTTCAGTAGTGTCTAGAATCCCCTGATAATACCACATCTCCATGGTGCTAGGTGCAGTACATAATGTAATAGGAGACAATGGGCAGCCTGCAGTGTCTGAAAAGAAGATTAAAAAGAAAACAGCAACATAAAACCAAAACTAAAATGCATCCTTACACAACCTCAGAAAAGGGAGGGAGGGAATTAATGGGGAAAGGATTGAAACTATTTGTTAAAGAGCATTTAAAGATCATGTAGCAACATTAAGCAAAAAACAGGCTCTGGATACAACCTCTCATTCAAGTTGTGTCTGTTTGTCAGCAGCTAGAAATGTCTCAGGTTAATGATCATGATACACATACATACGTATCCATACCTCTATTCCTCTGTGAATGTGTGTGTGTGTGTTTCTGTCTAACTGCTCATTTAGTTTGTGATAAATGCTGCCTCAGCACTGACCACTGTCAGAGACAAGATAACTTTTGTCCAAGCCAATGCAAACGTTCTTAGCTAAATGGCTGTAGCTTCTGTTTATGAAGCCCTACTCAGTGTATCACGTTGCTGCCCTCATTTAAATAGATGCTTGTAAGTTGGCATAGGACCTGGAAAGGCATGACTTCAGTAACAAGTAAACTATACATTTTATAGTTTCTGATATAGAACTGAGCTATCTATACATTTAAACATAAAACTGAAGAGTTGCTCTGAAGAGAAAAGGGTATATGCACTCATAAATGAAAAGCGTTTGCTCCTCAATATAGTGTATCTGGTTGAGATGTTTAAGCACATTTTTGGGTTTTTTAACCATTTTTAGGTCCTGAAGCCTTATGTGATTTCTATCTTCTGGTTCTTTTTAGGTCTGCTATTAATGGACTTTATAAACTTAGCTCTCTCATGAGTTTCAACTGCCTGACCATAGGAAGGATTTTTTGGATTAATGTTATCTTTAGGGATGACATTTCCAGTGGTGTTTAAGGCAGGTAAGTGTCCAATATCTCTTAAATGTCAAATATTTTTTTTTTTTTTGCCTGAATGATAAACAGTAAATTAAACTCTATTAATATAGGCAGCCAAGCTTGCATATGTTAGCCAGATCAAGTAAATTACTGCTCTAGTGCCAGTACATACAAGACAGACTAAACAAAACCGTGGGTGACATGGAGAAGGTGAATAGAAAACAATTTCTCATAGTCTTTTCCAACTTATTACACCCTAAATTAAATTCTCAATTGTATTTTAGATAATACAAAATTGACAATTTTTCTTCACATATTATGCAGGTAAGAAGGAATTAATGAACATTAAAATTTTACATGGTTTCAAAAGACAAATAAATTAATGAAAGATTAATATTTTTCAGGGTACTAAATACAAAGATACCACCTCTCTCAAGAAAAAATCCTGCAGTCCCTAATTTTTGGAGGCCAGAAGAGTACTGTGGTAAAGTACCATTCAATGAGTGACATATTCTTATATTCCTTATCAGCCATCTACTCCTGCCTGCTGTTGGAGACAGGCTAAATGGATGGTCTGACTTGGTAGAGCTGTCTTTATGTTCATTTTTTTTTTGTATGACCCACTAATATACATCGATTCAGAGCTTAAGTACAGTTACTGTGATTATGCATGGCTGCAAGGAAGTAATAGATCTCACTGCAGACCCATGTTTATGAGCTTGGCTGTGGACAGCAATTTCAGAATTTTCTAAGGACTGGTTCTTCCACAGGAAATGCAGACGGGTTCAGCCCATTTTGTTGAAAAGAGTCCAGGTCACTGTTTTTTCTTGCAGACACCTAAATGTAATCCATTTGCTGACATAGGATAGGGTCATTTATGATCCTTGAAGTTCTCTTCATAAACATTAGGAGACATCTCCTTAAAGGGGAAAATGGCTCAAACTCCTCTCTTATGTCTCTGAGTGAATTTGTCTGATTAAATTCAAAGTTGGAAAAATAAAGAAAACCACCCCAGCATCAAAACTTGTAAAACAGTTTTAAAGTAAAAGCAAGCTATTTGCAAGTCATTTCCTATACGTGTTTGGGGAGAAGGGGTGGGAGGAGTGATTCAGAATTAGGTTTACAATGAACCACTAGTTTCATTTTGGTACTGGATTCACTACTTCATCTCCATCCTAATGTGGTGACTCAATGTCTGGGTTACATTATTTACTGCTAAATAATGAATATGCCTGTATCTGTGATAACATGGAAAGGGCCCGGTTTCCATTTGTTGGTTGTTTTTCTTTTTTCTGGTTTTGGAAGCCTGATTCATTAAAATTTCATATGCCCTTTATGTAGCCAGTATTCCATAAATAACAGAGAATTCATATCTCTAAAAAAAACAAAGAAAAAAAGCTGATGCACTAAAATAACAATTTAAATTCACTTTTGTTCCAAAACAAATTCCAGCTCATTCATACACCTCCCTCACCCTTTTCTCATTATTAGTCACTAAGGCTCAGCACAGCATGGTGCAGGGCTACATGCAAGCTCTGAACTTCAATGATGGGTGCTTTTTAGTCGCCAGACTGAAGAGACTATGAAAGGGATGTAAGCACATCATTTGCAGGAATAAAACACAGGTAACATTGCCTAAAAGTGGTTCAGCTTGCCAATGGACCCCAACTCTCAGAAAAGAGGTTAAGGGATAAGTCTAGGATTTTTAATGAAGTTCTTGGTCAAAGAGAGAGATAACTGTACAGTTACAGTTATTTGCCCTTTGAAATAAGTGAAATATAACCACTGGCATCAATATCTATTCTACTTATCCATTCTATCCAGTCTATTTGTTTCATAGAAGTAATTAAAGAGTTCATTTAGATTAACCACCACAAATATTTAGTTAAATATATTCTCAAAATCCCTTTTCCGAGTATTTTTTTTCTTTTTAAAGGACCTATATTTTCTTATCTGTAAACCAGTATTGATAATATTTCTTTGCACAACTAGATCTATTTATGAATATGTAAATACAGCCTATTTTTAGGCTGAGCGGGTAGTTATAATTGTCACTATTTCATCTCTCCTGGCTCTTCTGCAGCTTCCGTTACCGCTATACTGGACACCCTCTCAGATGCTATTTCATCAGCATCTCCGGCCTGACAAACCAGGGAATTTGTATTATTTTACGAAGCTGAGGTATGAAAAGATGAAAGATAGTTGCTGCAGGACACAAAGTCCAGGAAGAGCTGGAAATTGAATTCTTATTATCAATGCTCACCTTTGTGCCTCTATTCCCAAATGGTTCTTCATAGGATCACAGAAGAACATGGCTCAAAGAGATGTCAAGAGGTCAGACAGGCTGACTCTATGGCCCAGGCATCTGCCAAATCTGACACTACCCCTATTGTTTTGAGTTTACAGTTGTCTAAACTATTCTGAAAGTCTTTCAGAGTTGGAAACCCCACCATTTCCTTCTGAAAGTATATTCCGGCCCTTAACTGGCCTCACCATTGAAAAAGTTTCTTAAGTCATAGTTGATATCTCCCTTGCAGCAATTTAAACGAGCAACTTCTTGTCCTGTCTATCATAACAGGAAGAAGGGATTATTTCCATCTTTTGTAGGACTTGACAGTACTATCGCACCCCAAAGATATATTTCTAAGCTCTCCAATAATTTCTTCTTCCAAAATCTCTACAGATGGTGGACATATTTCCTGAAGTATGTTACTGAAAACAAGGTGAAAGATTCAGCTAAGCTGCAAACTCTGGCCTTACAGAGAGAAAATCATCTACCTATCTGATATTTCCTTGACACATTGCATTATGAGCAGGTGTGGAAATCATGAGATTCATATATTCTTTTTTTCACAGCATTGGCACAAACATTAATTCTAATACATTTTCTATTTTTTTATAGCTTCATTTTTCGTATTTCATACAATTTCTTGCCAGAGTACTAACTACAAATGGGGTGTATTTTCCTACTTGAAACTCATCATGTATTTTGACTTTCTACTAAGAATAAAAAAAAAAAAAAGATTTGAGTCAATCCAATTCCATCGTTAAAATTTTATCAAGGCACAACTATTAGGTAGATGGAAAGGATGGAAACCTCCTTAACATTTTGTTTCATTGTGTTTTTCTTTTTTTTTCCTACTAGAAATAGTGGTTCACTGAAAATATTATTGCAAACTCTTTAAAACTAAAACAGAAAAGACCTACCTCCTAACAGACAAAATGCTTAACTAGAACCTTCATATTTTTAACAACTACAGTATTTTGCCTTTCCATAAATGTATGCTCTAGGTAAAAAAGTTTGTCACTTTCAATGGTATATTTGAAAATGTGGTTAAAATATTTTGTAAAAATAGAGAATTCTGAGAACAGAGCTTACAACTGGCTTTGTTTGCCATTCTGCTTCACCTTGCTTATTTCTGTTCTTAAAAGAAAAACAACAATAAATACAAGTTGTCCTGGTGTTCATTTTTATGCGTTTTAACAAAGCTCTGGGAGCCGAGTGGGTATTCAAGGAACTTCTTGTGCAATAGTTCAGGGTCACAGCAGATAAATTCATTTGAAAGTAAATTCTAGGCATCCATTCACAGCAACACCATAAAATGTACACAAGATTTCTTAGTCTTGTCCATCAGCCACCATTCATTGCAGAGCTGGTCCATCGAACCCAGAAAGGCTCTCTGCAGAGGGAGCTGCATTCTAGGGACACGTTGCAGAGGTTATTTCTGGAGCTACGCTCTGTGCATTTTCTCCTTGTCTTCAGCATTCTCTACACAGAACAGCTGGAGTGCTCCAGAGAAAGTACACACTGAAGGAAGGCGCCCGGTTTACGTGGTTATCAGAGGAGGATAAGAGAGAGGGAGAGACTGGGATTTTTTTTCTTTCCAAAAGTCTGACGTAGATTTTGCTATTGCTATTGATTTTGGCTTGGATTCATCCTAGCTAGCTATGGGAACCTAACTGAGATGCCTAAGTTAGAAGCACAGCCACAGTAGGCTCCCTCCATAATCAGTGGAAAGAAATAGGCGCCTCTGGAGAGTGGACCGGCTCACCCAGGAACTGAGACGCATTTATTTCTCTCCTGTAAGAGTGGGAAGAACCTAAAGTAATTACATTCCTAGTTTAAATACCTCAGCTATTTTATGTTATGTCAGTCAAATCTGGGTCTTTACATACAAGTTGCTCAGACAACAAAAAAATGATGAGCTAAATAAGATTCAAGACAGTGTTTGAAGCATGTTTTAACACAGAACTGCGGAGTTTTGAACCACACTTTCCTCTTTTTTTGTTGTTGTTTTTTGTTTGCAGGTTACGTTTCTCACCCAGAAATGATTAATTTTTTGCTGTTCCCTCATAGCTTAAATAAAAGATTGGACAACTTGTTGAATTGTATTTGTATGCCAATTGAAATTAAAAGCTATAGAATTAACATGACCAACTTCTCCTTGAGTCTGCTGGGCTTGATTTGCCTACTCTAGCACTTTTTATGACGCAAATGAGAGTCAATGAAGATTCCCGCCCCCCCCCCCCCCCCAAAAAAAAAGTCAATTTTCAATATTAACTTACAGGAATCCAAGTGACCTCCTCAGGTCTTTGCTGGCCAAGCATATGATGGAATGAGAACCTCCTACTTAATAGTTTATTTTTCGAGTTTTATACTCATCGTCACACAGTCCCAATCTTCTTCAGGCTTTTGGACATTGCTGGAAAACTGTGTCACAAATGACTGAAAAAAATTGTCATAAAATTTTGCTCCAGGATTCCAGGGGGAAAAAAAACAAACAAATAAAAAACCCCACAGAAAACATACCCTTTATTTGTCCTTCCCAAAACTTTATACTTTTATAAAATTTAGAGAATTTTGCTTCTGTTTGTTTGCTAATTCCCCCTTTTTATTGAAAAGATAAAAAAAACCTCATTGAAAATTATGTTTTAAGAGATTTTTTATGTCTATATAAAAATCAAAAATGAAAAAATGTATACTCATATTACAAATCTGACTTTAAATAAAGACAAATCACTGTTGAAATCTGTGTCTTGAAACTTTTGCAAACTTCCGTGGGAACTCTGTGAGACTCTTTTACTGGAAATTCAACAGGATTGTGTCTGCAGGGGTGTATCCCTGACCCTGATGCGTTAGGAAGCTGTACGTTTACACGCTTAAAATCATAGCCCAAAGTAACTCTCCAGCAGCAAACGCAAGAAATGAGAACCAGAAAGCTGGAAAGGTCACTTCTTTTCTCTCAAACACCCTCACCAGAAGCAGAGTATACCAAAGACTTGTTTTCTTTGTGGAGAGCCACATGTCTCTGCGAGCCATACTGTACTAGGGCTGCATTCATGTATCGTAACGATAGGCTTAGTGCAGACTGAACAGACAAAGTGAGAGAGAGAGGAAGGGGGGAGAGAGGATCTCAAGGTGGGAGGGGGGCTTTATCATTTGTTTCACATACTCGAGGCTCAATTAACACATCTTGAGGATTCTTATGACACTGCCAACAAGAATTAATGCAGAAGTTATGCATTTTACCTTTTATCTCAATTGTGTTGCACGAGTCTGGCAAAGTTGAAAAGCTGCTAATTTAGTAGTCAGCAGTGTCAAATAAAATTTCTAAACTGTATGTCTATAAAAGAACATCTTTGCAATAAGGCATAGCAAATATGCTTGCAAAACAGTTCAGTCAGCAAACCTGTTTTAGGTTTTGAAATATTTGGCAATGACATTTATTAGAACGAAACTACAATATATCAGTGATATAAAGAGCTGTCTCTTCATCACTGGCGCTTTATTATAGGCACTAATTTTGTGCAAAATCCTTTAGATTCTTTGCAAAACACCTGCTGAACTTAAAGAAATATGGTTACTGCTTGTGCTGAGACAGATGTAGCTTAATCACATAATACTGAATTTGACTTTTCAGTGCCTCACAATAAATGAACTGAACATACCAGTTCAGGAGACTTAAATCTTGTTCCAATTTGAATATTGTGTTCACTGACTGGAGGGCCTGAGCTACAGCCCGCTTCCCCAGGTCTCTGACACTACATGGAGCAATTTTGTTTAAGCCACTCTATCTCTAATTAAAAAAAAAAAAAAAAAAGAAAAAAAAAAGAAATTAGCTCAAACAATATACTAAATGTCGAACTTCTCCTTTGCAGATTATTTTTCTTTTCTTCTCTGTTACTTCCTTGCCTGTTTCAATCTAGCCAGGTATTGAGCTTTCCTCTAGCCGTATTGTTTCTTTTAGGCACTGTTTGTCAGCGTATTTCTATTTTTCCAGGAGTTTTGAAGATTCCATGTTTAAAAGGGATTTTATTCTGGAGGCAGCTATGACGAACTTCTTGAGCCGAAAATGGAATAAGACAGGCCATTTCTTACTCTGTCATCAGCTACACATGATTAGTTTTATATGTTGATTGATTTTTGGCAGTAGGATAAGTCGATTTCTACGAATTTCAGTCACCAGGTAGTGCCCAGATCGAGATCCAAACTTGCTAAGTCTTTTCTAATTCTCTGTTGTATTCCTGGATGATGGAGATTCTGGGAATATGTGCACACATGCTTTTGAGTGTGACAGTCTCATATGTTGTGACTCTGTATATGCTTGTAAAAGAATGTCTAATAATCCAACTATACAATGTCTGTACATAATATAGAGAAGTACATAATACAGCACACACATTTAAATGCACGAATACCCATAAACATATTTACAGAATATGTATGTTACATTTTACTGTGCATATATTTTTGTCTCTCTCTATTGAGTCTTATTTACACTGTAATGTTAAATAATAGTAGTTTAATTTTTCTTCTTCAAATAAGCTGTGTGCTTCATAAAAAAACATAAAACAATGAAACCTCATGAATATTTATATCAATGGCTACATAGCATTATAGTCATAATCTCTGGAACTGGTTCTCACCAGTTCAGAATTAATTATCAAGTTCAGTTTTAATTGCATTCTTCTAAATTACAACCAAAAAAAAAAAAAAAAAAGGAAAAACCACCCATAATGAATTAGCTCACAAGTACTCTGCTGGGCATGGTGCATCCAAGACTGCTTTCTGCAATCCCATTCTTAAGGTGTAATGATAAGCCAAAGA
Source organism: Aptenodytes patagonicus (assembly GCF_965638725.1). NCBI lineage: Eukaryota > Metazoa > Chordata > Aves > Sphenisciformes > Spheniscidae > Aptenodytes > Aptenodytes patagonicus. The sequence goes on from NC_134981.1 coordinate 8,677,531, forward strand.
CATGATTCAGAGGCTCTTCTTAAAACCAACTTACTTAAATGTTAATGCTTCTCCCACTTTAAAAATAAAATAAAAATCCTAATTATAGTTGTTGCAGCAGATATTTTGAACTGTCTATTCCTTTAGATAGCCTCTTTTTTTTCTCTTTAGCTAGTTTTGATACATGATTATATGCTACCTACACACAAAATATATTTCAGTAGTGTTGGCTGAAAAAATTCGAGGGAAAAGTGTCTTTCTGGAGACAATCAGCTTGAGCTTTGTGTGTCAGTTGTCTTCTGCATTAAACTCCACAGGACCTCTTCATTCAAATATCTGAGATGTTTGATTTTCTTTATAGTTAATCAATAACAAAACAGTGAGCAAAAATCTTTATCAAATCCTTTGGTACAAAAGACAAAATATACTGACTTCCCAAGATTTTGGGGGGACTCCCAGACAGAGAAGGAATCTGTAAACATGCATCCCCCTCCCCAGCTCCTGGCCACCCCTCCAGGACATATTCTACCTGATAAACCTGGGAGTCATGTGTCCTCACCTCTCCTTTTTCTTTCCTTCTCCCCATCCACCCACAACCGCAACTGGGGTCACTGATTACCCCATGCTCAAACAAGACTACTAAGCAGCCTAGAGCAATGAATTAGCTGAATTTCAGCCCTGTACTTTATCTTCTCATCTCCCTCCTGTTCAGAGAAGGAATATAGAGTCCTTCTTCCTTTAATTTATCAGCTCCAGTGTGCACACATGTAAACATCAGTAAAAATCAAATGCTTTTTTTGTTCTCCCTGGTTCAGTCATCCAAAGATCCTGTGTCCTGTTCCCCAGCTGCGTAATCACAGAAAGTTTGCTACTCTCATCATTTCTTGCAGATGAAGGTCCTGACAACACCTCAAGCTATTACCCTGTTCAGGCAGAGTGTGAAATGGAAGATTCAAGATTCATACTCTCTGTGTATAGTTGCTGATCTGTATCCAAAAGTCTTGCAAATGATCTGAGCTCAAGTCCATCATTTAAAGAAAAGAAGGGGGGGGGGGGGGGGGAGAGTATAAAATAAAAGCAGGAAACATTCTAGATCTTTCCTCCCAAGTGTCTATTTACTTTCTAAAATCAAATCCTACCCAAGAGGAGTCACACTCCCTCCTGACTGAATACAGGGAAAAAATATTTTTAAAGCATTAGCAACTATTTTTGGAGATAAATCTGGAGATTTGTTCTCAGGGTGTTCACGAGCCATTTCACTCACTCAGCTGCTCACTAAGCAGACAGTGTAACCAGGTGCCTAATTCTAAGCATATGAGTAACACGCTGATTTGATCAGGGGCTGCTCTGGCACCCAAGATACCTGTTCAATCCCTGCATGGAAAAAGGATGTAAATTGTAAACAGTGGAGCAAGCACTAGTCAGTTTTTAGTTTTAAGAAAATTTGAAGGAAGCTGAACATAAGTTTATATATTAAAATTCAGATCCATAAAGGGACACCCAAAATAGCGCTAATGCTGAAAGCAGTATCACCACTGAATTTGTCAGAGATAAGGAAGGACAAGAGCAAATCAGAGAAATAACTGAGTAGTTGTTGGCAGATTCTGCTGATCAGAAAAAGAAACCTAGAGAAAAGCCCCAAACCATCAGTCTAAATGTCTCAATTAAGTACCATAAGAGATAGCCAAAAGACCCCTCATCCTGGAAATAGTCTGGCAAAAGACAGGCAGAAACAGCATTGATATCTAGTTTCTACTGCAATCTAATGATCTGAAACAAAAAGGGCTATGAATCTTACTTACTTATTCCCACCAAAACCACAGCAATACTTGTTTCAAACTACCCTTTAATAAATTCACTTTTCCTCACTAAAATAATTTTTATTTTTTTCCCTAATTTTAGATTACTCAGGCTGCTTATTTTTTTCAGATTTACTGGCTGTTATTACAATGTAAAGTACTCGTCAGAGCAATACAGAAGTGTTCTTTACATTCTTGGAGAAACACTTGTTGCACATATAGCATAACAGGACATTTTCTAACTGCCTGAAATTCCCAGGGACTACCACAGTAAAAAGAATAATCACAAAAATGGAAGGACAGGAAAAGAAAGTATTAGAGAAAGAGTGGAAGAAAAGTAGAGAGTAAAAGTATATATGAATTTGGATACAGGCAAGTTGTGTCTCAGGAAGAATCAATAAAGGCAATCATGTACAATCAACACTTATGTGGATTTAAGTCACATGACTCTAAAGCTTAAAATAGAGATGCATTACAGCAGATGGCAGCTTGTGGAGGAAAAGCATAGGTGCAAGAAGTGCTGTCCTTTGAGGAGATTTCACAGAGGTGTTATTGGCAGGGAGAATATTTTTTTTTCTCTCCTCCAGAACTGAAAGAGGCAGGTTTCTGAGAAAATCATAGTCCAAGACAGAAGTTGTAGGGGGTTGTATGAGCAAGGCATTTCAGAGATGTTTAAGTGCATTTATATGCAGTATGGCTGAATGAGGAGAAAAAAAAGGGGGTTGAAGGCCTTCTGTCAAGCAGTTCTCCTTCTTTTCTTTCTCTTTCTTCTTTTTTTCTGCCTTCCTTTCACAGTCAATTTGCTGCAAGTTGGATCTTGAAAAGAACGTGCTGACATCTGGCAGTGTGGCTAACCTGTTAGGGAGCTTTTCAATATTTATATATTGTAACCCCTGATAAGACTGCCGCCTTCTGAATAAAGTCCTGCATCTCTCCTTGGGGACCTTTTAAAACATTTTTATAACTTAAATCTGCATTTATCTTTACATTTTTGTTTCTGTTCAGTAGTCACTTTCTCTCACTTTCTTTCTCCTTTTTTAATGCTTGATATTTCATCATCTCTATGGAGTTTCATCTGCCCAAATAGATTTAGCGTGTTGTTCTCTTGCATTTTAGATCTGAAGAAAATAACAAAATAGCTTCATTATGGTGAGGGAAACCTCAGGGAAGTGGGTGTGCCTAGCAGCCAACTCCTCTTGGAGCTAAATGAGGGAACAACTAAATTGCCCTTTGTTTAGAAGCAGCTGAAACAATGGGAGCCACTGCCCCAAATACAGGTCACACATAAAATAAATCAGGGATCTGGACTATGTGGGTGGAAAAAATCACAGTGGTCTGAATCAGAATATAGCAGTGGTGGGGAAGGAGGGAGAGTGGATTTGTTTGCAGCTGTGCAGAGAAAGGGTGGGAAGAAAAGGGTGAAGGGGCAGAAGCAGAAATAGAAGTAACAGAAAAGGGCCAGGCAGCCAGGAAAGGCCTGAAAATATGGCTAAGAAAAAAGAGGAAACAAAGGCAGAAGAGAGGGAGGACAAATACGACCATGCCCTGGCAAAAGAAAGGAACTATCAAAGTTTTTTCTGTGACTCAAGTCTTCCTGTGTTCAAAGGTCAATCTTGTGCATGTGTTCAAGTCAATAAACAGGAAAAAAAATTAACATCTTATTCCTTTTCTTCTCTGGAGTTAAGCAAGATCCAGACCCACTCTGTTCCTTTCCATGCATGTCCTCGTGAATTGTTTGGGTGAGAGGAACATCTTTTTAATGTCTTTGCAGAGGATGGATATGTGGGTTTCTGTCTGCGGTGTAGTTCAGTAACCTGCAGAAACCTAGCGTAGGTGGACAGGTTGGGCTCTTTCCGTGCCTGAGATGGCTCTGAAGGAAAACCAAGCCTCAGCATTTACATGGTAAAATTCTCATCCCGGTTAGGTCTGTCTGAGTTTGTTAACCATGAACATTGAAAGATTTACCCCAAACTACTTTAACAAAAACAGCTTTTTATTCATTAAAGACATAAAATTGGAAAGGACCTTCTTGGCCACTAAGGTCAATTCCTTACTTTCCTTTGTTGTTTTCTTAATTAAATTGTTAAACATCCTCGTGACCTGCTAAACATGGTTGTCTCTGCTTGTTTGCTGCACTGGTCTGATTGTGACACAATTTCCCTGCTTTGATGGTTTGATACTGTTCATTTTTGAACCTTGCTAATTTTTCAAGCTTTATCAGTGAAACAAATGGAAGCATTACCTATTTACTTCTCCCAATGAGTTTTCCAGAGATTAATAGGAACAAAATCTTTTCATTTGGAGTCTGAATGTAATTTTGCTGTTTTATGTATATCACTTTTCATTCTTCTGCCCTCAGATCCGATAGTTTCTTTTTCCCTCTTTTTTATGTTAAGTGAGAAATTGCTCACTTTTGTCACTGTAACTGTCTGTGTTAGTTTCTGACAACCAGCTGGTAATTAGTTTTGGCTGATATGCACTGTATTCCTTTTGTTATACAGAAATTTAAACTGCATTAGAAACAAAGAAAAAAAAGGAAAAAAAAAAAAGAAAGCAAAAAAATCCCAAAAAACTTTCCAGCAAATTATAAAGGAGAGTTCAAATATTGCAAAGCATCGAGAATGTCTGAGAGTTACTTATAGTCTTCTTTTAAGCTGTTAGCAATTGCTCTCGAAAAGCAAATGTCAACCTAGAACATTGAGAACTGAGCAAAACTTCCTGTTCATCCCACCTTCAACTTGAGTTGCTTGGTTTTTTTGTGATATTTTTAATTGAGATTTTTACTCCTCAGATGAAAAAAAACCCCTCTGTGCTTTCTTTCAGTCTGCTTTCTTTCAGTCTTTTTTCTTCCTGTTTCCCACTTTCCTCTTAACTGTATTGCTATAAGGGGTGGAAAGTGAGGAAGAGTAAATATTAGGAAAGCTCCAGTGGAAAGAAATAAAGGAAAGTGTTTCATATCCTTATTTATTTGTCTTTCAGCAACACCTCAGATGTGTCACACTTTACATCACATATAGCTCAAAACCACAAGCAAGCCCCAAACCATTCTTTTAAACACCAGACACCAAAGTTGAAGAAATAGATGCAGTAATTCATTTAATCACTACAAAATGCTCAAATACTGGAGAGCTGTAGGTTGACAACAGTATGGCTGGTAGAGGAGATACCCCACACTAAGCACCAGCTCAGGACACTCTCTGGCTGGGGTTTTCAGGGCAAAGAGTGGATAAGTGTGAGGAAGAGCCCTTACAGGAGGGTTGCTTCTTTTACATTTAAACCGCTACTTCTTAATAGCACCCTCTGTGTAATGTGGAATCAATGCCTCAATCTCCTTTGAACCTTCGGGCAAGCACTCACAGTGCTACACTGGCCACCATCTCCCTCACAGGAGCAAAGGGAGTCCCCAGGGATATGCTTTCTCTCCAAAGGAAGCATTTTCCACAGCCAGCCCTCTGCAACAAGCAGGAGCTGTGTTTCTATTTCACTGCCTATTTGACCAGACACTAATTCATAGAACATTCCCCCTCCCCACTCACCCTTTTATCCGGAGCGTGACAGATTTATCGGGCCAGGTCTTCATATGGTGTAAATTGGCGTTGCTGCATTGATTCCTGTGGGTCTGTGTTGATTTATGCCAGCTGAGGATCTGGTCCATTTTCGTGATATTTGAACATCAATCCTTGCATCCCCTTTTCCCATCTGTAGGTTTTTTCTGTCGTGCCTCTGAGAAGAAAACGCAAATGAGTTAAGGGGCTGTCACTAGCCCAGGGAAGAATTTGCTTTTCTTTCTTTGTGACTAGGGTCTCTCCTGTTAATTTCCATGGCAGGTCCCTCAGAAGTTTCTCCAAAACTTGTTACCATGTCCTCCTGAGGATGTCAGCTCCTGTTGCAGACTGAAACATTAACAGGGGAAGTTATTAGCTATTCTCTTTACATACTGTCTGTCTTTATATCTGAATTATTAGAAGGATGAATGCTGGTCATCAAAAGAAATAATGAGTTTTAGAAAGTGAAAATGAAACTGGCAAAAACAAAAGAAATCTGATCTCGGCAGAGGGGTCCACAGAGAAGAGGAACAAAGAGGTAGAAGATAAATAAGAAAAATTGAGAACCTAAAAGGAAAAGAAAAGAAAGAAAGGGGGAAAAAAGAAGAAAAGAGAAGAAAAGGGAGGTTTGGATCGAGAAAGAGCGAACTAGTTCCTCAGCAGAATTGAAAGCAGTCATGGTGCAGGCAGAAGGAAGAGAACTTATCGTCAGACCTTGAAAGACTTTTTTTTTTCTCCCCTTTGACTGAATAATATTAATATCTGTCATTAAATCTCAATACTGGATGATCTCTTTGCACATGTGACTTTGATGGTTCCAGGCTGGACGTAGGACTATGCACTCAGAGGCAAAAGGCCACAGAAGCACAACGTCCTATACCCACACAGAGCCTAGGTAGCCCCCTTCCCTTCTTCCCGTGCCCCCCCACCCAAAAAACCTGCAGAGAGTATCTGTCAAAATTGTCTAACCATGAACCAGTGCTGTACATCAGGTGTGCATTCGCTGTGGCAGAACTGCTCCTGATTGAGGAAGGAGCACAAGAGCAAAGAGAGCAAAGGAAGAACGAAGGGAGGGGGGGGAAAAACCAACAAAAAAACAACCTGCCAAGTGTTCTTCTTGCCCCTGTCTTTCTTGGTTTATAATTGATGAAGCTGTGTTACAGCTTTTCTTGGAAAAAAAATCTTTTTGATTCTCCTAATACAGAGATTTTTTTTTTTTCCTTTTTCTTCCATTCTGCTGATAAAATAAAAAGCTGAAAGGAGTTAATAATTAATACAAAGATTTTACATATACTTATCCATCTGCTTTCAACATTTTAACTGATTTCCTCAGCTTAAGCCCATGCAGCCTCCTCTTATTACATTGTGTTTCTAGTTTGCTTGGTTGATACCTGTCTGTCTGCTGTTTTAGGAAGCAGAGGTAGTTAGATTAGCAATGCTGTAATGGTAAGATCCTCATCCAAGTTCCTGCTTTGCCCCATATCTTCTGTATGGTCATGACTATGCCACTTATTCTCTCTGTTTTGAGTTTCTTTTCATCAAAAACATCATGGTACTTTGCTACTTTCTAGGGAAGAAGTATGAAAATGGTCTAGGAGGGAACACGTACTGCAGGGGCATTCGAGTTAAAACTGCTTTATGGAACCAGCAATGACCATTGCACTTCTGAACAATAGGTATAATTTGATATTCCTCTGGCAGTCTTTTTCTTTCTCTTCCTTTTCTGCAGTGTTCAGAGAGGACATCTCTAACCCATATCATAGTATATGACCAAAAACATTTGAGTCGTTAATGTGGAGACCAAATATGATAATGGAAGACTCTCAGTCAAAATAGCAATGCAAGACTAAAAAAAAACCTGTATTATTTTTGTATGAACTTGGGGTGTTACACTCCCTGTCTTAAACTTTTACACCCTTACCCACTTTAGATTGGCACTAGGGACATTTCAAGCAGTGGAGCATGAAATTTCTTGTTCTTCCCTACTTTGGGATGATAGAAATTCCTCCTGGAGGGCTCTCCATGTGCGGCTATCTCTGTTTCTGTCTATGCAACCTTTGACTGCCTCTACCCAGTCTTCAGCTTAAACTGTGTCATGCTATTAAACTGTAAATCAGAGACTATACATTTTTAAATCTTGGGAGGGTTGTTTGCCTTGGAGAGATAGGAATACACTGCACTGTATCTAAATATATGAACCTTGAACCAGACTTATGGAAATATGCCTGAGTGGCATCAGAGACACTCAGAGGCAGCAGTACTGTTTCTTCCATGGTCACGGTTCTCCATTACAGTTTCATAGTCCTGCAGGGTAAATCATAGAGGACATTAAAGAATTTTGAGGAGGGGCTCTTTTGCTTTTTTTTTTTTTTTTACTCCCCTTCACAAGCTACCAGATATTTCTGGTGTCTGAACATACTAATTGATGTAAATTTGTGTGACATCCTCCTGGGAGTCACTTACCTTGTATCACAGATGGTCTCCTGGGAGATGTGGATCTCAGCTGCAGTCCTGTGAAGAAAAGCTAAGTGATCCTCTACCTTAGATGAACTGTGATCAAGACACTCTGTAATACAAAGAGAAAGAATCTCAGGACACCTGATACAAGCTGCATAGAATAATGAAATATGGAATCGCAAAGTAACTAATGTAAATGATAAAAAATACACTCTTAAGACTGTTTGATACCTCCCTTTGAAGGTTTCAAATGAATAGAGATAAAAGCTTGTTGTGAAAGTCTGCATTTCAGTATGACTGATTTGGAAAAATAGATATTTTATTATACTTTTCATCAAAAATCTTCTTCAGAATTGTGTCTGCAGTATGTTATGGAAAAAATCCATAAACCTGCAGTCTTTTTGAATGATCAGGAACTGAACAGGTAAAAATAGCTGGGTTTTTGACAACCAAAAATCATTATTTTGATAAAAAAAGAACTAGTGTTCTTTTTATAAGTATTGAACTTGTAAGTAATGTTTTCAGAATTTTAATTAATAAAAGAAAAAATATTTTTGACAGATAATAAGATAATAAAGAATATTATTTCTTTAATAAAAGAAAAAATATTTTTGACAGAAAGGGATTTTTCTTCATTAAATACATCTTAATAACCCTAAACAATATTTTGAATAAAGAAAAAGAAAAAAAAAAATTCTATCTCTTGTTGGGTCTATTTCAAATCGTAGCAAACATAATGGCATGATCATAGATCAGTTTGGCAACCTCCTTCCCATGATAAAGCAATGACCATCAGCCAATGGGAATTCAGACCTTTTGACTCTATGTTACCCTCTTCCATCCCCAAGTTAAATGACCTGTATGCAAAACCTATCATTACATTTCAGAGCAATGTGTACTACACAAACAAGAATTATGTTGACAGCTACATAGTTCTTCCTTGCCTTTGATAGGGCTATTTCCATTTCATTTTAATTATTACTGAAGAACCCTTTCACTGGATATCTTAGTGAGATGTTGGCTCTTAGCTTGCAAACAATGTATAATTTTTTTCATGTTTGGTAGGAGCTGAGATCATCAAATGAGGCCAGCACTGACTTCTGACTTACTTCAAGATATACGATAAGTTATTATGATGTGTCACTTAATCATACTCGAGGGTGTTAATATTTTGTGACATGCCATGAATGATAAGGTGCTGTAACTCAGAAGTTACCTTCTGTCACAACTGTCAAGCAGGACATGAAATCTGGTCCCACTGGTAAAATTTACTTATCTACCTACCTAATTTAAGACCAAGATTTCAATATGCCATTGCTGTACTATCCCAGGGAAGTATCATGTTAATGGAGCAGAAGTTAAGGAAATCTTGTTCAATTTCTTTACACATCACTTGTGAGTTTGGCCACTAAATTTGAGTATGCTGTTCTATGCACCAAATTCTTTTCCTTCAACATTTAGAGGAAAAATCCATTTATCAGAGCAAGAAAGGTCTCCTCCCATACACACCTCTTGAAATCACTGAGTTACAGATTTCACTAACACCAACAATGTCAATGTGGCAGAGAAGTACAACCAAGTCCAATAATATTAGATCTTTTCACATAAGGGAGAAGAAGCAGAGGTCTTTAAAATAAAACTGCTACAGAGGGATATAAAGAAAATTATTATTCTTCTCTTCAGTACAAGAACCATGGAGCAAACAATGAAATTATTAGGCAATGGGGTAAATATATATTTTTTCTCCATGAGTAATATACCAATCTTGTGTAACTCTGCCCCAGAGTGTAATAGAAATCAGAAGTATACATTAGCTACAAAATAATTTTATTCCTTTCTAAAAAATACATTTGTTGATAATGCTAAATTGTTGACGGATACTATTATAAGTCCTATTAACAAGACCTAATTTCTACAGCATTTCAAGGCAACTTCAGACGCCAATGGCTGATCTAACCATTGGGTGCTAATCCAACAAGAGGAAGAGAGAAGCTCCTTTTCCTCTAAGATCATCATATTTGCTGGATGGGAGGACTGAGGGTACATGACATAGTAATGCTCTGCATTAAGAGATTACCAAAGTTTCTCTGATCTCAGGGTTATGAGTATCTTTTGGATACAAGTTCCTCGGTTCAGTTCATGGCATTGGAAAATAGCATCAAGTACATGCCAGTCTGTATGGAACAAATTATTAACTCTGTGGGAAAGAAATGGACTCTTCTGACCGTCCTTCCAAGATCAACCCTAGTAAGACAACATATACAGTAAAAGTGTAAAATTATTTCATGAAAAATGACTCTCTTAAATAGTCAGTTGTCACTACTCAGACCAATGACTGCCATAGAAAAGACAAATATTTTGAATCTGAAACAAACCTTAATCTCAGAAATTAGAGGGCCCAATAAAACAACCTACACTTGTGACTGTGGAGAAGATCCTGACTCCTAAACTCAATAGATAAGTTTCAGAGGGAGGGGAAGGGTGTGATTAACATAAAAATTTGGATTCAGTTTCTCTACCAAAACCAGTAAGAATTTCTCCTCAAATATCTTTGAGCACCTAACCTGATCTTCTCTGTTCTTCCTCCATAAAGCAGGGATGGTGACAAATCCCAGCCTTCTTGGATAGATCTGCTAAGATTTGGCAGTATTCAGGTACTATAGCAGTGAATTCCAGGCAAGTTCCTCTGATGGAAATCTCTGTACTGCTCCGAGCTATTAATGTCTCACTATTACCTTTGTGGCTGAGCAAGGGGAGACCTGACTTGAGTAACCAAGTAGTTGTGTCCAGGTAAGTTCAGTTCAGTTCAGCAAACCCTTTTTGGCTTGCTAATATGGTCAATTTGGTCAACCTACATAACAACTCTAGTACAAGGGAGCTTCATTAAAGACGGAATGCTGTCCTAACTTTTACACATGGCTTTTAACCTTACTGTAGGTCAAACAGAAGTCCCAACGCTGTATGATTTCCTAAGGCTGTCAGGGCATTAGGATATGGTTCCACATTTTCTGGTCTACACCCATCTCTCTTCCAAATACATAAAGAATAATAGAAGGAGGTCAGGGGCCAATTATTCTAATTAGTCACCAAGGTCAGAACAAGAAGTAATGGGATGAAGCTGCAACAAAGGGGAAATTTAAGTTAATGATTAAGACAAACTTTATAACTATTAGGATAGCTAGAGCCATGGAACAAACTGCCAAGGGAGGTCACAGATCCACTTTCACTTAGTAGCTTTCAAGGGCAGACTTATAATCAGTCTAACAGTAATGGCTTAAGGAAAATGAATTCAGTCTTGCTGTGAAGCACAAGATACGCCACCCACTAGGGTCCCTATTCCAGCCCTAATGATTCAGTGCTGAATCTATGGGAAAAAAAAAACCAAAACAACTCTGGTTTTATAGAGAAGAAGGTTGAGGAGAGAAAGGTCCTGATGTATATCTTGACTAATACTCTGCTAATGTTCTCAGCATGTCTAACTGGGCGCCACTATACCTGAGAGGTTTTAAAGAATATTAACAGTGTTTTCACCCAATACTTACCACTTTTTTCCAAACATCTCAAACCCTGTTGCAAGCTTTGTGAAGCTCGATTAACCTATCAAGCTTCACAACAGGAATATGTTGTGCTCAGGTGATTATTGTGACAAAAGCAGCTGTGTCATGAGACTTGAGGATTTGTTTCTGAATCATAATAAATAGCTTGAAGCAGTGCCAAATTCAGGATTGAGTTGAAAAGATTGGGTGTATCAGGGAAAATAAGTGTTACCTTAAAGGCAGATAGACAATCAATAGTGCACCCTTGGTCCTCTGGGCCATGTCTGCAGAGCTAGCTGAATTGGGCTTGGTGTAAAATACATGTGGGTGAATGCCTCATGGTCACTTTTCTAGTTGGTTGAATCTTGGGCCAAACAAGGCATTGCTGACAGTATAATTTCTTTAGTTCTCTGGATAAAGGAAAACCTCTTTCCACAAAGCAAGCCCTGGGAGTTCCTTATGTTAATTCCTACATTGAGTCCAAAATCTATGTTTGAAATAGGAAAAGAATAGCAAAACCATTTTAAGAACATCCAGAGATGGAAAATCTATCATCATCTTTGGTAAATGGTTCCTGTGGTTAATCATCTTACTGTTTAAATCTACGCTTTATTTTCAGCTTGAATTTCTGTAACTTTAACAACCAGCCTTTGAACATTGCTACAACTTTGTCCACAATGTTCTTTACATAGATATTTACAGACTAATCAAATCTCCACATGTGTTTTACCTTTGCCAAGTCAAATCAAATGAAATACTGAATTCATGTGGGGACACGTAAGAAAAAAATATATCTGAACCCTGACGTGAAAAAGATTTTACAAAAGGAATCTGGAAGGGCAGCAGTTATAGCCATGTTCGAAAACTGGGTCACTACCTCCTTGTGTTATCCTTCTGTTTGTACAGTCAGCTTTCATTCTTTTTCTTCCCTGGGTTTGTAATGGCACATTTGGTCCCAATTGTTTGCTTACACCCAGCTTACCAAGAAATCTAGAGAGCTCCAAGTAAGTCATCTATTTTGCTCATTATTTACTGCTATACCCAAATTTATGTCATCTGAAAATACTCTCAGTAATGATTTTCTGTTTTGTTTTTTTTTCCCCCAGTTCCTTGTTAAAACTATTTAATAATGATAGGTATGAACCATGGCCTCTCTGGAATTCCACTGAAAGGAGTTTTTGAGGGCTGATTGCTCATTTTATGTGATATTTTGGGATCCAATACTCGGCATTTTTTTCATCTGTGCAAAGTAAGCTATATTAATTATTAAAAGCAGCACCACCAACTCCCTCTTCCCCTTCTTCTTAGAGAACTGTTCTAACTTCTTGTTGCAAGAATGTTCTTATAATCAGCCAACCCTTGGCCAGGACTTCGAAGTTTTTGTTTGTGTACCATAACATCAGTCTTTCCAAGCTATAATGACTGATACATTAAAAATGAATTTAGTCTACTTCACAATGTCTGATCATAAAAAATCAGTTATTAGTTTCTTTTATATGGAGGGGAAAAAAAAACCCCTATGTGGCAACTATTTTATACACTTTTTCAGCTTTCTTCAAATGCCTTTAGTTTTCCAGAACAAGCCAAGTGCAGATGAGAATTATGAAAAGTGTCAAAGGACACTTCTATCCTGGCTATTTTATAGCAGCAGCAAAAAAGAGGGAGGGAGTATCCAGAAACAACAGTCTGGTAAGCATCAAGGGTAGCCCATACAAAGACAAGGTCTGGAAAATATAGGCCATCCTTAGACCAGAAAAGGCAGAAGTTACTTCCTTCCCTGACACTGTAAAAGTTCTTCTCTTCTTATGGTCAGTTCAATTACACTAAAAACATGTTGCAGCTCCAGGTCAGGGGGAAAAAAAAAAAAAAAAAAGAAATCACATTAAAAAGATAGGTACAGCAACCCTTTGAACAGAACAATTATGTCAAACTTGAGAGACTGGACACCAATCAGCAATGTGACAATTGAATCCATTGCTGTAGACAAAATGCTGTAGTAAACGTTCAAGAGACAGGGAAGGGAGAGGGGAGGAGGAAAAGAAAGAGGGAGATATTCAATTTAATCACATTAGGATTGATTTAAAGATTGTTTGGGAGCTACTTTCATTTTCATTTTAATATTATTAGGAGATAGCAGCATGTAACAGGCTTTGACACTGAATGCTATGCTTTGCATCGGTTGCAGAAGTTGCCTGGGGAAGCAGGGGGGAGCAGGGAGGAATTGATCAGATTCTTTCTTTTTCATATGGGAGGGAAAAAGTTGTGTGACATTTACAAAGTCATCTGTCACCTGAACAATGGGCTGGAAGACAAGTTCCTACATTTCATGCTTTGTATCTTTTTTTAACCCATACGCATCCATTTTTGTTGGCCTGAAGTTGAAGGGAACACTCTATTTACTTCCAGTGATGAAAATCAGTTCCTTCTACTTATCCATCCATTGTTTGTCTCTCTCACAATTCATTCATTCATTCATTCATTCATTCATTCATTCATTCATTCATTCGTCTAGTGTATTTTTCTTTCTCTACCTCAAACCCGTTGTCTGTAGTTTTTCAGATGAAAACATGGAATTCATACCTGGACTGTTACTAACCTACCAGCCTTTAATAAAACCTTGTCAATAGATGTTAAACCATTTTACAAATAATTCCAATAATGGGATTTGAGATTTATGACCTGTCTTGTTTAGGGGTTTTGATTTTCTTTTTGATGAGAAATCTGACAGAGACAGACATGGAGTGTATTGACTGGTGTTAAATGGTGAAATAACAGTCAAACAGGAACTGCTGTATCCCAATTCTGTGCTCTACAACAGAGATTATGAGCATACCTGTAAAAGATACCTAACAGCACTATGGTTTGACTGTACGTTTTTAAGGAGGTTTCCTTTAAATTCCCGCCCCCCCCCCCCAGTTGCTGATCTTTTTTTATTCATTCCATCCCAAATCCCAGGACAGATTTTCCAGTGATTCACCATTAAAAGGCTGATCAGGGTTACACTGCTGGAGGAGGAAAAGAGGTGACTAAGGATGTAGGTAGATATCTGAGATGGGCCTATCACAGCAGAGTATTACAGAAGAGCCTAAAAAATTGGGGGACCAGCCCAGGTGTGAGACATGTGTCACTATGCAATACTTCAGGTTCTCCAGTAAGTTTTAATTTGCTGTTCTTCATGTCATGGTTTAACCCCAGCCAGCAACTGAGCACCACACAGCCGCTTGCCCTGGTGGGATGCGGGAGAGAATCAGAAGAGTAAAAGTGAGAAAACTCATGGGTTGAGATAAGAACAATTTAATAATTGAAATAAAGTAAAATAGTAATAATAATAACAATAATAATAAAAGAATATACAAAGCAAGTGATGCACTATGCAATTGCTCACCACCCACCACCCAGCCAGTCCCCGAGCAGCGGCCCCCCCGGCCAGCTTTCCCCCAGTTTATGTACTGAGCATGACGTCACATGGTATGGAATGTCCCTTTGGCCAGTTTGGGTCAGCTGTCCTGGCTGTGCCCCCTCCCAGCTTCTTGTGCACCTCCAGCCTTCTCAGTCGGTAGAGCATGGGAAGCTGAAAAGTCCTTGGCTAGTGTAAGCACTGCTCAGCAACAACTAAAACATCAGTGTGTTACCAACATTGTTCTCATCCTAAATCGAAACCACAGCACTGTACCAGCTACTAGGAAGGAAATTAACTCTATCCCAGCCGAAACCAGGACACTGTCCCTGATGATTCACCTGGACATCAGCTTAGGCTTTACTGTTTGGATTGAGGAGTAAAAATTTCACTTCTTCCTCCATTTGGAGGATGCAGAGAGTAGAGAGGGGATGGAGGAGAGGATCTGGGATGGAACAGCCCTTTCTCTGACTTCTCTTTATGGCCGATGAATATCTGGGAGAGTGCATAGGATTGATGGACCTCACAAAAATGTTGAAATGAGTACAGCATAAGCAGCTGGAAGTTTCTGAAAGGCATTAATTTTCTCTCCTTTCCTCAAATATGGCATCTAGGATATGAGATACACTCATGACCCCCCACCAGAGCTGGTCTGCAGTGGTTTCTTGCTCTAAATGCGGAACAGCTTCTTTGGTGATAACACTGTGCATGGCAAGCAGGATAAGAAATCAGTCCATTTGCGGATCGATGGTACATTGCCAGTCGCATCCCAGCCTGGGGGAACATGCATGTTTCTGTTAAAGTCAAGCACCTTCCCAGAGGGAGCCTACATGTCTCATTTTCTCGTGGAAATCATAGGTCTCATCAGTGCAGTAATTCAGTATGTCTCAAATATTTCAGATTAGACAGGACAGCTATAATCTTTTTCTTTTTCTTCTTTCCCAGAGGAGGGAAATTGCTTGATTTGCTGAGCTGTGTCTGTGGCTGTTTCTCTATAGGTACTTATGTGAAGAAATTATTGAGGTAGAGTTGAGTTTTGCACTTGGCTTTGAATGTGGTTTGTCTGAAAGCATTGGCCAGCCTAGAAAAACAGCATAATTTGAAGGAACTCACTGATCAGACAAGATATGAATAGAGGGACCTTTCACATTATTATTATTGGTGGCTAGAAGGCTAACTTCTTATCGTAATTATTTCTGCATAACCCAGATGCCTGGGGATCATGGAGAACAGAACTCAAGACCCAATCTATTGCTTTCAGTTGCTGACAAGATATATTTTTCCTGGGTGGATGACACTGTTACCAGGTTTAATATTCATGTTTAGTTTTAGTCTTTCTCCCGCTTACCTTGGCTTAACTAAGAATAGTCAAATATTTATCAATCTGGTAAATATCGTCAAGCCTGGTATAGCAAATCAACTGATAGGGTGGACTTCTTCATATAGGTAGGATCTGCTTTGAAACTATCATCTGAAGAGGAAAGTATGGTTGGAGCCATGCAGGTCTAACCACTGCAATAAAAGGGAGCACAGGCTACTCTGGTTGACTTCTGAATAAATAGGTTTTCCCCATTCTGACTTTGAAACAAAAGTGTTGGTGCCTTACCTGCCTGCCTTAGCAAAGACTAAGGCTTTTACGTCCTGGTTGGGTGGACCTCTGTTCTTAGCAGTTTTTCAGGTAGTTAATGTGTTTTATTATTCTGGGTACTGGAGGCACTTCGTTTTCTTTCCCAGATGTAATACCTGGGATTATAGCTCTGGGCTGTGCTGCCACTGCAAAGGGCAGGCACCTAATCCTAATTCCACTGGATCAGTCAGGATAAACCATGTCGCCCTGCTAGTTACTGCAGTACTGCAATAGTTTGAAATCTCTGACCTAGGTACCTTGAGTAATTTAGTTTTAATTATAGTATCTTTAGAGCTCTGTGATCAGTATTAAACTGAGCGAGTGGTAAGAATCATGCCCTAGGCTTGAATGAGATCTAGTGTCTGGCTGAGCCACAATGAGCTCTGATTCAAGCTTCACCAATGCAGAAATAGTTACATCAAGTTTATGCTCTTGTAATCCAAACTGCAGTCTATCCATCTGACTATTCTTACAGGAGTCAACCATCTTTATGTTTACAGTTCAGATGACACCTTTCCCATCTGATGCCTTTGTTTCTGTACTGAATTATTGTCTTTCAATAGAGCAGAATTAGCTAAGACTCTCTCCGTCAAAGCTCATTACAATTGTGTTACAAACCTTATCTGCAGACACATCCAAGCAATGTAATCATTTATGCTTCTAACACACTGAATTTAAAAACACTGTAAATAATCATCATTGTGCTAAATAACTAGAGCAAAGGCTGTTCAAGCTAAGTTTTTACAGCTCTGGGTCAAATCTGTTGTAGGTGTAAACTGAGGAATAGAGTAAGGAATAGAATTTACACTAGCTAAATATTGGAGCCAGCCTTGCCAGTGAGCTAGGTTCCTAAAAGCAGCCACAAAAGCCTCAAACCAGCTGTTCTGTCTGGTTTATCATGAACCACTGCCTTTGATCAGAAAAGAGGGGCTGAGGTGTGCTAAGGTTTATTAACTGCAGGTGTAACATCCAAGTGTGCTCTCCCCAGAGGAACTTCACAGTCTGTGGTGACACCAGTGGGATTACAACAGCAATAGATGTGGCCCACCACCTTTCAAAGCCATCATGTAAATACCAAATTTCATTTCCAGTAATGACACTGCAGGTAGATTGCTAAAACGGGTTACCCACACGGGAGGACCAGGAGATGTTTATAGCTTCACATCTCTGTTTCTTGCCCATGTTTTTCATGCTCTTTTATCATGGCTACACACTTTCCATTTGCTGCTTCTCCCTGTAGTACAAATCTCTTCCCTCAATTTACTCCCTTGAACCTCATTTTCTGCTATTTTAACTTCTACTCTTAGCACTATCTATGCTTCATCAATAAATCTCTCCTACTCATTTATCTCCCTGAGAATCTCAGTTCCTATTTCTATCACTTTTGCTCTCTACCAAGAAGCCCTTTTCTAGTTTGACATCCCAGCACACTTAATCACAACGTAGAATAAGGAGATGCCTTCCTTCAGTGTGGTTGGCACAGGAGAGAGAAAAATTTGTTGCCAACAATGGCAATGAATAAACCTTTCCAATGATCATTATCATGATGAAGTGATATATTTAACACATCCCAGAGGCTTTAACACACTTCAGAACATTATTAAGGAATTGGTGAAACTGGAGGTGGCACTTGGGTTGTCAGACTCAGGTTCGCTCTGCTCTGGAGATAATTTTTTTAGAAAAGTAAACAGTTAAACCTACAGGTTTCTACAAAGAGCCAACCCTGTCTCCTTCCTTTTCCAGATATCGCTTCCCATTTGGACCCATAAGGGACACAAAAAGACAGCTACAGATTGAATAGCTCCTGAAGTAAACATGCCATTATATTCAGTACATTTTTTAGGTTTCCCTCTTGTTTTAAATTATGCGGCTCTATCTAGCTCAGGTCCAGAGTAATTTCATTTTATACACAGTTTGAAACTCACTATAAATGGTTTTGCAAGAAAAAGGCAGAAAAGAGCTGGCCCTTATACACTTACACAAAAAATAAACACTTATAGATCTCCATGCATGTGTGTGTAACTGTATTTTCCTTACCATCAGTGCTCCAGGCTGGAAAGGCTTGGCCTATAACATCATGTACTCCATTTAGGAAAATTATATTCTATATTGTCTTTTCAGTCAAAAGCTCCAGGAGATTTTAGATGGGTGATGCACACTATGCCCTCGACTGAATTTGGCCAGTATGTCATTCTCAACTGTTTGTTGCACATGCATGAAAACTACTTAGGCATTTTCAGTGAACACAATTAGTATTTATTAAAGACATTTCATTCATTAGTTGGCACATTTGTAAATAAATAGTGTGGTTTTGGGACAACACAGTGCTGTATTCTGTTAAGCTGATAAAACAGCTACCATGTGGAGTCTTAGTCTTGTTTTCATTTACTGTAAAAAATAAAAAAAAAAAACTTATTTACACAATCTGGAAGTCACAAGAAGGAGAAACACACCTGGATCTTTTGTGACAAAAGGAAGTTTGTATATATGAAAAATTGATATTGCTGTAATATGCAGGATCATGGACGTTTTAAAAGGAGGATATTTATTAACACAGCAAATATACATATTTTATGTATATCGAGATATACATAAAAAGCCTTCCACACCTCTTTAGATCCACTTCTGTCTCCTTTGTTTACCAGAGACTGAATTGGTCTGAAACTGTGTGCAATGATCAGAGACATCTAGTGGCTGACCGATAAATTGCAAATAAAGCTATAATTGCATGCAGTTCTTTCCTAAGCGCTCTAGACACATAAACAGCTTCAGCTGTCTTGACGTTTTAAGGATCCCTTTCTCCCAGTCCTTTCAAGTGGGATACTAGGAATTCATCTCGTTGAAAGAAACCTTTCCCCACTCACCGAACTACAGGTGATGCTTCAGAGCTCCCTTCCTGTACTTCTCTCCTGTGAGAAAGTTTAGGGCTCCTCTTTCACCTCCTTGGTCTATGCTCTGCTTAATATATTCCTGTCTAATCACTCACAATGCATTTCAGCAAACAAACAATTAAAAATATAAAGGCTACACTGAAGCAATTGATGCTTATTTTCTCTGACCCTGAAAAACCAGTGGAAGTTTCTCACTGTGGAGAAGTCAGAGGGCTAAGGTTACTCCCATAACAATATAAATATCTGTGGTTTCCTATTCTTTCTACTTTGGTTTTTATTACTTTGAAACTTCCCTGGCATTTTACTGCTGATGGGAAAAGCAAATAGAAACAGTGAGAATTTTTTTTCTTCTTCTTTTTCTTCCTCCTTCCTGCCCTCTCCTCCCCAAAAAATTGTCCAACTTGTCTGTCCAGGTTTTGTTGGGTTCTGCATTTTTGTTTGTTGTTTTGTTGTTTGTTTGTTTGGTTTTTTAATAAGGAAATTTGCTTGTTAAAAACTAGGGTCTTGCTTACCCTTGGCAGGCTAGTTGCCGATATAAACCTTTAGACTATGTATAATTAACCCTAAATAATCTGTTTGTCAGTTCTAATTTGCACATTCCTCCCAGGAAAAAAAATTGTGTCTGTTTTTTCAGCGTTAGAGGTACTGTGCTTATGTCTAAAAATAAAAATGAATGTATCCAGTTTGTTGTTTTGGAAAAAACACCAAGGAGATGTTTAGAAATGATCTTAAAGGGAATTTTCTCCTTCCTTCCCAAAGAATTCCTTTTGCAATGGACCTGAAACAGGGAAAAAAGTGGTGATCCCTTTCTGCATGAGATACCCCTGCTTGCATAGAGGAAAAATAAGGACAAAGCTCCAAAGTGGCGCCCCGAGGGAAGAGAAACTCCTTGTGTGAAGCAGCTGGCACAGGCACACAGCAAGTTTCAGTCTAGATAAATCCCCACTTTCCCTTAAAGCAAACAAACTCCAAAATCACTCAGAACAAACACACTCCAGTCCAAACCAAGTCAAGACAGCAAGTAAATACACTCCAGAAAACACCAGGCAATTAGACTCCTAAAGTCAGTTTAAACATAGGCACAGCAGATCAGCAAACATTCCATTCCCCTTATGGAAAACAAACGCAGGAGGCAGCCACGCCACTCTTGCTGGCAGTCCTGGCCCCTGATTCCCAGGAGGAAGGAGGGCCACCTCTCTCCCCTGTTGTATTGCTCTCGGTGCATCTGACTTCCTGACTGGGAAAGGAAATATTGGTATAACTTTGCTAATTAGAGTTGTCTGTATGCTTTTCCTATTATTATAATTCCTATTTTATTTGAGGGGGGGGTAGGAAGCAGCTTTGCAAAAAGAAGACCTGGGGTGGTCCTGATTGACTGGTTGACCATGAGACAGCAATGTGCCCTTGCAGCAAAGAAGGCCAACAGCCTCCTGGGCTGCATTAGGCAAAGCACTGGCAGCCGGTTGAGGAAGGTGATCCTTCCCCTCTGTTCAGCACTTGTGAGACACATCTGGAGTGCTCTGCTCCCCAGGACACGAGAGACACGGATACATTGAAGAGGGTCTAGCAAAAGACCATCAAGATGGTCAAGGATCTGGAGAGCAAGATGAACACAGAGAGGCTGATAGAGATAAGTCTGTTCACCCTGGAGAGAAGATGACTGAGGGGATATTTTTTTGTGTGTCTTTGACTACCTCATAGGTACTTACAAAAATATGGAGTCAGATTATTCTTGGAGGTGTCCAATGAAAAAAATGAGAGATAACAGACAGAAGTTAAGCATCACTCTCTCAATTTCTTCATCAGGGTAAGGTAGAGTATTCATCTTTACTTTGAGACTCTTCCCTTTCTCCATGCTGAATAACTGCTAAGCTAAATAGATGGGGAAGGCAAGTGCCAGGAGCAAAAGAGGGGCCCCAAACTAGGAAATACAAAGTTAGCAATGTGGGTTTCCTCAGTCTGTCTAGTGCTTTGTCTGCTACAATTCCTTCTTTCTGTTCCAGATTAAACTTTCTAAAGAAAAATGTGTGTGCGCAGACACCACCAGCAGCGTGAGAGCTTCTGTACTGGATGTGACAGGCTTCACTTTCTAATAGCATGTCATGCACAACAGTAGCACTTATTTGCAATGGAAGCTTCAAAAAACCTTGCATGAGCTAACTGAAACATTCCTGCTGTCCTATAAGAAGCAAAAGAGTCTCTCATAAGGAGGCAGGACAGGGGTCCATTTTATTTAACACATTACAGTCCCAAACTTCTACTGAAGTTGCTAAAACCCCTTTTTCCAGAATGAGCACTGTAGGGTCAGCCATTAAGGCTGAGGAAGAAACCTTGTGTCTTTATTTTCCAAATTCCTTTTCTCTGACCTTTTTACAGGCTTCTAAAAATCTGTGCTATGACAGAACTCAGTTAAGTGAACATTTACAGAGCTTTTATACTAGGTTTAGACCATACTTGTCTCATCTAAGGCTATTTGTAGGAGTAATGTTGCTGATGTGAGTAAACATATAACAGGTTTTTGCATTTGCAGGACTACTTCTGGAGATATTTCTTTATTATACTTTGGAAATCATATTTAAGCCAGAGAGCACGGGCCACATGTAAACTAAGAGGAAAGAAACCATCTTAGCTATAACGTTCCTTTAAAGGCCTTATAAACTTGAGCTCAGAAGTGTGCATGCTTATACAGCTTCCTGCTGTCTCACCTTGCTTGTCTGTAACTTCCAGCAGATAATCGTGTGGATAAACGTATGATGCATTTACATCCCAATGCAACCGGACAAGGTGTTTGACTGTATACAGCATTAATCATGGAAGCAGACTTTGCATGTATGTTTTTTCCTTCAACATTGCAAAATCTTGTTTTCAGCAGAAGAAAATTCGCAAGCTAAATTTTATGCATGAGCCAAAGTGTCTGTCTGAATGAGATCTTCCTTCATGTGTCCCGGATGGTGTGGTGGTTCTGATCGTCACAGACAGCAAATACAGAGACTCATGTTGTAATGAAAGTAGCCTGGTTTCCTAAGAGTGCAAACCAATACTCACAATGAATTTACTGGCTCCTTCTTGTCCTTTTTAACAGATAAATTAATTTCTCCAACAAAAATACCAAAGAAACCTTTTGACAGAGGTATTCTGGTGTGGTTTATGCAAGAGTATGCCTTTCGTATTTGCCAGCTACAGAGGGAAAAACAGTAGAAAGTGCAAGTTGCAGTTATAATGCATGTTATTTCCTTAAACAAATTCAGATGGCTTGTGTGCATTAATTACTCTCAGGTACTAGCCTGATAACAGTGTCCTTTTACCTGCCATTTAAATCACTTAATGTGGAAGATGCTGGAAAAAAAAAAGGTGGTAACTTAACAGTCCTTGCCTCAAAGAATAGACGATCACACCTCTAGGGCACCTCAGCTGTTCTGTACAATGAAATAAAAGTATAAGGCACCTCAAAGAGTGTTTTCACAAAGAAAAGTCAAGGGATGAGAAAGGAGAAAAAAAAAAACCACACTGAATATTGGGGTTTGTCAGAAAATCTTGGCCATATGTCAAGCTCAGACTCCTGATCAAGACTGCAGGTAGCTGCCTTCAGTAATCTGGTATCTGGTAGCCAGGACCCCTCGTCAGGAGCAGTCTCATACATCTCTTCTTTGAATTAAATGCATATGGCTCACTTCTTTTAACGGAGGCGAGAGGTGTTTTACCACACACCTCTCTTCTGATCTCTCACTGTCTATGACATTCTCCAGGAGCCTAAGATCTCCATTCCTGTACCCGGACAGAGTGCATCTCCCCGCCCTTCGGGCTGTGCTGGGTGGACTGTGAGGGTCCCCAGGTGGGAGGCATGCACATGGGGAGCGCGGGATGCTTCCGAGGGGAGAGCTCTGGTGCCTAAGGCTGTACACGTATTTTGCAATTTGAATAGGAAACTGAGGCAATGGTGGGGTAGAGACTAAAGCCAGAAACCACCACACAGATTTATGCAAGGTAAGCACCCCCAGGGGAGTGACAGCACTGCAGCTGTGTCCTTTGCAGGAGACTGGGATGTGGGAGGGGGGTCAGATATTTCCAACATTGCTTCAGGAGGACGAACGATCTGTCTGCCTAATGTGCTGACCATCTCCGTTGTGGCAGAGGAGAGCACAACTATGGGTGAACCTTCTGGTCAGAGAGGAAGGTGCAGTGATTTTACACATTTGAAGACAGTCTTCCACCACTGGATAACAGCACCAATGCTTCTCCATCCCATCTGCACAAGTTGCTCCATTTTGGTGAAGCTAATTGGCTTTAATGAATGAGTAGAAACTGCTGGTCCAGAGGCTGAGGTTAACGTCAGTTTTCAATGATTTCAGGGATGTCTGAGGCAGAAACCAAGGCTAGATTCCCTCTTCTTTTCTTCAGTCTGTTCTAGGGACCAATCCAGCATGAACAAAAGTCAATAGCAGGCGTTTCATTAATTTCGGTAGGGAGTAGTTTAAGCTTCACATGTTGCAAGAACATTAATTAGCATTCTATCCATTGCCCAATGAAGGAAGTGGGGGTGGTTTGGTGTTATATTGAAAGGCTATTTGCATAGATAACTTTCCTTTTGAGTGAAAGTGTTCACTTTTATATAACTTTCCTGGTTTTCTGTTGGGGAAAGGGAAGAAAAAAAAATATACTTTAAAAAAAATAAGAACTTTTGTGAAATTTAATGACATTTAAAGCCCAAAACAATACACAGCAAATTAACTTACTTGTTTTCCTCTTCCAAACATTTGTTTTGTTTTGTTTTGAAAACTGTATATTATTTGTATTTTAAGTTTAGATGAAAGTAAAATAGGATTTTATTATATGAAATATTTTTACCAAAATCCAAAGGCACAAAGGAAAAGGCCTTTATGCAGTTTGGTTTACATGGGAATGCCTGTGTCAGGAATTTAAGGGAGAATTTTAAACAAAATCCCATGATAATCAATGGTGGTTTTGATTAGTTTTAGTAGTGAGACAGATGCGTATATATTTTTTTCTTTTTTCTTTTTCTTTTTTTTTTAAATATGGTTTGTTAATGAACTGAATTTTTTGTCTTTACTATCTGGGGAAATTTTTGCTTAAAGTTTCACTCTTTTTTTTCTACCTGATATGTCTGTGGTCTGCAGTGGCAGTGACTTTCTTGGTTTGTCTGCAGATGTTAGTGCTGTTACTGTAATATTTCCAAGTGACGTATCAGAACCCCACTGTGCTACATGATGTACAACTATTGAATCAAAATATGGCCCCTGAAATATGAGGCAGGAGAATACAGAGAGGGGAGCACAAAAAGAAAACAGAAAAAAACAAACCAAAGCAAAAAGAACAATGTACAACATTAGTTGGTTGATATGATAAACTGCAGTCTCATTTAGCTCTCGTGGCAATTCATTCCCAGTACTAAAAATATAGTGTAAAGGACTAAGTTCTAAGAGAAACGCTACACAGTGTGATAAAAGCAAATCAAAACGCTGCTTGCGATGAACAAACACTTTTGCTACATTTCATGGGCTACATTCCTGCAAAGAATGGATTGGTGTGGCACTAATGGGACAGCACCCATTTATGCCTCGGTAGGATCTGGCTGTCAGGTGTTTCTATTAGAACATACATTAACCTTGTGGCATGCTATTTAACTCAAACTTGGTGTTTGACAATCAGAGTTGTATTGCCAGCGAATCTCATAAATTTGATTCTCAGTGAGTACAAATAGTTCAAGCAGCACTACCATAGTGAGGTTTAAGACAGATTTACACCAATCTATATCTAGTCTGACTTGCCTTCCTTCGGCAAAGACTGTAGTTAACTCTCCATGCCAAATTCATGGGCTTGTTTTTCCCCTTCTTTTTTGTTCTGGTATTAAAATGGATTCAGAGAAGAAGTTCTATCTTAAACTTACAAAGCAAAAGAACATCTTACAACGGATTCTGTGCTGATGTCTTTTATGTCTTACTGGGAGTGAAAAAGAAAGAAAGAAAAAAAAGAGTATTTCTGGGCCTCTTCTTGTTTCGTTATTCTCTTTCCTTTCTTTTCTTTTGCTTTGAGTACCAGCCCAAACCAATGATAGTTCTTTGTTTCCAGGGGCCAGAAGGGTTAAATTCTTCCCACTTCACCAGGTCTCTCTTGAAGCTGGAGTTACACTCATCAAGGATCTAGCATGGGGAGGGATGGATTTCTTAAGACAGCCTGAGGGCTCCAACAGCAGCCTTCGCTTTCAATCAATGTCGAGAGGCACGAGTGGAAATTCATTCAGCGAACAGTCGGAGGTCTTCGCCTGTCCATACAGCCGCCTGGCACACAATCCCAAGCACAAACTGGTGGCGTCTCAGCTGGAGATCTGACATTTTGCCGAACCACCGTTTGCTTGAGAACTGATAATTAAACACTCCTTCTCCTTTAAAAAAATAATAAAAAGGTAGATAAAAACTAAGTCAACTCTGCTGGTAACCTTGGAGGCTTCCTTTTGTCAAGGTCTCAATACATGCCAAAATGTATTCTGTTCAGGATCGGTCCTGGCTGTAGAATTGCTTTTTCTGTTACCTGAGTGTATTATTCTGACTGTTTTCATTTGACTTGCCTCTGGGATGCTGTGCTGCTCTGGCAGAGAGATCTGCGCGCTGGCAGAGTTCATGAACTCACGCTTGCAAGCTGATCTTTGCCCTGTGTGTTTCTAAATATTTTGGTGTGTATGCAACATGACAGAATGTGACTTTGCACTGAAAAGCCAAAAAGACACAAAGAGGAAGAAACATCTGACATCCCCTCCTTCCTCCGCATCTCCCCCCTCCTCCAATCCTGTCAAGTTTTATTATACTCAGAAGGCAACCAGGTGAGTCATAATATTTAACCAGTATTGGGGGAAGGGAGAGGTTTTAATTAATTTCATTACACATTAACAAAGTCCAGCTCATGACTCAGTGGAAGTCTATACAGTCTTTTGCAGACAGATGGGAGCTTACCCTCTCTGTCCTCTGAGCTTCCTGGATGAGGTGGAGATGCATTAACACAGTTTATTAGCTGTTCTGCAGTGCTGCTTAAAGTGTAATGCCACTGTAAAACAGCCAGGCAATGCATAGCTTGAAGTTGTCTTGGGCTTGGTCAACTCATATTGAAGGCACTGGTTTTTTTCACTTCTACCCACAGAAAAAAAAAAAAAAGAAAATTGTAAACATATCCAGAGGCGTAAATTAAAGCAGCAGAGAAACAGCCCTGGTGTCCTGTACGATCAGATGTCATTTGGTATCATTCAGCTATGGTCAGAGGTGGCATGAACTCTGGTTCTGATGCAGAAAAGTAATCAAGCCTAGGTACTAAAAGGGCAGGGGGCAACCGATATACTCCATAGCTTCACATCAGGAAAGGAATAGATCATGGTCAGAGCAGAGGACTGGAGAAGAGATTCTGCCCTCCAAATACACCTCTCATTTGTGTCGTATTGGACATCCTTACCTAAAGGTGGTCTTGGTCCACTAATTCCAGCCTTTTTTCTAACACTGGTTTTTGTTTCGGTTTTTTGTTGGTTTTTTGTTGTTGTTTGGGGGTTTTCTTCTTTTTTCTTTTCTTTCTAAACTTGTGCAAAAAGAAAAGAAAAAGAGCAAAAGATCTATTTCTAGCAAGGTGACCTCATAAGGAGCAGGCCTTAAACCTATACCTCAAGTTTCCTGGAGGTGCCAGGTGAAGGCTAGTTCAGTTTTCCTTTCTCCTGATAAGAAATTTTTATACAGTGCATATGCAGCTGAATCCCAGTTTGCAAGAAGGAATTGCACTGATGTTGCAGTGGGATATAAACAGAAGCAAGGACAGCTCAGAATTTCTTGTGACTAGGCAGAGGGGCTGGCCTAAAAGTTTTGACAAACAAGAGTTTTAAGGTGTATGCTCTGCTTTTATTAAAGCAAATATTTGTAGGTAAATGAGCACTGAACTGAGATTCCTGTTACTCTTTCCACATCTCGCCTAATATTCCTCTGCACTTCAATGTCTTTTGTGCATGAACAAGCCCAAGGCCAGGCTAAGCATTTCTGGAGCTCTGCACTACCTCAGTTAAACTCGCTGTACAAAAAACTTCAGGGTCAAGCAGTGGAGTCTAGCTTCAAAGTCTAATATCATGCCAGGAGTCATATTAAAATAAATATTGAAAATAAAATAAAATAAAATAAAATCCTGCTTAATGGTTCCTCTCTCACTGTCTTGGTTCTGGACTGGCAGAGAGAGGAGGAAGGGGCATGCCTTCAGACCTGTCCAACCCTTTGACCCCAGACTGCTGCAAAACCTCTGCTGTTCCCTCCAAGACATCCAGAGGCAGCAGTCAAACTGAGGGAGCAGAAAGAAATGGGAGTATTTATCCTCACTGCCAGTTTGGCTGAACTAGATGAGTGGTGGGCTTCACTTTTCCAGATAGGAAATTTCTCCCTTCCATTTGCTCCTCCACTTGGCAGATCAAGCAAGAAGCATTGGAGAGATGGTGTTTCAGGGAAATGTCTCTGAGGGTCAGTGCCTCCTGGGTCAGGAAAGCTTGTGCACATAGCATTTTGCAGGGCTGTGCCCTGAGGTGTTACCTAGTCAGCAGTCAAATCCCCTCCCCCATAGTTCTCCAAGACTGCAATCTGCTCCCTAACCCGTTATTTGGGAGACCTGGAGGCTCTCATTAAGGAAAAAGGGGATAATGAGGATGAACGAATAAAGCCAAAGGCACATCATCAAAGAGAAAAATAAAGAGTAGTGTGTATGAAAGATACAGTGACCTCAGAAGTGACCATCTCTATTTATTTTTGTTTTAAACCAGCATTGGGTACCTTCAGTATGTCACAGAGCACTAAGGGCAATTGAGTCCTTCCCCACTTCATCACCCTGTTGCACAGCCTGCTCTCTCTGTCCTTTGTGCATATCTACTAGTTCCTCTGTTAGGTTTTCTTACACATCACATCCCTGTGTGACGCTGCACATGGAACAAATAGCAGCAGTTCACTAAGCCAAACATATCTTGTCAAGTGAGTGCCATTACTGATTGATGTGCTGGCGGAGGTCTTGCGTATAAGCCAACATAAAAGCAACAGCCAGGGTTAACAAGTTTCCACATGGAGAATTTATTAACAGCACAATAACAAAAGGACAATCCTGTTGTTCCCTTTTAGATCCCAGCTACTGCAGATTTGGGTTGGTCTCAAAACTTCCTGGGATGAGACAAGGAGAGGGTTATATTTATACAGGCATTCCCCTCAGTCCCTGCACCTCTTCCAGGCAAGTGCTTCCAGCAGGTAGCTGTCTCTTTGGATATTAATGTTCACATACCCTCATTTTTGTTGTCAGCTGGGGCCTCTAGCAACCCGCCTCTGGTGATAACCTTGTCCGTTCTCCCTGGATAAGCTGGGAGGGTCATTTTTTGAATAAGAGCTACAGTGACATCCCCCAACTTTGTGGGAAATGCTGCTGGTGACGCACAAGTGGCATCCACTTCTCCCCCACCAAATATGTCTGGCACCAGCGCCAGAATCTTGAGCTTTGAAAAAACACCATCTTCTAGAGAAGACATTGAATGCTAACTTGTGTTAGCAACAGGTTTTCTAGCTCTGGCAAAAGCAGAACGGAGTTAGGCGCTCGACCAGCCTCTTGCAATTCCATCTGGATGCAAAGCTGACTTGAGATCTTTGCCACATATTCCACTTCTCTCAGCATGGAGGCTGCTTTTGTTTCTCCCTTTCCAGAAGCAAATGGAAGTTCACATGAATATTTGACTGAGTTTGCATCAGGTGTTGTGTAATGGACTCCTATTGGATATTGACTGTACATTTGCAGGGAGATGGATTGGATTGACATGACAGATCATTTACAGCCTTAATATCTATGATTCTAGAAGACCTCTTATGGTTAAGTGGAAGCTGAATTGACTCAACACTGGGACAACCCAAAAATATATCATTATTTTTTTGTTATTATTTTTGCAAAGAAAAAATAGGATCTTGAATTATTATTTTTTTCTTTTTCTTTTTGAAAAAGGCACATGACCTTTGAATTCCACAGGACCCCACAGCCTTAGGGAAACATTTCCAAATGGATATATTCATTTTCAAACCAAAACCACAAAACAAAAATGTTGATTGATATTGTCAGAAATGCTGCTTCATAGGAAAGTACAGGATTAATAATCTTTTTCCTTTCCATTTGGTTCCTGTCAGATAGGAAGACTTCCTATTAATGTCAATGTGGTAAAGAAAGTAGCATTTATGTGGCACTGATCTTGATGCTGTAAAAAGGAGTAAGAGTAAAGCCTTATAACGTAAGACTTGAACTGGAGAAACAGGCACATTTTGCCATTGGTGGCCAAAAGAAAAATGACATTTTTTAATGTAAAATCAGGATGTTAGTTTTCTTGTCATGGCTACACTAATTTCTTTGGGAATTCTGTACTTCTTAGGTAGAAATTTCTCCCATAACTTTCATCTGCCTGCAATCCTCTTCATCTACCTCTGCACAAACATGCTACATAGCTAAGCCCTTGGCACTGTGGGTCAATATTTGTCACGGTCCATCTTAGGACAGGCTTCAAATCAGAGCTGGGTTAAACAGCATTATTCAATGTGACCCAATTCTGCAAAATACTCAAGACAGAGTAAACATCCTTACCTATTCAACAAAGTGTTTAAACCTGGCTTACAATTTTGTAGGTGCTCAAGACTCTTGAAGCTAAAGGGACTCCAGCATTTTTTAGAGCGTAAGTATAAGCTTAGGTACTTCATTGAATAGGCAGTGCAGAAGAATTGCCATCACAGAGTAAGGCTTTGTGGAAACATTAAACAATTGACAGTCATTACTTTGTGAACAAATTGTAGGTCAGTCATGGGGATTAAAGGCTATTTCAGAAATTATTATTTTTCTCTGTATTTATTTATTTTTGTCATTTTTCTGAAAGCTCAAACTAACTAGAGATCATTTAGTCTTCCAGGCCTGGGGGGAAATATTCATAGGACATCCCTTTCAAAATATTAAGAACAAAATTGCATGAAACCATTTTAATGCAAGGGAAAAATAATCATTTTTGAGAGGAAGCAATGCTGAATGTTGAAAATTATAACAATGTTCATTATTCTGTTGGGTTTCAGAATGAGTAGCCCCTTCGCACATATTTGCCATTAAGAATGATATAACCATGTTGTTTGTTCTTTAATTAGTTTTCTAAACACATAACAAACTAAACTGAATAAATCAAAATGACCTTTAAATTCCCAGAATTACAGCCTATTTAAATGGCCATAATAAGGTAATAATAACCCAAGCTAATAGTAGTTCTACTTCCCATACTCTATGACTCGCCATGTGACATTACTAATTTCAGTGTGATTACAAATTATTCCAATAATTCAGGTTTAATACAGTATTGATGTTGTTATTAATATAGATTTGTCAGTAAAGATACAAAGAAAAGCCAGTACCACTTAATGTCGGTTGACAAAGTCAAAACAACTAAAACAAAAAAATCAAGGGAAAAAAAACCCCACACTACCTTACAGCTTAATCCACATGGGGAAAAGGAAGCACAAATGAAAAATAATGATTTAATTTCATTAAAGGTGTACTTAATCTGAATTAGAGAAGATAAAGGGTAAGGAATGATACACACAGCAAGGATCTGCTGTTACTGCATTTCTGGAATGAAAGCAAGTATTTACTGCTCCTGCTAAGCACTTGTGGTTGATGTTGACAATCAACCTTTTTGCTGGTGTGAATCTAGTAAAATTTAGTGTACTTCTCTAGATTTGTATCATCTACTCAGGAGCTGAATTTGATGCAGAGGTGTCTGAGATGATATGGTTACATATTCTACTAATTATCTGGAAAACCACAGCAGTTCTGCATACTTTGTGTTTGTCCTGGGCTTGCCTGGTCCTTGGTCTAACTAGTTTTGTTACGTGCTGTATCTACAGCACACACATCCCTGAGCTGAAACACAGCAGGCACCATAATCTCTGGAAAATGATGTTTTCGGTTGCTACATCTCAGCTGAGCAATGTAGCTGCATGTAAAAGCTCGTCTCTCTTGTCCCATTCTAATTTGAAGACAAACAAGTTAATGCAAAGCACAGATGGTTTGAGATAACCTGCTTGACTTTGCTCTGGATCAGAAGATAAATGAACACACATCCATTTACCAGTGCAGAAAAAGTAGTCATTGTACTGATTGTCAGCTCTTACTTCCCCAAAATTCTGCCTATTCCATCAACATTTAATTGATCAGAGTGCAAAAGCTCCTCCAGAGCAACTGAGTTTCCTGCAATTTCCTTATCCCTGAAGTTTCCCAGGGGCAATAACAGGCATTGCCTAAGCAAGGGTGAGGAGCTTTAATTATCCTCCAAAGTCAAATCTAGTACAACAAACACTGTAAGCATCCCTTACTTTACTAAGAGCGTTATAGTCAGGTGTGTAAAGGCTCAAACATGTGAAGAAGAAGGAGTAATGAATGATCCTGTGTCAACTCATCTGGGACAACTCGTGTATTTAGCCTGTAGCAAATATGAGGTAACACACACTAGGCTTTTAAAAGAAAGAGAATTTACTCTACATGCCTTATATTCATCCTGGACTAAGAGTGTCTACATGGATTTGTTATCACAGTTTAGCTCACGTTTTAACTAATTACATAAATAAATGATTTGTGCACCTGGCACACTGGGCCAGATGTTGTTCATATGCATAATAAAGAATCCTGTCTTGCCTGCAGAACTTGCTGTTTAAGCAAACAAGGCAAAGGGTAGTTGTTTCTTATTTTGCAACAGGGGGAACAGAGATGCCATATGATTGGGAAGCTGACTTGTCCCAAGTAACACAACTAATCTGTGGGAAGACATGAGACTGAACTCAGATATCAAATGAGGTAGCTATGAAATCATCTTTCTGATCAATAGGTAGTTTTTCCCACCAGGGTAACCGCTTGCAGTATTTTTCTCACACATATATGCCTGAGCCCATAGAAGGATTTCACTCCCGATGCCTCACAGCAGTCCTCTCTGAGATACACCATTCAAACTCAATTTGGGGATATAGAATTCAACGGGGTTTATGGACCCTCTCTTGCAAATCATGGGACTTGTGTCAAAGGGGAAGGAAACTCACTGTTAGCAGTGATCACAGCACAGCCTTCCTTACAGGTGTGCTCAGCACCTGGTAGGAAAGTGCTTCAGTGACAACACTCTGAAGTGGCTCTACTCACGTTCAGGTTCTGCTTACACAGAATTCATAAGAACTCAAGGAAAATGCCACAAGGGATCTTGTTTTTATTGTACATATTAAAAATACCACCTTAAATGTACTCTGCAAAGATCACCAGCAAAGCCTTTTCCAGTGAGGAGAGTCCAAGAAGTTTGATTTACAGCCCTCTGTGCTCACTACTGTGCAAGATCCCCAGTTTATAAAACAACCTGTGCATTAATGTGATTTTTATTTACACTCATGTAGATCACTAAATAAGCAGAAAAGTCATGGGAGTTATGAGGAATGCCCAGTAGTCAAGCATGTGTCATGTGACCCAGAAATTTTACTTAAGGCTGTTTGAATCTTCATCTTTTTTTGAATAAATAAATAAATAAATAAATAAAATCTTCTAGCAGCGTTTAAGAGCAATACCAGGAAGTGTCTGGGGATACCATGCCAACTATCTTTGAACTTAAGGGAAATTCTTTGAATTGATGTTGGGCATGCACTGGATTTAAAAGAAATAATGAGAAATATTGAAAGATATTTATTTTTCTCCTCCTCCCACCCCAATGCCATTCTTTTCCTTTATCCCACAGATGACAAGTTCCTAGTAAACACGCACAGGCATACAATACAGGCCAAGCTGCATGTCATCTTAAACTTACCACTCCTTCAAAGACTACAAATAAAAATACATTCAAATTCCCTGTACAAATATCCCACAGGCAAAGTCATGAATGTTACTGCTATTCAAAAAGAACTGTAACAAATCTTTAGAAGGGGTGTTTTTCCAGAGGGTTGGTTTTTGTGTTGGTTTTTTTTCCCCCTTAACTGAATGTCTATTTGCATATAGCAACCTGTGCTGATGAATTTTGTCCAGCAGAATAAAGAAAAGGAGAAGGGAATTAAACGGAGGGAGACAACATGGCCTAGTGAATAAAGCAACAGACTTGAGGGGATCAGGAGACCTAGATACTATTCCGAGCTCTTCCCTGCAGTGTGACTTTAGGCAAGTCTCTGAGCAAGCTCTCCCTCCCCACTCTGTTGTCTATTTATATTGTAGACTCTTCAGAGTAAGTACCATCCCTTGCTGCATGTTTATACAGCCCCAAGTGCAAAGGGGCTCTGTTCTCTGTTGGAACATCCTACAAATAATAATTGAAACAAACCTCCAAGATCCACATGTCGGAGATAATGTTAATCTACCTTTCTGCAGCCAGTGTGGTTGCAGACGGTTCTGGGTCATATGCAGTATCTAGATCATAGAAATAAACAAAACTATCCCCTGGCAACACAGGATTTAAGTGGCATCAGCACTGCAAAAACCTGGGTCCTGGATAATATGTCAATAAAAGTACGAACACATGGGCTTTTATCTAGAGGTAAAATACATATGAGTTTCAAGAAAAAAAAAATTAAATGGAGCAGCCTGATGTTCAAAAAGCACAGTACGCCTGAAAGACAGGAATGGATTTCTTCTCGGGAAAAGGGTTGGAGGGAAGGAGGGGACCGAGGTCCCTTCTGTTAGCACCTCCCTATGTACTATGCATGCTTTTGCCTCAGATGATGCAGTGGTAGCTGTGTTCACCCTAGTACTTCATCCTTCCCTGAAGGAAATTACTATAGCCAGAGAGTGTGAAATTGTGTATTTTGTCCTCACAGAAAAGGGTGAAAATAAAAGAAGATGGAGCCTGGGAAGAGAGAACTATCTACATAACTCTAACATCCAGCACTGCAAGGACAGGAGGTTAGACTCTTCTGGCACAGCAATTTAAGTTGAAATGTGGGAGTTTTCCTACATAGGACACAGTTGTGGATGTTTTCCGCTGAACTCTCAGAGAAGTGCAGGGCTTGAACTTCATGCTGCAGCACAGATAGAAAGTTAAGTAATCCTGAAATACTGTCTTAGGGTTTTTTCTTTAATGCAGTCGCTTCTGACATCTACCTGTGTAGACATTTCTAGTTTCAAATTAAAGGTTAAGACTACACTGTAATTTAAGTACAGATCTGAGCTTATTCTTAATTCAGAGTTCAATCACCATTGACATAGTAATTTTTCTCACCTCACTGAGAGTGGGGCACCTCAGTATAAGTTTTGGAACTTGGGTGGAATGAATCCTAGATTATAACAAACCCTAAAATCAAACCCATGCATGCACCATGAACTCTGATCAGAGGAGGCACGCATGGAGCCCCACATATGACAGCTTAGCCCTGCATCAAGCATTGCCATCTTTGCTCTCCCTAGGAGCAACGTGGATTTATCAAGCCCAGGCTGCAGACTGGTGACAGTCAGCATGTGCCAGAAAACAGAAGGGTCTTGAGATTTGATATATATAACTCAATGTTAATGCTGTAGGTAGACATAACCCAATGGACTCAGGTACCTATAGTACTTTTACAAGAGCATTGAGCTCAGCCCTGGCTAATCATCAAGCACTGACTCCTTTCCCAGACAGATTTTGCAGCCCTTGCTGCAACTGATGAACATCTGTGGTGGGTGGACCACAGCCAGCAACCAAGCACCCACCCAGATTCTCGCTCACTCCTGTCCCCAGCAGGATGGGGGAGAAAATAAGAGTGGCAAAACAAGAAAACTCATGGTTCAAGTGAAGGAAAGATGGGAAAACCCAAGTGATACAAAGGCAATTGCCACCTCCCACAGTCAGACTGATGCCCTGCCAGTCTCCAAGCAACAGCTAACTTGGAAGACAACCCCCCCCACACACACCAGTTTTTATTGCTGAGCATAACGTTATATGGTATGGAATATCCCTTTGGTTAGTTTGGGTCGGCTGTCCCAGCTGTGTCCCTCCCAACTTCTTGCCCACCCCCAGCCTGCTCGCTGCAAAAGGGCAGAGTGAGAAACAGAGAAAACCTTGACACAGGAAACACTGTTCAGCAACAGCTAAAACATTTGTGTGTTACCAACACTGTTTTAGTCACAAATCCAAAACACAGCACTATACAGGCTGGTGTGAAGAAAGTTATTTCCATCCCAGCCAGACCCAGTGCAACAGCTGAAGTTAAATTTTAGTTTGATATATTTGCCTTCACCACTCATTCTCAGCCTGACCCTTTAAATACCTTGTGTTTGAGAAAGGGTCAAATACAATCTTGTGACTAACTCACAGTGAATTTATTATAATTGTTGAATTTCTTTGAGATGCCTTTAACACAAGCGTAATTCAGGAAAATATGTAAAACAGTGACTTTCAGTCTAGGATCTAAGGATGCATTTCAGAGGAGTCAACAAAGTCTGAGGAAAATAAACTTACATAAACTATACAAAAATCTACCCAAGCATCAAAAACCTTTAGGAGTCTGAAAACAGGGAGTGGGGAGGGGGAGAAACACTGACTTTAGGAATATTTCAGGATCGTGCTGATAATGAAAACTATTTTGAATTAGGATAAGACTTTCAGTTTAATGTCAGAAAGAAAACAATCAAGGACATTAACAATGCAGATGCACAAAAAGTTCTTACATTCCCAGTGAAGTCTCTTGTCAGCTTCATTTAAAATTATTTCTTTCCATCCTTTGACATATTTATTTGTCTTTGCAATTTTTTTAATTTACTTGTTTAAAAGTTTTCTGCCTTCAATAGCAGCTGGAAACCCAAAATGAAATTAAAACCATGTAGGTGCCAATATATATATTCAATAGATATGAGACTAAATTAAACTAATTGACATTTTATTAATATTCTGCTGTTTGTTCCCGCAGAGTTAAAACCGTACTCGAGATGCTATTATATGAAGATATACTCTGGACCATCTGGTAGCCAAACATTTCTGATTATAAATAAGTCATTTTTTGTTAATTATTTATTTGGGAGTTTTTGTTTATTATACAAAAATCTGGAAAGGGAGAAGAAATAGGAAAATATGCTGGGTTTTATATTACATCTTTCATAAGCAAAAATATTTTTGCAGAAAAATCTGGTTGAGACAGGAGAGGACCCTGAATATTCATTTGAATTAGAAAGCAATTTCTGAAGTGATTCTTGTTTGCAGCCCTTTTGGCTTCACTTTGTATGAACATACAAGCACTTGGTCTTAGCAGAGAAGACACTCAGAAGTAGTAAAAGTTTACTGTAATTTTAACTTCTAAAAAGGAAGAAAATTATCTGTTCATCACAGAGAACACAAGAGGACAAACACACTTTATGAAAAAGAAAGGAAGAAGAGAAATCCCTGAGATAGCAATAGTGAAGTTCTGGGACTATTAGTGAAGGAAAGCTGTAGGCTCTTCATCACTGGAGGTCTTCAAAAAATTATTAACATCTATCAGGAACGATGTGGATAGAATTGATCTTTTCTTGAGGAAGTAGAATGAGTCCTTGAGGATGGACTACTTGGTTTCTCAACATATCTTCCAGCTGTGTTTTCTGTATTAGAGATTACTCTCCGTACATTATTGATAACTGGTATAATTTTTAAGTTTAGCCTTCAAGCAAAATCCTTAACACTGTGAGACATAAAAAATCATGAGATTTGGCTAGGATTGGTTTCAAAAGAAATTAGAAAGTAACTATCAAATAAATAAAGACCAAAGTTCCTTGGGTTCATTTAAAACCCTGAATTATTTGCTTTGTCTGATATCCCATATTCCCATCAACTTCAAAAATATCCGTGCTGGAGGAATAGAAAAGACTACAATGTCCAAGAAGCCTTAATAAATTGGACAGTTATTTATCATAGGAGAAGGAAACAATATCTTTCAAATTGCCAGCACTACAGAGTTTACTACTGCCACTATAATTTTATTTTTAATGTTTTTAGGTTTTTTCTTTACATTTGTTACTGTTCAAATGGTAGCCACTGGTTATTGTCAGTCCTGTGTTTGTTAAATGGAAGAATCATCTATTTCCATTTTTCCTGTGAACACTTACAGACTCAGTTTTACTCTTCTTCTTAGTATCATCTAAAATTGTTCACTATTTCCTATGGAGTTTGAAAATAAATAAAAATTGTGGTGGGGACTGGAATAAAAATGGGACCGCAAACATGGAGCAGTTTAGGGGTAATATGGATTGGTAATGTGAGGACTGGGAAACTTGGCAGAGAGAAATATCTGCCTTCCCCAGGGAGGTGAAAAAGGGAACGGCTGATATGTATGTTTTCCCTGGGAAGAAGTAAAGGACAAGGGAAGAAAGCAGGAATGAGGGAACAGAGATTTGAAGTCATCTGAGTGGCAGGCACAGAGCATCCCTGCTTGAGGGGGAAAACTGAAGAAAATGAGATGTGAGAGTGGAGAATAAGGGACACACAGAGACTCTGATGCAAGGGAGTAAGAAAAGAATTCCATGTACTAAAAGAGAAAGAGGAGCTGGTGCAGTGTGATGGACTAAGCCAACAGGAGACGCGCCAGATGCAGTGCTGGCTCCAACGGCAGAAACATCCTTAGTGGGCAAAAGTGAGTAGTATGAACCATGGAAAAAACAAAATCCTAAACAAAGAAAAGCCTGTGGAAATGCTCATTGGTTTGCACCATTGGATGTTCCGAAAGTTTTTTAGAGCAGTCTGACAACCCAGCTAACCCATTTCAAGGGGTGTGTGTGGGTGTGGGGGGGTGTGTGTATAAAATAAGCTGCTAGCTCTTCATTACAGAGGTGTTAGTTTTCATAGCAAAATGTACTAAGCACAGAACTGCGGACAGCCAATATTCCAGATCTCCCCCAAACAGCTCGGGATAACGTGACCTGCTCTTTATCCACCCACCTAGAAGCTTTTTTAGATGACATTTTCATCTATTTCCTCCCACATTTTTTTTTAAATTCTGAACTAGATCTAACAGTCCAGCCAATATCACAGGGAGGTATTGTTTAGGATTTGGGAGTATTATTCTTCTCCCACAGACTGCAGGGCTGGTTCTGCTTCCTCCCTAGAGAGCTAAGAAACTAATTTGCATGATGTTGAAAAAGAGAAACCTTTTCTGATGTTTTTTCCCTTGAATGCTTTATGTGCAGAGCTGTGTTCATTCCCTTCACGGGGGTGATTATTCAGGAAACCTGAGTGACTAACTGTGCCTAAGTA
This sequence comes from Aptenodytes patagonicus, assembly GCF_965638725.1. Lineage (NCBI taxonomy): Eukaryota > Metazoa > Chordata > Aves > Sphenisciformes > Spheniscidae > Aptenodytes > Aptenodytes patagonicus. Next base: position 8,715,990 of record NC_134981.1, read on the forward strand.
TTTACATTTCAATATTATTTCAATATCATTTATTAAATGATCACTTAGTATTATCCACTCAGTACAACAGGAGCCAACTAGGAGACTCCCTTAAGTCTAGGAGAGGAAAATCCACAGAAGGCTGAATTTCTTTCTTTAGGACAAAGTCTAACCATTAAAGTGCATAACCAGACATGGGCCAGTTATGTTACACCAGCCTTGGAGTAAAAACAAAGCTAACCTTCCTGCTTCAGCACAGGTGAAAGATAATGTTGCTGGCTTTTGGGTCTGGCACAATTTTGAACGATGCTGCTGCTAATCTAGAGAAAGGAGAAACAGCAGATAGGAATTTGGAACAATTTTTGTTTCACCATATTAATTTTTTCTGTTCTGTTCACAGCTCGCTGCATTGTTGGTGTATTTTGGTGTGATCACGGTTACAGACAGACAAAGAGGGACTATGTGTCTCAGTTTTTTGAACACTGTATGAGGCCAAACACATTTCCATTGTCTGCCTTCAGACATCTAATAGTTCAGCTCATTGATTTCCTTATATTTGAGGTATGTACAAGGCCAAATATACTATGGGGCTAGCCTTTGGCTGTAATATGTATTTTAGAATCCCTAATGCTCATTTCTCCTAATCTCATCCTGGTCAATAGGAAGAACTTTGCCTGTCCTTAACAGGGCTGGACTGGTTTGGTGAGTTATTTTATGCTTTTAAAGAGCCGTGTGCATAGTGGATGTCATTACAAAGACTGTATGCTTGATCATACAGACTAGGAAATAGTGACCAGAGCTGGGCTGAAAACCTGGCCCTATCACTTCAAAGGAAAGAAGAAGAAAAGAAAAATAAAGTTACCTTCAGAGCAGCTCTTGTACCTGCACACACTAAGGTTAATCAAATCTTATGCTTCAGACTATATGGTTGATTAGGTTGTGTGTCTGGAAGCACTGCCCCTTATTTGCCATTCTACTCTTAGCTGCAGAAAGAAAAGAGTTCATGTTGGTTCTAGGATATTTTTGTTATTTTTTCCATTACTCACTTGTCACAGAAACTTCAAAAACTAGTGGTAGTACTGAGAAGTGCTCTATGCAGAACAGCTCTATTTCGACAGAGAGATTGGGAAGCCTGCAAGTTTTGATATGTATTAGAAAATAAAATTATTGTCTCCTTATTACTGTGAAGTGCCTACCTTCTTATGAAGCTTTATAACTGAAAATGGATTATTCTTCTATGAACCCCTGAGGTAGAGAAGTTCTCTCCCCCCTTCAACCTATAGAATGTGAATATTAAGATATCTTTGCATTGTGATTTAACTCCTGGAGAAAGTAAACTGAGGCAAGTGTTACGTGTTTTGTTTAGTTTTGTTTTTTAACCCTCATAGTTAAGTAAGAAAAGCCAGAAGGAAATCTGGGTTCTCAGGACTCCCAGTCTTGGGCCCTCTTCCCTCCCTCCTTCCCTCTCTCTCTCTCTTGTTTCCATGTGAGACCCTCTTCTTTCTGTTAATCTTCAAAGTCCTGTGTTTACCTACCTATTCCTTTTGGCATTCATTTGTTTTCTTTTTAGGTATTTTGACTTGCAGGTTCCGAGAGGCACTAACTCTGTCCCTTCAGTATGGGTCTATCAACTTCATTAGCGTTCTGGCAATTTACTCTTGTGAAGACTTGGCCATAGGGCCTGTAAGAATTTATGATGGCAAGGTCATGGAATTACAGGCATTTATAATTTCATGAAGGGTTTAAGGTGCAGGTAATTTGCAATGTAATTATTAGGGATATAAGCACCTGTGTGCATGCTTGGCCTTACTATCAGAGGGGTGAAGCACGTACCCGAGCTGCCCATCACATCAAACAACATATCATTCAGCACCATCGGTGAGGCACAATCTGTCGAGAACACTTCTTCACCCTCCTTCTCATGTTGTGACCTGGGTCTGGCATATTTCAGGTGATTCAGGTTTTGAAGAATTTTGGAAAGTGGCTTTTTCACTAAAAAATAATATCAAACAGGAGGCTGGGTTGTAACATAACCTTAAAAATGAAATGGGCAAAACTCTAACTTTGAATTGAGGGCATGGTGAAAGTGAGTTTCATACGTCAGAGAGAATATTAGGCTGTGTGTATTTTGTAGCTGTAGGTATCAAGCAATCTTGAACTGTACCATGGGTTAATTATTCTGCCCTGATAGTCTTGGGAAGGGAAATGTATTCTGGCTTTCTGAAGACCACTGTGAGAAATGGAGGGAGAAGCTTTAGGCAAGATATTGTTTTCCTCACTCAGATAAACTTTCTTATTAATGATCTTGAAGAAAGCAAGTTTTAGGTAATGTCTGACCCTTGTCATTTGCTTCGTGTCTGCTTAATAAGAAGCAACAATCAAATGTCACTTTGCGAAAGCCAAGTCCTACTGAATTTACAGGGAATTTTGGCAAAGGATTGCTGGATTTGTACCCTAAACTACTCACCTCAAAGGATCTAAACCACTTGTAGCTCGAAGTGACTTTGCATAAAAATTACACAGGTCTGGTACCTGCTGGATATGTTGCCATCACACACAAAAAAATAACATTCATTAGCTGTATATTTCTTGATGAAGTACCTATCCCCACCAAAACCAAAACCAAAAAACAACCCACAAAAAAAAAAAAAAATATCCTGAAATTGTGAAGAAAAGTAGTCAATGAAAAGTAACTACTCACACTGCAATACATCTGATCTTCTTGGGCTGACCTAACTGCTTTGACAAAAAATATATATGGATCATAGGGTTTTCTGTGGTCATAGATCGTCATGATTTTATAAGTTTACTCTTATACCTTGTGGAAGAGAAAACAACTGTTTCATCTAATTTGTACAAAGCAGCACAGAGAACCTTTTTAGTTCATTTTCCTTAGTAAAAATGTCAATTGTAATTCTCTCCATTATGAACTATAGGTTTATTTGGAATAAAGAATTGTCCTTAATTAAATTACATTTCCAGGTTTTAATATGTTTATGTTTTTATTGCAGTGAAGAGAGCAGCAGTTCACACTCAGCTTATATGTCTGCTTGCAACACTTTCTCAGCTACCAGAAAGAAGATGAAATTTGGTGGAGCATAGGCATTTATTTTATGTTACACCGGATTTTCAGAATAGCTTTTTGTATTTATTTATAATGTTTATCAGCACTCTAATGCTAATTTAATCTCTTTGAAAAAAATGTGTCATCATGCCTGTAATGAATGATACATTGGGAAATAGGGAACTGATAATGTTTTGCCATTTCAATATGGTCTGAAATTCTAGTTTAGATCTACACTTAGGAATTATTTATATCCTCTTATGTCATATCAATTTAAATAATATTCCACTCATCGAGGCATAAAGAATAATGTTAATATTAAAGTTTCTATTTAAAATTTGCTAATTGCACATGAAGGGGTTATATCTGCTGCATTCAGGGTTTTTTAAATTTAATTTTATTGTATTAGAAAAATCTATGAGGTTAAATCTGCAGAAATTATTGCTTTTAAATGTTGTATAATAAGAATCTTGCTGCTGTTATGAGCACTGAAAAATGTGCCTTCATCTCAAATAAGCCTTGTTAAAGCTACAGTTCTGGAACTGCCAGGATTTAATACTAAATTTGGGCCTGATCCAGCTCAGCTTAACTCAAGTGAGTAGCTCCATCTCCTCTGAAGAAATCTGTGCCTGAGTAGGGGTTACTGCAGATCTCTCTGCACAGTTATTGATCCAGGGAAAGGCTGGGAATGGGGAAGAGAAAGAGGTGAACGTACAATCTCCACCTGTTTAGGCATTGGCCCCCAAAAGTATTATGTCTCTGAGACGCCTCTTTTAGAGGTGATCTTGGTCAGGGATGGAATAACAAACTGAAGTCTCTGCCAAGGTATTGAAGGAGGTTGAAGGCATATTTTGTCACCTCTCCACACACCTGGATCAAGCGGACGATATCACAGGCTTGTAAGAGGGGCGAGGACTCGGCAGCTCCACACAAGCGAGAGGAGACTCCTCTGCCCTCCGGCCACTCTCACCTCCCGCTCTGTGCTGCTAAGGGCCAAACTCGGGAAAGCACATTGTCAATAACGGTTTGCTTGATTAGGCCCCTTAGGGGAAGTCACCAGAAGCGGTTTGCTCCCCTGGGAAAGAAAAATATTAAAGCAAATATGAGCCTATTGACTACTGAAGTCATGTGGAAAACACTCATTGACTTCAACCTCAGCAGGAAATGGCCCAATATTACTGTAAAACTTATGGACTTAAGTGAGTGACACTGCTTGTTGTAATGCCAAACAGAAAATCAAATTATCTTGCTTTTTGCTCTAAACGCAGATACTGAGACTGATTCTCTTCCCACTTTCATTCAGTGACATAAATCTGGAGGAAGGCTTTTGATAAGAGCAGGTTACATCATCAGCGAACCGATGAAAGAGCAGAATCAGTCCCATTTTTTTGTGACTAATATTTTAAAAATGCAGAAGTTGAAATATTTCAGATTCACAGTGGACAGGTCCGACTTCTGCCAATGCATGCTTTTGATTTTTAGCCCTAGATGAATCTATACAAGTCTAATACTTCATTTTAGATAAGCTTCAAAAAGTTAGGATCCTTATCCTAATTTGAAGCTCCTGAGTTTGAGCCATCTGGCTGGGAATCTTCCCAGGACAACCTACCACATTAGATCAGTTTTATGTCCTAATTGGTGCCATGAAAAGAAACAATAATCCATTAAGTTGTCAATTAACTAACAAACAATTCCTCAGTTTCCAGAGAGGTTTTCTTAAAACATGAAGTGGGAACTTTTATGTATTTTCCAAACAACACGTACATTTTTGTTTATACATGTGTATGTGCATGCACACACACACACATATAATTTAAGGTTCTCCTTAATGTTATTGCAATTATTCCCTCCAATCTTTAGTACTCCTTTGGACGGAACGATACTGAGCTCCAATGATGACACTGATAGCTGAGAGGCATTTGTTTCGCACTGGCTAATTAAGCGTGTGAAGGCCATGTAAAGGATTGGTTCTATCAGGACACACTCACCATCAACAGCCTGTCCCCTGCAGGGTTAAGAAGAAGACGTTAAATGATCACCTGTCCCAAACACCAAATGACAGTTTCAAGGTAGTAAATGAAGCCTGAGGTTACTGAGGGATAAACTTCATTTTTAGCTTTGCAATCAAAGGAAGAAAACAGTTGAGGAAAATCACCTTCTAAAAGCTTGGAGAGGTCTAAACAGAATTTTGCATTGCCCCTTTTTATGTGTTTGCTATAGATGCTCCTTGGGAGAAATTCTCATTTCGATGAATGTTCCGGCTATGCAAATCTTGAGCTCACAGCTGACACCCCTTGCAAACCCCGCCTGCCCTCCTCTAGGGATGAATTACCCCTCCGGTACAAATTACACATGCACACCAGATGGGGTGAATTGAATGCTCTAACTAGAAACAGAGGGAGGATGATCTTGTGTTTAATATGAAGGTCAGGGACTCAAGAGACTTTGATACTATTCCTGGCTCTGCCCCAGACCTTGTATAACTTTGGGTGACTTGTTTAATCGTTCTGCCTTGGTTCTTCTCATCTATAAAATGGGAATGGTAATATTGTACTACGTTGTCAGGGTGTTACAAAACTAAATGACTGCTTATAAGATGTACTGCAATCTATAGCTGAAAGAGAATGTAGACAGGCCATTTGTTACTGCTAATAATCATTTGGGGCAGGAACTTTAACTTTCTTTATGTCTTCTAAAAAAATATGTATATTCAGGCTATGAATTTATTTTTAGGGGTGCTTTGGGGTAGTTTCTCTCTAAGAATCTGAAAATTATACAGAAAGTAAAGCTGTGAGAATATGTGTATAAGTGCATGGGTGTGCATATAAATATATACAAAGAAATACTAGTGGATTAACTTTAAAAATATAGGTGGGGTAGTAAGGAGGGGAGAATTGATTTGTGATACTCAGTTATTTTTCTCTTCAAACATTACCAAAAAACCAACAAAACAAGGAAGAAAAGACATTAAGTTTTGGAATATTTTGTCTACGATGGTAGTATGCTTTTTGCCTTTTGAAATCTATATTATGTGTAGCTCAATTCCAGAAAGAAATATCCTACTGATCAAGTAAGGATATTCCACACACACGCAGCCTTTTTAAGAGAATGTCTCAGCAAAGTATTTGACTGTTTCAGCATATTTCTGTCACATTTTGTTTCTAGACAGACCCATCAACCAAATTTTTTACTAATTTCATTCCCCCCCCGTTCCCAGACTACTGCTTCTGTTGTTGATTAGAGAATTTAAGCCCTAAAAATATCCCTCTGCCCTAATGGAAGGAAATGAGCAGATTTACTAAATTATAATGATTGTATTCTGGTATCGATGAATGACAGCTGTCTAAACATCTCTCTGGATTACAATGCCACTTTGCCATTATATAGGATCTCTACATCAGAGGATCTCAAAGTATTTTCTGGAAAGTAATTAATTAATTAACCCTAACTATTCTGTCTTGCCTCTGCTGGAGTCTGAGGAATTTTTTTTTCACTGATTTCAATGGCAGCTGGAGGTCGGGCTGTATGATTAGTACTCTTGTAATTTGTCCACTGCCAACTCTCCCCAGAACAAAGAAGCGACACAGCTCTCTCTTTCATAGACTCCACTGTCTAACAGCCTTATCCAGGTAACTTTCTGCATACTGATCTGCTCCTGAATTCAGTAAGACACCTCTGAGGGAGATTTAGCAGGATCTGGCCCTGTGTAATCAAATGCCCTCTCTGATTTGCTCTTGTTGGTAAAGTTTCGATTATCAAATATTCTGATACAAATTCTCGCCTGGATTGAGAAGTGATTTATTTTAATGGAACAGTATCAAGGCCCCCTTTTGTTCCTCCCCCCGTACACCTAGGAAAGAAAGGACATCCTTTTTCTCCCTCAATGAGCCTGCAAATCACTATTCCCCCTGGAGTCTGAATATCTATTCAAAAAAAGTAGCTAACTCAGAATCTGTTCTCATCTTCTCATTCCTATAATTAAAGTTTTAAATCCTCAACTGTGGAGGTCAAATAGCACATGTAGAACATTTGCACTCCAGCTTACTGACTGTCAGCACAGGGCCAAATCCTTAAGTTTTTATGCAGTTAACGGAGTTGACAGAATTTTTCCCGGAGTTAGGGCCAGATTCAGCCTATTCCCATTTTGCAGATCAGTAGACTAAGGCACAGAATGATTAGGTATCTACCCGTGGCATAAGAATGAACTGTCTAGACAGGCCCTTTGAAACATTTGGGTGTCAAATCTGGGGTTTTAAATATTAAAACCACCATCATTGTTACCAAACTGAAGTGTGCAAAGGTAAAATAATTCACTCTGTGGCAGGAAAAAACTGTGACTGAAGAGACCTGGATTTACTTTGTTGATTCTGCCAAAGATTTTTGATCCTGATGAACTCGATTACTTCTCTGGTGCTTTAGACTCCCAGTATGCAGCAGGATAAAAAAATAGATCTCCATAACTATTTGCTGAAGACAGGCTCTTCAAGACAAAATGAACCTGCCATGAAGAATGCTATTTATATGCATGTGCACATACGTATATACATATGTATTTGTATGGCCTCAGAGAGAACTGAAATATATGTGAATTTACACGCTTGAGTTAGTTCAGCAAATTGTGCCCCACTCATGCCTGCCCAGGTATGCAGCCTGCAGATTATGAGTCCACCATGTGATTGGGAAATGGTAGGGTTTTGTGTGTAAAACTGCTCCTACACCCACCCATCAGCTACAGTGTAGAGCCAGTCAGCCCTTGGCATCCTCTGCTTGTCATCTCTCTAGACCATAAAACACGAAAAAGTTTTTTATTTTGTATATTTACAGCACAATGAGAGACAGTGGGGTTCTAAACATTGGGAGCTATTGCATATTGTAAACTGCAGATGAAAAATAGATTGACATAGAGTGAAGTTTGAACCGGGGTATCAGTGTAACGGGATACGTCACAGTTTGGTCATTGTTACTCCTAGAAATTCCCTTTTTAGCCTAGAAGTTAAAAACTGGAGAATCATAAATAAACCAGATTAAAACTTCTAGGTTAAAGCCCCCACATGACCTCAACTCTCATCTCTATTGACAGCGAGCACAACATATTTAATTATCGTCGACATATATTAACTTGCTACTAAATGAAATTGACTTTGAAGTGTTATGTTAGATGATTTATTTTGTTTTCTTTTTCCCATCGTCTACACAGAGTTTCCATGTCTACGTAAACTAACTCTGCTAAAATCTGACTTTCTACTTGCAGAACCTTGTGGTGAACCAAATGTTGCACCTGTTGCACAATTATCATTAATGTTGCACCTACTGAGCATAATCTGCTAGTTGATGTTGAACCTCATATAATCTTCCCAATGTTTCTTCTGCTGCTTCTCTCTCTCTCTTGACTAGGGATAGGTTTTCTGGGCTAACAGCCTCTCCCTGAATATTTGCTGGGAACATTGGTCCAAATTCATTCCACTTGTCTTCATTTGACTGCCTAAGGATCTGAGTTAGGAATACCTACTCTGTGGAGTCAACTGAGAGGAAGACAGGAAACCTTGCAGGTGCTGGAGATTTTAAGTGGCCATCACCGTCTTATTATGATTATGCTTGTAATGAAGCTCTCCTGTGAGGAGATATATAACCTTGTACGTGATGAAGACAGGTGATTGCAGCAAGAGACAAAATATAAACAATATGCCATCACCTCAGCTGAGTAGTATGGGAGTAATTTAACTTTACTCACATGAGAATGCAGACTAATGCAATTTGGGGTTTAGTTTCTTTTGCACTTCATCTTGTCCTTCTATATCATTATTAACAAATACTGATGTGCTTGATCAGCGTAAGACAATCATTATTTAGCAAAATTCTCAAAACAAAAAAAAAAGGGGAAAAAAGAGGTTTTCTTTGCTAGCTTAGGTATGGATGAAATCAGAAATACAATTTCTGCAGACTTCTGAGGAACAGGAACAAGCTTCAACAATTGTTCTATTTCCTATTGCAGTTTATTTGAGTGCAAAAATGGAGGCAGGATTGTAGAAACAATATACAAAAAAACAGCCCAGGATTATACTAAGTCTTACTATTAAAAAAAAAAAAAAGAAAAGAGACAAATAATCTCCTCCACCGCCACCACCTTATTGGGAATCTGAACACAAATCTCTGAAGAATAAAAGCTTTTCAGTTCACTGTTAAGTAAAATATGCAATGCCGAAATTCATTATATGCATCTTTTTTCAGCCAAGTGATAACACATGTGTTATACAAACAAGGGAATTTGTAAGGAGGAGGTTTCAGTCAATACAATCAATATCCATAAGTAAAATTTACTTTAGCCATATATTTTATTTGGAATTCATATGGAATAATCTATTTATTTTCACACAGATGCACAACAAACATAATAAATAGGACAATCCTGTCACTTATCTGCTTTGTAGAGCCCCTGGAAAGGAAAGGAAATTTTGACTCATTGCACACCAAAAAAAACACATCAGGTCATTTTCCATATCTTCCTCCTACAGAGCTCAGATGTCGGCACTACTTACAAATGGCCAAAATAAATCTCAAAAGTTTCCCCATAAACAGAAGTCTCAGTTTCTACTACCTGCTTGAGTTCATTGATTAAGCTGTTTTATAAGATAATAAAATAAAATTAAACCCCCCCCACAAATAGAAAACATCACTTGCCCTAAGGCATTCCAGTGCTTCACTCTCCCGCAGAAGTCCATAAGTCATAAGTAGAGGTGCATAAAAGGTGCTGGGCGCGGGCTACACTAGGATAAGCAAAGTCTGGCTGGGGTGAGAGGAGGAGGGTGTATGTGGCTCTATCCCAGACAGATCTGCACTGCATTAGTCAGATGCAGGAGCACCTTGCAGACCATGCGATACACTAACTGGACCACAGCTTAGGTATCATAACTCCCATTGCACCTGTGTTCAAGACTGAGCTGCAAGAAAATATATCTCCATTCCTCCTGTGGAAAGTAATAGTAGAAACCTGGATTATATCGCCAGAGCAGGCAGCCTATCTATCCTTTGACCCTCTGGTGGATCCAACATCTGGCATGTGAATACAACCCATTGAGGGCAGACAAGCTATATTCACAAGCCTTTCGGGAACGTGCTTGCACCTGTAGTGACACCTGAGTTGGTTGAAAAGAGTGAAATTCCTTCATCAGCTATGTCAAGAGCAAGAAGAGGTCCCCACCGAGAGAGACTGGATGGACAGTGGCAGTGTCTAAACCATGATCCACCCAACCATCCTGCTCAAGGCTGTTCACCGGTAGGTATCTCAGGATGGACGCTAAGACTCAGGATCTCAGCTAAGGCTGCTGGCAACATTTTGGGTTGAATTTCCCTTATTATAGGCACAATATGATCAATGTCTAGGATTGCCTGATTTCTCATGCAGGTCACTTTTTTCTTCTTTTTCTTTTTTTTTTAAATATCATTATCTTTTACACTTTGGTTTTTAAATAGCATATAATATCCCACAAATACTAACATATCGCAAATAACACACTGATCTCCAAATGTGACAGAAGATCTGCTTACAAGTCAAAAAAGAAATACATACCTACTTCTCTGAAGTATCTAAGCTCACATGGAGAAACTACAAAAAAGAACATACAGCTAAAATTAACCCCATTTATAAGTAGAGAGTAGATCAGAACCTCTTCTCAAAAATAATTTCCCAACTTATCACCAAAAAACACTCAGTTATTAAATGTTTTAACATAAAAGAGCCTGCTTATATTAACTTTTCATTCAAAAAATATTTTAAAAAATTAAAAATAAAAAGTAAATAGCTTTTTGAACTGGGCAAAACATTGGGTCTTAAAATATATATTTTTTTAGATAAAAAAATGTATGCTCACAATAATATGTCTATTTAACCACTTTGTAATAGTTAAAACTGAAGCAAAATTAATAAAGTCTGTTCTCTTTCATCCCACCAAGAACTGTAGGATCTCACAAGTGTTTACAGCAGACGAATGTTACCTACCCAATGCTAGCACTGCAGTACAGAGAAATCTGGCAACTTTTCCAAGGTCATTCATGAAATGCAAACACTTTGTTTTCCCATTATCTATTATGCTTTTGAATTGCTGTGAAAGCACAAAGAAGGAGATAGCCCAAGACAAATGATTTTTCTTATTTGCAAAAGGTGTGTGCATACGTTTGTACTTTTATTATCGCATAAACCAGTGTAATCAATAAGCTTAAGTATGTATTAGAGCCTGAGACTTCTGCTTACTGAAGACTTTGGTATTCTATATTTTATTATCATAACCGATGGCCTGAAATCAGAATAGCACAGTACTAATATTCTGCCTTTGTATTAGTTAAACTCTTCTACTGCATTAAGTATATTGTAATATTTGGCTAGAAAGGAATGCTGGGGGCAGGGATGTGAGAAAAGGAAAAGGAAGAGGTTTTTTCTTGTTTTTTTACCTCTTTGGCAAGGTTTTCACTGGTACCATGCTTTACATTTTTAACATTATTACACTTCCAACTGACATGAGGACCACTAAGTATTTCTGATCAAATCTTGTTCTCTGATGCTGCTCCTTTTGTATTTGCACAGAAACCTCGCCTTGATGGATACATTTGCCATTCTCAGGGTGTAAACACAGTGAAGTCCCTGCAGCTCATCAGCTGAGATTCAGTTGTGTTTGATGTGGACATTATAAGCCTGTAACAGATGAGTCATAATGAAAGTTGTCTTAAAACCTTTTCATTATCTCACCTTTGCTAAGGACTTAAGGATCTCATAAGCAGACATACAATGTGTGTTAGCTTGTTAAACTTTGGTAACCTGATTATTGGTCTAAAAGCATATAAATAATTGACTGATATAGGCTTACAATGTCTTTATACATGAGATTTTACTCAGGTCATAAGCCGGTTGTGGACTTACCCTGTTTGAAATACAGATTGACAGTACTGGTGGCAGGTCTAAACAAGGAGCAAGTCTCAATGCTGTTGTTTTTCTTCCACTGCTCTAGGAAGCTGCCTGAAAGGCTGATAAGCCTCTTAGCTATCCAAATCTAAAAAGATAGGCAGTCCAAGCAGAGGTAAAGACATATTTTTAGAAGTAATTTTGGCAATTAAAGAAGTTAAGGTTACACAGTACTGTGATAGATAAGTTGTCCAGGTCCCTTTTGAAATTAGCATTTGAGCTCCTATATTTTCAGATACTTCTTTACATGTGACTATTGCAGGAGTTTTGCAGACTTGAAAGGGGTGTAAGCTGCAGTGTTTCTGTTAATATGATTTAGTGGCAGTCGAAATATTGACTGACTAAACTGGTTCATCATCTCCCCAAACTCCAGTCACGGTGGTTTTGGATCGTCAGAAATTTGCCCTGCTTTGAGGAGCCATGCCAGGGCCCCTAGAATAAGGACCCAGAACAAAGAGCAGTTTTTGACTGGACATGGGAAATCACATGGCTGTTGTTAATATCATTCTGCAAATACACACATAGACCTCCTCTTTTTAAGAGACTGACACACAGAAGAAAACTTGATCTTTCATTCAGGCACCTTTCCCTATAATTCAGAAGACTGCAGTATTGGTGGCAAAACATCGTAAGAAAAGGCAGGGGGAGTGTTTTGCCTCTGGAATCTTAGTGGGTGATTCTGTAACATGGAGGGACGGAAGAAAGAGAATGTGCCAAGCATAAGAAAAGAAAAACAAACCAACCAACCAAACAAATCCTTTTTAGGCAAGATAGGAAGGAAAGAGAAGGCAAAGAGGTTTTGAAGAGACTGAGAAAAAAGGGAGGAAATCTTCAGACCAACTTCTGGGACCAAAATTTCCAGCAGTGTGCCTCAGCTGCTATGCAAGCATCTCTGTCTCCTTGTTGACTTTAAAAGGATCTGAAAGGGTCTAATTCAGACTTAGACATTTAACTTATAGCTGCCTAAGTTCAGGCAGATATCTTATGGACAGAGATAGCTTACTACTATTTTACTGACAGAGATGCCCTTTTGGTGAAGCAGTAAAAAAAAAAGTTCTTCACGTTTGAAGGCTCGTTATTCCCTGTTGCTGCTGGGACATTCACATCTTCATCAGAACAACGTTCAAATAGCCATATCTGGAAAGGAATAAGTTTTAAGCATGGGCCATTAAAGTTCATGGACTGGCATGGAGACCTTGTCCACTTCGTCCTACCCAGCCACATCCTTTCTGTCTTCTGTCAGAATTTTGTTTGATGACTTTCAACTTCCAAGCAAGTTTGACCTCATGTACACTTACGAATAAAATACTGGGCCCATATTATCTGCTTAGCATAGCTGACATAATTGGAGCTATGTTGATTTACACCAGAAACTGGGACATGAAAACTGTGAGAAATGTTAGGGAGGCAAAAGAATGATAAAACAGCCAAAAGAAGTTATCTGGCTTTTAAAAGAGAGATGTATCTCTCTATTATTAATCTTCTTAAGTTATTCTATTACAATTGATATTTCATGTAGAAAGATCTTAATAAGACAAAAAGATGTGTATTTGCCTTTACCTTAACTCTGCACCAACATTTCATAAGCAAAACAACCTTGCTTTATTGTATGGCAATTGTTCTTAAGATCTAGAAGTTGCCCAGCAATATTCAGTGAGGAGGAAAGGTATTGCAGACCTGGTGTGTCTTTTTTTTTTTTTTTCCTTTAGTTAGCTACCTTCACCTTTTCAACAAATTAGTGCCTTGGAATTTAACCTTCATCTCTAATCCATCTGAGGCTTCTTCTCATAACTCACTTCTGGAGGAACATTAGCGGATGCGAGTTTTCTCCCAGGGAGGGATATGCCATCCTTCTATTTTAAATCAAAAACTGTTTTTGCAAATTAGCCAAAGGAGACTGGCTTTAAGTGTCCTGCAAAAATCCTTCAGTACACTCTCTGGATCTTTTGCTCTGCTTGCTTTAAAGTAGGTAGGGTAGGAGTGGACTTAAAGGGAAAGGAAATAGCAAAAGGAACAGAATACATACGTGTTTCAGACCTTTCACTCACAACAGAAGTGGACAACTGGCATAGCCTACTCTTCGCTGAAATAATTATTTTGACCTTACAATAACGTGAGCTGGCTATAGATAGGAACAAAATGAATTGACTAACCCAATATCCAGAATGGTCCAACTAACTTTTGGCAATAATGAACTATTACTCTACTATGGGTTCATGAGAGGCAGGTCCTGCTTGACCAACCTGATCTCCTTCTATGACCAGGTGACCCGCCTGGTGGAGTAGGGAAAGGCTGCGGATGTGGTCTACCTGGACTTCAGTAAGGCCTTTGACACTGTCTCCCACAGCATTCTCCTAGAGAAGCTGGTGGCTCATGACTTAGACAGGTGTACTCTGCACTGGGTCAAAAACTGGCTGGACAGCCGGGCCCAGAGAGTTGTGGTGAATGGAATTACATCCAGTTGGCGGCCGGTCACGAGCGGTGTTCCCCAGGGCTCAGTATTGGGGCTGGTCTTGTTCAATATCTTTATCGATGATCTGGATGAGGGGATTGAGTGCACCCTCAGGAAGTTTGCAGATGACACCAAGTTGGGTGGGAGTGTTGATCTGCTCGAGGGTAGGAAGGCTCTGCAGAGGGACCTGGACAGGCTGGATCGATGGGCCAAGGCCAACTGTATGAGGTTCAACAAGACCAAGTGCCAGGTCCTGCACTTCGGCCACAACAACCCCATGCAGCGCTACAGGCTTGGGGAAGAGTGGCTGGAAAGCTGCCTGGCGGAAAAGGACCTGGGGGTGCAGGTCGACAGCCAGCTGAATATGAGCCGGCAGTGTGCCCAGGCGGCCAAGAAGGCCAATGGCATCCTGGCCTGTATGAGAAATCGTGTGGCCAGCAGGAGTAGGGAAGTGATTGTGCCCCTGTACTCGGCACTGGTGAGGCCACACCTCGAATACTGTGTTCAGTGTTGGGCCCCTCACTACAAGAAGGACGTTGAGGTGCTGAATCGTGTCCAGAGAAGGGCAACGAGGCTGGTGAGGGGTCTGGAGAAGAAGTCTTCTGAGGAGCGGCTGAGGGAACTGGGGTTGTTTAGCCTGGAGAAAAGGAGGCTGAGGGGAGACCTCATCGCTCTCTACAACTCCCTGAAAGGAGGTTGTAGCGAAGTGGGTGTTGGTCTCTTCTCCCAAGTAACTAGCGATAGGACGAGAGCAAATGGCCTCAAGTTGCGCCAGGGGAGGTTTAGATTGGATGTGAGGAAAAATGTCTTTCCTGAAAGAGTGGTTAAACATTGGAAGAGGCTGCCCAGGGAAGCGGTTGAGTCCCCATCCCTGGAGGTATTTAAAAGACGAGTAGATGAGGCACTTAGGGACATGGTTTAGTGGACGTGGTGGTGTTGGGTCTATGGTTGGACTCGATGATCTTAGAGGTCTTTTCCAACCTCAATGATTCTATGATTCTATGATTCTACTACACATGGAAATATACAGTCATCATTCTATCAGACCCAATTGAACTGAAGGTTGCAATTTCTGATTATACATCCAGATTTAGCCTATACAGACTGAGTTTATGGCTTGTTTTCAAAGTCTCAAACTTCTTCCTGAAAAAAAAAAAAGAATTCTAAGTATGTGTAGGGAAAGAAAAGAGTTACAGGTAGGACTGACTTGCCTACAATTAGAAAAGCAGAGTGTGATAGACTAGGATGTGAGCACCATGATTGGAATATTTTCAAGTCCTTGTCTACAAGTCACCATTGCTAAACCACCATTGCCAAGGATATCTCTCATTGCTATCACCAAGGAAGTGCATCTGGTATAAGTCACTTTTAGAAGAGCTAGAAAAGCTACAAAAATGGGAGATGAGGGTGGTAGGATGCCTGGTAGGACTTTTCAGATGAGGAGACATAGAATCATAGAATCATTAAGGTTGGAAAAGACCTCTAAGATCATTGAGTCCAACTGTCAACCCAACACCACCATGCCCACTAAACCATGTCCCTAAGCACCACATCTACACGTCTTTTAAATACTTCCAGGGATGGTGACTCAACCACTTCCCTGGGCAGCCTGTTCCAATGCTTAACCACTCTCTCAGTAAAGAAACCATGTGGGAATCTTCAGGCTAAAGAGTGGACAGATGGAAGGGCATATGTTTGTTCTTTACCATTCATGTATAATCATGTATAATCATGAATGGTAAAGAAACTGAAATCAGGAAGATCATTCCCCACATGAAAAATAATAAAGGGCACCCAGTAAAATAACCAGGCATCACAAACAACTTTCTCATGAAAGATATTTTATTGTGAAACTCATTTTGAGAATGTCATGGTACATCCAAAATTGTAAATTATAAATCAGAAGTAGATTGGACAAGCTTATGGATGCTAGATGCCATTGTTGAATATGGTCTCATGCAACTTGAGGTTCATGAGGGCTCTACACATCGATGGTGGGAAACTACAAGAGCATATCAAAAGGCAGATCAGTCTGTATGTCTTTGCTTCTTGTATGCTTGCCTTAAGCATCTTATTTCTGGAGTGAAAGTTGAGGCAATTGTTTGGAAGTGGCACACACAGTACAGCTGATAGTACCTTTTCTTTTTCTCTACTTGCACTGTTAATTAAATAGAGGACTTTATTCTGAAAGACAATCAGATAAGTCCACAGGCTGATCAATATGAGACTTTAAGCCAAGCCAAAAATATCTGAAAGAAAATATAATACAGATAAAAAAATAAAAACAGTCTAATAAAAAGTCACAACTACCAGGAGAAATGGAAATAGAGTGAAACAAATTGCATGAAATGTCTTCATTGTTTAGTCCTGTTGATTACAATTTAAGGAATGTCCACTATGTGCTATTGTGCACAAATTATTTCTTCCATTTCCACATAAAAATAAGAACTTTGTTACTTTTAGTAACTATATCACACACACTTACAACAGGAAAAAAAAAAAAAAACAACCCTCTTTTTTTCTATTTAAATACCATCCTGAATGTGAAATGAAGGCCTTTACTTGAGGCTGAAGGCCGGCTTCTTAACTTTGACAACATCCAAACTCTTTTGTTGATGTTTTACAATGGAAATAAATCTCACTTGACTTAACTGCCTATTTGCATAAGTGGAAAATCTGGGGTTTTTATCTGAAGTTACTGACTGGACTTTCAATTTTGACGGGATATATTCTTTCATACCATCTCATCTATTCTACAGTGAAAGTTAATATAGATATATAGGCTGATGGATAGGCTGATGACTAGATGAATATTTTAGATAGATGAATTAAAGTATTGAAAGATAGTTACTGTAGATAGTATTTTTGAATTTGTTTTAATTCTTTCTCTTTTCTACCCTCCATTTTAGTGATGATGAGAAGTGGAGTTCTGCTAAATTTTAGGAGTGGAAATATATGAGACCAATATAGAAAAGGAGAAGGCCAACTCCTTAATTACACTGCAGAACTCTACAAAATATTATAATTGGAAAGGAAGGGCTAACCGCAGTCCCAAGTGAAAGGTCAATTTCATTAAATATTTAACAAAAAAACTCTTCATGAGAAACTGCTGGCAGAGAAATGAGAAGTTGTTTTGCCTTCTGACTTTCAGCTGGTAGTGGCCAACTCTGTGAAAAGTGTTTTTCTAAGAACAGCATTAGTTATCAAAATTCTGATTATCACAGCGTCCTAAAAGAAAACTGAATCAGCTCTTCATAGGGAATAAACATGAAGTGTAACAGTGGTGTTAAAGGTAAAAAGAATATTGGCCTGTAGAGGATATGAAATAGAGAAATCCAGGTAAGGAAATGCAGTGCAAAACCAGCCATGTCTAAAACATAACTTCTTTTCTTATCACTTTCACAGGAGAAACATGACCAGGGACTTTCTTCCACACTGAAAATTTGTCAGTCTCTATTCTCATTAAATAATCCTCAGTTTTGAATGAAGATATGATTTGGATCATAATATGAAGCAAGTTCATTTTCTCCAGAAACTGAGACTAGAGAAATTCTTTATTTTATCTACCACAGTTACACCTTGCACTGTTTGAAATCTCAATTTTCCTTTCTGTTTCAAACTCACAAGAAATGCAACTTGTTCTTTCTGACCCCTGTTAATTATAACGGATCTCCTCAAGACCAGATCTGGTCTCTGCAGTACACCATGCTTCTTGGTGCTCCAAAACTTGATCAGCAGCTGTCATAGCCCCATGCAAAAAGGAGTACAGTCATTTCTATTTTAAAATGTATGCATATCTAAATGATAGTGGAAAGCTCAAATATGTTTAGTTGTAAATTCTAAACACTATTCAGTTGTAACTTCTAAAAGTTGTTACAAGAAGCAAGGGTAGACTTCATATACAATATACTTCTGGTGACTTGCAACTAGCTGTCCTTCAGTTTCAAGCATCCCTTACCCCTTTTGTTTTGTCTTCCTCCTAATAGGTAGTTAAAAAATTGAGGAAGGAAGAAAGAGAGAGAGAGGAGAAAATTAGATTTCATTTCTCTAACAAACACTCTTCCACTTTGCACAAACTGCTGGTGGCCATGCTACGCAGGGTCTTGTAGCAGCTCTAATGGACAGTAGGTTAATGTTCAGAATTCTGCTCATTTATTGTGTATTGCTGTTTACCTTTTGTCTAATAATAATAAAAATAGAAAGGATGCTTATAATGACTGTGGGGGAAAAAAAGGAGAAAAAATAGGAAGGTAATTAATTTCAAGAGGTTAAATCTGCTCTTATTTCTCTTTGCCTGGGTAAATTTTTCACTTCCAACTTTGCACTGTGCTTCTGGTTAAGTAGAAAGTTGGTCAGGAAAAAAAAAGGGAAAAAAAGTATCATTAAAAAGTATATATAGGTAGCCTGAGAATATAGGCTTATGTTTCAGCTGGCTCAATTTATAGTTTGAGGGAGTATACATGTATTCAGTCCTCACTTGCTCCAGTTCCAACGTACCAATAAAGATAAGTAGTAAATTTTTAATCTGCTGTAATAAACCGTGTTTGAGTGTGTATCCATATCCTACCTAGATTCAAGGCCAGGTGTTGGTATTAGATTACACAAGTACTCAGATGCTCAAAAGAGAACACAGAGATACAAGATGTTCTACAAAACCCAGAGACTCTTCAGCATATTTCTGAGCATCTTGTCTATGAATCAGCTCCTTACAAACATATATTAATTCAAAGCATGCTTGCAATATTATTTTTTCTCCAATCACAATAGAAACCATACAGGAATGAGCAGAATCAGACAGACATACTCAGTTTGTTCAGCTGAAAAATAAAACCATAGCTCTTAGCTCTAACACAATAAGACAAAAACAGAAGAAAGGGGAAAAGTGGCACAGATGTTAGATTGAAGGGTTGATTATTAAAGATTTTTGTCTTTCATTCAGTTACAGATTTTAGAGCCTTAGGAAAGCCAGTTTATTTTTCCCCTAATTCACTGGTCCCCAATCTATAGTCCACAACCTTTGATGGCCCAGGAGCTATGGTCAGGAATCTCTGGTCACTACACAACACGAGTGTCCTTAAGAGCATTCTAAATTGAATGCTCACTTGAATGAAGATAAGCATCCATGCTGATGTACAATAAAAGTTACAAACGTTGCCCAAAGTCCTTGGTAACTTATGTTGGAGGTATACAGTGAAGGCACTATTGTCCTGTTACTTCAAGGAGGAGCTGAAAATGTATGTGTATATTTTTGTGTTTATATTCCAGAGCAGATTAGTCTTAAGTGTCCCATGCAGTCCTGGTTCCTGGATTCAATCCTGATCAAGTCCTATTTCTATTAAAGCATATTATATCTTTCCTCTTTGGAAGGAAACTTGGGTGACAGCATAAGAAAAAAATTACAGCAGTTCCTCTGGTCAGGAGCTTTCACAGACCAGGACTTAAGTTCACCCCATGGGAAGAACCTGTCTCAAAGACAAACAAAGCCAATAGTATTAAACTATGTTGACCTAATTTTCAGAGAAACTTAGCTTTCATATACATCATCCAAAACAGGATAAGATGTTGGTACATTTCATCTTTAGAATATAATTAAAGATGCATGCAGGGCACAAAACTCCAAATCCTTCCCTCACCACTACATTCTTTTGAGTGTCATTCAAACCCATCCCTGAAGTATATGTTTGTAGGGTGGTTTTGTTCTGTGCAAGCATATTGTACATCAATTTTATTTCATTATCGCATTATCTGTAAAGTCACAGATGCTTGTCTAATCATATCAAAACTTTTTACTGTTCAGATTATGAGTACTTTGCTAGCTTTTTAAATTTCTCCCTACTATCTAAGCCTCCTTTTTTTTATAAACTCTTCCATTTTATTGTATATTACAGAAATCTTTCTCTAATTTGATGTCATTCATTTTTTAATTTTTTTTTCAGTTTAACTATTGTGCCTAATTATACAGCAGATCCAAATCTGCATGA
Source organism: Aptenodytes patagonicus (assembly GCF_965638725.1). Taxonomy (NCBI): domain Eukaryota; kingdom Metazoa; phylum Chordata; class Aves; order Sphenisciformes; family Spheniscidae; genus Aptenodytes; species Aptenodytes patagonicus. The sequence goes on from NC_134981.1 coordinate 8,736,419, forward strand.
ATTTTGCAGGCTGCTGCTTGCCTCTCCAGTTCTTTAATTTTCTATTATCAGGCAAATTACTCTAGTGTTGATTGTTAGTCCCTTTCCCCCCCGCCTTGGCCTCATATGCAGATTACAATCAGCCAAGGTCCATCCACTGGGTCATTCTATAAATCCTTTCTCAAAAGACATTTCTTTATGCTTGATGGCTTTCCATTTAACTCTTCCTTCAATGTCCACTGTGCCCCATGCTACATAAATCATTAAGAACAGTCCAACTTCTTGCACTAGCTATCATGCAAGTCTCTACATATTCTGCAGCTTTAGAGTTACTCAGCAGTCTAAACTGGGGAGACTGGCTCTGCTCAGTACAATTTCAATATTGCCATGCATCTGAATCACAGTGCATCTGAATCATAGGCATATGATCTTCTATCTCTATAGTTCTATATATTTATATAGGGAGAGAGAGATTTGTTTGGTGGAGTGCAAATTTGCTGATCCACAAGACAACAGGAAAGCACTTTATTTTTTGGGGAGGTGATTCAGCCTCTCTATAAACTCAGGCAAATACGACCACAAGTTATAACTATTTTACATTTCTAAGATTTTTGTAGGAAAAAAGATCTGGACAATTCTGCAGTATTAGTACGCTTCAAAAGCCATATGATCTCTCCCCGACACTCTCCCTCTGTCATTACCACTTGGATCATAGCTTTGGGTTCTTAAAAGAAATACATAGCAGGAAAGAAGCAACAGCATCATGAACAATTTGAGCACTACATAAAGCTTTCCATAAGGTCTCTTCCTTTCACTGTTACTGAGGTTTGCTGTTTATGACCGGTGGACTTGATTCTTTATAATGAAGAGCTCTCGGCGGAGATCCAGCAAAGGGAAAGCACATCCTAACAGCTATTCCACTCGCTGTTCAGACTGCACTGGCTTTGACAGTAGATTTAAGTCAAAGTAGGTATGTTGTCTTATGCGCTCTTGGAAACCTGACTCTCAGCTCTAGTGATGTGCCAAGAGCTGTGTGTGCATGCATGCTGAATTTCTGGTCGTCCTGTTACTACTGATAGAAACAATGGCTGATTCTTTGACAGATGCACCTATCCAGCAGCAACAGGATTGAGACCTGCAATTAAAACTTGATAAAAAAACTGAATACTCATTTTTCTCATTCCAGTGAGGGAAATTCTCAAATAAACAAATTGTAGCTTCTGGATCAATGCAAGTATCTATTATCCTTGAAGGCAGACAAGTTGCCTTCAGCCAATAAATTTTGGACCCACTCAGAGCTCAAATTACTGTAAATGATAGGAAAAAAAATACATCATGCTGGCATTTTACAGCTAATTCTGTACTTGGCTATATAAAGTTTACAAAGGTTGAAATAAACCCAGCATACAAAGTTAAAATGAGTCATGCAGTGGTTCATTTTTCTTCCAACCCAAAATACATTATCGTCAAGGAAGCCAAATGTATTTTGATGTGCACATGTTATACAAAGCCCTACAGGATGTAACTGCATCATGCTGAGAAAAATGAGAAACATGTTATTCCCCCCATAAAGTCCTCACTGAAAGAAAATTGTCCAAAGTGCATATAATCAATGTGAAGGCATAGTTTACATTGGCTGTTAAACATGTCAAGCTCTATTAAAACTGATGCTTGTTTCCCAAAGTTAATGGAAAGAGCAACTCACAGTGCTATTCTTGAAAGAAGGAAAAAAATAAAATAAACACAGAAAAATATGTATTTAGGCAGGGTCTTTCCAGATCCACCTTGTCTCAGGGTAACATCAGACTTGTGGGACACTGTGGGCAGTGCTCTCCAGCATGAGGGAGTGTAGTAGAGGTGCTTTGCCAAGCTGGCTTGTGTTCCAGCAGTTGTGCCTGCTTAGTTAAACTTTACTGTGTTTCAGTTTTGTCATCACTGAAAGAAAGACAAAAACCCCTAATGCTGAGCAAACCTTGTTTGCTGCTGAGCTCATCACTCAAGAGTGCTTTGTATTCAATGGAGGGAAATAGGCACTCCTGGGAGGTGATTTGCTAACTTTGCATTTGGTGTCTGAAATTGCTTGAATGAGTTATGCCATAAAAATGTTATTTATTTCCACTACTGTCTTTGGATATGAGCTGTGATGCCCATGAACAGGCTGGTGCCTGTGTTATGCTCTTTGAATGTAGCATCTACACTGGGCTAAAATAATTTGAAGAGGCATCACTGGGCCAAGTCTCTGTCTAGGGCAAGCTGGATTGTTCACAAACTTCAGTGAATGCTACTGCTTTTTAGCAGAGGAGAATCTGTCCCATTTTTCTCAAAGTCACTGGCTTTACTTCTCCACTTCTCTTAACAGCAGAGATGGTCTGAAACATAAAGATACTGTTAGGCGTCTGTTTGTTTAAAGAGCACTCCAAACTGTTTTCAAATTATTTTGAGTTGCTAGTTTATGGCTGGAATATGAACTCCTTGTTTCTGCACTCGGTGTAACATATAAGTGTATGTCTTCCTTTTTGCTAGATCTGCGGAAGTTTGGCTTCTCAGATCTGCAACCAGATATTGGAGAGGTTTAACCTGTAGCTCTACTTTTGAACATTTGAGTTTCTTGCTCTTCCAGATTTGTCTGTTTCATTCTCTATGGCACTGACAAAGATGCCGACCACCTTAGCAGCACGAGAGCACATTATTCTTTGCCACAGCTGTTTTGAATGTTAAATGCCAACAAGGTACATATTTTCAAGGGAGACTGGGAAAGTTCCCGGCAGAGAAATCCTTCTCAGACCACTGAATACTGAGACACTGCTCCAGTTCAGGAATCTCTTGAGCCCCAAGTGGTAAGGAGCTCAGAAAGGACTTAAAGACACTTTCCTTTACTTCATCTACTTGTCCTGATCTTTTACCCTCCATGAGACATTTGCTTTACAACTCTGTCAGAGACAGGAGACTGAGCTGGGCAGACCTCTAGTTTTATTTATTTTAGCTACCCTGATGTTCATAAGTATTCAGGTCACAGGTTGTGTTTGTGTATAAGCACTGACAAACATGACTATTGTCTCTGCAGTCTGGAGACAACATCTCCAGACTTTTGGAGCTACTTTGTCTCTTTTAAAAAGGTTATAATTCTGGCAACATACAGAGTATCCATGTCTACCTGCATTTTGACACTGCAGAAATATTAAAAAAATAATTTCCTTGCTAGTACAAGAGTCATCTGTATGCTATCAACTTTAAATCTTAATCAGAAGATTAAACTCAGCTATCCTGATGTAAAATTGGTGTAATTCCATTTCACCAGTTTTTCCTCTCAATCACACTGGTTCAAAGCGATGAGTTGGACAATTTAATCGCCACAGTTTTATACTACAGAATTAAACTAACTGTGAAAAAATACAGACAATATCTTGGTTAATAGTCAGGAAGAATGGATGTTTTATGAAATTTAAAGCAGTATTTCTGCATGGTAAAAATATGTTCAAGGGTGTTTACATGCATAGGAGTTCACAAACATAGACAGAATGGAGGAAGGGAAAGAAAGAAGGAAAAATTCAGGTTCAGGGGTTTTTGCCAATTACAGGTATTTGATGGAAAAATAACACCTGAACACTGCCTTAAGATGGCATTTCGACTATCAGTATCACTAGTGGATCTTCAAGGCCACTGGATTAAGGGGTCTAAATTTGCTTTTGTATACAATCTGGCGAGGAAAATGATCTTCTCTGAGGGTTCAAGAGTCAGAACTCTGGATGACATGAGTCCATGAAGATCCACTGAAATCAAAGAGGCTTCTCTGGCTACCTCTGAGTAAAATTTCTTTCAGCAGTGTTAAAAATTGGATGAATCAAGATGTTGATTTTAAATAGCAAATTGCAAATAATTCTATGGGAAGATATTTCACCAGAGTGGTATGGAATTGGACTTATGAAGGGGATTTTAGTGTGTTCAGAGTACCAGGAAACTAGAATTACTGGACCCTCAGGGGTCTATTCAATGTCATGTTTCTGCAGAAATGAAACATAAGAATGTATGTAGTGCAATACATGCAAAGGACCTATCCATATTTCTATGACTGTCCTCTTTTCTCTCCGGAAAAAAAATCAAATCAATAGCAGTGTTTCGGTAACAAAACAGGCTGTATGTGTATATGAGCAATACAAAGGAAGATTTACCCCAGATTCTTTCTCCCATCATCACTTCCTTGTCTTTGATTCTCCCCACCTCCAGAGCCTTATTTCAGTTTCCATAAAGCCCAGCTTTTCCTGATTTCCATCTCCCTGCCTCGCTTTTGCTTATGTTATTTTAAAACTTATTTACAAGGTCCTCTATACAGCCTTTTTTTATAAAGCAGAAGTTATATATTTGTAAATATAGTGCTTTTGCTGAGAAATGTTGAGTGCTTTCTTACTAACTCAAAGCATTCTTTGAAGTGAAAATAATAACTTGGCACCAGAAATCATAGGATTAAAGTTCATTGTGGAACGTGCCAAAGTATTCAGACTGTTCCAATAACTGTTATTGAGAAAGAGACCCTTCTTTGGACATATAAAAGTAGATAATGTCCTGGTGCCTTTACCCACATTGTCTCCTTTCCTCCTGTCATTATGTTCATTCAGATATGGATCTGCTTTTGATTGCAAGATTTTTGTAATAGCTTCTATCAAGCAGAAGTGCAAAAAATGCTTTTTTTTTTTTTTTTAATGAGGGTTTCCAAATGCCTCATTTTTTTATGTGGGTTTGACTCAATACATACCATCTTAAGTTTGCTTTTTATTTGCTCTAGTCTTTCTGTATCTTTGCACTGGTGAAGGAGGGAAGTTGTGGTGTGCATACCATGTAATACAGTTAGTGGTAAATTACAGAATAGCAGACTTCACTTATATGTAACAAGAGTGAGGTCATTGTGGTGACTTGACTGCTTCCCACTGTTTGTTTGTTTGCTTTTTTCTGCCTCCTGAAATACTGCAGGGGACTTGTCTTTCACTACCACTGGATAACAGCCAATTCTGGAGAAATAAACCCCAGATGGGGAGATGGTCTATATTGATTCTACTGGAACTGAGACCTAAATCAGATTCTTGCATATAGTTGCTATGAGATGCTGCAAATATTCCCTGTTTTATCAACATTTCAGTGATAAGTAAGTAATAGTAAATTACTTCACCAAACCTGAGTCTGAAGTATCCATAACTCTCCTTGTAAATCATAGAGGAAATAAGGAATTTTTACTTTGAGATTATCTAGACCTATATAAATTGCCTAATATTGGATGACACTTATGCACATGATAACTGAGAGAAATGTACTTTGTAAGAACTAATTTTCATTTTGCCCAGAATCCTCCAGCCAACACAATCCATAAACAGATGACTAGGGTCTTCATTATGGTGTGCTTGACCCTATGGACTTCTTTATGATAAGCTATGCAAGTAAGCATGATAATTTGTTTCAATATTTCTCTGGCCTCCAAACACTTTAAGCTCAGGGAGTGCCTGAGCAAGAAGCGCTTTTCAGGTACTAAGTAACCATCTCCTTTTTTCTTTTTTCTTTTTTCTTTTTTCTTTTTTTCTTTTTTCCTTTTTTTTTTCTTTCTTCTTTCTCCTTTCTTTTACTTTTTTCTTTTGTCTTTTTTCTTTTGTCTTTTTTTTCTGTTTCTGTCTTATTTTTTCTTTTTTCTTTTTTCTGTCTTCTTTTTTTATCTTTTCTCTTTTTATTTTTTTTTATTTCTCATCTTTTTTTTCTTCTTTTTCTTTTTTTTTTTTTTTTTTTGTGTAAACCTGTCCAGTCTTCCCTATGAACTCACATCAGCTTTTATCATCCAAAAAGGACAGAAATGTGTTGCAGATCAAATGATGTGTCCTTTAACTTTGATACTGAGACCATCACCTAAAGCCCTGATTCTTTGCCTCGGTGTCATGAATTACAACTGCTCTGGTTTGGTTAGAGGATATTTCAGACCAAATGCAATGCACCTACCCAGATGCATCTCACCACCTACACTAGATGAAGTCCTCTAATGCCTCTTTGTCTCTAATGTCCCTAATTCTTCTTAGAAGCATGAAAGGATATTATACAATGTGCGAGTAGTTCCTTTTAGCAAAAAAACACCTATTAGCTAATGCTTTTACAGCAATTTTGGATAGTGTCATTCCACCAAACCCAGTACAGTTATCTCATTTTATACATGCTGAGGGTTCACCTGTATTCTAATTAGGGGATATTAAATCTGCTCACCCATATCCATGCTGCTGTCTCAGAACCCAGGAGGTGAAAATCTACCTGGGTCCTCAACAGTGTGAAGCAGCCAGAGTGTTTTATTGACTAGTGTCCTTTACACCAGTGATTAAACACTACAAAACAAACCTTCAAAGGCAATTAAGACCATTAGTCTGATCATAGAAACTCATTCTGGTGTCTATATTCAGTAGGAAGCATCTAGTAGCCAAGACTACATTGGTGGTAAATGGATGCAGGGACATATTTAGCCCACTTAAAGCATCTATATCTAAAATTTTAGGTTGACTGACTTTCTCATCTTGAGTAGAGGTTGCTTTTATGAACCACAGTCAGTGAACTGAATTTAGCTTCAGGTTCTGTTGACTCAATGTAAACTAGGTACCAAAATAATTTTTGAATAAATGGATATATGTAGTAAATGGGTCATGTCTTTAATTACACTTTTTTCCCAAACCAAATAAAATATTGCTTTTACAAACAAAATTGAAGTCAAGGTGATCTCACTGCAAAATTACTTGTGCTACTTTGAGATGCATCGATCGATGTGTGATCACTGTGATTAGACTCCATACAGCTATACAAATTTGTAAAATTCAAAATGGGAACAGCCCTTGAAGAAAGGTATTCTTTATAGTTTGTAAAAAAACATCCCCATGAATTGAAAACAAACAAATAAATAAAAGTTACATGTAATTTTATGATTTTCATCTTGTTTGAGCCTATCATTGAAACCTCAATGTTTCTTCCTTCTGGTATCCCATTAAAATCTTTCAAGCCAAGTTCACATTTCTGTTGTCCACAATCAATTCTCTGTCTCCCAGTGATCTTGCTTTAATATTTGCATGCAACTGTTGTTCAGTCTTCATTTTATTAAGCTGATACATATTGACTTGTTATCACAGAGACAACAGCAGTAAGATCTTATGCAAACAGAGTTCTTGGACCTTTCATGATAACATCTATTAGCAAAAATGAAAGTTTTAGTCTTAAAGTAGGAAGCGATTCTTTTTCTTTCTGGTACAGTAACATCTCTAATTTGTCCTTGTGGCTACTTCATTTCTTCTAAGGAAATCTGAAAAAAAAACTTTCAGTGTGCTGTATTTTTGTTTATAAATGCAAATAATTAGATTCTATATTATTTACTTTGTTCTACTTTGCCTTGCCCTCTTGACCTTCATTGCTATGGCACAGGCTGCAGCAGCAAGGCCCTGGCTTCCATTTGTCTGGAACTATTCTTGACTTTGAACAGCATGGTTTTAAAATAGGAAGAAATTATGGTCAGTTTGAGGCAGTAGAAGTCTTGCACAAGACATGGGTCCACCCGAGATATATCAACATTTTGGAAAATCGGCTTCAGCAATCTTCCCCCCCCCACCCCCAGTTGTCTTGAAAGGTGCATTTAAATTTTCAGACTGTCCTAAAATAACTTGTGCTATGTCTGCCTAATTTACTTCCTTCTATATACAAACAGACACATAGACACAAACATATCACTTTTTTTTTTTGCTCAGAGAAAACAAACCAGTGTAAGCTGTAATAGAACTGCTAATGAGCTGATGTTATCTACCAACCTATTTAAAATTCTGTTCTCTTTCTGTTTTGCATTTAGTGGGGGTGTAATTTTAATTTTTAAGTGCAGTCTCATTTCTTCTCCTTAGTCTTCAGCTTCCCATACCACCATATGCAGTCCACACACCTACATATGCACACAAATCACAGTGCCCGGACTGGAAAGAATAATTTGTGCTTCAGTGCTCTGTCCTGAGTTGCTTCCATTTAATGGTACCTGGTGTATGCTTATTTTTCAGGGGACAGAGACTATAATGTCTTCTAGAAGCCTAGAGATGGCATGGGGGCATGAAAAACCAAGAGGTTTGCTGACGTGGATGTTGTAAGGATATGTTATGCGGAGGAAGACAACGTGAAGGGGACAGGTGAAATAACTCCTCTATTGCGCTTTGTGTATATATATACTTTTATAAAACATTCAGTATAAAGGTGATTGACACCACTAAACTATGTCATAATCTGGACAGTGAACTCATCATAGTATTGTTTTAATAATTCTTAGTTAAATATCCAAGAGGTATCATCTACTGATAGATTTGAATTAAATCTACATTCCTACTATTTATTCTGTTTGGTAATGTCTTAAGAACATACAAACAAGTTACAAAGAATTATAGGGTATGTTAGGATCATAACAATCAAATATTTAATATTTAATAAGACACATTGAATCAGTTCATTTGTTCCAATGGCAATCTCATCCATTTTTTGAATGATTATTCACTGCACTTGCTTTCCTATTTCTTTTCCTAATATAGTTTTAAATGTCTGAACAATGAAACATCTGCTGGAGAATATCCCAACATTCCCTGGGAGAATCATACAAGCCAACCAAATATTTCCACAGTATACATTTCAGCCGATCATTTGCTCTACGTAATGCTCTGTGTCTGACTACACTCTTTTATCTACCTTAATCTTTTTTACTTTTTTGGCATTGCCTTTATTTGACCAAAAATTTTGTTCTTCAGTGGTATGGGTAAGCATTGTCTGTAAAGGTTTCTTTCTGGTTTTGGACTGGAGTAAAAAAAATAGAATTTTCTAGAATTTCTAATGCTTATAGTTCTTAAAAAAACCTTTTACTCTAAACAAAACACTATTAGAAAGACTTTGGAAACCTTCCTCACCCTCATAGACACACAGACTGGTTTTCCAGTCTTTAATAAAACAGCAAGCAAAACGAATTCTCCCCGAGATGGGATTTGTTTGTGAGTATTTTGCAATAACTCTAATTACAGATTTGTTTTCATGAGAGCTACACACAAATGAGGGATCATTTCGGTGCATTACAGCCAAAGTCAATGACTGATGCCAGAATTCAGGAATCTGGTAGAAAGCAGAGCATAACTGCAAAAGGACTTACATTTGAGTAATGGATTCAGCTTTAAGTAACAATTTCTCTTCTGTAGGGTACCGAAAGGTAGCTATGATGCAGAGGGCATGAATATAATCTGTTTGTGTGTGTGTGTATCACTTTCTTAAATTGTTCTGGATAGGTGATTAAGAGATAGGACTATGCTCTCAATCCCATGCAAACCTTTGGATGAAATAATTGTAACTGTAATGCAGAGCCTAGAAGCTGAGAAAGTCAAACTAGGAGGAGAAAAATCAGGTGAGTGATGGTGGTGAAATAATCAATTTGCAGTGAAACTTATGGAAAATTAAACAAAATGGCCTCACTAAATCTATCAAAAAGATAAATATTGAGTGCTTGGTACTCAATCTATAGTAATTTCAATAAGTCCTTATGGAAAAGACTTAGTTTTTGAAGGAGGCAGATGGAGATGAAAAGAAAGTCTATCTCATGATAACGACCTTAGTGGTTAAATATTCTCTTAAGCTGATAAGCTTTCTGCCTTAATTCTTTCCTCAAAGAGTGAAACCAGTCTGTACACAGCAGTCCCCTCAACAGCAATGCCCCTCACATGAAGATACTTCAAAATGTGGGACTTAGGAGATTTACCAACACCATAGTCTAGTCAGGGAACCACAGCTTCATTTCTACCCTAAAACACAGGGTGCAGCATCGAACACCTTGATTCATGAGCAGGCCATTTGTTTCCAGTTAGTGGACAGTGAGGATGGGTAGAGTTCAGAAACTGAAGGCCATAGGCAGGGTCAGTACCTTAACCGCTGATTTACTGAAGGACCACTTGTTCCTGGGAAAGGTCTTAGAACAATAGGAATGAGTTAACTTCTTTCCAGCTAACCAAGGCATAAAACAAAAAAGAGAATTCTCCTTGTGCAGAACATGGGGTAAGGTTGTTGTCTGGTTTTATTGCCTTTCCTGTTCTTATATTATTTTAGCAGAAATGCATGTTCTTATCAGGGAAGTGTTTCTCCTGCACACACTCATTCCATCATATCCCAAGTGAGATTTAATTCACCTCGGTATATGGGGTGGTATTTAACTCACAGACTGAAATATCTACTAAATGTAGGTATTTAGATGTAAAGGTCTACCTCTGAAATAGGTTTCTAAACTCCTGTTACTGTCAAAAGAAATCAGGGTTTTGATTGAGCTGTTTAGAAGAAGTGTCTAATGCCATTCAACATGCTCTAGATAATTGCTTCTGGCTTCCAAATTCCAGTCCAGAGGGGTATAGGCATTGTATAGTCCTGCCAGACCCATGTGGATGTTTCATACTCTCTCTCATCATCTCAAATGACAGTAGTTGTTTCATTTTAGACAGCTGAATCAAACTGCTAGTTTACAAACATAATAAAGCCTAAAGCCTACAGAACTATTCAGCTTATGAAATATAGATGTGTGTTTTAGGACTAAATACGTAGCTTTCTGGACTACCTGTATTTAGATCAACATCTGTTGACTACTATGGAAACTTAAACGTGTATTTTCTATGTGGACAGCTTAACACCAATGTCTTCATCATTTCTGTGGCCCTTCGCTGGACTTTATCCAGTATGCCCATATCTCTCTTGTCCTGCAGAGCCCAGAAACGGACACAGTACTTCAGATGTCTCACCATGCTAAGTGGAGGGGAAGGATCACCTTCCTCAACCTGCTGGCAATGTTCTTCCTAATACAGCCCAAGATGTTGTTGGCCTTTGCTGCAAGGGCATATTGCTGGTTCATATTCAATTTCTTGTCCACCGAGTCCCCTAGATTCTTCTCTGCCAGAGCTGCTTTCCAGCTAATTGGCCCCCAGCACATATTGGTACCGGGGGTTATTTTTCCCCAAGTGCAAGACTTTACATTTTCCTTTGTTGAACTATTCATGCTGTCTCATGATGCTTTCTTCATATTCTGGAAATATGTATTTGTCTGGACTTCAAAGTGACTATCTTCCTAACTTGAATACCTTTGTGAACCACCTACACTTCATCAAGCTCATTTGAGGGATCAGAGTTCTCTCGCCGAGTGTGCCCAGAAATGTACCAGGCTTTTCACGTTTTTCCTACTTCATAGAAGGAATATCCCTTCCATAAGTCCTTTGAAGCATTTGATGTGTTAAAAGTACTCTTGTAGAGCCTATTGAATGCTAAAAGAATTGAATCTATCAAATCATTCAATTACAGTTAGCGAATGCCAGTTTTACAGCAGCATAATGACCCAGAGGAATCACTCAAGATATGGGAGACCTTGATAAAATTTCTTCTTCACCTAGGAGCTTCCTCTTTCCAGGCAGGTGCTCCAGATGCTCTCAGTTCAGGGCTCTGCATTCCATGGGGTGGCCCGATGGGGAAAAGCTGGGTGATGTGCACCAAGTTACAGAGATTTTCATCGTTTGTAAACTCTAGCCTGTTCATTCTCTGCCTTGGGAATGGCAAAAGTTATTGAATAATGATGTATGCATTTCCTGTGTTCTGAACTGTGCATGTCCTCATCAATTATCTTCTTATGACAATCCACAGATGTAGTAGGTAACCCGTTAAAGCCTTTTATTTTCTCCCTTTTTTCCCCCTCATTCACTCGCCTTCTTCTGCTGCCTCTGCACATGCTTGTCTCCTTCTCCTTGTCTCCTCTCAAGGCATTAGAGCCAAGAAAGTCTCAGATTTATAACAACTGTTTGATACCTACTCTACCACCATGTCAATTTAATTTGAACCAATTTGACAACCCTGATACTAATGCAGGATTGGAGACCACAATGATAGTACAACATCCGTCTCTTGTTAAGCTTCCTGCACCTGCTATTGCTTCTCTCTGTAATTGCCCTAGATCAAGAGACCGATTGTAAATGCGTTAAGTTTTGCTGACAACACAAAGCTGGGGAGACGCAAGAACTCAGACTTAAGAGGCAAGGAAAATTCAACAAGATTTGCTGGGCTCTGAGCTGTTATGCAGCAAATGAAATTCAGTATTGACAAACACACATTAATGTAATTGGCCAAGGGAAGTGTGGGACTAAAAGAGAAAAACTGCTGACTAGGAAAAGGAACGGTTTTAAAGGGACGCTAATAAAACGTTCATCTCAAGAGCCCGCAACAAAATCGCTGTGCAAGTGCAGAGAAAGTCTTTGAATGTGAAATAGCTCTTTACCTGCCTGAGAATTCTACATATTCCCCATTTCTGAAGTATTTCACAGCATTTCAGTAGGTGAAACTGTTGCCTAAATGGGAAACTGAGGCCACACCACCCAAATCTTAGAAAAACTCACAGAATGTTTGCAACAAGTAACTTCGGTCACTTGCAACATAAGCGCCAATGCTTTCTGTGGGATTTATGCTTATCAAATCAACATCCATAGCAGTAACTAATTATTAGATACTCTGTCAAGCAGCAAAACCACTCCATATTTTTCTCTTTTTGATAGAGTAACCCCCATACCCTTGACTGTGCTATTACCTGAATTGGTCCCTTTGAGCTGGGTTAGCTGAGGACTAGTTTATCACAAATAAGTGAGGATGTGATTTGTCTCCCCTAACTTCAGTTGTCTAAAATTTGGAGGCCCAAGTCTGATCTCATTACGTAAGACTTTCTTCATGACAGTCCAGAATAGAGAGAAACAGACATTTCCAGAGATTAATTCATATTAATCTAGCTTAAATATGTATCTTAAAGTGAGCCAATCACTCCTAGAAGCATTTATTGATCAGTTCATCTATGTTCGGACAAACGAGTCCCACCTAGTAATCCAAACTGCTCCATCAGAAACATAGCTTTTTAATTAGTTCTTTTTACATCCCTTCTCTTTCTTCTTTCCCAAACTTCATTTACAGCAAATTGCCATTTTTCTTCTAACATGTATGCATCAGGTGAATTTCAGTGCCACGAATCCCTTGGATTGAAAACATGAAGCCATGCATGTCACCTAAAATGTAAGAAAAAGGACTTCTTTTCAGCTGTGGGCTGCAGTTCATAAGGATCAATGACTCTCACTCTCTTTTTGAACTGGCTCACTTTTCTTGCCACTTTGAAAACTTTAAATCTGTGACAGTACTTTGCTACAGTATCACAAGCCCTGTCCTGTAGCTGTTTTTCATTTCTTTTCTAGTCCAGTGCTCTCTGCATAAATCTCCTGCATGCTCACCTGGGTGTGCTGAGTTCACTCTATGTTTTGCTAAGGGCTTGTCCATTTACTGCAATATTTCATACTTGCTTGCAGCGATGGTCATGCTCTCCTTCACATGTGTGTTTGCAGCATTGGTCCTGAGGTTCACATGTTATTTCATTTCCCTCAGAGTCCTTGAACCAGGGCATGAATATGAAATAAAAAAGAGATGATTATTTTAGCCTGAGTGCAGCACAGGGATATGAGAAAATGTTGAAAAGTACAAAATAAGCTGTGATCCTACAGGCTATGAATGAAATTTCTCCAAGCAGGAAAGGTTTTTGTTCTTTAAAATCAAATCTCAGTGAGTGAATTTGGGCCATCATTAAAAGTTGGTTATGCAAGCCCACTCCTGTTACTTAATCATGTTTGCATGCTCAGAGTGCAGCTCTGCTTTGATGCTTTCTTGGTACTCAGGCTCACCCTCTAGATGATACACATCAGTTATTCACGCTGACGATGACTTGATTCACATCTAGAAAGAGCTAGAAGGTCAGCCAGATAGGAAAATTCAGGCACAAGAATCAACCCAGATGCTGAGTAACAGGATGCAAACTCTTCCCTCTGTTGGAAGTATGGACATGACTGATGAGAGTTGAGTTAGTCTGCAGATCAAGCTCAAGCCAAGGACCAGCATTAACATAGGGTAAGCATAATGGAACCTGGTGCATCTCTCCACTAACATTAACATCATGGACTTAATCCTCTTGCACTTCAGACTTTCTCATAGAATCATAGAATAGTTTGGGTTGGAAGGGACCTCTAAAGGTCATCTAGTCCAACCCCCCTGCCGTGGGCAGGGACATCTTCAACTACATCAGGTTGCTCAGAGCCCCGTCCAACCTGACCTGGAATGTGTCCAGGGATGGGGCATCCACCACCTCTCTGGGCAACCTGTGCCAGTGCTTCACCACCCTCAGCATAAAAAATGTCTTCCTTATACCTAGGCTAAATCTACCGCCCCTTTAGTTTAAAGCCATTCCCCCTTGTCCTGTCGCAACAGGCCCTGCTAAAAAGTTTGCCGCCATCATTTTAATAAGCCCCCTTGAAGTACTGAAAGGCTGCAAGTAGGTCTCTCCGAAGCCTTCTCTTCTCGAGGCTGAACAACCCCAACTCTCTCAGCCTTTCCTCATAGCAGAGGTGTTCCTTCCCCCTGATCATTTCCGTGGCCCTCCTCTGGACCTGCTCCAACAGGTCCATGTCTTTCTCATGCTGAGGGCTCCAGAGCTGGACGCAGTACTCCAGGTAGAGTCTCACCAGAGCAGAGTAGAGGGGCAGAATCACCTCCCTCGACCTGCTGGCGACGCTGCTTTGGATGCAGCCCAGGATACAATTGGCCTTCTGGGCTGTGAGCGCACATTGCTGGCTCATGTCCAGCTTTTCATCCACCAGTACCCCCAAGTCCTTCTTGGCAGGGCTGCTCTCAATCCCTTCATCCCCCAGCCTGGGTTGATACTGGGGGTTGCCCCGACCCAGGTGCAGGACCTTGCACTTGGCCTTGTTGAACCTCATGAGGTTCACATGGGCCCACTTCTCCAGCTTGTCCAGGTCCCTCTGGATGACATCCCATCCCTCTGGCGTGTCGACCGCACCACTCAGCTTGGTATCACCTGCAAACTTGCTGAGGGTGCACTTGATACCACTGTCTATGTCGTTGATGAAGATATTAAACAGGACCGGTCCCAATACGGACCCCTGCGGGATGCCACTCGTCACCAATCTCCATCTGGACACTGAGCCATTGACCACTACCCTCTGGATGTGATCATCCAACCAATTCCTCACCCACCAGACAGTCCACCCATCAAATCCATCTCTCTCCAGTTTAGAGAGAAGGATGTTGTGGGGGACCATGTCAAAGGCCTTACAGAGGGCCAGACAGACGACATCTGTAGCCCTTCCCATGTCCACTGCTGTAGTCACTCCATCATAGAAGGCCACTGGGTTGGTCAGGCAGGACTTGCCCTTGGTGAAGCCATGCTGGCTGTCTCCAATCACCTGCCTGTCCTCCATGTGCCTTAGCATAGCTTCCAGGAGGATCTGTTCCATGATCTTCCCAGGCACAGAGGTGAGACTGACTGGCCTGTAGTTCCCCGGGTCTTCCTTTTTGCCCTTCTTAAACATGGGGGTTATGGTTCCCCTTTTCCAGTCAGTGGGAACTTCACCACACTGACATGACTTCTCAAATATGATGGACAGTGGCTTAGCAACTTCATCCGCCAGTTCCTTCAGGACCCATGGATGGATCTCATCGGGTCCCATGGACTTGTACACCTTCAGGTGCCTTAGATGGTCTTGAACCTGATGTTCTCCCACAATGGGCAGCTCTTCGTTCTTTTTCTGTAAAGCATGGACAAAGCCCCATGATATGAATGACAGGAGGGTTTGAAATGGCCTGGCAATTCTTCCATCATATGAATAAGGGAGCACATAAGGATGATGTTAATAAAGGGAAAGTAGAGAAAAGTTTTCTCTCTCACCTCACTGCTCAAAATTGCTCCATAATGGTAATACTTGTTTCAGACCTTGATGTTTTGTAAGGCCATGTGTAAGGGTGTGCAAAATAAGCTTCTGCCTACTTCAGGGAAAAGTTAAAGGTGAAAAAAAAGTAGTTTTAATAAGCATGAAACATTCATTGTTCTCTAATGGTCATTTTTTACTGAAAACACTAGCAACCTATCAAGGCTGCAGATTGTCATTTTCTTGACATTTTAGATGGGAATGATGGAGTTAACAGGGGAGGTGACAAAGGTGACAGGCAATTCTATGTGCCTCTAGCAATTAGACTCAAGACTGATGGGTAGGTATAATTTGATGGTAAATTCTTTTAGTATAATCTTTCTGAGAACTCTAATCATTACTCTGGTAGGTTTTGTTAACCCTATCTTGATAGATTGGGAAAATAACTGAAATGCAAACATAAAATTGAGTACTGCAAGGATTCTGCATGATTGCATGGTATCTTCTGTTTGATATTCTCAAATCCTTTTACAAAAATAAACCTCAAAATCTCCACTCACCCCTAATCCATTAATCAGTGCTTTTGCTCCACTTACTAATTTGATCAGTTTTGGTTTCAGATTAAACAGCAACAGTACAGGCAAGGGTTTAGGACAGGAAGCACACTCCTTGGAAGATGTTAGCAAGCTGTGAAAATCAACTTTTTGGCCTGGAGTAAGAGTTTACTTTTCTAATTCTCATTTTATATCACGGAGGGAGGTGAGGCAGCATTTCCCCCCAAACAGAAGAAGATAATTTATCTGCTGAATTCCTACCGACTCTTCAAACAGCCTATTGTGACCTTTGGTTATTAAACCTTTTGACTGTTAGTTAATTTCAGCAGTGGGGAGGCTATTAGCTGACCGGCTAGATTCCCTGCCCAGCATCTGCTAGCCAATGACCTGTGATCTGGGCAATAAAACTGAAATTACATCTGGACAATAAATATATTTTGGCTTCTAACACAATGAGAGGTCCCATCCTGCCTCGATTTCTTGATTTTTCAAAGGTATGCCAGAAGACATTTTGTTGTGTCCTAATGAAATAACCTGATCTTGGCTTTTATCTATCCGTGAAATATCTTTTTACGTAGGCAATTGACACCAGGGATTTGTGACAGTCTTGGGGATAGAAAAGAGGGAGATGGGAAGAAATAAATAGCAGCAGCAACACAATGTGCAAGTCAAAAGAATAAAAGTTATAATTTCAATCTTGTTACCAAACCAAGAAGAAAACTTAGCTTTGGAAACAGCATGTGTTTATCAACAACCATCTTAATGATTATGCCCTGAATGTGCACTTGTGTATAAAAAAGTGGGTGTAACTTGGTCATCAGAAGGGACCTAAACCATCTGTTCAATACTGAAAGAATAGTCCTTTAGCAGTAGAACTAGAAATTATTCCAGTAAACTGTAAGAAACTCATAAACTGTGATATCTCTTCTAGCAGTGCTGGTGGCTATCAGGAAGGAGAATAGGGGGTGAGATGCAGCTACTTCCTCGGTCTGGTGCAGGAGCATTGTTGTAGGAAGAACGCTTCAAGTGGTTGCTCAGATGGTTTTGGTTTTAAGATGCAAATGCTTATTCAGCAGTCTGACATGTTCATAGATGTGTAGTGAGAGCTCAGAATTTTAAAGAAATCTACAGAAGTGTAATGATCCAAATCCTTTTGAAATCCAATGTGATTTAGCAGCCCATTTTCTTTAAACCTTTTCCCGCTTGCCTAACTACTATAAAATGTGCCCATAATTATCTCTAAGTACTCAAAACTGAGAAGCGAGAGTTTTTGGTACTCTCTGGATGACCAAAACATTTCAAGGAAGCTTTTTATATATATATTTTTTAGGAAATTATTTTTTCAAATAATTTCTCTATGTAACTACTGTTGTGTTGTGCTTGACTTAATTATATTTTTATGGGTTATCATCTTCCTCATCATAAACACTCCTCTGAATGACTGAAAGGAAATTATATGTAGATTTCAAAGACTAGTAATAAACCAGCTCAGTTTCTTAGAAAACAGAAGGTTTTTTTTTCAACAGAAAATTATTTTTATGTGAACAAGCTTGGTTCAATTATAATTCTTAAAATATTAGGTTTTTTGGTAAAAGTTACACTCTCAAACAAACAACAAAAACACCCAAACCAGAAAGTCCTAAAGGAGAATCAATGCAGACTGAACTGAAATAGAAAGACTTCCTTTCTCTTTTTGCCCTGTAAGAAAAATGAGATATGCACACAAAAGATACTTAGGCTAACGTATTATTAACCCTAAACTAAGTGTTCAGTTCTTCCTGCAATTATTGGCCAATTTTTTCCTATCTCTTAATTTTGTATGGTTAATTTGTATTACTAGTTCAAAATCAAACCTCGAAACTTGAGTTTTGAGACAGCTAAGAAGCCTACATTAAAAAGAAAAAACAAAAAAGCCTTAAAATTTCAAGGATCTCATGTGACTAGGTCTTGACTCTAGTTTTATGAACATTCAAGGTTTTCAAACTACACCTTTGTTTAAGAAAAGACAAGTTAAAAGCTGTTCTTGAGTATTATAATGTATTTGCTCAACCATCTCAGGTAAACCAAACTCGGAATAAGACTCATTCACAAAGCAAATGCCACAGAGGAATTGAGCAGCTCAAGACTTTAAATCAGGGCCCTCCAAAATAAGTCTGACTTTGGAAAAAGAAAAAAGAACAGTGATTGCAGGTTGCCATGCTGCATTTAATAATCAGTGCTTAAAACTCTGCAGTCTGGTTCCTCTCGTCTAATCTGTTTGTCAAAGTTCTCCTGGCATTTAGAGAGCACAGATGGAGATAGCCTTCAGTCTAACGAGTTTGTGGTTAAACTTAGAGGTAATGTATTTTCTTTTCATTATAGGAAGTAAGATTGGATTCAAACACTGTAACTACAATATCGACAGGCATGGGCACTGTAGTCCAAAGTTTTTATAACCCTTCACTCTTAAGATTTTAAGGAGCTGGGGAGAAAATAACAACAAACCAAACCAAGCCAAGCCAAGCCAAACCAAACCAAACCAAACCAAAAGAAGAAAAAAAAAAAAAAAAAAAAAGAAAAGAGGAGGAAAAAAAAAGATTTTACAATGCTTTCTCTATGCACTTTATGATTCAGGTATGCTAATACTGTGGTTTAAAGTCAAGAGCTCAGTTATAAGTAGCAGGCTTTGAAGAGGAATAAGCCTTCACTGAGTCTCGACATTTCAGAGACCTCGCTATATAATTCTTTGTTTGTGGTACGTGCATAACTATACATCTTCCACTGAGACCTTCTTGTGGTATTTTTAAACTGTGATTATTCAGCTGGTTTCATTAGAGTTGACTCCTGTGTATGACAGCAGGACGAAGCTGTAACCTAAGTTCAGCCCATGTAAGTTTAAACTTTTAAAGACATGGCCTAAGGTAAAAGCCCAATCAAGTGAAACTCCTTCAATCCATGCTGGAGGAAGGTTGAGAGCTCAAACAGTTCTGGCAACCTAAGATGTCTGTGATGCAGCAAGAGTCTCTCCGTCTGTCTGTAAAGGGAACCAAGATTGCTGGCACTTTTGATTAAAATGTTACAGGTTACAAAGTTAGGGGACATGATTTTGTGCCCCAGTATAAAACAAAACAAAACAAAACCAAAGAAAGCCTCCAAAACTAGGAATTGGTTTTTATCTATTTTGTTTCCCATGGAGAACTTTTTCCCTCCCCATTCTTTCTCTGGTTCATACTTTGCAGGCTTTCCCCTAAGTTCAAGGTTGATGATGTAATTGTGACTGAAGGACATGCAACATTTAGCTTCTCTTTAGAGGCTTTTTTGGTAACACACCACATTACATTTCTTGTCTCTCATTACATCCTGCCAGATTTTTGGCACCATATTTTTTTTTTTTTTGCTTCAACTTTACTAGTATGCATTATTCATTAAAAAAAAAAAAAAGGAAAAAAAAAGAGAGAAAAAAAAAGGGAAGAATAATTTGCATTTCCTGATTGGAAGCCAGGGATTATTCATCATTGCCCTGTTCATCTCTTATAAAGATGATAAATGAATGTATATTAACTGAACCCTAAAACAAAATAATGTGTTTTTCTAAAAGTTTTGCAGAGCTGCATTTCCATTGTAATTAGTTTACTTTTTTTAATGAAGTGCTGTTAAACCACCATCAAAATGAAAGCTGAATTCTGAACTGCTTAAAGGAGGTGGGAGAAAGTAATGGACTATTCAGTGGGTTTTTCCTTCCTCTTTTAGTACTACAGGAAAAAAAAAAAAAATAGCCTCTATCTTTAAAATGAAATAAAACCCAAACAAAAAAACCAAACTAAAAGCAAACACACAAACCCCCCAAAAAACCCAAACCCAACACAGATAAACCAAAACAAACCAAAGACAAGAACAGCAGCACAAAAAGTTTATGCAAGGAAGTAAAAGGCTTTGCTGATGAAGAGTTATGATAAAATTGCTTACTCTGGGACAAGTGGATGACCGCAGTGGCTAGAAACTTGCTGCACAAATTTCCCTCACAGGGGACTTAATGATCATTTATACTCCTCAGAACAGAAATGATCAAGAGATTGGTCTTTTCATCATTTTTTTGCTGCCTTGATTTACTGAGCCGGCTCAAGGTTTAAACAAGACACTTGGTCTCCAGCACAGGCAGGAAACCACAATACTGTTGTTCCCAGCCATCGCCTCTCCTCGCCTGTGCCTCTCATGCCATGCTCTATAGCTGATTTTTGCTCTAAGCTAAACAGGAAACCATCCCATATGAGATGCGATCTTTCAGTGAAGTAAAGCCCCTTTGTGGTGGTGAAATTGTAATAAGGAGACAGTTGGACCAAGTGAGACCCCGGGGACAAAAAAAATAATGAATTTTTTTGTGTGTAAATGTTTTGAAGAAACATGGCTAGCTTATTTAAAAAGAAAAAAAAAAAAAGTGTTTCCGATATAAAATTTAATGCTCCCTAAATGTTCTCATTTTCAGCAAACCACAACTAAAGAGATCAAAAAAACTAATCAAAACAGGGCCATGGAAATTTCTTCAATTTATATTTTCTGGAAGTACTCTCTCTTGCCTGTCTTTGCATTCCCTTTTTTTCAAATCTTCCCCCTTCTTCCCTTCCTTTTTCTGTAACAATTATTTTTAAAAAGGGGGAAAGTAAAGGAGAATATCCAGTTTTTAAATGTCTTAATAATTGATTTTTTTTTTTCAAAAATGAAAAATATTTTTATTGCAAACACCAAGAGCCAGAATTTTCATTAATATTATTTATCAGTCAGGACAGAGCCTGAATTACTTCTTCTCAGATCATGATGGCAAACTGCTGCCATTTATTTTTCTTACCATGATATAGCAATTACATCCTTGAAAGGAAGAATTGCAGAGAACTTTCAGTTTCATTGACAGAATTTTGCTGTTTTCATTGTTTTGCAAAGATAAAAAAGGGAGTCAAAGACTGGGCTCCCAGCACCCAGAGGGAAAAAATCTCAGTTGCTATAAATGGTTCCCTGGAGAAGCTCAGCTCAGTGCTCTCACAAAGCAGGACATTTGCAGACTATTATTTCCATTAAACACCAAAGTAACTGCCTGTAAACTTGTTCAGTTATTTGTTTTTACTGGCCTGTAAAAGCATAAAATATAAATACATAAATAAATATTTATAATGCATGGATAACAGTGCTAACACATGCCATAAGCCATGCCAGGAAAAAGGAAATAAATCAAGCTTCGTGGCTCAGAGATGTCACTTGGCTTGATTTGTAATAAACAACTTCACTTATTGTTATGCAGCTTACTACTATATTTTATTTTATATTACAATTTTACTCAGCCCTTTTCATTGTGCTAGCCACTCCTCAAGGGACAATCACAATCTTTAAGGACTAGATTCATGCCATCATAATTTAGGCACTTAACTGAAGCTCCTAAATTAGGCTTTCTCTGTGGTCATTGCAAGTCATTTAAAAAAGCCAAAGGCAACTATGCTTCCAGGCGTCAGCCAGATTTGAACCTCAGTCAAATCTGGAGTTAAAGTCTTACTGTTTAGACGGACAAGATGGTCAAAGTAAGACAAACAGAAACTTGGTCAGCGTGAAGATAAGACAGGAACCACCCTTGTCGTGATAATGCCAGAACTAATCCCCTCTTCAATTATTCAGAAATCCAACTAGTTTGGATAGATCATATAGACCAGAAGACCAATGCAAACAGTTGTGTTTCTCAAGATGGATATGAGCTTATTCTCGTATCTTGTGTGTGACAACTAGACTACACGTTTCCATGACCAAAGTAAGTTTAACAAAATGAACTTTTTCTAAGTATACAAATGGAATTTTCTAATTATAACCCTTCATTTGACTCTATCTGGACCCTCCTGAAGGAAAGACTTCTAGATTGCTTGAATCTTTCATTTCTCCAGCAGCTCAGTTTCAGATTTTTTTTCTCTTTTGTAGACTTTTCTTCAAATGTGAAGTCTTTTGCATAAGAAATTGCAGTCACGATCCTGCTAAGGAAATACCTAGCCAAGAGAAACCCAGAATAATATCCCATGCTGCTCTTAAGGGATAACAGGCTGGGCTGCAATAAGCAGGGAATGTCATCTCAAGAAATATGATATTGAGCTTGCCATTTTGAGAGGACTATCTCTGGAGAACACCTAAGGGCACTCTGTGGACTAACATTTGCAAAACCATGGTTCAGAGAAATGTTCAAAGGAAATCAATTACTAAACCATTGAGCTCTGATGCCAACTCATTGTGTGACCTCCAGTAACTCCTCCTCCACTGTTGGGTTTACTTCATGTTTTCCCTCTTCTCTTCTTAATTTCCTAGGGCTCAGTTTGCAGAATACAACTTCTCTTACATCTGTAGTCAAGGAGCGGGCAAGGCATTGGAAGGCATTTCTTCTTCCTCTCAACCTTTCAGCCAGGAAAACCTGAGTCCAGTCCTGGACTGTGATCAGTATAGCTGACACTTACTGCAATTTAACCTGTCTGTGCAGTAATGTTTGAAAGAGGTGGATACACTATTTTCCTGCAGGGGGGGTTGCAATGATTCATTCCTTCATATGTGTGGCACATTAGGTAATATAGCCTGAGTAGTTTTATTATTTCTTCCATGGGAAAACATCAACTGATTCATCTGATTAAAATTTGAGGTAGCAGTCATAAATAAACAAAATTCTCAATAAAGTCTCATTAATTTGGACACTTGTTTCTTGTGTTAATTTTAAAGCATTTCTTGACATTGTGTAATGTCACTGCAAGTAACACATGCAAGTTTTGAAACAGGTTTTTTTTACTACTGCTTAGTTCAGAATAATTTACTTTGTCCCATAGCTAGCAAGTTTCTTCCAGTATTATTCCACACAACTTGCAGAGGTCTCTAAGCATCACCTGTGGTCATTAGGTCATTTCTTCCACAGCTTTTCCCGTAGTTACTTACAAACTGATAATTGCTACCAAATAGATGCACTGCAGTGCTGGGCTGTCATTTGTTTGTACTCCCCTTCGGCTTATAGCCCTGTGGTCCTCTCTCGGGCTCTGTCTACCTGCCAGTATGTTGTAATGATAAATAACATTATCGACCTATAGGTATGCATAAAACATTAGATGGATCGTATGTTTTCCGGACTGCTCAACTTTCATGAACTGCATTTCAAGTTACTCTGATCAGGTGTCTTAGCTCTGACACCATAGGTTTGGAGTGGGTAGAGGAGTACCATGGACAGAAGTAACTCAGCAAAAACAAATATATATATATTCTCTCTTGTTTCAACACATTATAAACTAAACAGTTATTTCAATTAATTCCTTAGACAGCAGTTAGAAAACTGAATTAAAAACTTGTATTTAAAACCAATGTATTTTGACCAGTTTAAAATGTAAAATGTTTATTTTTTTCTCTCATTTCATTAAATAGGTATAGTTAGAGCATTTAAGTTTAATAATAGAAGAGCTTAATTTTAAATCTTTTAACCTTGTATAAACATGCACATTTTAAAGGATTGAAGGGTTTGGTTTGGTTTTGTTTTGTTTTTCAAAATGCATAAATGATTTAGGAGCCTAAATTTAATTTTCAGTGGTAGCCTAGTAATCAGAATTCTAAATCCCTTGTATTTCAATTAAAATGAGACTTCTAAGCATGAAAGACACAAATGAAAATTAAATTGGCCCCTAAGTACTTGACTTTTTAAACATATAACTTCTTTGCACCTAAAATGTGTTTGTTTTATCTCAGGCTGTGTGCATGTATGTATTTGTGTGTGTGTATATATATATATATATATAAAAACATATATATGTAAGGGGGGGTGTGCGTGTATAAATTCATTATAGGGAAAAATATTTTTCATTTATTTGTTTTTGAGAGAAACAAAATGTTAAGTTATGCTTTAGTTTTACAAAAGGTGGAAAATGTAATATAGAAAAATGTCCAATTTATTTTGGTCCAGTTGCAACTCAAATTAATTCCTCTCATGTACAATGCAAAAATCATTCAAAATGTAATGATTCAGGATCAGGCCCTTATTTCCTCCCAGAACGCTGCTACTAACGCTAATGAAATGAAAGGAAAAGAAATAATAAAATGAAATAAGTGACAAGTCTTTAGATTAAATAACTGCCAAACAAGCAGAATAATTTATGTTAGAGGGGTGAGAGGTCATCTGGCCCAACCCTTCACCCACAGCAGGACCTTAACATAATATGAGTTCAATATAACATGAGGTCAGTAACATAATTTTGTATTAATTCCTTTTGAAAAATAAATTAGATGGGTCTGGGAAAGAGATCTGGACAGACCAAGTCTTGCATTTGCAACCACAGAGAGCTAAACTTAGTCCTAAACTGACATAATAAACAATCAAAAATTAACCAAAAATCTTATTTGTACAGTTTTCTACCTTAAACACATCATTAGATTAAAAACTTACAGTCAATTCGCATAGCAAAAATATTGTTAAGAGATAATTAACGTGGAGAACAGACACACAATTTCTTATTTAAAATTTCAACACCAACCCCAGCAATATCTTCCTTGGGTATGAATTGAAAAGGCTTTATTCATTACAAATTCATTAAGGAACTCACATTCAGCTACTCATTCTTTGGAGATATATTTCCTGCCCCTCATGCAGTAAAGAAATTAAACCTTCTTACATTTTTACAACTCTGGAAGTATTTTGGAGGGAAACTGAACCCTTCTCCTCTAATCAAAGGAATTTTTTTCAGTTTTTGTTTCCCTGAAACTAGGAAAATTATGTAGCTCATGTTGAATTTGGAATTCATTCAAATACCACCTTATTCCCCTCTGTAGCCTCCTTGCTAATCAAAAATATTATATGACTCCTTTTCAGCTGAAGAATCTGTCAGATTATATATATGTTCAAGCCTAAATGAATGAAAAGAGACTTATGCTTCATATTAGTATATTAGGTGAATAGGAACAAATGTTGTTTTTTAGCTTCGTTGTTTTCCTTCTCTTCCTCTCTCTCTTTTACTGCCAAAGCCCCAGTAGAGTATGAATGCAGAATATCAGCCCATCTTCTAATATATGCAGCATAATCTTCTTAAAATGAGTTTTCACTTCAAGGAACAGAAGGGCTTAGAGATGAGCAGCATGGCTTTTTTGTATTTGGCATCTCATTATACTTAGTACCATTTTTTTTTCTTCTTAGAACAATTGAATATCATTAGTGAAGGAAAATTCTCACTATATTTTAATAGTTTTTTGTTTTGTTTCATTTTCTTTTGGGGGGAGCATGGGGAAGGGAGTGAGAGGCAGAGTAAGGCTTTTTGTTCATTCATGGGGAAGGGGAATATGGTTTTATATTTCACATTCCTTCCTCTCAACATAATGTTTCCCCATTACTGGGCATCCCACCCCAAATAATTCTATTTAAACATTAACAAATGGACATTTCCATGAATTCAGGGTGTTGAAATAGGGAAGTAAAAATATTTTGCAGTAATTTATTTTTTTGAGGGAAATGGCCTGAAATGCAGAGACATATGAAGAACTGAGAAAATCCTCAGTATGTTTGAGTATAGATTTAATTCATCATGGCTTCTTGGCCAAACTCAAACACAGCATCAGTTTAAAATCCAACATCTTCCCTTGGGAAACCTCAGCTGAGTTCTTTACTGATTAAAGCCAATGAAGCCGGACCAGCAGACAATTTGCCCAAATATCTATTTGCATGGATAGTTTGTCCTACATTAGTGTCTAGTGGAAATTCAGTGATTTAACATGTTTCTTACATGTTTAATTATTTCTTTTAAATAGGTTGGTTGGAGAAGGTAGGAAGTGTATTCATGTCCAGCATGATATTGTTTGATTGCAACCACTATAAATGTAAGGAGTTGATACTGGTGGAGCAATAATTAATTCTTTCATCCTATCCAATGTACAGTGTCATAATCCATATCATGAGTTCTCCAGGCCATTGACCATCATTTAATTTGTGTCGTACCTAAAAGAGATAGGAGTAATAAGGAATAGGAAATGAGAGAAGAATGCTTAGGAAAAAGCTAATTCTCAAATCCAAGGCTGTAACTTTGGGTTAGAAACTCTCACTATAAGA
Source organism: Aptenodytes patagonicus (assembly GCF_965638725.1). Taxonomy (NCBI): domain Eukaryota; kingdom Metazoa; phylum Chordata; class Aves; order Sphenisciformes; family Spheniscidae; genus Aptenodytes; species Aptenodytes patagonicus. The sequence goes on from NC_134981.1 coordinate 8,762,791, forward strand.
ATGGCCACACAGGTTGTCTCATTTTCTGTTGTGTCTCTGATAAAGATGGCATTAAGACATAACGCTGAAAGACTCTAGCATCAACATCTTCTACAGATAAGATGACACTGGAAAGAATGGCAGCACTGGCACACTTACAGAGATCAGCACAGAAAGATCTCCTTAGCAACAGAGATTTAGCTGGTGGAACACTCTATTTTTGTGTTTAATCCCTTTAACCTAATGCATAGCCTTCCTGTACTTTGGAGATCTGCAAGCTGTGTGAGACCTACTGCCATAAACCACCACCAGATGCTAGGTTATGCTAGGTTCCAGTTCAGCTCAGCTTGATTCAAACAGGCAGCTAGCCAAAAATGGCCTCAGCTTCATTTCAGAGCCTGAACTGCTGTACTCACTGGTCTTGGCACACACTTTACAGTCAGCTAGCACATGCTCAGATGGTAATGGAAACCATCTCTGAACTAACCAGTTTCTGTTCAGTTGTTTTTTCCCAGCCACAACTGCCTATGTTCATCCTTCCAAAATGTAGACCTCTATTAAATTTGCTAGGCTAAAACCCATTTATCTAGGCAGCTTCCTAGAGAACATCTCCTCCAGGGAATGATTCTTTAGTCTTAGATTTGATTCACCATTGAAAGATGTGTAAATTCCCCAGTGATTATAAACATGACATGCTTTTTTATAGGGGTGAGATTTAATTCACAGCTTAAAACAAATTAAGACACAAAGTGCCTACATGTGAGCTAGAGTTTTCAGCAGAACTGTAAATAGTACATTCAGTGGAGCTTGCTTCAGTTTTTAAAACACAGGGCACAGAAACAAGCATGATGCCCTAAGGCACCCTTATCTGGTCTCCAGCTAATGGTCTGGAAAGCCAAAGGGTATCCCATAGTCCCACATCATATCTACCAGTCTCATGTGGGTAGCTCTGATACCCTAACACATCTCAAATGCTACTGGATACACGTGTAGTTAAATGAAATTGATGCTTGTATTGACTAGACCTTCCAGGGACTGTAACAAAAGCTTAGACACCTACCTTCCATGTAGACAACTGAGCTTGAATGTCTTAGTCTGGAAGCCCAATCTCACTCTGAAGGACAACTGGGTTTTTTTTTCCCAATGGAAGATAAATCTTATTTGAGAAAGAAATTTTAATTTTTCCTTCCAGTTCTTTCACTATTTACAAGGCTAGATCAACAATGCACAAGTTTCTTATTTCTTTATCTCACGTGCTAAATAAAGACCATCAGAAACAAACTGCAGTGCTGCAGTCAGAGATTATTGTACCTGATTTAATCCAGTCCACTGTGGGAGCCCATTTCCATCACATGCCATTCAGTGGGGCATGTCCCATTATATGTTGCATGGGGCAGAAAGGGAGAGCTCAACTTCTCCTTCACTGGGGACTGGGAGAAGGCTGCAGTTTGATTTCTGCTGTATATTGTAAAGAAGATAATGTTTTAAAAATATCCCTCTGTCTCCAAGAATTCTCTGCATGCAGCAGAAAGGAGGAAATTACACTCAGGAGCTGACAGTTGGATTGCGGTAAAAACTCCAGTAATGATGCCCTGTCCATGGAGGCTTTACCAGCCTTTGCTGTAATTGAATGTTCTGACCTTCTCAAGCCCCATTCTATAAAATACATAAAAAACAAAATAAATAAATAATCATTCCATTTTGACATTAAGAACATACTGAAAATTATATCAGTTAAAAATAAAAAAGGCATCATTTAAAGAATACAGTAAATGGAGAATGTTTCTCTCTTGCCAGTCAAAATAAGCTGCATGAAAATAAGAGATGGAAAAGAACAAAAGAAGCAAAACAAAATTACGATATGAAACTATCCCTTTCTACTTTATTTTTTTCCCTTTTGGTGAAATTCTAGGGAAAAGAGAACTGACTACTTGTATGTGATTAATTTAGAGAACTGCTGACTAAAAATTAGTGTTTGGCAGGTTTTATAAGAGGCTACAAGAGTAGCAAATTACATGGAGGCAGAAGGAGGACTAGAAGGAACAATGAAGAGAGTGAGGAGCTCAGTGATTTGTGTATGTAGCTTGTATAAAATCTTCCTGGACAACAGTAGTTGCTTTATACAGTAAAGAAACACAGCTTGAAAATACTGGCCTGGAATAACAACAACAAAATAAAGATGCATACATCTGCAAGACAAGACTGAAGTAAGATCAGAATATCTTCTTTGCAAGAAATACCACCATTTTTATATATTTCTACTTGTTCCAGGTTAGGAAAAAAAAATGTTTTACTTGAAACATTTTTCCTGCAATTAGTTTCAAAAATATTTAGTCTCCAGCCAAACTGAATGTTCTGTTTTGATTAAGGCAAAGTGGTTCTTTTGTGTTTAACTTTTCTCTTTCAGTGAATAACACAAAAAAACCCTTAAGAAAACCCCAAACCTTTAATGTCATATTTTGAGTTTATTGAAACACTTCAGCATCGCATCCTTCTCTATGTTTTGATATCAACAGAAATTTTGTGAGAGAAAAATGCCCAGTATTCATTTTTAATGTATATGTGCATAGATATAAAAACATTCTCTTTTTAATGAAAGACAAAATCCAACCTATGTTGATATCAGTGGAGATCTACCACTGCTTTCAACAATACCAAGTTAGTCCAGGCTAAAGCCATTCCAGCTGTTAATAGACTTAACCTGTAGTGAGCCTGTTTGCACCTTAGTCTCTAGATATCACATGCAGTTTTAGAGGCCAGGAATGGTATTTTATGCTAGCAAATGAGACCTTCTAGAGGGTTTAATTACCATCCAATGATGCCTCTGCACTTGTTGAACAGGTAGTCTAGAACAACTATCTCCTAACATAGGCACTGCAGTTACATGTGTAAAAAGGTTTAGTGGAGCAAATGAAGGTCTCTAGGGTGGGTTTAGGTGGTCAAGTCAGTTCATTCCTGCCTTACCCAGGGCCCTCATCCTGTGTGTATGTCAGCTTGCTCTCAGGCTGGGATCTGCAGAGAATTAGTTCCTCTTCAGTGGTAAACCTGCTCATAAGACTAGCAAAGGTGAGTGGCACAATAAATATGTGCTCAACGTCACCCATCCCATCTGGTCTGGGAAGTCAGCCACTCTCTTTCTAGTTTAAAAACAAAGAAAACATTAATGAAATCTCATTTCTTTTATTATCCTGAAGTACTGAGCTGTGGTCTTGGGCCTGAAGACTGCACGGAGGAAAGTAAACATCCGTTCTCTCCTTGGTGGTTCCAAAGATCTTCTATGCAGCTGTGAGAACATATTGTACATTTTTCATTGGTCTTAATTTTTGCTATCTTCCCCCCCCCATCCCCATGCAGACCGTAAAGTTTTCAGGATGAGTACTGTATTTTTATGTGTCCTTCTAGACTATGTAACATAATGGAGCCTCTGGGGCTTACAGTAGAATGAACAATAATTGCTTTAATTCATTGTACAAATAGAAAAGAGCTTCTCAAAATGGCTGTCAGAATAGGATGAAGTCTATTACGCATATTTATTTCTGCTAAGATTTGTAAATATTTTAATAGGCTTGGGATTTATCTGGGCAACATTTAGTTATCGATTACTATAGCTCATGTGCAAAATATTGTCCACGATATGTGTGTAGGGCAGTGTTAGGCCCTCTTATGAAGAATGTAAGTAAATCAGTTGGAAAAAAGGATACACAGGAGTAGGGGTTATTTTGTTTTTATTTTTCTGTACTATATGATATATGTTTTCTCCAGTTATATAGTTTGCAGATAGGCCTAAAGTTAATCCTATTTTAGAGACACTGCTATTGGAAGATGAGCAAATTGGTTTGGCTAATAACAATATGTTGTGATTTAACCTCAGCCGACAACAAAGCCCCACACAGCCGCTCACTCACTCCCCCCCAGTGGGATGGGGGAGAGAATAGGAAGGGTAAAAGTGAGAAAACTCGTGGGTTGAGATAAAGACAGTTTAATAGGTAAAGCAAAAGCTGCGCACACAAGCAAAGCAAAACAAGGAATTCATTCACTACTTCCCATCGGCAGGCAGGTGTTCAGCCATCTCCAGGAAAGCAGAGCTCCATCACGCGTAATGGTTACTTTGGAAGACAAACGCCATCACTCCAAACGTCCCCCCCTCCTTCCTTCTTCTTCCCCCAGCTTTATATGCTGAGCATGACGTCACATGGTATGGAATGTCCCTTTGGCCAGTTTGGCTGTGCCCCCTCCCAGCTTCTTGTGCACCTCCAGCCTTCTCAGTCGGTAGAGCATGGGAAGCTGAAAAGTCCTTGACTAGTGTAAGCATTACCTAGCAACAACTAAAACATCGGTGTGTTATCGACATTGTTCTCATCCTAAATCCAAACCACAGCACTGTACCAGCTACTAGGAAGGAAATTAACTCTATCCCTGCCCAAACCAGGACACAATAATAAATCCTACTGCCTCTGCTCAGACAAGTATGTTTGATAACATTGGTTTTCTTTTTGATTTGTTATTTTCAAAGTGTGTTTATTTTGTTGGGGAACTCTTACATGAAACTGCTCTTAAAAAAAGTTAATTACAAGTTGGAAAATAACAATGAAACCTTATGTTTAAAGAAAAAAAAGTAACAAAAATATATTTTCCATCTTTGTAAAAAATCCAGTCCAAATTGTAACTAGAATTGGAGGGGATATTAAAAAATACCAATTGTAATGTCATTCAGATTTCAATAGGTACATAAATAATATTAATACTAAAATTTAGAGTCTCTTTGCTTCTAATTCAATCCTAACTATTTACTTTCTCTGGTTTATAAGTTATGCAAATAATTTACTTCATTATAATAATTATACTTATTTTAAAATTTATTTATTTTACAAAGAATTTAAATGATTTTTTCGTGATGTTTTAGGATCATTTAGGCATCTAAGAGCCACTTCATCATAATGTATACACCATGTGTATAAACCTGTCCAATTTATTCAGTGTTCATCAAAGGGAAATTACTTTAGGAAGTGATGTAGTTATATTAAGGTGGTTTTTGAACAGTCTAAATTTCTCTTCAGAATTTTATAACAATTTCATTTATTTAATTTTAAGAATAAATTGTATTAGTTAAAATAGCATTTATGTGTGTGTGAAAATTCTCTTACAACTATTTTTGATAAATACACCAGGTTGGAATGATAAAAAACTAATTTTCAGAAAGAAATGGATAGAGAAGGGTGAAGTAGCTTTATTCTTTTTCAATTAAAACAAATGTTTTGACAGGTTAAAATGAAACATTGAATCAAAATGTTCATTTGAAATGAAATGTTTCATTTTGAAAAGTTGATGTGAAGCATAAATTTTGTATCAAATTGGCATCATAAATTAAAATGCCACTCAAATTCTACTTTAGTTCAAATGTCAATTCAAAAAGATAGGGTTAGGTCTGAACTGAGATTTTAAAAGAAATATTTTATTCTGTTCTAAACTATTGCTTTTCAAAATCAGAAAGATCATCAAAATGGACAGTCCTTTCATACAAGTTTGAATATAATGAAAACTCATTTTTCAAAGGAAAAACATACAAGCAAACAAACATTTTTCATCAGAAGATTTTATCTCTAGCCTGATTCCTTACATATCCATCTTGGATGTGTCTGAACTAGGCTCTCTGGAGCAGAGATACATTTTTACCAGAGTTCATATGATAATAACACTCCAGAGAGCTCTGTTTCATAAACAGCTGCCTTGTTAAGGAGATTGTTCTTAGAATGTCACAAACAGGCTCAGACACCTTAATATCGGGAGGAAAAAAAAAAAGAAAAAAGGAAAAGAAGGAAAGAAAAAAGTGTACAATAAGCAGTTAAAGAAAAACACTAGAAATTGTTCAGGTGCTAAAAAAAAAAATAAAGGACTCTATTGTAAGAAAAATTTGCAAGTATAGAAAAGAAGATTTATTAGACTGATCTTAAGTGACTATAAAGCACTCATACAAAGGAAGGAATATTCGGGCTGCATTTCAGTTATCATTATTTAGGTAGAATAGTTCAGGAAATTCCAGAAGCATCATTGCCTATTAAACATTTAATTAAACAAAAACTTGAATGGCATTTGTGAACAAACTCTTCCTATTTTGATGAGCATGTGTCAAGAAGGAAAAGGAAACAATGGTAGACTATATTATATTTGGGAGCTATTGTGTGCTGCTAGTGGAGGCTGCTTTCACCTGTTCTACACCTTTGAACGTGTAAGAGCTGTTTCCTGTGGAAATGCTCACAGTCAGCCATACTGCTATTTTTTTTTAAAGAAGTTACACATATCATCAGAGATATTTGTACTTTCCTAAATCTCTCTCTGATTGAATATCATTCTAAATTCCAGAGCTGTTGTAAATGAAGTTTAAAAAAATAAAATAAGATAAAATAAGATAAAATAAAATAAAATAAAATAAAATAAAATAAAATAAATAAAAAAAAAAATACCAGCCCTCTCTGCTATAACGTTACAGATAGTATTTTAGTATTTAGTCAATCTTTTCTTTCTCTAAGTGCTATGATGGTATGATAATTAAGATATCTAGTATAATGAAGAGGAAAATGTGATCAGTAAAGGCTGCTATATTTGTCTATAGCACACATGGCCATTTTGCTAATGTGCAGTGCTCTGTTTATATATTATCCAGTTATGTCTAAGATTATTAGGCACAAATAAAGAGAGTATTTCTTCGCCTAAGAGGAACATAGATTCAGAGAGTTCTCTATTCGCATCAACTTAAATCTGTGCTGCTTTCAAATAAAATTATGGGGGGAAATGCAGGGGAAATGACTTGCCCATCAACTAGCTCTGTTACAAAATGAGTCAGGTATGTGATGGTGGAGATAAATGCCTGAATGGAGGTATAAGGCAGGCAACTTAACCTCTGTCACTGATAGCTGAGCAGTTAATGACTATAATAAGTACATTTTCCCAGGCACCCAATAGAAGCAATGTTAGAAGTAAAAGATTTCTTGATCTTTAGGGATCCACCTGGAAATCAGCACAGAACTTGTAGCTTTTAAATTTATTTTTAAAGCTGTTTTTCCTTTTTCTTAGGACCATTTCCGGACATGATTACCAATGTGTAAATCAAGATTTTTTTTTTTCTTTTTCTCCACTTTCTTCTTTGCTTTTGTTTTTGTTTTAATTGGAAGATAAGGATTTCCTCTCCAAGCATGTCTATATTGTATTCTAATGGGGGAACTCACCCATGCAGATATACACAAGATAGGTTTAAACTACATAATTCAGACAGTAATGATAACAGTCACAAAGCCATGGAGATGCTTGGCCTAAACACATTTATCTTCACTTGAGTTCCTGGTTGCATTTTTACAGTCTGCACTGAAACCTTGTCTCCTATGGGTTACTTTTTCAGAGTAATTAACTGAGAAGCACTCTGACTATGTCTATGCAATATTCCATTGCAACTTAGCTGGAATGTTGTTGAAGATGAGTGTTTTCAGTGCACTGAATTTGGCCTCCATTTATTTGCAAGAATCCTCTATTCTCAAATGTGAGAGGAGTAGAAAAGAAATGGCAGACCGTGAAAGAAAGGAATCCGTTAATCACCCTATACTGATAGTTACCAAGAAGAAAATGTATCTAAGGCAGTCTCTTATACATATTGGAAAGAAAGAATGAGAGCAAGAGAGGCAAAGAGAGAAATAGAACAACTTAGAGTGTTAGTAAAGAGAGACACAAGCAACTTTTAAAATATTATTAGAGACACTACTTTTAAATATTAAAATATTAAAATTGATTGAGGTTGCAAAACAAGGGTATTACTTAGTCCTCTGTGCATTAAAATTAATTTTTCATCTTCTTATCTAAGCAGCTTCCCTATTGGCTTTTGCTGAGCATTCTTAATATTTTATATGCTTAAGGGAAAAAAGCTGCACTTTGACATCTCAACATTCCTGAGAATGTTTAACTTTATTTTTTCTCCTCTTCCATGCAAAGGATTTTCAAATCATGCATGAACAAGGGGAAAGAGAAAAAAATAATCATATTTTTGCTGCACCATTCTGGGCTTTATTTCCCATATGATTGTGTATGCAAGTGCTAAGAGCTCTATTCTTCTCTACATTAATATTTTTCTCTTTTTTGTTTCCCACTATCTCACTCATGTGACTTGCATCATGCAGTAGCCCCAGCAATGTTGAGAACATCGATAATTTGATTGTAACTGAACAATAATAAATGATGAAGCAACTTCATCTGAGCTGGAAGATCTGGCCTTAACCTCTCTCTATTTACAGCTCTGGAAGGCTTGTATTCAGGAGAATTTAAATCAGCAGAGACATGCCAGTCCTCATGTACTGCAGCACTGACATAAACATAGCAAAACTGCTGCTATTAGGAGATAAGTTCTTATTTTGTACCCCCACAAACAAAAGGTTTTAGTATATCATCATTGGTGCTAAAAGCAGCATAGGCAAATGGCCCTGGATAAGGCAAACAAGTGCTTAAATCACTGCAGCTTAGTCTCTGCCAGGAAATTAAATATGTAAAACCTTCAATATTATGGTCCTTATATTCACATGCTGAGGCTGTATCATTTGATACAGCAGTTTTATGCCCTAAGGGCCACTTTAGGCATTGCAGTTCTTCCAATGAAGCTATAATTTTGTACCTTTCAGCATAAAGTTATATGCAGATCTGTGTATTCTCCTGAAATTGTACCAGTCCCAGTGCCTTGATCCTTGCCTTTGGACTGACGTGGGTGAATCCTCACATGTATACAGATTACTAGATCTGGACTCAGAGATGTATGTACATAAGTGTTAGAGGTCTTGACTTGGCTGTCACAGCATTGCTGAAGAAAAATTTTGAAATAATATTGTCTGCTCCCTTCTCAGAGAAATTAAAAAAAAAAAGTAAAAAAAAAAAAAGATAAAAACTGAAGATTCACCTTGCCCATTGGTTCTTTCATTGGCAGTAATTCCCCCTTGTAAGCGCTCAGTACTATGTGTGAAACCCAGAGTGGCTGGGAGCTGTGGCAGGGTGAACTGAGGTTAGGAGAGTTAACTTAATTTTAATAGACCAAAGTTTATATGAATAAAGGTTTGGATTCTTCTCATCTGATTTTAAGTGCATACCTGAATCTTTTAGGTAAGAAAATGGACATCCTAAGCTCCCTCTGTAACTGATGGAGAGAGATGAACATCTCTATATCTGTGGAGCCATAGGTCACTGCTTAAAGGGAGGTGAATCCATCTTGGCTACCCAGTGTGTCTTCTCCTTTGTTCTCTAATTACTCCACAAGACTTGACATGTCCCCTTGTCCCACTTGCTTCCTTGCCCCCTTCTCCCCGTGTCAAAATGTAACTGTGCCCCAGTCTGTTGCAGGAACTGACATACAGATGAGTCCTTGACCATTTTGTCACTTTTTTCTCCTTGGCCAACAGTCAACAGTGGAGATCTTTTCCTATGGGGGTTTTGGTTCACCTGGAGTAATGGGTGTCAGTAGGTGGAGTCATTTATATGACAGTTACAGGATCACAGGATTTCTTAGAGGGATAGGTACTCCTCTGGACCATTTTTAAATATGCCCAGAAGATGCCTGGACACATTTTATTGCCATTTTTGGCTGTTCAGACTTACATTGCCTGCATACCCTTCTTTATCTGGCAGCAGATAAAGCTGCAATTTTGCTAAAAAAGGACACCATACTATATTCAATCCATGCTTAAGATTAAATGCTACCTGAATTTGCTTTTGAAAACCACAGCTGATATATCGAAAAGGGCTATCATTACAACTCGGGGCAAAGCTGTGCATATATTGTGAAATCTACTGAAATACTGTAAAATCTGTTGAAATCATATTGCACATGAGATCTCTAAATCTGCCCTCATGAGCTCAAACAACTCAAAAAAATTAAACAAATCTACTTTTCTAGCCTAACCAGTAACAGATTCCTACTCTTCTATATGGCCTATGCACATATGAAGAGGAGGAGTGGTTTAATTCTGCTCCTAAAAAGTGTCTCTGAGACTGTGGCTCAAGTGTTGTACTTCTATACAGCTAAAATCCAGAGGGTAGTGGTCAACGGCTCAATGTCCAGATGGAGATTGGTGACGAGTGGCATCCCGCAGGGGTCTGTATTGGGACCGGTACTGTTTAATATCTTCATTAATGACACAGACAGTGGGATCAAGTGCACCCTCAGTAAGTTTGCAGATGACACCAAGCTGAGTGGTGCGGTCGACATGCCAGAGGGACGGGATGCCGTCCAGAGGGACCTGGACAAGCTGGAGAAGTGGGCCCAGGTGAACCTCATGAGGTTCAACAAGGCCAAGTGCAAGGTCCTGCACCTGGGTCGGGGCAACCCCCAGTATCAACCCAGGCTGGGGGATGAAGGGATTGAGAGCAGCCCTGCTGAGAAGGACTTGGGGGTGCTGGTGGATGAAAAGCTGGACATGAGCCAGCAATGTGCGCTCGCAGCCCAGAAGGCCAGTCGTATCCTGGGCTGCATCCAAAGCAGCGTGGCCAGCAGGTCGAGGGAGGTGATTCTGCCCCTCTACTCTGCTCTGGTGAGACCCCACCTGGAGTACTGCGTCCAGCTCTGGAGTCCTCCGCATGAGAAAGACACGGACCTGTTGGAGCAGGTCCAGAGGAGGACCATGAAAATGATCAAGGGGATGGAACACCTCTCCTATGAAGAAAGGCTGAGAGAGTTGGGGTTGTTCAGCCTCGAGAAGAGAAGGCTTCGGAGAGACCTTCTTGCAGCCTTTCAGTACTTCAAGGGGGCTTATTAAAATGATGGCGGCAAACTTTTTAGCAGGGCCTGTTGTGACAGGACAAGGGGGAATGGCTTTAACCTAAAGGGGCCATAGATTTAGCCTAGGTCTAAGGAAGACTTTTTTTACGCTGAGGGTGGTGAAGCACTGGCACAGGTTGCCCAGAGAGGTGGTGGATGCCCCATCCCTGGACACATTCCAGGTCAGGTTGGACGGGGCTCTGAGCAAGCTGATCTAGTTGAAGATGTCCCTGCCCATGGCAGGGGGGTTGGACTAGATGACCTTTAGAGGTCCCTTCCAACCCAAACTATTCTATGATTCTATGATCCTATAAAATCTCTTGATTTGTCCAGCTAAGTTACCAAGCTATGTTCCCTGTGATCCCTTTATAACGAATGAAAAGTTGTCAGTTTAGAGATACCAGAGATCCAGAAAGGATCTAGATTAAAATCTGGCTGTAAACTGGTCTCCAAACAAATGTGTCTCTCACCAGTGACCACAGAATAGCCTAGGGAGATTAACCTCATTTATGGATAAAGGATAAAAACTCAAGGCTGGTGGAAAATGCACATTTTCCTTCCTTATTCTAGTACTCTGAGCTCTGTGAATTCACTAGCCTGCCTCACTCCACCTTTTATTTATATTTTCTCTTCCTTTTCTTTCAGTGGCTTTTAAGTTACACATTTTGACTCACTTCTCTTTTCAAGAGCTGTTTCTGAAGGCATCTGTACTCTTTGGGTATCCTCAATCTCTCTTTGTTCCTCTGGAGGAGCAAATAAATGGATGGCAGAGAGTAACCCCATTTTCCCTTTTCTCTGTTTTACATCTGTCCCATAAAAAATTAGATCTCTCTCCTAATGCTGAAAAGACTGCTGGATCCCCTAGAACTGAAAAGGACTGTAAAATTGTGTAAGTTATTAAGATCGTCTCCATTTGATCCCAAATAAATCCTGAAATTACAGCATGAAATGTAGAAGGGATAGAAGCCTCAGTGAGCACATAATCCAAAACAAACTGAAACTAACCACATGCCTCCAACTATGGATACTTGATAAGTAAAGTCATTTTTCCCCAGAGTCTTTCTGGGCTACATTGATTGTATCACTTTCAATATCTCTTCTTTGGTTACAGGCGACTCAAGAGATTTCTCTCTGTAAGTTGCCCAGCTTTGTCAATTCCAATTTATCTAGATATTCTTTTACCTTTTTCTCAACAACAAAGGTTTGTAATCGATAGTAAGCCTCATAAAAGCCCTAGAAGGTATTGCTAACCCTTCTTTCTTGCGTTACCAATTCCCCTCTCGGGTCTACAGAGGAGTGCTATCAAACAGCTTGACTGGTTGGCAGGTACCATCTACACCCACCATTTACTTGGCATTCTCATTTCCCTCCTAGCAGTGGCTTTGTTTAATGTAGGTTTCTTTTTTTGTTTCTTCCCCTCCCTCATCCTTTTTATGTATTTGAGAAAATTAAAAGGTCTCTCTTGGTGCCTGGGGCACAGGCCAGTGGCATTTTAACCCTTGGAGAATACCTTTATTTTCTATTCCCACAGAAATTCATATATGAACCCTGCCTGCTGCACCCATTTGGTTTCAAAAACTACTTTCTTTTTGTTCCTTTTACACTGAAATACTCAAAAAACCTGTGGAGAATCAACACATAAATTATTCCCTTGAATTCTGTCTGAGTTTGGAATTGCTATGGCTAGCAAATCTTTTCATTAGCCACATTTATGTTCAATGCTCCCCAGTGCATTCAGTCATTCAAAAAATTCCAATTTTGGATCAGCTGTAATAAGAATAAGCCAGGAAAATCAAAAAGATGAACTCCCTGTGGTATACACTAGCTTTCATGCACAAAAATTCAATTGAGCAGCTCAAACACTTTTCTGCAAAAATTGGTGTTCCAGGTTAAATGAAGTTTACACTTCTTAAATATATGATCTTTGGTTGTTATTTTGGCATTAGTGAATGGTTTTCTTTAGATGACAATACCAGCATGCCAGAAAATCTCCTTTCTACATTATGGCCCGAGACAAAGCTAAAAATCTAAGTTTGGAGTAGAGCCAAAAAAACATTTTGGACTGGTTTTCCCCAGCAGAAAAAAAAAAAGTTCTTTCAGATCAAGATGTCATAAAACTAGTGAGATTTGACCAAAATTTTGTTAAATTAACTTCTCAAAAGTGAACTAAATAAAAAAGAAATAAGAAGTTTATTTTGAAATGAAGGGAAATGAAACAAGTATTACCTCCTTTGTTTTCAGCCAGAAAAAAAAAAAAAAATGGAATTTCTACTTCACACCTACTTCTTATGCACATGCACATTATGCTCTCACTACTGTCCTCATTTCATATAAGGCAAACATTTAAGGCAACAAAAATTGTTGTGTTTTATTATTATTGCAGAGATATAATTGTGAGGTTAGGGGAGCAGTGGGAAAGAGAAGAGGCTACCACCCACTGTGGTTTGGAGATCCAGTTGCTGGATTTCCTTTAGGAGATGTATAGTACGCAACCATGTATAAGGCAAGAAAGGAAATGCTAGTGAGAGGGAGCTGCTGTCCAGCACTGGTTGTTAGATTATTTAGTCTTCACACATTTTAAATGGAAAGTGTAAACCATTTTCATTCTGCCGGCCTTAACCACTGATCAATACTGACAGCTTCTTATAAACAATGCAGTCGTCAAAGAAATGCAATCTTCCTTCTCTCAGAGCAGTTACATCTTAGGAAGAAAAAAAGAAAAAGAGTGAAGGTATGTGTGCATGCATGAGTGTGTGTAAGACAGAGAGAGAGAGACATTCATTGTGTTCCACTCATCCAAGTATTCAGGTTATATTAATTTTCCACCATAAAACAGGGGCTAATAAGCCTGTTTCTTTGTTCTTTCTCCAGTCATTGGCAATCAGTGCAATAATTTGAGGTCTTCTCCCACCTCTCTTCCTGTGATTGATGGGTCTGATCCTGTAAGGTGCTGGCTCCTCTGCAGTCAGAAATGACGGTCCTTTCAATCTCCAGCAAAGTTCTTAGTGCCTGACGTGCTTGACTCTTGTTTACCAGCTTCTGCTTTATTACCGTCTTTAGGAATGGAGCCTGAGAAGTGGCAAGTGCTGACACTTTCATCAGCAAGACATAGATAGGCTAAAAGCCATCAGTGACAGCATACACATACACATATGTACATACATTTGTCATGATTTCCAAATATGTTTTCATTCCATGAAAACTGAGACCTTTTGAATTCATCCTTTAATGAAAAATCTTTGGAAAAGAAGATAGACAAGGTTTCTGTGTAAGAAGGAGTGCCCAGTAAGTTCAGCCTCTGAGTTGCTTAGGCTAGCTCTGTATTAATAAACCCCACAAAGTGTGAGTACTGCCTCATGATTGCCCATTCAGGTCAGCTGTCAGCATGGTCCCTGGTAATCGGTCCATGAGACCTAGCGCTCTTCCAGACAGTGCTCAGAAGCATGTCAGGGAGACCATGACAGTAACTGGTACTAATACCATAGATGAAACTTAGAAGCCTGAACCTCTGTTTGTTGCATACAGCTCTTCATCATACGGATATCTTGGAGCCACATTTTTCTCAGTGTGTTTTCCTGACTCTAGACCTGACAAACTGTTTTAGCCAAAGTTCTCGAGTGACTTCAGTGAGTATTCCCAGCAGTCTGCAGCTAAAGCTACTAATTTCAGTCTGTGGTTATCCAGAAAGCATAAGAAGTTAGATGCTTTCAGGAGCTCTGCAGCCATTTTGAGAATTTCTACATGTCTGGGAATTTTGGACAAAAGGTGAAAACTTTGGGATGTTACTGGGCAAACATTCTTGAACAGAAGAAGGACAGATAGAAAAAACACATCAGTCTCTGGGACAGCCCTGATTAAAACAACTGATAAAAGACTTAAATCTTTTGTAGCCTTCAGAAAAGCACGGACCATGGTAAAGGTTGTTGTTTAAGAAGTCTTTCACTGAATTTACAAAGTATGCTAGTGTTCATGCCACTTCGTTGCTGCTGTTTCAAGTGGGATGACTCATTGGTCATTTTGCACGAATGTAATTACACACCTTATAGAAGAGTTAAGAATTAGGAATCCATTTTCAAGTTCTATATTGATTCTCATTCTGTTAATTATACTATTAACTAAGGTTAAAATTATAAACCAAATGAGTATCAATTTTTGCTTTAGGAGTTAAAAGTGGAGCATAGGAATCTGATATCTAGAGATGATTATTTCTTTCCACCAACTATAGTAAAAGCCAGAGGGCAAGTATGTTGATAATTTAGGTATCTCAGTTAGCTGCCAAAAGTCAGATGGAAGGAATTGTCATTCAGCTGTGACTAGAGTCTGCTAGGAAAAGAGCATCTAAAACCTTGCAGGGTCACTCTCATAAGTCCTGAGAAGGGAAATGAAGCCAAGGAAGTTGAGTTTCTTCACTCCAAGCCACTTTTGCTGCTCCCCAGTGGGAAAAGAAACAGCCTTTGCATGCCACTGAAGAGCTAGAGGTTAATTTTTTTTTTTCTTTTTTTCACCCTCCAGTTAAGGCACAAATGAAATATCCAGGATAACTGGTTGGGTTCTGTTATCAGTGGAAAATTTCAATAACTGGTGAGCTGTCCAGTGAAACATGAATTTGCCACAGGGAAAAGCTGCCGATCACTAACTGGCTATAGCTGTCACTCAACAAAAATCTTCTAGAAGGATCCCAGTGAACTCTGAGAATGGAATAATCTCATAGTTTTGATTTTGTTAGGTTATTTTTCCCCCTTCAAATTTCACTCAAGACTCAAATCCGAAAAATGTTCTTCCCCCTCAAACAAAAGACAACCAGAGCAGATGCATTAAGAGCAAGAGGGATGGCATTCTCAAAAGTTAACACTGCATCTTCACTGACTGAACTGTGCATATACATCAGGGTGTCTGGTAGTCTGAATACTTGTGATGATGATATAGGTCCCAGTTTTTGGACACATCACAGAAAATGCAGTTCCAAACTGAGGTTTCCTGCTTTTCCCCAAATAAAATCACATTGGTTCTGATCCAGATGTTCCTCATTGCCCTTTGAGTGAAGCCAGCTTCAGTAGCCATTTTTAGACAAACAGTTCTGGCTCCAGATTCAGAGATAAAAGTAACAGGAAGAAATCCACCTTGAGGATCCTATCAGGGTTTAGGCAGGATCTAAACATCAGGAAGCATCACAAAATAGATGTCTTGATCTAGGTGTGGCAAACAAGACTACCTAAGGCCATGAGACTCAAACCAGAAAAGACAGCTATTGGTCTTTTAAGATCCCAGCAAAAGCTAAAGACTACTGCATACCTAAGTCTCACCTGGGAGATAGCTCTTGGTTTAGTATGCTTTAGATATGCAAGTGCATGAAAAACAGTGAGTGGCAAATAGACTGAAGAAGGGAGTGGTAATGCAACATGAGATTGTGATTTACAGGAAAACAATTTTTTTTTTCCCTGATTGGAGGATGCCTATTTGCCATCTGTGATCTGATCTTAATTTATTGTGATAGCTAGAAGTGGAGATAACAGAAAAACATTTTGGCTTGTTCGCTAACTAATGCAAAATATAATTCATTATAAAGATTGTTCATTGTACTTTTGGATAAACCAGGACTCTCTCCCCCTGCCTTCCTTCCTTCCTTCCTTCCTTCCTTCCTTCCTTCCTTCCTTCCTTCCTTCCTCCCTTGCTCCCTCCCTCCCTCCTTCCCTCCCTTCTTTCTTTCCCTGATAATTTAAAGAGCAATAATATAGGTGATTAACACAAGTATTCTTCAGAGTATTGATGGTGATGTGAAAAAAAGTATGAGCTAGGGCAATCTTTACTGTCAGGTTCTCTGCAAAAATGGGTATTCTTGGATTCAGAAGTGTATTTATTCATTGAATAAAATCATCAGTATATTTTTCTTTGCTGGGAGCCTTCAAATACCATCAGTGGACCTCTGTTTAGGTTCCTATTAGTGTTACTCAATAACAATGAAAGAAAACTTTAGCTTCCTTCAGATTTTTGGAAGTGAAATACAACCCACAGATTTTATCCTTCTGCTATATTGTTATTGGATGAAACTCAGGGATAGCATGAGGATTTGGGACTATGGATGTCCTCCAGAGAGACACCGAGTTGAATGGAGATGGTGGCATATCTGATATGTAACCTCAAGACTCATCAGTTTTCTGATTAAATTTCAGAATTGATCAATCATACCTAAGTAGGTCAGGAATGGGAGGTACAGACTGGAAGAGGGTTTGCATACTGCTCTTTTAGAGCTAGAAGGCTTGCATATTGCCCTGTTGGAACCAGTTGTCTAACATGATATAGGTGCCCAAGTGCCTTTATTAGTCAGGGTCTCAACTGAGTACTGAGTACTGAAGTACTTGTGCTACAGAACAAAGAGTACTGAGTTCTGCTGCAGCTGTTCACATGGATTTCTATGGCAATCCCAAATTTGTTACACCATTTCTAAAATTTAAGGATTGCATCTGGAAAAGCATGCTCAAGGAACTTATCTAGGACATAATCCTCTTAAAAGTTAACTTTACTGTGTCCAATGAATGAAATACTGAACAGCAGGTATATTATTTTTAAAAGGGATATAAAACAATAGCGAAGCACTGCCTGATTATATTACAGTATCTATCTTCTCATGTATCAGCAAAAACTAGCACTGAAGTATACCTAATTATCATATTTACAGTGGTACAGGTAGTAAAACAGTTATGTTTTGCATTGCTCAGGATGTTCAGGGCTGAAATAGATAAACTATGTGGGAGATTAGTAATAGGTAATTATTCTCTACTTACATATTCAGCTTCATATTTCTAAATTAAGGTAAGTGGAAAAAGCTTATAAAATATTCAGGGCTCTTTTATCTTTCCTCCTCCCTCTTATTAGAAACTGTGCATGAATTTGCATAGAATAAACTGAGCCCATAAATCATAGCAGAAACTGCAAGAACGCTCTTTGTAAGTTATAATTTAAGGTTAACTGTAGCACATTTTGCTTACTGTATTATTAATGACTTTAGTTCACTCATTACAAGATTACATATTAAAAATTGTTGGTAGACAAAACTCCAGTTCATAATCAATTTGCTTCCTAACCTTAGAAAGCCACTCACCATGTTTTCATACTTCCAAAGAACAGACCATCAGGAAGAAAGTTTAACAAGAAATATGTTACATTGGCCCTGTTCTTCAATAGCTCTGACGCATCTGGTCAAGAGGTTTAGGTACGAGTCCTTACATGGAGTTTGAACTGTATCCACATGCCACACAGCAAGCTTGGAAACTTGACCTATTCTCTTCTCTGGTCTGGAACTTATGGCTATATCCACAAGGCAAAATGTCGGCAGAAACACCTGGAGAACTTCAGAACAGAAACTGTGATACCTGCAGAATACCTGCATGATTCTCTGCCTCAGCTAACGTGAACCACCGAGTGATAACATGGCTATAGTGAATTAGTATCCTTGTATGACTCCAAAGCTGTTATACGTTTGCAGACAGTCAATGTTAAAGGGAATCCAAATTTGCTGGGCTGATTCCTTCCCAGCCTGCTACAGCCAGGCTGCTGTGGTCCCCAGACCCTCAGTTCAGCCAGAAGCAAGGCTGAGCGTGCACATGATCAAACACAAACTAATCAACAAAACCAGAAGGAGAGCACCCTTACAGGCACCACATATACACAAACAGCACTCACACAAACACGAATAATACAAATAGCTTGATCCTGCTTGTGCTCGCTGGCTAATCAGGCTCAATGTTTGCTATCAGAGTTTGCACCCGTGCCCACTCAAACACAAAGAGATCCCTGCCATTGCTGTGGGAGAGACCTGTGGTGCCTCCAGTAGCTGACTCTCAGACCCCTGGTCTCTCTGGTAGCTGGTTCCCGGAACTCTTACTATTCTAGCTATTCCACCTTTGGGTTCATTATCCTCACACACACAGAACAGCGAACACTCTCACTGGGGAAAACAGGTAGGAGTAGAGTTGGGTAAGAAGATATTAAGACCAGACTAGTTATAAGGCAGAGGGATTGGCTAGGCAAGAGCACACTGATCTGCACCTTCTTTACACAACGTCTTTTACACCCCATCATCTCCAATTTCCATGTTTTCTCCCTGATCCACGTTGCTCATTCCCTTTGCCTACCTGTTGCTCTTTCTCTAAACATCCCACAAGAAGTTTTGCACCACAAGCCTTTTCAAATATCCTGTGATAAATTTGCTCTTTCCCCGGAAACTCATGATAATCTTGTTTCACTCTTCTTACCAGTTGCTGCTGGTTCTGGCTGAACTTCCTCAAGGCTTCGAGCAGTGCCTTCAACAGTCCATCAATCAATCAGTGACCTGAGAGCTGTGGTTGTTGGTAGTGCCTCCTTTAACTCCTGTTTGTTAAGATTTGCATATCTGGGTGTTTAATGTGCTACTTCTGTTTCTCATCCTAATCTTCTATGCTGAGCAGGCATTAACCAGATATTCTCAGAAACCACATACATTTACATTCCATATATTCTCACCCTATGTTCTGTTCTATCTGCTAAGGGAAATCACTGGTACCTAGGCAATAATTAGTTCACTCCAGTATTTACTACTATCCTACCATTAAATGTCATACTGAAATCCAGGAGCTGTTGGGTTCAACACTTTTTATGCTTGAACATTATTAATAACTGTCAGACATTCAGAAGACTTGGACCACCAGCTGCACATATATCTAAGTTCGAAGCCTACATAACAGCATGATTTTCCTTTTTTTCATATTGTAGAATCATGTTAAACAAATTCTGTAACGTTAATTTGGTAGTTTAGCACATCATCATAAGTTCTTCTTGGCTTTCATTAGCTGGTTACTTTGCTTACAACTGATGACTCTAAAGAGCTTGGATTTGACTTTCAATGAGTCAAAGGAGTAGTTTCTAATGTCTAGATCCAAGTCCTAGCACATGATCTTCCAAGGTCTACAATGGAATAGCAGGCTACCAGATAGACTAGAAGAAAAAATCCAATGAACACAGACAAAAAGTTTACTATGTATAAATGATATCCTTATTTAGCACTAACTTTCAGGTAACAAGATCTTTGCCTTAGCACACTTCGTCTCACTTTTTTTTTTTTTTATTATTTACTATGCTTTCCTAAGCAAACCATTTACAGTGACTTAATACTTCAGTCATGAGAATAGTCTAACCAGGTTTTTAGCAATGCAAGAATTAGTCCTTGATACTGTCCAGAACAGCTTCCTGACATCAATCAAAATACTATTTTCTCCTTTGAATTTTACAGGAATTATCCAGTTCATTTGATAAACCTGAAAGAAAAGGACATATGCCATTTTCCCTTTGGAGATACTTGCATTATCAAATAGATATTAACACTTTATGTCCTTGAACCCAAATCTTTTGCTTGCCAAATTTACTTTAAATATAATAACAGAATATGATCTTCTTTGGAAAACACATACTCTAATAATGATTTACTTGATACTTATTGTACCAAGATTTTTTTTTTAAATCCATTTTTTTCCATAGAGAATAGATATGCAGAAACAGTCCTCAAAAAAAAAAAAAAAAAAAAAAAAGGAATAAGTGTTTAAACTTTCTTCCCCTCATTTTTTTCTCCTTTTCATTTTTTTATAAGGAACAGTTAAGATTCAGATGAAATTTCTTGGTTAAGTACATTTTTGAAAACAAATGTTTCAAATGTCCCATTTTGAGGTTGCTAAACTGAAAAATTCTTTGTTCCACATGAGAAATTGCTTTTATTCAAAAATTAAGTGAAATATTACAGAAAAGAACTGAAGGTCAAGACAAAACATTAATGTTTAAATAGTTTGATAGACACAAGACCTTTTTGTCTGCACATTTTAAATTAGTCAGCTCTCAAAATGCTGACTTCTTAGTACTACTCAGGACAGGAAATGATTCGATATTTTTCATTTTTTATAGAATACAAAAAATTGTTGATCATCTCTTGTTTATCTAGACTAATCTTTCCTTCTAAAAATCTGTTTATCTATTTTGATTGTTTTAGTTTCTCAATGGCTTTAACTATATATTCCTGCAATTTTTCTATATCTTTCTCATGTAAGGAAAGCACAAAGTAACCTATCCAAATCAGGTGTCTTCAAAATTCTTATTCCTTTATAGTGAACACAGGATTTTAGGTTATACACTATAGTCTCAAGAAAATAAACAAATAACTGAAAGCTTTCATCAATTACACGGAAAAAAATAATATAACCTCCCACTAAAATAAAAATCATCACTGACCTGCAGACAAGTTGTTTAATATTTGTCACACAGAAAACGGACATCAAAGAATCAATTACACTGCAAGTAGATTGGAAATTGTAATATCTTTAATGTCTACATTCCAGAGAAAAAAAATGGTCTCGTGAACAAGATAAGTGTCCTTCATACTACATAAATAGAGTTGCAAGACTTTTTCTTTTTAAGTGCCTTTTTTTTCAGAAGACAGATTTATTTTACAGACATGTGCTGGGGTTACTTAATAAGACACGATATTTTAATATGGGTTTTTTTCACACCAAAAGGGTGATGAAAGGAGATCTTCAATAGCATTCTGATGGTAAATCACCATTGCTCTTATAAGGTTACACATTGTTTTACTTGTTCCTGATTAGCCCTTGTTGTATCTCACATTAATGGTAACCTCTTCTGCAATCACAGCTCTGTAGCGTCAAGCCAGGTAAAGAATCTTTCATATTACTAATTAGAATAGGGTAGCTTTTAAAATATTCCAGCTTTAATATACAGGCAATCACTGGTGCATTTTGAACTGCACATTAATCCCAGAAAGTGGTAGGTTCTTTACAGGCAGATACTGGTCTTTGAGGTAGAATTTGAACAAAATTATCATAAAATGAGAATAAGGCAAACTGCATTCTTTCATACAAAGTGTTATCCATTACTAAAGAGTAAAGTGAGAAAGGATTGCACTTATAACGGAATGTGTATATAAGAGTAGTGTTGATTTATGTCAAATAAAAACACAGAAAATTGTAGAAATTTGGTTTCCAGACCTATTTATTAAATTGCTCCATAAACTGAACTCTCCTGCATCGGTGGCAAGTCATCAAGATTATTACAGAACCAAATACATTGCCAAAGCTTTCTTAGCACTGTGAAGAATGAATGACTTCTTTCTTTTTTCCCCTTTCCTGCCCTTAGAAAAATTCCCACCTTGGCCAAAGTTTTCAATATTTTAATTAGCAATCCAAAAGTGATACTATATTGGATTTTCCATGATCTTGCTGTTCTTTCAAATAAAAATAATTTTGGAAGACATTTTTTTACTGAAAAATGTTAATAAGATAATAATAAAACATTGTTTCTAATGTACAAATAATATTTTGAAGCAAGTCTATTCAGAACTTCTTCAGTTCTCTATCTTCCTCACTATAGTCACTATGATTAATTGTGTAATAATAATGCATGATAATATAAGCACAAATCATTCTGTGAATAATAAAGATGCTATATTATTGCATAGTTTAGCTGAAGGCTTGCAGTCTGCAGAAGAAGAAAGAGCTGCATTTTCTTTTCTTACTTTAATAAAGTGTTCAAAGATTGAGGTTCTGGGCTCAGATCTAGATAGACAGACATGTAGAGCGAACTGGCAGAGCTTCAGCAGTCCAAAAAGGCCACATTGTTTTATTCTTGCATTAATAATTGAAAGGTACAAGTGGACCTGAGAGTTAATAAGCTGAGGAAACTTTGGAACTAGGCATTACTAAATGGATTGGTTAATATAAGAAGTATTTCAACCTTTCCTCCAGCACTGAATGTAACTTGCAATCAATCTTTTGATTCTGAGGTGTGTGTCTCCCTGCTACTCTCACGAATATGGGCCACTGCATATTTTAGTATATCAGGAAAAAGCAATATTGAAATAAGGTAACAAAGTCAGTTGTCAGGAGTCTATCCAAAAAGAACAGCATGTTACCAGTCACGCTTTGTGAAAGGTCCATGATGGGACACCAGTAGGCTATACACATATCAGCAGTTTCCCTGTATATGAAGAATATTTATTAAATCTATATTTCATGTACATACACTCACCTCCTTGTTTGTCATAGTGAATTTACAAGTGATGGTTTGTTCAGTCTGGAGAATTTAGGCTTTGGAAAGGAAAATGAGTTGAAAAACCTCTTTAGCATTACAGGAAAATATTAATTTAGGACCCTCAGAGCCATTGTAGTGGTGTATATCCTGCCTTTGGTCTGCTTTTCTCAAGTGAACTTACTGTGGCCCATTACATGACAGTTGTACCAACTAAATTACAGTAGCTCTCCATTAAATAACAAAGATATGATTGGTAGTGTACTTTACATTCTCAAGGCAATTTTCTAACCCCCTAAGTGGATAATTGTCAGTTATTGCTTTTAAACTGTGAGCCTTGCATGACTTTATTAAAAGTTTCCGAGATCCAAAACATTACTAAGGTAATAGCAATATATACAGGAGTGGTATATATACCACTCTGGTATAGGGAGGAACAAAATCCAGAAAAGGTTTGGAACATGTGTCAGGCTTTTAATAGGGTCATACATGTGCCTTCTTTTCCAGGTGCCTCAGCCTTCAAATGTCTGTGGAGGGGGCAGAATTTTAGCTGAAAAATCCTGTTTATATTACTCCTCTTTTTCCTCACTAGATTCCTCTAAAAATGTTGACAACCAGCAAGTAATACCAACTATTCTTAAGTAGCTGTTTTGAATTGAACATACATATAGTTGATTGGAACACTAGAGCCCTGAAGACAAAACGCAAAGAGGGCAATTTGTCAGATAACTTTATCCTAAGAAGGTAAATTATCAATGATATGGCCACAAATATCATTATAAACAGAATTTAGTGCCCATATGCAGGAACACCTGATGTTGCAGACTGGCTCCAGGGCCATTCACTAGCCTTGACTCCACAACCCACTGTGTGATCTCCAAATCCATTGAGTGGAAGAGTATTTTACAGTAGTCATAAGGGAGTTTCTGTCTTTTTCTTTTTTTGTTTTCTTTTGATTTAAGATATTAACTAAAAATATGTTCTCTTGTTTTGTTTCATTCCTCTTTCATTCCTCCCAATGTGTTACTGTTTCTGTGATAGAAACCATTCTCTTTGCAATCCTATTTTGTGCTTCCTTTTCTGCCTTTTGCAATATTTTACTGGCAGATCTCTTAGACTTTGCAACTCTTTTTTGCAAAGTGCCTTTCCAAACCATTGTCCCTTATAAGAGCACAGCTGACACCCTGTTGTAGGTGTTAGCCATTCAGGGATTCAACAAAACCAGAAGGACATAACCTACCACTGTAAATTCGGCTACTTAGATTAAAGTAGATTTCATGTTGACTATTCATGACAAGACTACTCTGAGCTATCCCTCTCTGTGTCTTAACTCACTTGTTTGAATAAAACGAGCTTCTCTTCCCTCAATCCCTTCATTACTTGTTGGACTTTTTTTGGAAATCTGTGTTAAATTCTAATTACCCATGTTCACGCTTTTCTTCTCCCAGATGTAATGAGAAGAGGGGGTCATCTTGATTCCTTTTACTTTTTTTGTAAGAAACAGTCTGTTGTGCATTATATAAATTATTATTCCTCAACTGTAAGAAACTATCACCACCTGCTGTTACATATGAATATGTGGAACTCATTTATGGCTCAGCTGTGGGCAGAAGTTGCATCAGAGAGATATGCACAATCATAAAATGACATAATCATAGTGGTTGCAAGTGACCTGAGCAGGTTATCTCAAAACAAGTCCAATTAAAGCAGATCATTCAAGGCATCGTTTGTCAAAGGCTTGAGTATCTCCAAGGATGGAGCCTTGTGGGCATCTCTTGGGGGCGGGGGGGGGTGGGGGGGAATTATCTTTACATCTAGTCAGAATTTCCCATGCTCCAGCTTGTGTCCATTGCCTCTCATCCTTCCACTGTGCACCTCCAATAAGAGTCTGGCTCCCTTTTCTCTACAGCCTTCCACTAGGTAGTTGTAGATGACCTAGTCTACAGATCTCCACTGAGCCTTCTCTTAAGGCTGGAAAAACGCAGTTCTTTCAGCCTCCCATCTTCGTGACGTTACTATTCATCAGTAAAATTAGAATAGGCAAAATGGGAGAAAGCCAGCAAGTGAGGTAGGAGAAAAGCTATTTTTTCTGCAATCCAAGTTTCTTTCATGTAAGGTAGTCAGTCATAAAAAGACATGATGATATACGTCATTTTGGTTGTAGAGTTGTAATCAATACTTGACTATGCAAGAATGTGACAAGGGGAAAATATGATTATTTTGGAGTACTATATAACAAATTTGAACAGTATAATGACTGCTTTCACTACTGCAATATCATCTGTACTAGAAATTTTTATTCAAGAGAACTATTTTGGCATGGTGAGATCGTATAATTTTAGACATGTATTGAGAAACAGTGGCTTCAGACTACCCACTTATGGAAACTATCCTTTACAGACTTGCAAAGAACATGCTCAATTTGAGAAAAACAGCAGGCCTACAGAATTGATAGAGAATTAATTTCTTTCTGAAAATCACTATCTTAATCTGTTAAAAGTCCAGATTTCACCAATGTTTCTTTGGAAAATCTTCTAGAGGAAGATATTTGTGTATAAAGGTATTTCAAAAGTTATTTGTCTGCCAGCTGAAAGAGCAAAGGAGAGGATTAAGAGAGGATGTGAATATTGTCATGTAGGCAACCGGGAAACAATGATTCAGTATTGCTCACAATGTAAAAATGAACCAATGAAATAATTATGAAACCAATTGAAAACAAATAAAAAGAAGCATGTCATTAGAGTATGAAATTCATTGCCATATGATGCCGTGGTAGCAAAAGCCAAAAAAGTATGGAACAAATTTGTGAAAGATAGAGACATTAGTGGGTATTAAGTTAGTCAACTTGGGAAGTTTGTCAGAAGAATGATAGAAGCTGAAGCGTTATAAGCAGGAAAATAATAATTCTGTACTTGCCCTGTCTTTTACGCTCTTTCCATTTGTACTGTTTCTGCTGGTCACTTTCAGTGACCAGATACCAGGCTAGAAGGGCCCTTGATTTCATGCAGGAATGATAATTATTCCAGAGATCTCACTGAAAGATGGCCACCTCCAGACTTTGCTAGGGCAATGTGTCCCTAGTTTGCAGTCTGTGGCCGTGCAGGCCAAGGACTACTATTTGTTCTTCTGCAGACTACTCAGGATGCCGAGGCACAGCTATGAACAGCAGTGCATACCGGCAGGAGACACTGCACAACATGAGTATTCTACTAACAATCACTTACAGACTTGGACAAGCATGCACCTTATTCTCTCCCAGTGTTGTGGTCATCAGATCGAGGGAATTCTTGTTTATATTGCCCTTAGACGATGGTGAAAAGGATTCAAATATATTTTATGTTGTCTGATTTGTGCGTCCAGGCAAATACAGGAAAAAAAGGACAAAAATGCAGACCTCACCTTAGGAAGAATGAGCACGTTGACATTAGAAAACCATGGCTTCTTTTACTTATTTACCTCGTACATGTAACTAACAGATCGGTGTGTGTTTTGCGCACCCAACCTAAGCTTCATGCATGTATAAAACCCTTACACCTGGTGAGCCTAATGAAAACATGCAGAAAACTCTGGAGAGTCATGATTTGATCCCTGATAGCCACTACAACCAAATGTAGCCTCAGTTCTCTTCATAGTAGCCAACATCAAGATAAGGACTACCTGACTTTGAATGCTACTGGTTTCCTGTCTAAAATGTGGATTTTAAAAAAGAAAATTAACCTTGCCAAGCATCATTACATGACAGAATTACCAAGAAACCCTCCAGAGTCCAACACTGATGATTTATGAATCTAGCTGAGTTCAGACACCTGGAAAATAAAAAGCATCGTGGTTAGGTCTTGTACAGTTTGCTAGTACATTAGTTATAATATTGTTGTCATTGAGAACCACATGTGTAGCTATGCTGTGGAAATGATACTTATTTCTACCAGCCAATTTAATTAAAATCCTACATATCAATAAAACCTCATGAATTATATCACAGATAAAGGTGGGACAAAATTCTGGTGTAACTCTTTGGCTAGGAAAGATTGCCTATAAACATATGAAATTTAATTCGACAGCAAACCAGAAGTCTACCAAATCCAGAATACTGGTTCTTTTCTATTCACTTTAATTTCTCCTATCATTGTTATCACAGCTGTATCTAAGAACCTTTCAGTAAAACATTAAGTAAATTTTGTCACTTTCATTTTCTTATTTTATATATGTGCAATGTTGATGGTAAGTAATATGGCAGATCTTGACCTGAGAGGTGGTAGACAACCTAAGACAAAACCACATCAAGGAGCAGGCTCACAACTAAACAGGCTGGACAAGTGTGTGACAGTGCTCCTGCCTATATCATGATCCTGAATTTACTGAAAACTGTCTCTTGCAAATAACAACTGAAACTTTAGATTTTGTCTGTACACTACTTACCATATTATAGAAACCCAGGCTGTATGGCAGGTGATTTTTCTGGGCAGACATGCTTCAGATAAATGGGCAATGCAGAGCCTCCTAAGCATTGATGTTGTTATTCCCTGGTACCTAATATTGTTATTTGTAATATGTTTGAGAAAGAGAAGATTTTTAGCTCCTAGAACAGGATGGAGTATTTTTAACAAACAAACGGATTAGAAAAAGATATTAATAAATGCTGGAAAGAAAACAGACTTTTGCATATTTGAAGGATCTAGCAGAAATACTGAACTATTGACTTACCTTACATGACTGTTTGCCAAAGGAGACTTTCCTGGGACACTTCTCTCTTCAAAGTATTTTCTTCTGATGCCTACATGTGTTCTAGCATTCAGTCATCAGAGTAGCCGCATTTCAAACAGTGACCACAATGAACTCCAGTAGAGAAAAAATGCTCGAGTCAGCTTTTACAGGTCACTTCAGTACTCTAAGTTCTGTGGGACATCAAAATGGATAACGAGAACACTGTACTATGACAAAAAATGTTTACAAGTTTTTTTCACATAGAGAAAAATAAGAATAAGAATTTTTTGAAAAAGAATATGTTCAGAAGTCAGGTCTGGCTATTATTTGAAACAATTTATTTTTTCAAGTTCTTTGTCCATTTATACTTGGAATTAAAGAGGCATTCATTAAAATAATATTCTACCATCTCTTCTGTGAAAATATCTCATAGAAAAAATTATTGTGATGCAGGTAAACCTCACTGACATTTTTCATTATATTTAGTTTCTGTTTACATTGATCAATTTTGTACCCATCTTCACTTTCCCTATAGCTTTTCAGCCTTTCTATATGGTGATGATTTCAGTCTTTCCTCGGGAGCTCAACCTGGAACCCTTGCTGACAAAGAAATATTGCCCTTGATTTCTCTAGTTGAGAAGGGTTTGTGCAAATCTGTATAAGTACCCTTTTTTGCTATGCAGAAATTTTAGAAATTGCATAAGACATAAATTTGGAAATTTTACTCATTTACAGACTGGCTGCTGCTGTGTTTTCAATATACAGGTCACGAGTTCCCAGAAAACTCCACAGAATTACTGAGTACTCAAGCCTTTGAGTCTCATCAGAGCACACAAGCACATAAGTGATCGTTGTTGCTTTAAAGAGTTGATCACAAAACATTGCAAAGCTGATTCATATTTTTGTGAAAGCAGCACATTCATTGATTATCCATCATCTGCATCACAATCATGGGCAAATTTCACACCTCCATCCACCTTTGACTTTTAGTTTAATATTTTGCACCAGATATTTAAGTTCTGGGCATATTATCTGGGAGATGAATTTGCCCTACAAACAATTACTGTAAAAAAAAAAAAAGGAGTTGATGATAATACTTCTGATTTTCTAAAACATTTTTTATCCTTTTCTTATATCTGTGTAAACCAATAGGAGCTATGAATGCCTATAGTGTGTGAAGCTATGCTCCAGCAAAATTCGTGTTCAGAGGACTCATAGTACATTGGAGATTGTGTGCTACAGGCCTCATTGTGTGCTCAATCTGCAGATGCTCTGAGCCTATTCCAGCCTTAACAAAAGAACCCTGGAACTTGCGCTCAAGCTGTAACAGTTTACACTTTCAGCTTGACTATATCTAGTTCAAGCCTTAAATGTCAGCCAAGGTGGCAGCTATTACGTAAGTGGGGATTGAAACAAAGACCTTTTAGAATCAAAAGCATAGGCTTTACAATTCTGAATAAATCAAGCTTTTTAGGAGAACCTTGAATGTACGTAATTATACAGTGATCCATATAATTATTTGGCACCATGCTAGAGGGGAGAATTGCATTCCCAGTTGCAAGTTTGTCCCTTTATAACAAGGTGGAGATGAAACTTAAAAAAAAAAAAAAAATCTCTATTCTTTGTTTTCTTCATTAAAGCTATAGATTTAATGATTCGTTTTGGATATATGTCCCCACTTTTTGTACAAATTATTCCTTAAGAATTTTCAGTCTTTTCAGAAAATATTCTTCCCATTTGAGATGGAAAATGTTGTCCACACATTTTTCATTCCAAATGCCATTGTCTAGCACTTAACTAATTTTACCTGAAAAATACAATTCATGGCTAGAAATATAGCATTAAAAGACTGGGACCTTGCACTGTGATAGGTTTCTTGCACGAAAGAGATCAGTTCTCAATAAAACAAGACTCTGGATGATATGATCCATTTAAGCTAGGTATTAACAGAGCAACATAAGCCTATGCAGACTGATTCATTTCTAATCAAATTACAAATCTCAGTCTAGGTCTGTAACTAAGGTTCAATTAATTAATTGACTTGGTGTATGCCACCACTTCCAACTTGGCTCTCCATACCTTTAGGACAGGAAGAGTCAGGATGAATGAGTCCTTCACAATTTCCTTTCTTATGTAATTTTTTTTTTTTTTTTTTTTTAATTATTGGGTTTTGTCTCAACTATAGAGACTCATTTAATTCTAAATGAGTCATTTTGGGTACCATCACCATCCATATATGTGGGGTTTTTTTCCTATGTAATATTCTGTTTAGATATAACTCAAATTTCTGTACATCTGTAGACATATTAAGAGGAATTAAGAGGAATTAAGAGGAATCAAGAATTGCCTCACAACTCAGGATTTGATGATTTCCTTAAAACCTTAAAATCAAAGAAGATTGTCCTTGTATAAAAAACCAAACCAAACCAAACAAACAAAAAACAACCAAACTATTGTTCTCCCCTTTATGGGAGAGAATAATTTGTTCAGACCCTGTGCACTCCTTAAACTGAAATGTTCCACTAAAGCTCAACACCAAGTCCTAGTTTGTTTGCTAGTAGTAACAGATTTGTTGACCTTTTAAATTTCAAAATTAGATGACCTAAAACAGTAGATGAACAAATGAACAAATCTCTTTCCTATCCCTTTTTACAGAAGAAACAAGACAGGTTAGCTGGATAACAGAAGGTCTGCTCTCAGCAGCTTTGCATGTGTTTCAACATCAGCCCCTCCCTTAAACACCTCTATAAATTCCAAAATGCCTCTCATCACCTGTCCTCATACCTCCATCACATCAAGGACTTTCGAATATCCGCTGCCAGGTGGAAGAAGAGATTTCTGTAGAGTCATAGCTATTCACATTTTTCTTCCAGTTCAATCTCAGTTCTCTGTAGTTATTTCTTCATTGCTAGGAAACATCATGAGTTACAAATTGAGAGAAAAGTTTACTCAGTCCTAATCATGAGTGTGGGTCAATGACTGAGGTCCCCAAGTAAGTCAATAGCACTGGAATAGGCAAACACCCCCTTCTGGGCTGCACATACTTCAGGACAGTGAAAGCAAGGATGAAGGAGCCCTTATTGGTTACCTTTCCAGCATGAAAAATCAAATGCAATTTGTCCATATTAGTAGGCTTAGTCTCTGTCTGATTATCTGGTGCCACAAAGATGTGACCCATGCCTATGCCTCTGATTTTTAATAAACACATTTTCTGGGTCCAATAGTTTGGCAATTTGTACAGAAAATTAGATGTAATTTGCCCTGAATGCCACTGGTTTCTCAGATAGTTCAAAACAATTCCAGGCAGCTCAGCAAATAACTGCAGCATCTCTGCAACTGAATCAGGCTGGAGACCAAATTTCCTTGCTGAAGCCCTCTGCTGCCTGCTTCAAATCCAGGCTCTCCACCGCCTCCAAATTCCTTAGCCTCCTACTCATCCTCCAGCCTTCCTCCACATTCTTCTTCCCTATCCTATTACTCACTTTCTCTCTTCCCACTCTTCCTTTGAAATGTTCGGTATAAAGGGTCTGATGTAATGATAAATGGGCTTGGTTTTCCCATTGAAATCAAGGAGATCAGTGCAGATAGAATCATAGAATCACTAAGGTTGGAAAAAACCTCTAAGATCATCAAGTCCAACCGTCGACCCAACACCACCATGTCCACTAAACCATGTCCCTAAGTGCCACATCTACACGTCTTTTCAATACTTCCAGGGATGGTGACTCAACCACTTCCCTGGGCAGCCTCTTCCAATGCTTGACAACACTTTTGGTAAAGAAATTGTTCCTAATATCCAATCTAAAACTCCCCTGGTGCAACCTAAGGCCATTTCGTCTTGTCCTATCACTTGTTACTTGGGAAAAGAGACCGACACCCACCTCGCTACAACCTCCTTTCAGGTAGTTGTAGAGAGCGATGAGGTCTCCCCTCAGCCTCCTCTTCTCCAGCAAGAATCTTTGCCATGAAGGTCTAGACCTGCTCTCTCAGACCTGTACCTATCCTCCCCTGCCTCTCCCCTGTCATTTCCAGAGGTGCCAATGGATTTACAATACCTCTGACTTTTAGTGATCTGAAAGCCTAATAAAGAGATGGAAGTTGTGTTGGTTTTGCTGTCTGTCATTTGGCAGTCTCCTCCTCCCCCTTGCTGGAAAGCAAAGGACCCAGATGGCTGCTGCCTGTTCCAGTTAGCCTGAATAACCAGTGGGAGCCATTGGGGTTCTTAAATAGCCTCCTTCTAGGCTGTACTCAGCCCCATCCCTAAATAAAATTAAATAAAGTTTTGAGATATTATATAGAAAGGTTTCTCTGAGGCACCCCAAGTTCATGCAGGACATTTGTGATCCTGTTCTCCCACTCCTGTCTATTCTTTTTCTTCCCCTTTTTCTTCCTCCTCCCTCCCCACCTCCTTTTTTTTCCCCTTTACTTCCTTTCAGTTCCTCTTCTTCCTCTCCCATCTGCTCCTGGATTTCATTTTTGGGTTCCCCCTTCTCTAGCAGCAGGGATATCTCGCCACCCCCTCTGAGAGCAATGCACTGCTGTGTAAAATGGGGTTTATTTCTCTGGGCAGCATTGTGGCAGCTTTCTGCAGCAGTTTAAACAGAAATTACAACAATAATATAAACATTAAGATTAAAAAATAAAAAGAGCATCTCACAGAACAAGCATCTTTTAGTATGAAATAATAATAGGGGTAAAGTCTCCTTAAAGTGGCACTTCATGGAATAGGAACCCCACAACCTTTTTGTGTGACTGAATAGATGGGGAAGAAATAAAAAAGACATCCCACCCTTTTTCTAGGTTATTTTTTTTCCTATAATTACCAATAACCCACTATTAGGTTTCAAGGACAAAAATAACTCTTAGACTGTCTAGATATCAGATCAGAACTAGTCTTTTTCCCCCTGGCAGCAGTTTGGAAAGATGATTCCTCACGACACCTGAAGTCTATAATTGTCAGATCACTCATTCCCACGGAGAAGTCCAGGCAGGTGGTATCTACCCTGTGATTATTTCTCTTCTTTTTTTACCTGGTTTCCACACCATCCTCAAATGTCAGATGTGGTACAGTAGAATATCTGTATTTTGGGGAGGGAAGGAGAAGGGTATTGGAAGGGGTTAACTCTATCTGCACTGGTGCAAGCAATGCCAACTTCTGTGTTTAAACTCTCATTTCCAAATGGTTGCTGTGTGGTTTTTGTGATATGTAGAGGCCCCAGGTGGGAGACGGGTCCCCATGTGCGAGGTGCTGTACAAACACATTAAATTCCCTGACTTGACGAACTTACAGTGTAAGTAGAGAAGACCAGGGAGAGGCTGGAGGGTAGAGGCAGAATGAGCACAATCTTTGGTTTACAGCAAACAGCTAAATTAAATGGTGTCCCCAGTGGGCTGAAAGAAATCTGAGGTAGAAATGGACATTGAACATCGATTACCTGAACCTCAGTGTTTTGCTCATAAAGCAGTTTAGTCTTCAGGCAAAATCTGGCCTCAGGTTTGATCTTTCAATAACATTCTTTACTTTCTTATCATTTTCAGAAGCAATGGGCTTTCACACTGATGTATTGTAAGGTAGACCAGGCACAAAGGAAGAGCAATTCGCTGCCCATTCATATGCAGCCGTCTCTTGTGCAAAGCACAGCAGGTATATAACAGCTACCTAGCCATACTACTGAGAATAAAGAAGACAGTGTTTAGCAGATACCTGGGCAGAATGACTAGCAGGTGGGGTCTAACCTTCATTCTTGAACAGAAGTGTTATCAGATTTTTAATGATCACTGAGTAGGCAAAGGACATACACAGATTCCCTCTCCCTTTTTCTCTGTGTGCATCTGTGTGTGGGTATAAGATCATGTCTGTCTCTTGCAGCTGGGCCATGCCTAGGAGAGTAGAATAAGTGATCTGCTAATAGAGGATAGTAAAAAGCTCCTTAAGATCAAAAGATAACAATCTGTGCCTTTTCTTTCTCTCTTTTTTTTTTTTTTTTTAGCCAAAAATAACGGGGTTCTGTTCTCAGCTTTACCGTTGAAGATGGGTGATTTGTCTCATAATTGTGTTCGCTGACTGCAGCAGATGGATTCATTACTAGGGCTGGTCAGAAATCTTCCGACACAATGTGGTTTTTTGTGTATGTGTGAAAATGATGAATCATCAAAACTGAAACTTTTCATGAAGATATGGCAGTGCAGAGGAAACTTTTGTCTCAGAAGTTTTCTCAGCTCCCCACTGGGGCTTGTGATTAAAACCAGAGAAAGCAAAAGCTTCTCATCTTGGGGTAGCCCAGAAGATTGGATATGTGGACACTGAGGTTTTGAGTTTCTTTTCTGCTTATTCTGAACTGTTTCCTTTCTGAAGTAAGTGTGTTAGTTAGTTACTGTCAAATTATTCAGCACATTTCCTTATATATGTGTACATACACAGAGAAATGTAAACTGAGTAGAACAGCTTTAAAAAGAAAAAATGAGAGAAAGATGATGGTACGCTGAATACTGTTAAGTGAATGCAGGTCATGTCCCCTATTAAAGCCACCATGTGCCTTTTTGGAGACAGAAAAGCATTTGTGATCTCCAGAGGGAACAGCTTGCTCATTATGGACCCTTCCACCCAAATCCACCAGATCCCATTCCTTTTGTTTCAACAGAAATCACCAAAATAATCCAGAGGGACTAATACTTAAGGAAAAGTCTTGAAGACAAAGTCACTTAGCTCATGACCACAGCTGAAGAGTAACATTTTACAAGGAAAGGAGGTCATGAGCCTAATTATCTGCTCATGTTTATACCCCATAAAGCCTTTTCCCCTCTGAGTGTTTGTTTAACTTGTATATAAACTATTGCTGATTGTACTGCTGCCTTTGGGATCCAATCTTATGCATGACTTACCCTGTGCACAAAGAAGTTTGTCTTGGACCTCCTTAGCAAATGTTCAGTCTAGGCTCTAATCAGCACAGAGAGAGACACTTCCAACAGGAGCTATAGCCAGCAAGAGGCCTATTTAGAAGACAGACAGGACACCAAACCTCTTTTTTAAATAGGGCAAGGCAGCTTGCTAATGGGCAGGAATTTGGCCCTGAGGTTTCAGCATATGACAGTCATGTAAATGACGATCCCACTGTAGCAATGGGAGGAGGAAATCAATAAGACTGTCTGATCAGTGGGAACAATAATAGGGAACAAATAAAGGACCACTGAGCAGTAAAACTTTAGATTGGGATTTATGTTGAGCAGAGCAGAAGAGAAAGGAAAGATGTCAAAACTTCTTTCCTAAAAATAGCATGGAAGTCAATAAAAAGGCATCTCAGTAATGGAATAAGAGCAACAAGACCTAGATGCAGTTGGCGGCAAAGGTGAGATAAATTTCACCAAAGCAAAAATACGAATAGTCCCGAATTACTACAAAGGTCCATTCTATCTATTAGCAGCCCTACCTCTCCTTTTGAGTTTTTCTTCCAGGCCAGTCCTAGTGCAGTTGAAGATTTTCCATTTCTAGACTCTTTCACTCCTTCTGCAGCGACTTGCTTCTGATTTAGAAATACTTTCTCTTTAAGGAAAAGTAACCCTGAAATATATAGTCAGGAAATCTCCTTGCAGGACATCTGACAGATACCATTTCTTTTCTGGACAATTCATAATGTGCAAATTGTATCAAGCCTATTGTCTAAGTTGATTAACACACTGCAGTCCACAAAGGTCCTCGTGTCTCTAACGTTGTCTAAGGTGAATAAAATTATACTAATATTTATGAATTTGAATTGCAAATAAAATTTGCCTCCCATCCAGTTAACTTCTGCTCCTTCTTACCAGTTTCTTGGGACACCGAAGAAAAGTATATTCACTGCATCATGAAAGTTATAGGTCCACTTTTTAGGTAATTTACACCAGCTTTTTCAACCTTTTTTTAATTCAAAGACTATTCATCCTAAAAGCCTGTGAGACAACTTATGCAGAGTTGCTACAATGGTTTTCATCTTACAAAGAAATAAAAAATAGGCTAAATTGTGAATATTTTATTATTGTTCACTCATAGCACCTTGTTTGTTTTCTTGCTTACATGCATGTACACGTACATCCCTCTTCAGAAGGGATAGGCAAGGAAGGAGAGGTGGTGGGGTAGCCCTCTATGTTAAGGAGTGTTTTGATTGTCTAGAGCTTAATGATGGTGACGATAGGGATGAGTATTTATGGGTAAGAATCAGGGGGAAGGCCAACAAGGCAGCTATCATGGTGGGAGTCTGTTATAGATCACCTAACCAGGATGAAGAGGCAGACAAAATATTTTATAAACAGCTGGGAGAAGTCTCACAATTGCTAGCCCTTGTTCTTGTGATGGACTTCAACTTACCAGATGTCTGCTGGAAATACAATACAGCAGAGAGGAAACAGTCTAGGAGGTTCCTGGAGTGTGTGGAAGATAAATTCCTGACACAGCTGGCGAGTGAGCCAACTAGGGAAGGCGCCCCACTAGACTTGTATTTTGTGAACAGAGAAGTACTTGGGGGTGATGTGATGGTTGGAGGCTGTCTTTCACATAGTGATCACAAAATGATAGAGTTTTCAATTCTTGGAGAAGTAAGGAGGGGGGTCAGCAGAACGGCTGCCTTGGACTTCCGGAGGGGAGACTTTGGCCTGTTCAGGACACTGGTTGACAGAGTCCCTTGGGAGGCAGTCCTGAAGGGCAGAGGAGTCCAGGAAGGCTGGACATTCTTCAAGAAGGAAATCTTAAAGGCGCAGGAGCAGGCGGTCCCCACGTGTTGAAAGACGAGCTGGAGGGGAAGAAGACCAGCCTGGCTGAACAGAGAGCTTTGGCTGGAACTCAGGACAAAAAGGAGAGTTTATGACTTCTTTGGAAGAAGGGGCAGGCAACTCAGGAAGACTACAAGGATGTCATAAGGTTATGCAGGGAGAAAATTAGAAGGGCCAAAGCCCAACTAGAACTTAATCTGGCTACTGCCATAAAAGGCAATTAAAAATGTTTCTATAAATACATTAGCAACAAAAGGAGGGCTAAAGAGACTCTCCATCCTTTATTGGATGCAGGGGGAAACATAGTGACAAAGGATGAAGAAAAGGCTGAGGTACTTAATGCCTTCTTTGCCTCAGTCTTTAATAGTAAGACCAGTTATCCTCAGGGTATCCAGCCCCCTGAGCTGAAAGACAGGGACAGGGAGCAGAATGAAACCCCCATAATCCAAGGGGAAATGATTAGTGACCTGCTACACCACCTTAGACACACACAAGTCTGTGGGGCCAGATGGGATCCACCCAAGGGTACTGAGGGAGCTGGCGGAAGTGCTCACCAAGCTACTTTTAATCCTTTATCAGCAGTCCTGGTTAACCAAGGAGGTTCCAGTTGACTGGAGGTTAGCAAACGTGACACCCATCTACAAGCAGGGCCGGAAGGAGGATCCACGGAACTATAGGCCTGTCAGTCTGACCTTGGTGCTGGGGAAGGTTATGGAGCAGATCATCCTGCGTGCCACCACGCAGCACGTACAGGACAACCAGGTGATCAGGCCCAGTCAGCATGGGTTTATGAAAGGCAGGTCCTGCTTGACCAACCTGATCTCCTTCTATGACAAGGTGACCCGCCTAGTGGATGAGGGAAAGGCTGTGGATGTGGTCTACCTAGACTTTAGTAAAGCCTTTGGCACCGTTTCCCACAGCATTCTCCTGGAGAAACTGGCTGCTCACGGCTTGGATGGGTGTACTATTTGCTGGGTCAAAAACTGGCTGGACGGCCAGGCCCAGAGAGTTGTGGTGAATGGAGTTCAATCCAGTTGGCAGCCGGTCATGAGCGGTGTTCCCCAGGGCTCAGTATTGGGGCCGGTCTTGTTCAATATCTTTATCGATGATCTGGATGAGGGGATTGAGTGCACCCTCAGGAAGTTTGCAGACGACACCAAGTTGGGTGGGAGTGTTGATCTGCTCGAGGGTAGGAAGGCTCTGCAGAGGGACCTGGACAGGCTGGATCGATGGGCCCAGGCCAACTGTCTGAGGTTCAACAAGGCCAAGTGCCGGGTCCTGCACTTCGGCCACAACGACCCCATGCAGCGCTACAAGCTTGGGGAAGAGTGGCTGGAAAGCTGCCCGGCAGAAAAGGACCTGGGGGTGCTGGTTGACAGCCGGCTGAACATGAGCCGGCAGTGTGCCCAGGCGGCCAAGAAGGCCAATGGCATCCTGGCCTGTATGAGAAATCGTGTGGCCAGCAGGAGTAGGGAAGTGATGGTCCCCCTGTACTCGGCACTGGTGAGGCCGCACCTCGAATACTGTGTTCAGTGTTGGGCCCCTCACTACAAGAAGGATGTTGAGGTGCTGGAGCGTGTCCAGAGAAGGGCAACGAGGCTGGTGAGGGGTCTGGAGAACAAGTCTTCTGAGGAGCGGCTGAGGGAACTGGGACTGTTTAGCCTGGAGAAAAGGAGGCTGAGGGGAGACCTCATCGCTCTCTACAACTACCTGAAAGGAGGTTGTAGCGAGGTGGGTGTTGGTCTCTTTTCCCAAGTAGCAAGCGATAGGACAAGAGGAAATGGCCTCAAGCTGTGCCAGGGGAGGTTTGGATTGGATAGTAGGACCAATTTCTTTATGGAAAGGGTTGTCAAGCACTGGAACAGGCTGCCCAGGGAAGCGGTTGAGTCCCCATCCCTGGAGGTATTTAAAAGATGTGTAGATGTGGTGCTTAGGGACATGGTTTAGTGGTGGACTTGGCAGTGTTAAGGATTGGACTTGATCTTAAAGGTCTTTTCCAACCTCAATGATTCTATGATTCTATGATTCTATGTTTATATAATGCAATGATAAAAAGTGTGAGGTTTTCATGGCCCATCCTTTTGATGTTTTATGAATCAGCTCAGATCACAGACAGAGAAACACTGACTTATTGTTGTTCTTTATCCTTTACTATAAAGTCATTGCAGGATTCACCCCCGCCTTCTCCCACAAGGTATTTTTACAGCTATGTCCAAATTTAAATGTCACAAGGTACTTGGCTTTCATCCATGTTATCTTTGTGCTATCCCCTTTATAGGGTGCCATCTAAAGCCTGATTCTCTTCTATCATTTTATGTATTTATTTTGGCAGAAACTTATTAGTATACTCTGTCAGGACAAAACTTTGCACTCTTTGATCACTCCTTATTTGCATTTTTAATAGTCCCCATTAAACAGACTCTGAACTAATTAGCCAAGCATCTGTAATATAAAACTCCTGTTTCCTATTTTCAGAACTAAGAAACTAATGGCTAAAGCACTACTAGAACAATTAAGTAATAAGAAAAACACTGTGTTAAGATTGGCAACAGAGCAGCTGCCATACATTACCGCAATAATGACTTGCAGCTCAAAATATTTAAGTAGATAAAAAATTAACCTACACACTATTTCTGTAGTCTACAAAATAGAGAAGTCCCAAATTAAAAAAAAAAAAAAAAGAAGAAAAAAGTGTATATAATATATATCAAGTTATTCCAATTTTATTGGATTTGGGTTTTTTTTTTTTTTTTAGTCTTTAATGTGACAAAAACTGTCCTGAGGACAAATAAACCAAAATTACAGCTACCAAATTTTCACTGTTTACATAACTTATAAATGTATGGGTTAAATATCAGTGAAAAATAATGAAATGTAGGCTTCTTCACCTAATCTTTTAAACTCTTGAAGTGCTTTGTTTCCTTTGATTTCAACAGACGTTTGGTGCCTAAGTCACTTCAAAGTCATGGATCTTAGGACTGTGATTCAGTTGCCCAAACGCTGATCTCTTGCTTTAGATATCATGTTATCCCGCCTCCATCCAGCTACTGCTGCAAAATGAATTAAAAGGTATTAGACATCCATATTCAGGCAACTGATTTTTGCCCCAAGTTATTTCCACTCCTTTTCAGAACTTTATTCAACATTTACTTTTAATTTTTCTATCATCCAGAATGACAGAAGTTGTCAAAACAGTTGGGGTTTTTTTTGAGTACCACTGTCGCTTTTTTCTTCAACAAGTAGAATATGTGATACATTAATTGCCCAGCACAGTCTTCTGCAAACGTATCCATTCTGAAACACTACCTCAGTAAGATTACCATTAGAATGGAGAAATTCCATATAATGAATTGAGTGATTAATGATGGGAAGTAGCCAAATGGAAAGTCAAAGTAATTTTGCTGGGAGTTTTCAAATCAATTTTTTTTCACTGGCATTTCAAAATTCCCAAACAGTGAAAAATTAACAAAAATAAAATCAACACTTTCTATTGAACATTAAGAGATGGTCTAAACAACCAATCAGTTTGGGAAAACATCAATGGTTGAAATGGGTTCTTTTGGATAGAAAGGTTTCCCTAGGAGTAATTTCCATAGAAGAATTAAAGTAACAAGCTAACACTGGCAAATATGAATGAAAAATGGCCTTCTTTCAAAGGCTTTGGAAAATAGATGATTTTTCATTTTTCAATCCGGTCCCCTCGAAAGGGCTGTTCGTATTTTAATATATTTATTTTTTCTTACTATCTTTATGTCCTCCAAAATTCATTCCCACTACCCAATGAAGTCACACATTTATTTCATAATATTAAAACTTAAATCAAAGTTCATACTTTTTGTTTTCAGTTTTTAGAAAATAAATTGAAAAAATCTTAAATAATATGTCCTCTGCAAAAATAAGTGGAACAAAATAGTATTTTCTAAAAATCTATAACAATCTTTTAGTTTTTATTTTTAACTTCTACTAACTGAATTATTGATTTACCCAAGCCATCTAAGATTAGATTTTTGTACAGTGAGCATGGGAATGGTAAAATTTAGTTCCTGAGAAGACATAATATCTTGCTTTACTTATGTCCATTACTACTCTGAATTTAGTTAACATTGTAATAAAACTAGTAATATGCTTAAAGCTATGGAACTAAATAATGATATATTTATAAAAATAATGGAACTATCTAATTACTTAATGCTAAGAACATGTAAAAGTGTTTTAAAAATGTGGTCCTATTATCTAGCTAAGCACCAGCAAGAGATATAATATCTTTAAATACCTTTTACTTTAGAAATAGTATCATCATATTAACTACATGCCTGTATTAACTTGCCATTAAAAAGTACCTTAGGACTTATTTTGCACCTAAGTTTTCTTTAATTTGTTTTGTTTTTCTTCCTTGGTCTCTTTGTAAATTACAGGATTCTTCAAAAGAAGCAAGCATGAAAAATCCTTTAAAGAAATTCAGGTTTCAGGGTACACAATAAAATAGTTAATCCCCTGATCTTCAAAAGCATTCTTTGCAGGATTGAACACAGCTCTGTGCTACAGTTAAAAAAAAGAGAGAATTATTTTCTTTATTTGTTTGTTTGTTTGTAATTAAGAAAGACTTTTGTTTCTGATCAAGCTGTAAAACATTCTGCCCATTCTGAAAATCATATTGGAGAGATAATACACTTCAGTCCTGATTTATAACTCTCTGCTACATCAAGACTGCACACTTGCATATATATTGTTTTTTATACCCAAAACTTGCTCATTTGGTCTCCATCTTAGTCTGGCCCTTGTCTCTTCACACACTGTGCTCTTGATACACCTCTGTCCTGGCCTTCAGCATATAGTTATTCTGAGACTTTTTTTGGGTACCTTAGCAGCATCCTGAAGCAAACTTCACCTGCCTGCGCCAGCCACTGTGGCATTGAAATGAGCATAAATGGGGATCTACTAAAATAATTCTGAAGAGTGACTAGAGCCAGAATTTGAGCTTGGATTTGGAGATGAAAGGCTGGTGAACTAGCACATTGTGCTTACCCATTATACCGCCTGCTAGGAGACAATAACTTTCCCAAAACTTGCCTGATGCAGCCAAAAAACCAATGACACAGAAGCAGTCATGTTTGTTTCTTATCAGCAGGGATCCTATTGCTGCAAGCTCCACAGTGTTTTGGACTCTAGCTCTACTCATCAAACCATTCCACTTGCTCCACTCGCCAAGCAGCTTACAGAAGGCAATTAACTATTGCATAGGCATTTGACTGTAAACAATTATGGAACTCAATGTCCTGTAGCTTGGAGGGGGGGGAAAGCCTCCTACACTGGCTGAGCTGATAATCAGTTACTTTGACAGTGGAAAACTCTGGCTCTGAAAGATGAATGAAACTGTTTGAACAATTACCCCATCACCATATTCCACCACAAACTGTCTTCAATTGGGAGATTATTTCTTTTACAGGGTCTGGCAGTTGATGAGATCCAAATGCCAGAAAAGAACTGGCACAGACTTCTCACTGTTCAGCTTGACCACTGCATTCTAAGCAAATGCAAAAAACCATGTCATGCTGTATGCTTTTTTGAAGCTGCCGATGAGAGCTGAACCACAGTGGGAGGTAAGCAAATGAGCAATGCAGCATTATTCAGATAGCCCATGTGCTTGAATTGTACGATGCAGTGTACCAAAGATGGGATCCAGGCAGTTAAGCTTTGGGCAATATGGAAGCTTCATATCAAGAAACAGGAGTCTCAAAAAGCAGACCAGCAATCTGCGGAGTTTTGATAACAGCACAAAGTTTATGCTGATAGCTTTGTGGGGGAAAGTGGTGATGCATCATTTGATGCAAGATATTCAGGCAAAACTTTAAAATCTCTCCATTAAATGTCATGATGCCTTTGGAGCCCACATCAGAGGTTTCTTTGCTGTGACAAGAAGTGATCTCCTGGGTCAGACAAGCTGCATTATTTCGTTTCTTTCAAAAACCTAACATTGTTTAT
This sequence comes from Aptenodytes patagonicus, assembly GCF_965638725.1. Classification (NCBI taxonomy): domain Eukaryota; kingdom Metazoa; phylum Chordata; class Aves; order Sphenisciformes; family Spheniscidae; genus Aptenodytes; species Aptenodytes patagonicus. The sequence continues at coordinate 8,805,041 of NC_134981.1, forward strand.
AGTTACCAGATATGAATTTGTATAGGTATTTCTTACTGCATTTCAAAATGTTATTCTTATCACTTGGTCACAAATACCCATCTTTCGCTTAAACTAAGTGATCAAGTGTAATCTCTGGGGAGAAAAGGAAGCTCTGTCATCATCTTAGTGGTGAAAAATCTTGTGTTGCTTTTACTTAGAAAACATAAATCAAGCCTTAGTACTGGGTAGATGGTGTTATTCTTTCCTTCAGATGAATAAAGGAATTTAGAGTTGGTATCTCAGACTTTCATGTAGGTCCAGATTTACCTTTAACCACCTAAATTTCCATGGCTAATATGGTAATCTAAATTGCTTCTGTGAAGAAACACTTCCATCCCATCCTAAACAGGTATGTACCTAAAATAGAACGAATCACCCTTTTATTGTTTATTCTCATCATCTATAAAGGAATCTAAAAATAAATAAATATATTAAGAGGCTAGATGCCTATAGCTGGGGAAGGCAAATATCCTCCACAGTGACTAATACAAAGTCCAGTGAGATCATTGAACAAATAAACATTAACACCGGGACCTGTGGATTGGCAGAAAGTTAAGCCAATGCCAGAGCCTGAACAGAAGCTCAGGATGAGATATTGGCTCCTGATGAGATCTGTGTACCCCAGAAGTCAGCGACACTCTGCCATTTGCTTCAGCAAGGACAGGTTTTCATGCAGACCTGTCATCTTCCAGACTAAATCTGTTAAAAGCTAGACAGATGCACACACCAAATCACCAAGGCTAGGGAAGGAGCTCTCCTTGGGGTCAGAATGTGGGGTCATCTGGGAGCAGGGGGCAGGAATCAGCATAGGGCAGAGATTTGGGCAGGAGCAGGACATGATGTGGGGCACAGAGGGTGGGCCGCAAAGGTAGCAACCCAAGCTGTGTGGGGAGGCACTCTGACCTCCAATACCTAGTAATGGCCTTCCCCAGCCTCTCTCGACTCCTGCCTCACACACAACGGGGTGCCTGTGTCACACACATCCATGCCTGTTGTGAAACATGTCCCTTAAATGCCCCCTTCCTCTCCAGAGCCACCAAGTGTCCTTCTCACAGCTCCAGCCCTGCCTGTCACCCAGCAAGGTAGGGACAAAGCAAGTTCTTTTGGGGAAAATCCCTCAAAAGCACTTTCCCAGACCCCTGAAAGGTGCTTAGTGGATGTACCACTTTCCCCCTCCACTGTGCATGCTGTGTCACCAGGCAGATCATGACCAGATATGTATGGGCAGAAAAGACAGGAGGACTGTCTCTGTACCCATAAGAATTGCCTGGTGAGCTTCCCTGCGGCTGCCTCCAGCTTTACCCTGGAATGCAGCCCAGCAGCATCAGGCTATAGGGGTACACTGGATCCTGTGGGAAATCACATCCCAAATGCTCCATGGCTGTCAACTCCTTCTCCAAGCACCACCAGAACACCTCCTGAAATCCTTCTCTTGAGCTATGCTTTAGTTCTTCTTGTCTACCCCAGCCTGGTATCTGCTCAGCTCTGCCAGGCTGGCCAGCTCTGCAGGAGCTGCAGATAAAAAAACTGCAAATAGTCAGTATAAACTGTACCTGCAGATGCAGAAATGGTCTCACAGGGCAGCCTTCTGCACATAGTTAGGATAGTTAGGAGAAATGTATATAGTATGAGGAATGACAGATCTTGCATGGGCTGGAGTGGTCACATAGTGGCACAGGTCAGCTGGATATGGTAATTCATCTTAACAGTCTTATATATTAGTAATAAAATAAAACATTATATTGCTTTAAGAGCTTATTTAAAGAATAGTTTACAAATTCTTTTTTTCCTGGTCAGTCTGTAATTTCTGAAGGCATATATCACCTGCTAAAAATTGTTTTAAAAGTCTTAGCTGTTTCAGAACCTGTTTTGCCTTTTAGACCAATGGTCCAGCTACGCTTGCATACCTGCATGTAGACGTGTTCCAGCATGTTCATACCTCCCCTGCCAAATGACACCCACCCACACCTCTGTGAAAGTCTCCCAACCCCAAACATATCAGGGTTTGTTTAGGAGACCTGCAAAATGGTGGGCCCCAAACCTGCCTTTTACCTTTGATTAATTACTTTCTATTCACATTTAAACTTTAATTATTAATTTCACTACCTTTTCTGAAATAATGTTTTATACGTTATACCACTACAGTTTTATTGATATATATATAATGTACATATCTTTATATATGTATGTTATATAGAAATATAAATAAATATATATAAAGTGTATCTATGCATAAATGAATGACATGTATTTATGCATATTTGCACATGCACATACCCACATATATATGTGTAAACTGTATATATTTTTACATAGGAGCACTTTCTGGTTCAGAGGAAATGGGCATCCAATCAAATGGTGCTCTGAGATCATGTGGGTATGTCATTTTCAAGAAATGACAATCAGCCATCCATAGTGCATTATGAAATCACATGGGGCTATGACGTCAAAAAATGGCAGCCTCCGTGTGTGCAGTGGGCAAGAGTTTCCTGCTCTAATCCACTGCCAGGGAAAGTGGAAAGGAGCACCGTCCCCTGCCAGCCAATCACAAGGCAGTATGAAAACATGTGGATCATGACCTTATAAAAAATGGTGGCTGCTGAAACAAAATGGTGGAAAGGGGTGGAGTACACAGACCATGTGACTGGAGGGTTGGGGGACACGTCTGGGCTAAGTGGGATAAGTGGCTGCTGTGCTGAAGGAAGATGTTATGTTGCAGAGGATGAAGAAAGTGGCTGCTTCTTATCCCCAGTGGGATAAGAAGTCTGCGGCGTTTCCACCCAAAGTTGGGGACCAGGTACCTGTTACTACCTATCTCGAATTACTATTGTTCTCATAGTGCTGAAGTGCTTATGAGAGCTACCACCAAAACCAAGAGAGGTCTGATACATTTAGAGACCGACCCCAAAGGCTAGGAAGAGGGAAAGTGGAGATTACAGGGAAATAGGGCTTGTTTTCTGATGAGAGATCAGCCAGACAACAGAGACAACGACACTAAAATGAACTAGAAAAGAGGAGGAAATAGCAGCATTCCTTAGGGTGACTAAGTCTTTGGTGAAGATTTATTAGGATTTTCTGAAATCAGTAACAGGTTAAGGGAAAGACTGGGATATCTGGACAATGAGAGAAAACTGTTGTGAAGAGGGAAAGCCATCCTTTTTGAGGAGTTGGTAGGAAATTACCATTCTGATGTGCTTGGTTCTGGATGATTGTGACTTGTTCATGGGCTGAGGGGAGGCTGAAGAAAAAAATGTGATGCACTGAAAGTCTAATGGAGCAATAATAAAAGCAGGAAGAAACATGCTGTCTTCATTAATCCTTTATTAAGATTCACCTAGTACACCTGATAACATTAAGTAGCTGCCAATAAGATGTGAATTAGCATCCACATCACTGGAAACCATAGTATCTCCTTCAAGTGCTCTCTGTTCAAAATAGAAGCAGCAGCATGCATAACATTTTCAGAAAGCTGTAAATCTATCAGAGCAGCTGCACAAGGCAGGCCTGGTACTTGGAGGTAATTCCTGGTTTGGATCACTATGAATCCTTAGTCACTAGCTCCTAATTGATTTAGCCCTGCAATCATGTTGTGAAATGGGAAGATATCATCACTAAAATATTGAAGCTCAGAGAGATATCATGTAAGTCTACATGGATATATAAAATTGAATCTACGGTTGCCTCCAAAAGATTGAAGCCACATGAACTACTCTTCCCACCTGTAGTCAGGGCTTACCCTTTCCCAACCAATTTACAATCAAACCAGTCTTACCCACATTGCAGTCCTTATTTGTGAAGTGGAACATTTCTGGAAATTACTCGGTAGGTTTTTTAAAAAATTATTATTATTAGCTTTTTTTAGATAGACAAATTGGAAAACTGAGAAGGGATATAGGAAGAAAGGAAATTAGGAGTAGAAAAATGTGTTATCGTTGATGAAGGGCTCTCTGCTTTCAAAGATGATGTGAATATGAAGGTTACAAGCACAGTTCAGACATGAAAAATACAGGAATAGGACCAGCATAGTCAGAAGTGAAGCAGGGTTTCCAAGATCATCATGGATGGCTCCTGAAGGTAAAATTGAACATATAGTTTAGATGTTCAGGAGGAATGATTTTAGGACCACATTAAGGTTAGCTTTAATTCCTGGTGTAAAATTAAGCAAAGGACTTAATGAAGTTCATATAACAAGTTCTTGAAATAAAATCCTTGCTCAGATCCTGATCTAGCAGAAAATGGCATAGAACAGAATTACACTGACCCCAGTCAGCTGCATTTCTGCCCCAAGATCAGAAAATCAAAGTTACATTTACTGGATGGAGAATTCTGTCTTGAGAAGCTGTGATCTTGTAAAAGACTTGAAGGAGAAAATGAGGATCAGTGGTAGCTCATCAGCAGAATATGGGATCCAAGGAGATGTTATGTTGCAGAGGACAAATGTGATCCTTAAACACATAAATGAAAATATATCAAATAGGAGAAAGGAATCTTTTTATTAGTTTGTACTTGGCATTGTTATGACCATTATAGGAAAACTGTCCAGTCTTGGTACGTCCAGCTCAGAAAAGATATTGAAAAAAATTGGAAAGAGTTCAGAAAAGTTCCATAGGAATTATTACAGGTTTGAAAACACTGTGCAATGAAGTACTCCGTGCTCTATTTAATTTTTCAAAAGGAAGATAAAGGCATAACTAGACATGGTCTATAAATATCCACTGAAGGAATAAAAATATGATAATAGAAATTTCTTCAGTCTTAGAAGGAAAAACTTGAAAAGAACCAGTGGTCAGGAATTGAAACTTGGCAAACTGGTTCTGCAAAGAAATATCCTTTTTTAGCAAAAAGGATCAAAAACAGTAGAATGACTGGTCAAGAACTATAGTAGGTTTTTCATCACCTGGCACTTTCAAATAAGGAAATAAAATTTTTGTTTGTTTATAGAATGTACTTTACAAGCATAGATCCTAGAATTAAAAATGGAATTTCTTCATGAAATTCATGTCTTTATCTGAAGTGCAGTTAAAAGTTCAGATTCAATTAACTTATTCTAATCAACAGGAAATTGGGCATTTTGTCTAAGATGGTTATGTAAAAAGAGTTCTCTGCATATTCAGTAGAGAAAGACTAACACCTTCACATGGTTATTCACTCCACTTTCCTTAGACATGGATCTTAGGTGGGATGAGTCATCCTCTGAATGTACCTGTTTCTGTTGATTGTACAGGAAGGTTAAGGGTAAGATTTGCCTGAACAAACATGGATATCTACAGTTAGTCTTACCCTTAGTCCATCTTGTTGTCAAAACCAGAAATTGGCATTTCTAGGGCATAACTCAGCTCATCCTAAGGTGAACTTCTAAGTAGGGCCAAGGAACCATTCCCTAAAAATGCCTGTTTATTGTACTGGACTGAAAGTGCTATTATCCCATTTGCAGATGTTGTAGTCTTTTGAAGCTGTATGAGATTAATCCCATCCTAAATTAATACAATGATTTCTCATGGCCTTTAGGCTAATAGGAAATTCTATGAATATTAAGCATTCAGATATCACAATGATAGTCAATTTTACAATATCTGTGAAGATTCCTAGCTAGAACTGAAAGAAAAAGAGTTGGTCTTTCTGCCTCATTTGAATTTTGCTGAGTAACCGACATTTTCCTACAGCAGTTCTGTTTTGTCATTGAGTTTTAAAGGACCAGGTCATGACTTCAGGTTATATTACTTTATAGTAGGCAATCTCAGTTCCACCCAGAATGCTTTATGTCTGAGGTCAGGCTCGTAGATACCTCATTAGCATCTTCTTAATTTAAAGATGCAAAAATCCCATACGTAAGGTGAGACTCGCATGGGTAAAAAGTGGGGAATCGGGAAACTTAATAAAGATTTAGCAATCATGTTACTGTTTCACGCCTTGTATTCTATTACCCTAACAGCTGCCTTTGCTACCATAAATTATATACCTATTTTGATTAAAAGGAACCGCATGATGAGTTGTGAGGCTTATAAAAATCTAGTCAACATTAGAGGAAGTGTCTGAATGATAGACAGAGAGACAAAGTATAATCTCCATGATTCCCTGATGAAACATACACTGAGGCTTAACCTAATCCCTGAAGGAATGACAGCAAAAATAAGGTGAAAGACCAATTAGCCTTTTCCCATACTAATCCTGGTTAGAGCAGCTTATTCTTTTTTATACTTGTAGCGACATTCCTAGCACCGTGGAAAATCAAAATTGTACTGGCCATACTTTTTCTTCAGAATAATTTCACTGTGATAGCATATCAGTCCTAGCTACCTACAGGTTTGTCACATGCCAGAGTTGAAAGATTTCTGATCCCACTGTAAGATTTGGTAGTGGTAAGTCAAGAAGATAAGCCAGGCATTAAAATTAACCCTGGATAGAATCATTTTAAGTTGATTCTGTTCAAATTAAATGAAAGGATGAAAGTAGGTCCATAACTAAGGTTTTCAGTAATAAAGGACAAAAGGAAATTAGGCAGAGAAGTCAGCTGGGTGGAACAGATCCAGAACATGAATATAAAGAAGGCCTGTATATTTTCCTTTTCCATCATAGGAAAACTACTGAAAAGTTCTATCTCAAGCAAAAGTTAAACTTGAATAAAATGTTGCTAGACTATACTGAATGAAAAAGGATAACAGAAAAATCAGTAAGGAAAGAAGAACCACTAATAAGCAATAGAAGCCAAAAAAAGTATAGATAATAGCAAAATTGTGTTGAACATCAAAAGACTAATAAAAGAAGTATTCTTGAAGTTGTTCAAGACTCATTAGCAAGAGAACAATATATATGAAGTGAAAGAGATAAAGAGATAAAGATTAAGGCAAAAAATTATCAGGCTTCAATAGTAAATATAGACTTTGGTTTTCAAGGGAAATTAAAATATTCAAGCAGCATTGAGAAAAAAAAGTAGAATAAATATAAAACCAGAATTGCTCAAATATATTTCAGCCATACATTTTACCAATTCAACCTAACTCTGTGGAGAGAATAATATTTCCTGACTTCAAAAATAATGAAATGGCAGAGGATAAAAACCAACCAACCAAACACAAAAACCACTTCAATAAATTCCAGCTGACATCAGTACAAAAATTTGGGGAAAAGAGGACAATCAACTATATGTATCTGAATCTTCAAAAACTTGTGATGAATTTAAGTTTGATTTATGATTGACATGTGGTCTGGCAGAAGTAATTTTAATATGAGTGGTTTGCTTATTTGTCAGTGAAAATCCATAAAGGAAGCTGGAATATTTATGTCATCTCTTGAAGTCTGACAGCCATCTTTTTTTAACTATATATTTGCTAGGTACCTCCTTGTAATGAAACTTTATCTAAAAAAAAAATCTGTTTTAAACAGAAAAGTTCATTAACAATGGATCCTAGGAAGCTTGTCATTCAGAGTTTCAACTTTTACACTGTTTGATAGGAAGCAATAATCTACATAGGATTCTTTTTAATCTTTTGCATGTGTTGAATACTGACAAAATAACAAAGTTGAAACTGCCTTGTTCAAACAATGCAATATATTTCAGTTAATAAATGCATCTAAATGAATTATGTTGTCATAACTCTATAATCCATTATTCCTCACAGGCCAAAATAAACAAGACATATCATAGCATGTGCTTTTTTGTGAGAAGAACCAGTGCATCATAGCATTCATGTGATCACAAGAATGTCTTCAGACTGGGGACAGAATAGAAAAGACTGAGAGCATGCAACATCCAAACAGCAATGCCTGTAGGAATTAAAATAATGTTACAGAATTAGATTCTTTAGGGTTTGGAGTAAAAAATACCTCAATGAATAGCTGACATTTTTAGCATAAAATATTCATTCTTATGAACACTTTTGTATAATCAAGATATTTGCAAGGAAATTTTTCAGCTGGAGCAGTTAATTATTCTGTCTTCAAACAAGAAATCAATATGATTTTGGAAGTGAAAAGAAAATAGAAAACTCATCCCACTCTAAAGCAGATGCCTAAGAATGACAGAGCAAGTAAACTCTCAAAATGTGTATCTCAGTCATTAACGGTACTCAAAGTCTAGAAGACTAGTGTGGACTAGATGTTAAACCTCCAGATGAGTAAAGACAGTTGAGCTGAATACCCCTCCTATCTTCTGATTTTGAGCAGTAAACCTATAAATAAACGTTTAAAATTAAAAATGAAATCATTATGGAAACCGTTAAAGTCACAAGGAAATTGAACAAGCTATTTTGAAAAGCATTTTGTTGTATGTCATCGCTGCTTGAAAGATATTATTCAGCCCTTGAAAAAGTTCTACATTTATTTGTGATACCAAAGTAGTGTGAAGAGAGTCTTTTTTTGTGCCCTGTGCTTATTACTGCAGAAAATCTAAAGATCTTAGAGATTTCTATGATAAAAAGTATATGCTGAAAAATTCTTCCAGATTTGCTTCTTTACGTTTCAACCATACTTAAGCACATATGTAAATTTGAGCTACACAGAAGTTTCACAAACTTAAGATACAGTTTACTGCCCTGCCTGACTGGTACCTAGGTATCAGTCTCAAAAGGTAAAACTCCATGAAGCAAATTTAATAGGTGTTAGACTTGTTCAGTACTTCCTAAAATCCATATCTGAAGACAGCCTCACTGCAAGGTTCACTGCTACTGTTCAATATAACAACAAAAATCAGGCATCTGCATGAGTTTTAACACACTTCTGTTGTTTGCCTCTGTTTTCCCACAGTAATTGCCACTAGATCAGAGTCACAGAATTGATATGGCAGTGAGAACATAACACAGATAGGATACCCACTCATTGAGAGTCAGGGTGTTTGTGGATTCTGCAAAATAATGTGGATGACATGGTGATCTAAATGGTGGTAGCTGTGTATAGGATTGTTGGCGCTGGTAGGAGTGGACTGGTGTGGAACCACAGAGCAGAATTATGTGGTATTGGTTGGGAGGGACTTCTGGTAGTCCCTTGCTCCAACCTCCTGCTCAAAGCCGAACCAACTTGTCTGGCAAAGTTTTGAATATCTTCAAGGACGGAGATTCCAAAATCTTTGAGCTTCCAGTGAGAAACTATTAGGGTGAAAAAAAAAGTTAGAAGAAAATTAATAGGAAAAAAAAAAAATGCATAGTGAAGAGGAAGGCCATTAGAACCAAATCAGAAAGGGCATGAAGGAAAAAGGCATATCCAACCTTAGTTATGTCACTCTTACTGGCTCTAGAGTGGCTGAATGGTTATAGTAGTTCTTGATCCCACTATGATCCTTGGTTTAATATGCCATTTTATTTGAATTGAAGTATGCAAGACCTACTTCAAATGTGTAGAGATTCACTCCCCAGAGTCGACCTATCAGTTTTGCCTCACTATATACATTCTCTGTAATCAAAATGAGTCACGGTTTTGACACCAGCACTTATAATGGTGTACTGAGTCTGGCAGGAATGGAGTTTAACTTTCTTCATGGGAGTCCATATGATGCTGTGTTGTGGATTTGTGACCAAAACAGTGTTGATAATGCACCAATTATTTGTCTATTGATGAACAGTGCTTGCACAGCATCAAGGCTTTCTAGCAAGTAGGCTAGGGGTGGGCAAGAAGTTGGGAGGGGACACAGGCAGGACATCTGACCTGAATTGACCAAAGAGGTATTCCATAGCATGCAATTTCATGCTCTGCAATTGAAAATGTAAGTCAGGAGGGATGTGTCTTCCAAAGTAGCTGTTGCTCAGAGACTGTCAGGGAATCAGTCTGGTTGTGGGAGGTGGTGATTGATTGCCTTTGCATCACTTGTGGTTTGGTTTTATTCCCCTCTTTTCCTCACTTACTAAAGTGTCTTTATCTTGATCCATGAGTTTTCTCACTCTTGTTCTTCCTGTTTTCTCTCCTGTCCCACTGCAGGGTAGGAGTGAGCAAGCAGCTGTGTGGGTGCTTAGTTGCTGTCTGGGTTCAAACCACCACAAATGGCCAGAAAATAGGACAGAACAATAGCATGAAAAATTGTCCTTTTTTTCCTTTTTTCTTCCCCGTCTGTGTAACTATTTCTGAACAATCATAGCCCAACTTCTCCAGCTGAGTTTTACCACTCCCTCCATACAATATTATTTCTTTTCCTTCACTGACATTCAGAGACCTTAATTATGTTTACGATCTCAAACACAGGCATACTCTATTCTATTCCTATGTGTACTATTTGAGTTTATACATTTAGTTCTTTGTGTCTAAGTCTTGCACAGCAATTTCTTTACAGGAGAAAAAGTGAAGAGCTGGTGTTATATATGAAACAGACAGGTAGTGTTTCACTCAAGGGAACACCTCCTCTAACGATTATAATTTATAAAACAAAATATCCTGAGTATGACACTAGTCAATTTAGACTGATGTAAAACGGGGCCTATGTTTTCTTTCATTTATATTTTTATGATACGTAATGTCTTTATAATTTCCACCACTCACATCAAAGCTGCCAACTGCTGAGTGTCTAAATAAGTAGCATGTGAAGAAAATGAATGAATTGCTAAATGTCCCATTACATCCATGGAGAATACCCTTGCATTTGGAGTCAGGAATCTTAAAATTGAGACGACAAATGAATGGTTTTCAATCCAGTGGAGTGAGGGTTTTGGCAGTGGCAATTCTATTATGCTCTGTGTCTGAATGGAAAGAGAAAAACAGAGATGGAGAGAGGAATTAATAAAATACCAAACCTATACAAACGTATTGCAATACCTCAACTCCAGAACTGAATGACAATTACTTCAAGAGAAAGAGAGAAAGATAAATCTGGTAGAACTTGATGCATCTAGAGGTATGTTATCTAAAAGGGCTGAAATGATTTTGGATATACTGGGGTGCAGATAGGAGTGGGGAGATGGGAAGATGAGAATTTTACCATTGCTAGTGTCTAAACTAGGAATGTTTATCTGTTAAGGCCTACCTACATGGCTGGATTCCTAAGCACTTAAGCTATGACTGTTAAATGAAATAATGCCCAGAAGGACCCTTGAGCATGTCTGACCATATAGTGAGATACAAGGACTGTCTCTGGTCCAGGTTTTATTCATAACGGCTAACACAGTGCCAACACCTGGGAACACTTTAGGAGTTAGAACTACCCACTCCCAATAACTACTCCAGGTGCACTCACCTTTTTCGGAAGCTTAGAGAATTCACCAGCATAGACGCAAATATATTTTGCTGCTTGACCCCAATGACCAGAAATGTTCCAGGTCCCATTTAAATTCTCAGTATAGATATATCCTTAATGATTGTCATAAATTAGACACTAAGAATAAAGTAAAATTGCCTAGACATAATTATCTAGTGTCATTTGAGATGCCCTTGGGTGTCCCTTTTTGTTGCCACTCCAAAAGAACGGAGGGATTTTACCCACCTATAAATTGTGTCACATCTGCCAACCCGACACAAATGTTTTAGATACACGGCGGCATCTCAAATGACATTGCACACTTAAATGTCTAGCCAACTAGACTGAGTTTTAAGGGTGGGTTTCAGCTCCAGATTCAGAAACCTACATATGGTAACGACGATATGTTGGTTCTCATTGCAGTCAATGGAAATTCACTCAATGCACTGAAAAATCTAGAAAGCCACTTGGCTGAAAAAAAGAAAGTGTGGCTGTCTGTTTTAGAGTAAGGTGTCCATATTGACCGTAATCCCCTTTCACTATAATGGGATCTCAGATAGTCAACTCACATATGACACCTGCAATCCAGACACCTACCTTTAATTGATGGAATCCTGTGTGGCTAATACCACCATCTTGGCTCACCCCGTAATGCTGTCAGTACTAATCAAGGGCCAAAAAGGTAGTGGAAAAATAGTTTGTCTAGCAGGAAGACAACACCAGAACTCCACAAAGAAGGAAACCTGACTTACCTAAGCTCTCAAAACTGTCTCCTTCTTATGCTCTAGTTCAAAAGACTTTCCTCCCTACGAGAAGAAGTCAGCATTGAGCTGTCAAACTGTGCTTGAAATTATTTAGTCCTGTTACACAGTATCACTGTTGGGATGAATGCTACCAAAAAAAGGCAAAAGGAAAGAACTGCTTTTTCTCCTAGGACATAGGTAAGTGAGTATCTTACCAAGAAACCTTGGGAAAATCCCTGAAGATGTTATGTTATAGTAAATAGCTATCCAATGGGTGAAAAAAATCAAGTCGTAAATTATAATTCATGAAGTAAAAACAGAATGTCATGTTGTGTTAGGATACTCTGGGTTATTATGTCTTATACAGCGTATCTTAATGTGAATTGACACAAGAAAACACTCATTGATTTATGTCACTAATTTTAGGACATGTTTTTTGGTTTTGCTGTTGCTCTTGTTTTTACTGTTACTGTTATTGTTATATTATCCTTGATCTATTACTGCTTTTTTCACACCAAGATTTGACAGGTGGATAATGAATATTGTCTATTGTGCCGTTACTATGATTAGAAGTGGATAGCATTTGTTCTGCTATTGACTCGTTTCTGCTATTGACAAGCTAATTCTGAATTTTTTTAGCTTATCAAGATCTATTGTCAGCTGAAGTGTATGCATCTTGTGGTTAGCAAGCCAATCTTTTACTAAAACTATAGGATCCAGCCCATTAGTTCATCAGTCAATGCATATGGTACTTTTTATTCTATGCAATTATTACCTGTATTATGGTAGCTTTCTAAGTCATCAGTTGCGATCAAGGATGTGTGTGCCCCATACAAAGAAAACATCTTGGAATCATCATGTGATCCTCAACTAACCAGTAGTCTGTGTAGTCAAGGTGAAGTGCCTCACCATATCACCATTTTTAGCTGTCTGTTAATTACCTAATCCAGGATGATCTTCTGGGTTCCCTCTAGAGTGGCTCCAGAGAGCATTTCTTCCCACTTGTAACAGACATTTATCTTTTGCTGATGTGACCTAACTTCTGTAACTGTCTATGTCTCTCCCCTGAATGCAGAAAGAGCCTGTATAAACTTTTAGAGTGATTGAGTTCATAGGATCATAGGAGAATTCAGGTTGGAAGGGATCTCAAGTGGCCATCTTGTCCGAATTCTTGTTCAAAGTAGAGTCAGACAAGGTTGCTTAGGGCTTCCGTGAAAATCTTTGAGGATGAGGACTGCACAACCTCTCTGCACAACCTGTTTGGCTGCTTGGAACAGGTAGAGTGAGCTGAGATAAATCCTATACCAAGGATCCCAATCACATACTAAAGATGCATAAATGAGTAGCAGTCAATTTAGGATTTAAAGTGTAACCTCAAGACTACTGGCAATGTCATACAGAATGATAGATATGTAGGAGTTATCCCGTTACATCTATATCTAAATGTGTTATTGACCATTTCTAAAATTAAGAAATTTTAGTGAGCCACTCAAGGTTTTTGGTTTTTTTTTAGTATCGGCTATGGTAACATAGGATATACTACTGCTGAAGTTCAAGCTTCTATGTAAAGCACATTTAGGGCAAAAAAAAGTCTTATTAAAGTACATAGTAAAATATATAGTGAGCCTAGAGTTTTCAGTTTACAGGGCAAATTATTGTCCCTGTACATGAAAAAGTAACCTCCAGTGGGCAATAATGCCTGAAGCTGAATTATATCCACTTTTTCATCCCATAAGTCAATAGCTTTCCACTATAAACATCAGCTCTAGTCAATATGATATGCTGCATACTGATATATTGACTAATGGTACTATTAAAAGCTCACAAAATGTCAGCAGCTGGGAATTTCTCATGCATATACTTCTGCATTTCAGTAAATAAGGGTGCTCTGTGTAACTTATAAATCCATGCCCAGTTGGGAACAGTCTTTGTAATGCTCCCCTTTTTGTATCCTAAAGGATGCAAAAGTTCCCCCATGCCTCCACTCCCCCCAATTTTTTTTGCTTCTTTTTGTAAAATAGACTTTCTCCTTCTGTAAAAGAAGTCATCCAGAAAATTCCCTATTGCAAGGTAACCATGAGAGGCAACGTATAATTTCTTTTTCTTCTTCATATAAAACATGCCATAGAGTGAGGTTTTTCTTTTTTTCTTTTACAGTGACTCATATCTCCTTTGCTGACAGAGTGTCTCTGAAGAATAAATTTAGATGGCAGATAAATGAAAAGTAACCTCCTAAGTTTTCAAGATGTGTTTGTTTAAGCAATAATGATCAAGGCCAAAGGTAACTCCTGGGGATTAGTGAAGAGCTGGGAGGAGCTGATGGCCTGGTGAACACCTAGAGAGCATTATCACCAACCAATCATTAATCCCAAATAGATGCCTTATGTCAAGGTGATCTCTTCTGTCTAAGGCAGAACAGAAACAAAACAGCTATTCTTTATGGTCAAATTATTTATGTTTAGTTTGATCTGAACAATTCTAGAGAAGTAAAATGTTTTGGGCATTTTTGGTTAGTTGGTTGGTTAGTTGGGTGTTTTTAAAGGTTTACCAAACTAAGAAAAGGTATGGGTGCATAGAAGCCAATTGAATTGACAATAGAGTTCACATACGTATGTGAATCAGGTGTTTCCAGCTCTTACTACACTTTTGGCGTGCGAGTGTCTTATTTGCACCTACAATTGTATTAACAGCATGCGTAAATTAGGAATGAAAATGTACATGCATTTGTGAACTGGTCTGAAGTGCCTGACAGTTTGTCAATCACTACTTCAACATCTTGCAGTCTTGTTAGTCAGACAGATCATTTGAATTTTGGTCAGCTATACAGATGTCACTTTCCACCCCACTAGTGGCTGCTCACCATGCGTGTCATATGACATCGTTTGTTGTCAGTCTGAAAAGTCCTTCAGGATTAAGAACAGCAACCAAATGAATAGTGATGTTGGTTTTGTTATTAACCAGATGTGCTTTTCAGGAGAAATAACTAAAAGGTGTAAACCAATAATGGCATTCTCATGGAAAAATGAGTTCATTTCTCATTTTTTAGAATGTATTTCTTTTCTCCAATTATTTCTATTGCAGGTTGGAAAACATTTCTGTGTGTGTTTTAAGCTCTGCCACTTTCCCTGCAAGCAGGTCATTTTTCCCTTTCATGGAAAACATCTTTTTCTAATAGCATTTATTTATTAGAGTACAAGATTTTCATGCAAGCCTAGGACCTAAGAGCATGTACCATTTCAGAAACCTACATACACCATGTCTATTCTGACAAACCAGTGTTAGAAGAACTTTATCCTGTGCTTCTTGTGCATTGACAAATTAACTTTAACAGACACCCAAGAGGGAATAGCAGCTCACCACAGAAGTTTTAAATTGGATGATCAGTGTCTTGGAATGTTTAACAGAAATAACAGCAGTCAGGGAAAAAAGGTTTTATCCCTATGACACATTCAGCATTTTTGACACCCCACTTGCTGAGCATGGTTCAGCATGGGAACACATAACCATGGAGGATTTTGGGAAATACCATCCATTTTCAGTACTCAGCTGGCAGAGAATAATGAAAAGGTGAAGAATATGAACTATAAATCCTACTAGGTGATCTGCAGACTTTTTCTAAATTCAAATTCTTTCAGGTTTAGCTGAACATTTTTGAAGCATTAATTTTTACTTTTTTGTTTTGATTTCAAATGTACCTTTTTCATTTCTGAAAAGTTAAAATGTTTATGAAAAGGGAATCATCTCAATTTCTTTTAAAAAACAGCTTAATTAGAAATCCAGTTTTCTATCAAAAGGATATTAGATAGAAATTTTTCACTCTAACCTATAAATAGCCATGATTTATCCTGATGTATTTAACCTCACTTTATTAGTTGAGAAAATAGGTATAATGATAATTATTGCTATTCTCGTAGGAGCTGCGAGCATGAATGGACATTCTTTAAGTACGCCAAGATGTGCAATGACAGATAATGGATGTGTCCAAAGTATCCTTGCTTTGGGTTATACCTGCCAAAGACAAATGCAGCTATGGGAATTATTATACACAATATCTAATTTTGGTATCAAACTTTTCTTATCAGCATGGTTTATAAAATAATTATCATAGACTTTAATTTTATTACCCAAGAAATATATTAAAAATGTAGATCTTTTATAATTCCTTCAATTAACAGTAGACACTTCTTGATTACTTTCTAATTAAATCATTTCACTCCAAGACTTGGTAATTACAACAAGAAGTTATTAAAATTAAAAAACATTTGCTAACTCAGTACTTTTGATTATTAAGCCTTTATCGCTTAATATCGCCAAACAGTCTATGAAGATATATGAGGTTGGAAACTGATTTTAATGTATTCAGCTATGATAATTAACCACAGGTGTTCCAAACAATGCAATGCTTCTTTCCTGTCACATAGTTTCCTATGAAATCTATTGTTCCTGTCATTGAACGGATTTTTTGTCTTATTAAGGTATCTTTCTATCGACAATATATTATTGTTCTTACTACAGGGAAGAATACTCTTGATACTATTCTATTCATCTGGAAGAAATAGCAATGAATAATATAATCTATATTAATGGGTCTATATACAGGAGCAGATACTTCATATGTATTTACATGCAGTATCTAAGTATGCTGTGTCCCTGCATGTACATGAAAAGGAGTCAAGTAGAGTGAACAAAGTGCTTAATAACAATAAGAGAGAATTTTGGTCAAGGACGGTATCACAGAAAATTCTGTATTGAAGTAGAAGTACTGTCTAGTATTTAGTGTGCTCAGAGAACAGAAGGGTCAGCAGTTTTCCAAAACCTCACAGTAGAAAGAAAGGGAAAGAAAGAAGACCTATAAAATAAACTGCTGGCGTGCAGTTTAGCAATCTCTTGACTTGGGCTGAAGAGCTGAGGTGACCCAGGCCTGTTTCAAATGGGAGTCTCCACTAACAAATGGGGTGAAAACTTGGCTCTACAACAATTGATAAAATTTCCTACTGGAAACAAAGGAGCCAGGTTAACATCTTGGGTTTTTAAGGCTACTGTCATCTTTCTAATTAAATTCTACTCAATCAAACTGAGTTTCCATCAAGAGGACACTTATTTTGACTGCCACTTAAGTTATTTTCAGTTAGATACATACACTCTCAAGCTGGTTTTCTGATGGAAACATTATATAAGGAAGTCAGCCAATATAGAGACTTAGACTTGGATAAATCCTGGTAATTTGTGAAGCATGTGAGGGCTTTTAAGTTGGAATATAGTTGCTTTCAGTTCCCTGTCTACTCAATGAAGAAGGATAAGTCTCTTCACCAGTTAACTGAGATGAGAGGAAGGCTGAATTAACCTCTGGAGAAATTCAGCTCCCGCTTTTAACATCATGGAGTATTTTGTATCATTATAACCAGTCAGGTGCTTAGGGAACAATGAATCTAGGCCTTTGTGAGTGTGCTCCTCAGTATTTGGTTAAACAGCCTGGACAGGTCCTTCATTTTTACAGCTTTTTTTTAAATTATTTTTTTCATTTTTCTACCCATGGACAACGAAAATTGTAATCTGCTCATGTTCAAAATGAAGAATCCTTCAGGATCTCAGGCAGCTGATCTTTCCCTTTCTATCATCCATTGTCTGATAAAGAAAACCGTCCCAGAAATTAAGGAACAGCAAATTTGGAAACAGTCATTAAAAAAGAGGGACATTCATAGATACTTTTATTTGCTAGAATTTTGAAGCAAATCTCTGAGTGATTACAATCTGCATGAACTCACCTTTTTAAAACTATCTAAGAATCTTAAAGTCATTGATTTAACTTCCTAACATTCAGAGAGTGTCGGCAAGTATTATTTGCCTTTTCTTATGGACCTCAACAAAGAGTTGTAAGGCTTAATTAATGTGGATCACTTTAAGAACCTTAGATTAAAAGTGATATGCAAGTGCAAAAGCACTGCCATTAACGTTTATGTCCAATACTCCGCAAGCTTCACAGATGGCTTTATTTATTTATTTATTTAAATAGGAAATTAATCATAGCAAAGAAAATAAATAAATGTTAGTATTATGGTTCATTTCTATGTGTCACAGATTTCACATCGCTTCACCTGGTGATCAGAATACCTAAGTGACCTGACCATTACACACCGTCCTTACGATGCCTGTTTTTCAACGGTCATCTCTACTGTCCCACCTATTTCTGGATTCTTCTACCCCTGCAACATGAGTCTGCAAATATGGTTGAGTAGTTTCCTTTGTTTATTGTCCAGTATTAATTCCAGATCATTTATAAGCTGTTCTGCAGCAGAGCTTTGATAACTTCAGCAGAGCTATGTGATTCTCTGGCTGAGGATGTAACTGTGTGTTTCTGACAGCTACTCATGAGAACCCACAGAAAATTAAGTCCTAGTTTTTGCTTACTTGTGCATCATCATCATCAATCTTACCCTAAGCAATAAAACAAGAAAAAACTTTAAAAGTATGAAAAATGTGAGACAAAACATTATATATGAACTTTCTTTAAAAGAAAATTCAGTATTGCATTTATTTTTTATCTTTTTTCTCCCCAAAATATCCAATTTGCCACACATTTTGTGTTTTCTTCATTATGAAGAAATGCAGAGCTTCCCCTGCCCCCCACGTTTTAGAGGTTACCCATAACAGCAAGATATTGCCAAACAAAAAGGACAGTGAATAAATTCCTTATTTGTACCTCTCTGACCACAAGACATGTAACTAAATACTTCTTTTTCAAATCAAAATACTGCTGAATTCACAGGATGAACTTTTCCTGTTCTGACATCATTTGACTGATAATATTTGTTTACTTGCTACCTGAAAATTCAGAAGGCATTTGATATTTCTGAAAGAAGCTATGAACTCCTGCTTGAAGGTGAACCCTCACCTGCCTATACATGGGCATCCAGGACTTTCCCTTCCTTTCCTCTTAGCTGAAATCTGTTGTGGGAGACAGAGTTGGACAATCACACTCACTTTTAGTATGATCCAGCAATCCCGTTGGGTCCCATGGGCCAGATCTCTACAGCTACTTCAAGAGAACAGTTTCTGAATCAGCTAGTAGAGCACCAAATCTTGCCTCCTACCTGCCATCTCTCTGCTTTGACTATCTCACTACTAATAAGCAACCTCTTTGGGAATGGCTTGAGCAGGCCATGATTGTAGTCTTACTGAGATGCACCTTTGTCTTGCAGACAAATGCCTCCATTGATTTCAACATAACCAGACATTTTGGAAGGTCTTGCTGGACATGCATGTTCATAGCACCTGTTTGAATTAGGACTTTGTATTTTCACCAGAAGGTTGAGATTTCAGTCCAGGAAAAAGTACTAGACACTGACAAGATGCTTATTATATGCCACTGAACTCGTAGCAGCACTTAACGCTGAATTAAGAAATTCTAGGGGGAAAAAAAAACCCGCAAACTGAAACCAGATCTAGAACAGGGGAAAATTTTGGTGCTTATGTGTGTGACATCCATTCTCAACAACCATCCATATGCACAAAAGTACACCATGTTACCCTTGTTTCTAAGATAACAATGCCCTTAAAAATCTAAAGTGTAGACTAAATTCCTCATTTTCTCCCTCCCATAACAGTCTCTTGCTTAAGTGTCAAAACCCTGCTAAATTGCACTTAATGCCTCTCACCTGTCCATAAAATACTCTGCCCTGCTCACCAGTCTTTTGCAGCCAGATGCTCCCCTGCGTGATTATTGGAGCTGATAGAAAATTTTTCAGCATTTGTTGTCATTGCTGTCAGAAAGGACTGATTCATTGAAATTAAAGCTTTTCACAGGAACTCAGCATATTTAGTGAATCTTAGCTATGTCAAGAGAGAGTCCCAGCTGCCCCATAAAATTCAATATCCCAATAATGATGGGAGACACAGGTTCAAATGTCTGGTCTGGTTATTTCCCACAACAGACTATTTCTCCCACATCAGAGGAGGACTTCATGCACAGCATGCTGCATGGTTAGGTCCTTCTAGTTGCGTGAGTTTTAGAAACTGAAAATATTCATCAGCTAGGATGGTTGGTTGCTTCCTATCCAGCTCTTGTCACGAGTGACTCTCAGGACAGAACTTCTAAACCTTTCACATTTTGCAGTCAGATGTTCTGATATGACATGCTGAAAAAAGGAACATATAAGTAAAATCGTGGGCTAGATCCTGACCTCAGGCTATATCTTAAACAACACCAGTGAAATCAATAGAATTTCTCCAAATTTACACAAATGTAATTGACAACAGAACTCAGCCTCTCATCTCGCCATGTGTCACCACTCTCAGCACCCCCCAAGTGCTAGTGCCACTACACTGCTGCTGAGGCTAGATCTTCGGGGTGAAATTCATTTCTTCACAATTTATTACATGATCCCTGCTGAAATACAGCTCTCTCATAAAAGAATGAAGCTTCCTTTCAGAGCCACAGATTTCAGCTGTGGTGCTGTGGCCTCCAAACTTTCATCAGTCTAAGTTATTTGATACAATTTAATTAGTTCAATCAAAAGGCCCAGCAGTTCTTATAACTCTGCTCAGGAAAGAGGAGAGGAAAAAAATCAGTGCTTTGTTTACTTACAATGTTGCTCCTGACGCATGAAGACACACCAAAATAACTGCTGTTTATTTTACAAGATGGAAAAAATATTGAACGCCCTCTGGTCGTAGAAGCCATTTTCTTTTGGGATTACAAGTGCAGAGATGAATTAGGTACACTTAGGATCAATATCTGTTTCTCTTCTTGGCTCAAGATGGGATTTGTCAAAATTCGAGAGCAGCTTCTATTGAGTGTCAGCTACAAATCCTTCCAGTACTGAGTCATATACTCATTGAAAGTTGAAATATAAATGGCAAAGGGCTTTTTCAGCTACAATATCCGAGGTCAGAATGCTAGATCACCTTTCTTCCTTCTTTTTAATGAGCTTTGGTTTGATGAAGTGACCTTGCAGGTCTGGGAATCTAAGGACGTAAAGGGTCTTTACAAGCTCTGGCTATGTCAGGTTCTGTGTAGCACAGCTCCGGGAAGCAAAAAGCACCACACAGTATAATGGAGGTTTCAGGACCTGGTCATTAATGTTGATAAGTGAAAGATACAGCACATGTTGAGAAGATTTTAATTGAATCTTGAATGTGGTCTGAATACAAGGGGAGGAATTAGCTATGGCTACCAGGTTTCAGCATGGTCAACAAGTGTTAATCAGCTGCATGCCATTCGTGGACATTTCATGTGAAAAATGAAGGTGTGTTGCAGTGCTGAGAATGTTAATGTCTATGGGAATATCCTTATCTTTAGATGAGGTGGGGCGCTAGTCCACAGTCCAGAAATCCAGGAATCTCCAAAGCAGATCATGCTCCATCACCTATTTGAAAACTGAAACAACCTCTGAAGACAGAAGCAGGATGAAGAATCAAAGAAGTTCCTCCTTTAAGACTGGATTTTGCTGTGTAGTTTGGAAAGAAATTCTCTTTTCTAGAAGGAAAAAAACACTCCCAGTTTCCAGCGGACCATGGAAGTTGGGTCTTGCCATTTGGCTTCTTGCCCAGGGTAAAAGCAGTAAAAACAAGTAAGTATCATCTAGATCCAAGATTAAAAAAAAAAAAGAGTTACTCAATTCCTTAGGAGTTTGAACGGTTTCCGATTTATTTTACTTTCTTTGAGGAGCATGTTCAGTACTGGCTTTATAAGAATGACTTCTGGCTTTAAATATCTTAGTTTGAGGGCAATCAGATGCTATAGAGAGGGTGAATATGCAAAAGAATAGGTCATTACATAGATAGATAGACAGTTTTTTAAGGGCACATGTGACCATCAGGTTATGTAGTCTGATGTTCAATGTAACACCATAAAATTCACCCAGTTCTGCCTGCAGATGAAGAGACAGAAAGATACTTCCCTGTAGAGAGCTTTGCATGATTGAAGCAAATGCTGAATTACCTTTTCCATTTAGGAAGATAGGATTCATACCTGGGCTACCTATGTGTCATGAGGCACTCAATTTTCAGAGGAGGCTAAATTTTCAGCAAGTGTGCTAGGCTGGCGCCCCTCTAATTGGTAAAAACATTGAGTCTGTGTCTTATGTATGCATTATTACCTTAAAGAAATTAACTAGGGAGTTTGGATTGAAGGAGCTGATTCTTTTTGTTAAGTGGAAAAAATACTGTATAATTAATATTGAAGCCAATAACAAAGCAAAACTAGGCTTCTCATCCTTGAAACTTCACTGACTGGAAAAATTAGCCTACTCTCCCTCTCTCTCTCTCTCTTCCTCTCTCATTTTTTTTAAAAAATTATAACTTGCTGAAGCACTCAATAATACCCTTTAATCTCCTTTAATAACTACCCTACCCTAGATTTTTCTAAGCATCCTTTTGCACAGCATCCACAAATCCAAGAATGAATTGCTCTCAATATTGACTGACTGACTGATCTCTGAGCTCTGCCAATTTACTGATCCATGGCTTGCTCCTGCGGTTCCTCGGGTTCAGTGTAGACTGAAGGGTGGGAGGGGAGTGGGGAAAGGCAGTTATTCTCTCCTGTAGAGCTGCCACCTGTACTCAGTTTATCTGACTCCGCCTTGTGAGTTGACAATAGCACTTTAAGGAGTCCACTGAACTGAAAGGCAGGCTGACCTTGTAATGTCCAGAGATGGCAGAGTCATTTTTGCATCTCCATAAAGGTGTAGAGTAAGATAATGGAGGCAGAATGATGAAATAACTGATTTTATGACCCTGGAATCCTTTGACTGCAATTTACCTCCCTACAGTTCAAAAGGTACCTTAAGAACGAAAGAAAGAATTGATATTTTTCATTATTTTCTGTCTTACCTCATCAGATAATATTCAGGTAACATTACTTAAACAGCCCTCAAACATCATTCCTGATGACTTTCATTCTTCCAGATTACTCATGTTAGTTAAGGTGTCTCTGCATATGCAATGAGTAAGACACACAGTACTGGTTTTATTATATTTTGACTACATTTTGTTGATCAAGATGCGTCCATATCTATTGTTGGTCATATTTCACTATTTCCTTATCACTTACATTTATTGTATTGTTTTCCTGGTGGTTTTGTAAGAGAGAGATTTTCCAGCAAGGACCTCACTGAGTTTCCCTCATCCATTTCTAGTTACTATGTTTACTAGGTAGAGTCCACATATGAAATGAGCTGAAGCAGAACCCTACCAGAAATGACCCATATACAAACTTCTGTTCATAGCTGTACTAGAGTAAACCTGTAATCGACAACATTTTCGGACCTGATTCAAAACTGATTTCTGCCTGGAAGATGCAGCAGTAAAATGGTAGCATATTGACTGTAAGTAGTTAACACCTGCCATAAAGTTTGCTTTGCAAAAATGTAAATGACAGGTGGCTCAAGACAGTAGAGAAGCAGGCATGCTAAAATGAAGATGTATAGCCAGAATTTATGATATATGCAGATGGTCCAAATAGGTGGACTTTCTTCAATTTCTTGCTTATGATCTCTGATAAAAAGAGCTTTATTTAAAGCATTGAGTGAATAACAGGAGAACACAACATGAAGAAGTGGGAGAGGATATCTGAGCTGACAAATCCTGTCCTCTGATACCAAATGCAATTACACCTTATAATCCAATCTATACATTTATCAGGTCCCATTTTAAAACTAGTCCATTTTTCACCCCCATTCCTTCTATTATTAACATACTATTCCAGAATAATTTTTTTCTTATTGCTAGAGTATTTTAATAGCCAGATTAAAATATCCATGGTCAGTAGATCCTTTTTTTTTTTCTTTTCCCTAAGCAAAGGAAATGTGATGCTTTGTTTAGCCAAGAGTTTCAAGTTTTGCTCTAGCCATAACAGTCAGTTGACATTTACCTGTGGAAAGGTAAATAAATAAATAAAAATGTACACAGGATAGAACAACAACAACAACAAAAACCCTGCTCCCATATTGTCTCAAAAAAGTGCAATAGTTGTGGGCAGAACATGAGTTTATAAATCACAACTTTGGTCATGTGTCATTTCCTTCTTTGCCAGATTGCTCGTCTGGTTAAGTCAAATGATATTTGGCACTGGGATATTCAGCGCCTGTACTTTTGATTATATGTTATGAAGTTGTTAGTTGCCAGACAATTAAGAAATTTTTTTCCATAGTCCATAAAATATTAAAAGGATGTCCAAAATGGAGTCATTATCAGAAAATTATATCCAGATCCATAGCTGCAAGGTGAAAAGTAAACCTCATGAGAATGTTAACAGTTATCTAGTAAACAGACAAGGTGTCGTGGTTTAACCTCAGTCAGTTGGCAACTGAGCAGCACACAACCGCTCACTCACTCCCCCCCGCCCCCGGTGGGATGGGGGAGAGAATTGGAAGGGTAGAAGTGAGAAAAACTTGTGGGTTGAGATAAAAACAGTTTAGTAATTGAAATAAAATAATAATAATAATGTAATATAATTAATATAGAAAGCAAGTGATGCACAGTACAATTGCTCACCACCCACTGCCCAGCCAGTCCCCGAGCAGCGGCCCCCCCGGCCAGCTTTCCCCCAGTTGATGTACTGAGCATGACGTCACATGGTATGGAATGTCCCTTTGGCCAGTTGGGGTCAGCTGTCCTGGCTGTGCCCCCTCCCAGCTTCTTGTGCGCCTCCAGCCTTCTCAGTCGGTAGAGCATGGGAAGCTGAAAAGTCCTTGGCTAGTGTAAGCACTGCTCAGCGACAACTAAAACATCAGTGTGTTACCAACATTGTTCTCATCCTAAATCGAAACCACAGCACTGTACCAGCTACTAGGAAGGAAATTGACTCTATCCGTGCCGAAACCAGGACACAAGGTTAGCAGGTTTGGTAATCAGAATGGGGGAAAAAAAAAAAAATCTTTCAGACCAAATCCAATATATTTATATCAAGCATCTGACCAACCCCAACACAGCCTCAGGAATAAGTTAGAAAGTGTAGTTCTGGCTTGGAATACATCTGGCTTGAGCTGTGTCCAGATTTTTAAAGCAGTGAGTTTAAGCCAATCACACAGCTGACAAAGAATTATGCTGCCCATTTAGAGATATTTAACAGAGGTGCCAAATTAGGAGGTTCCAAATTAGGAACTTCATCAGGTTAGGTTTTCTTGGTAGTCAATGGAAGAGGAAAAGCAGCTCTGTAGACTCACTGAGCACACCTGAGATTTGAGGGACATGCAGCTGGTGGATTTTTTTTTTCATTTTGACCAGAACAGGAAACAAAGGTAACTGTTCTTCTAATTTTCCCATATAAAATTAAGTGAGAGGAAACCAAAGCATACAGGGTTTTTTAGTTTACTTTTTTTTTTTTTTAAGAAACATTATTTTTTAAAGCAGTGTGAGATATAGATATGTGCAAATGTTTAAGGGCAAAACCCCCCCACAGAATACAAGCTTATGAATAAATAAAGAGACCCTTTTCAATAATAACTGATTTCCAGCAAAACTGGGATTCTTAATTTAGAAAAAACTGAGTCCATATGTAGCTGAAACTTGGTATTAGAAGTTTACAGGAATAACGATTACTTCAATTTTGCATCAGAGAATTCTGTTTCTGATCATGGACTGAAAGTAAAAAAAAAAACAAAACAAAACATTTCAGGGCCTTGAAAAATTTTAGAAGTTTACAAAGGGTCAGGTCAAACCGACATTAATTTCTAGACATAATCTGAAAATTCAGGGATCTAGGCAAAGAGGAATGAGATTTTCAGAGGAAGACATAAATAAAATAAATCTAACACACACCCCCAATATCTTTAAACAACATCCTGAGGGTTAATTAAAGAACGATATTTGATTTTAATTTAATTAAACAACTAAGAGATGAAGAATTCACATGCAACAGCTTCAAGACTTTTGTGAAGTGATTGATTATAAGGATAACTAATGTCAAAGAAAACTGATGTTGAGATTCAAAACTTAAGCTTTACCTTGGAGATTACTCACAGGTGGCCAATCTATTACAGAGGAAAAAAATCTTACCTCATTTGTGTATACTTGAGAAGTACATTTCGAGGAAGGTTTTGGGACATGTACATATGTGAACCATAGTATGAACAGAGGTTCAGTGTCAAAGAAACAACATTTCAAACCAGAAAAGTTAAAAAAAGTTAAAAAATTATTAGCATGAAGAAAAATAATTTTAGTTTTTACTAATTCTAAACTATCATAATAAAAATGTCTTACAAACTATCTTAAAATGTGTGTAACACTTGACAGCACAAGATTATCTTATTGAACAGAAGGCAAAACATGGTTTGTCTTTAAACACGCTTTCTGATCACAGCCCACAGAAATTTTCTAGCCCATTTCTTAGTTCTGAGAAATTTCTCAGTTCTGAATTTTCCTATCTTAAAAAGCAGTCACCCTATTTTATTTATTTATTTTTCACCGTTATTATCACTAAAAACAAGCAGGCCATGTACTGCCTGTAGTTTTACTCTCACCTTGCTAATCTATTGTTTCTATTGATGGCTTCAGATAGTTTTAATATTTTCTAGTATTGAATAATTGAATATTACTAACTACAGTAAATGGCTTAAAACAAAATAGTAGATCAATAATAAAGATGGGGATTCCTTTAAAAAGTGTTAAGTCTAGCATAAAACAATAGCATTTGTGAATTATGTGAGTCAAAAATATAAATTAAAATTTTAAATAGGTGGAGGGCATAGGATCCACTGACTTGCATCCGAGACTAAAAGAAAGGAGATAGATTTATTTTCTTACTTTTATTGTTGGGTGTTAATGGACAAGCTACTTCACTGACTCAGTTCTCTTTATGTTTGACTACATTCAGAATGGCATTCTTCAAGGACATGCATCAATTCTGTATCTGTACAATAGCACCCTGAAACCAGTCAGGGGCTTTTAGAAATGACTGAAATACAGATAATAAGAAAAAAAGGAGACTTACATCTCAGCTGTAGTGGAGTGGGTTTAGTGTTCTGCAATGCTTGGCTGCCTTATTATTAATTAACAAACAGCAGCACTATGTTCCTTCTTTCTTTTCCCCTCCTTGATATGAGTTGCAGCATGAAGGCAGCTCCTACCAATACCACTTTTTAATTTCATGGTATAAATTGGAGTTTTTACGCTAGTTAGCAATAAATAAACAAAGACTTTCTGAATGATTGAAATGGAATTTCTAAAGGAAAGAGCAACAAATAATTAGACTTCTATATCACTAATTATTATTGGTGGCTTGAACAAAATTATGTTTCTGGCCTATAGAATTTCTAATCAGTAAAGTCAGAGCATCGTAATACGATCTCTTCAAACAGATTTATTTTTCAGATGACTGGTTCCTAATGCCATTTTGGCATTGCACAGTTCTGCTATTGGTTATATTTGTCTCCTGCCTTTAAATATATTGTTTACTACTACTACAAATTATTATTTGTATCATGGTAATGACTAGAAACTAGAGTTGTGGCTTAAGGCTGCAGTGCCCCAGGAATTGTACTGAAGTGGAGTCAAAGCCTGTCCCTGATGCAGACGTTGCAATTTAAGAAAATTACATAACATTTAGATATAATACAAGCCCTCGTGTCTAGCCATGCTCACCTATTGCACTTCTTCCATTTATTTGTGAATATCTGTGGAAAACAATCAAAGCAAGAAGCTTGGGCTTGGGGGCATTTTTGCACTCAAAAACAAAGTAAAGAAATTGCATCTGGGATGTCTCTAGTATAGTTAATGATGTAAGCCTGGTTTAATCACAGTTAACTTTAGACAGTTAAAGCATCTAATTTAAAAGCCTGGTTACCACAGGTGATGAATCAACCTTGAGGGGTGTCCATGAACCGTTAGGTCTTTTCTAAATGTGAGTGATTCAACGTTAAACGAGAATGTAACATTCTCACTTATGTCTTTCATTTAGATATAAACATGGAAAAACTTCAGAGATTCATATCAAAATCATCCTTCACATTAATTAATGGAATACATAAAGGTCAGTCAAAAAACTAAATGTGGTTTGTCTCCCTTGATAATGTGTTTCAGCCCATTTTAGTTGCAACTGGAAACTCAAAGTTTTCCACCTGGAAACTCAAAGTTTTTCCTTGATTCTGCTGAAAGAGAAAGCTATATATTTTGAGTCTGGGCCTCTGTTATGAATGTGGAAATCAGTGCAACCAGAGACCATTGAGACAAATAAATAGGAAAATGGGACAGCTAGATAATAAATTTTGAGATGGTGAATGATGATATGCCTTGGGATGACAAAGACAAATATTTTGAATGTAAAGCTTGTGTACTTAGACATTTATAGAAACTGCAAGGGTCCCTTTTTTCACCTCTGTTCAGGACTGTTAAAGAAAGGGAGAGCAAACACCAAATTAGAATGAAGTGATGAGTGACAGATAGGCGGCAAGACATGGGCACGTTAGCAGATTGTGTCCTTTCAGTAGCATATAATGAAGCTGTGGTACTCCTCACTGAAAGATGGTACAAAGGCAAAAGGATGACACAGATTGAAAGACTCATTAGGTTAATTATAGAAAAAAAAATCATTAAAAGCTATCAACTAAAGGCCATATCTGTGGATGAGGAATTCCCTCAAAATGTTGGAGACTAGGAGACTTTTGAACAAGTTTTTGCTACATCCTGGGAGAGTATTTGAGAAAGTAACAAATATAGTTGTCCTGTTCCTATGTTCTTCCCTAGGCATTTGGTTTTGGTCACTCTCAGAGACAACATACTGGCCAAGCTGGATACTGGTTCAACCCAGTCCTGTTGTTTCCATGTTTCTGTGATCTGGTCTAAAGGTACAGACTAGACAACATGGGGCTGTGTGGGGTGGAAGAGTGGAGCAGAAGAAACCTGAATGCACATGGGGTTTTGAACAAACCCTTTTACTAAGACGTGCTAGTAAGGAGGTGGAGGTGGGGCCACATGGGAGTGCACTGCTATGCCCCAGAACCCAACATGGAAGGAATAGCACAGAGGGCTTCATATCTCAAAACCTGTGACACGGAGGTCCCACCAGCTGGAAAAGCCAGCGCTTGCACCAGTGCAGTGGGTGGTATAAATACAGACTGCAGACTCAGAAACCTTTCTGAAGAGCCTCCTCAGTATGGAAGCAGATGCTGCCAGCCCATTCCCATACGAATGACTGTACCTGGCTGGGCTACAGTATACTAAACTACAGAAAGCAACAAATCACCAGTCTGTTTGTGACAGGCCATCCCAGCTAAATCAAGTTGTCATTTATTTTTTACTTGCTTTTGCCCCAGGATCAGTAGCTGTTTCTTTCAGGGTGAGGATGGAGCAATTTGAAAGTGCAAAAGCCTGTTAGAAAAAATGGCATGAAGGGTTAGTTATAGGAGTGACGGTTGCACTTTGTCATCTGTAGTTAACCCTTTTGCCCCAGGGCTTCAGAGACTTTTTGTATGGTTCACAGGTCACTCAGAAGCTTTGCTGTAAGTAAGCATTTAAAGGTGAAATCTGGGAGCAAAGCTGCCATGAAAGCATGGGTGTGCGTGTGTGTGGCAGAGGGCAGCTGTTAGTCCAGATAATATTTTAAATGCAAAGCAGTTCTCCAGCAAAAAACAAAGCAAATTTGCTTCTTGTGATTGGTAGTAACAAAATGCCAATCAGTTAGGAAAAATAGACACTTTCAAACAGTATGTTTCAGTTAGATTCCCTGCATCATTGCTGCCCTTTGTAGTCTTACACAAACCAGAGACCTCTGCTGAATCCTGAACTCAGTTGTATCAGGGGCTATGATTCAAAAAAACCCACAAAAATTATTTGTATGAAGTTCTCCCCATTTATTCAGAGACAGGAGGAGGCAAGAGAAAGTGAAATTAATTGCTCTGTAAGGAAACACAACAACTTTTCTCTTCATCCAGACTCATATCCAGAAAACCAGTATCTAACACCTGTGTGTAGACCCAAGTGTTTAAGGAAAAGGTTACTGAAACTTCGGCTGCACTGTTTTGATTTAAACTAGGTTTTCTGCAGAAGACACTGTTTATCTGTTGTTTCTTGTTCTGCTAACTGTTTTTCTCAATACTTTGTAGCTTGACTATATTTGCCTCATACCAATGGCAGTATTAGGAGAAGGATTTCCATCATTTTCACATTATTGTACTAAGGGTGGCCAGCCAGACATGCTTGTGCATTTGGATGGGTGTGGGTGAAAAGCAGGATTTAGGAAGGAATGAGGTCTTTTCTTCATGTGATCTGTTAGCCACTGGGCTGGCATAGATACATATAGCTGTAATGCCAGCCTCAAGAAAAACAAGCAAACAAACAAACAAACAGAGGCGGCTTTTGCGCATTTGCTCAGGCCTGTCAAGATGATATGTGTATCTGAGATGCATACTAAGACTGAATAAAGCAGTTCCAACTATTACACTATTTGTTTATTCAAACATTTCTGCAAAAGCACATGTCAGAAGGGCTTACCTTAACAGGGCTAGTACGCTATTCCCTGTTAAGGGATGCAGCCATTCCAAAAGACTGCATGGCAGTAATCACTAACAGTGTCAGAATAATTACAAATTTGCCTATGATCAGTGTTGTGGGCTTTTGTGCTTTTTTTCTTTTTCCCCAGGCTTCTTTGGTCTGCATAAACATGTGCAATTCTGCCTCTTACTCTTCTAGCCTGGGATATTGGTAATGTCTTGGATATCCTAATCTGAAGAACTAAAACATCTCCCTTTCTCTCTCCTACTATTCCCATGAGATCATGAATGCCTATACTGTGACAGTCCAAGTGCCTATACCGTTCCCTTTATGGTCTCCATACAAGTTTGCTATAGCTTTTCTCATCCCTTTAAACTTTGCTTTTCTAAAATTCCTTAGGCATCTTGACTTTACTTTGAAAAAAAACCAAGGCTGACAGATTTGGACTCATGTCTGATATTGTGAGGAAGCAATAGGAGATAGAAAAGAACCCCTGATGATTCAGAACAAAGACATTTTTTGTTGCAAGCTTGGTAATGGTGTGAGCTCAACTTTAGTCTCTGCTGAATTGTTAAAATGTAAAAAGCAACTTACCTAAATGGGCAGTGAATAAGGGGAGCTGGATGCACTGTGCAAGCAAAGTGAAAACTATCAATCACCATCTATTACTCCACTCTTGGTATTGAGCAGTGTTTCAGATGTTTTGGAGATATTAGCGCAGAATAAGTAAATGCCAAAATGGAAACTGTCTACACATAACCATCCAGTGTTACCCAAGCTAATCACACTGTGCTTTATAGACTGACCAGTTCGGTCCCAGCGCTATCAGGGATCTCTCAGACATAAATTTATCAAGGTAGATGAATCTGACATGTCTTAGTAGGAAGTTCCATATCCTTCAAGCAAGTTGTCATGCAGATACAGAATGAAGATATCTGACTTGGAGATTTGACCTTCTAAATAGGCAAAGTCAATGAGAAGCTATGATGATTTCCTGCAATCATTCCCCAGATTATGTCTTGATTTCTAATACTTCATGGATCACAGGTTGAGAAGGACTGAGCTACCTTAACTTGATAGCTATCATCTATAAGCAAAACATGAGCCATGAGCCCATTCTCCAGATTTCACACATGATAAGGGGGTATATCCTCAGGCCATAAAGTCAATTCCCATTCATTTTACAGAACCCCTTTAGTAAACAATTCCTGATTCCTCATGTTATATTATAACTTTGAAGAATATTTTGCTTGAGCAAGTGGGACCTCCCTTCAGGATAAATCATTGCAAAGTTCCAGCTCAACACATAAGGTTCTCACCCCACCTAGTTCCAAAGAACTGAAGTGATACCTGGTTGCTCTGAGCTTTTCCAAAGCAACGCTCCTTTGGATCTCTTGTTCAATGAGGAAAGCTTGACCGCTGTAATCACCTAAATATAAAACAGAGGCAGCATGAAAACTATGAGTTCTCTTATCTTGAGGAAGGTGCAATTAGCACATAGTAGGCAGAGGAGTCACAAAAGGTCAAAGGCAAATGTCACTTGCTAGGGCATGTTTTCTCATGCTGAAGAGGTGCCACGTACAAGCAATCACAGTGACAACTCTTAGCAGGAGAAATGTCAGTGACCAAGCAGCATCCCCAGGAATGCAGGAGAAACTCTCAGGGCTCAGGTGAGATTCACTTCTCATTCTGAAATAGAAGAGAAAACAGCAGCAGTAGAAGAAAGGCCATCAATTGAAGCAGATGTTGCAAAAATAGTCCTGAAGGCAGAAAGCAAGGGCGATGGTTGTGGAAGCTAAGACCTGAAAGGGTACCAGGGATAGAATAGTCACAAGAAAGAAAAGAAATAAATCATAGAAAGGAGCAAGCTACGGCCATGAAAAAGGGGGAGATTTTCTTCCTCAGAAAGAATAGAAGGTATTCTGAGGTGTAGAAGATGGAAGAACTGAAACAGAAGATGAACAAAAGAAAAAAGCAGGCAGTGAAAAAGCAGAGCCAAGCCTGCACAGGCAGCCACTTCAGGGAATTGTTCATGTTCTTCTTTTTCTTCAAATAATCATAACAACCACACTCATGATGTGAAGTGTGAGTTCATAATTACTATCCAGCAACTCCTATAAAGGAATATGTGACAGCTAGGGGAACCCTCAAGCTGTATTTCAGCAACACATGCACTTGAGTCTTCCAGCCTTTATCAAACTTCCTTTGCAAATGACTCTGACATCATTAATTCCTTTAAAAGTTGGGGAAGTGGAAGCATGAGAAGTAGGAATGCAACTTGCTCAAAGTCAGAAGTTTTAGGGTAAAGACAAGAAAAAATAAAAAAAGATAGATTATCTAAGTCCAAAGTCTACAGAAAACCTATATGCATCTCACAAGAAGCAGCAATGAACAGAATACAAAGAGGAAAAAGTGTGTTCTTTAAGATATTGCTCACAGCCTATCTTGGTTATGGGTTAATAGTTTGCCAGTATTTCCTCACATTGGGTTTTGTTGTCTGAGCCTTTAAAATACAGAGCTTTGAAAAGCTAAAGGCAAGCAATGGCGGCACAAGCGTAGCTGTGAAATGTAACTGGAGATCTGAGGCCATGATGAGGCCAGTCTCTCTCTGGATATTCAGTGCAGTGCAAAAATAATTTAGTGACTTTATCTTCCATTTCAAGTTGGTCTTATTCACTGAATGTTGACACTTGACAGTCACTCTGCATGATTTCTGCACTGCACCGTTATGTGAAATATCACATTTCATTACCTTCCTCCCAGACAGTCACTCTCCATAAATGTAAGCATTTTTACCAGGTGAATACCATTGTAGAGCGGTGTCCTTACCTGCAGGAGGATTTTGGAAAGGCAGAGGGGGGGGAGGTTCAAGGTTGGGTGACTCAGTCCTGACGCATTGTAAGGCCAGAACTTTCCTTTGTGCCAGAGCAACGTCTTTGTCTTTTCTGCTTTTTCTATTTCGTGCCACTCTGATCTTGAAGACTCCAAACTGGCAGTCACATCACATCACATACACATGTAACACGTGCATGCGTTCTCATACGTGTGTACAGACAGACAGACACACACACACGTTCACATACACACAGGTAAAAAGCATCTGAATCAGCAAGGTGATGAACTGAATGCGTAACATGAGGCAACAAGAAATGAGGGGCTATGCTTGCATTAGTCTTGCACTACTGAGCCAGCTGCCTTTTGTATTACACTAGTTTCACATTTTTAAATGCTATTGCTCACAATGTAGTCATGCTTAGTATAGTTGACTAGTCAAAATTAGTAGGAAACTAGATGCATCAGCGTTAGAGCTGTTTAAAAAACAAGAATTTTTTGAAGGAAATGTGGAAGTTTTAATAATCTAGAGATTTATACTTAATTTTTTTTCTGTTGGTTTTTAATATCTTCTCCCTTTCCATTTTTTAATGTATTTTTCTTTAGTGTTGTTTACACTTCCTGGAAACTGTTTTTCTCACTGGTGTATTTGTTTGTTGTTTGTTGTTTTTTGACTTCTCAGTGAGAAACCTAAAACCTATTGGGTGGCAAAGACAACCCTGTATTGTCAGCTTGCAGCATCCTGTGGCTCAAATTCTTTTAAAAAAGAGGACTACACAATAGGGAGCAAAGCTCCCATTTCCCTAGTTTCAGCTGTTATGGTGGTACATAGAGGGGACATAATTTATTCCTGAAATCTAATCTATTATATTCATCTGGAGAAGCTTCTAGAGGACAGGCTAGCCTTGGCAGAAAACCATTTAGAGGAAGCCTAGAGATGCTGGAGATGAACAGGATATATAGACACAGCCAGACCTAAGAAGAAACAGAAAGAGACTTTCCTGAGGATCCTGATACAACTATGTAGAGTTTGTTGAAACCCAAGAAGCCACAAACAATTCAAGAACTGAAAATAAGGTTTCCATCCTTCGTGAGATAAAGCACTCATCCTATAAAAAAACAGGTTTGCTGACACACTGGTTCTTAAGCTGCCTCACATTGAGATTTCTTTTTTTAAACTATAAGTAACTCTAGTATGTGTCCAGCTAAAACTTAAATCAGAATTGAAAAGCCTTTGTGTGTTTCTCTGCTTGCTTTAAGAGCCCCCTCTCCTCCAATTTAGACAAGAGTGACACAGGGAGATAGGAAGTTCTCACTCAACCTTGTGCTTCAGGACTCTCTTCTCATGTTTAGATATTTTATTTTTTGCCTATTATTTGGAAAACTGTATTATTTCTCCACCTCTAATTTGTGTGAGGCAGATCTGGGAGGAAATAGAAACATCCTACATTTCTCAAGCAACCATGTGCACATGAAATCTTAGCCAGTTTTAGAGAGATGTAAAAACATTTTACAGGTGTTTGAAAGAGAGACCTCACTCATGCATTCAAATCTTTACAGATTTCTGTGAGTAAGAGAAAATTAGATTGTTTTTGGAGTCCCTACACACATATGAATCCCTACATAGTGTCTTTCCCTCTCTCAAGCACACGTGAGTGTATGCATGTTATACATTTGTATGCCTAACTGTGGACACAGGCAGGCACAGACTCATACATATGTGGTTTCTTTGGCAAACACATAGACATTATATACAAATGCCATAGCATACAGGATGTGAAAATGGTTCTAGCTGAAACCAAGCCAGAATTTATTTATTTTTTTAATCTGTGACAACTGTGAATATATGAAAAGGCAATCTTATCCCAGATAAGGAAAACAGGATTTTAAAAAATTGATGCTCAAAAATTGTTTGACTCTAAATTTGTCCTTTCAGTTCCAATTCTTTTTAATTTAATTTTTAGGATACATTCTAATGCATTAACTTACATCCTGAAAGGCAAACCACTTAAACGAGCTCCCCCAGCTTGGTATTTTTGTTTTGTTTTGGCTTTTTTTTTGTTTATTTATTTGTTTGGTTTGAAAAGCAACATCTAATGTTTTGGCAGTTACGCGTTTTTCTCCATTTTGGTTTCCAAGCTGAGAGGCTTCTATGTTTGGAGTGAACCCTTTTTTATGGACAACTTTAGTTATGACAAACTGATATGTCCAGAAAACAACTTTTTAAAACTGACAATTCTCTGAGCCTTACTTGAACTGACAACGTTCAGGACTCTATGAATAAAGTTAAATAACCTTTGTTATTATATTTATAGCTAAGAATATCAGAATATTTGTTTTCTAATATGAAGCTACTCTAGGAAAACACAATCTTTTGTCACCATATTTCCAAATTTAAGCAATGCAATTGGTTAAACAAGATTGTTTTCAAAGTGATAGAAAGTGAGCAAAGATCTCGAGGGCAGAACTAGCCAGCTGAGACAGTTGGCATTTCTTTCAGTAAATTTCTCTGAAAAGGAAAGCACCGATTTGTCCAAAACAAAACTTACTATGGAAATGTATCACTTCAAGAGCACTTCAGGCTGGTCCAGGATGGGATCTGCAACAGTGAGTGACAGCTCCTTGCATAGATGGTTCAATGCATCACCTTTCTGGAGTTGATAAAATCAGTCTCAAGTCCCTGATTTGTCATATGCCAACACAGACTGGAATATGGCTCCCTTTCTTCTCAGGCAGGTACACTACCTGTTATGACATAGAGTCTCTTTGCCACAATAAGTTAAAATGTATTCTGAAGTCTCAAAGGATCGGACGTACAGCTGGGATGTAGAATATCTTTCTTTCGGACAGTGAGCTGGATGCCCCACTGTCAACCTACTGGCTGCAAGAGACAGGCATCTAGTCTGTGCTAGTTCCCTAGGCTCCCTACAGCATCAAAGGGGAGAGCACCTGTAGCACAAGTGGGCACCTCTCAGGGTTCAACAATCCCACCTAATAGAGGTGACTAAAAGTGCTAGCCTACTTGAGAAGAGATGTCTCATTTAGCTAATGATAGCTGAGATTAATTCCGTCCTCTGTTTTCTCTATTCTGAAGAGTCACCCCAAATCCTTGGTTGGAGGTTCAGAAGGTTATGGGGTTTTCTTCCTCGTCGTCTTCTTATCACGTATCACCTCATTTTTCAGCAGCAGTGAATATACAGAAAGGCTTAGCACACCCGAAAGTGCAACTCGGTGCCTCTTGCTCCTCAGCACCCATCATGTTGGCCTATGAGATATAAATATGTGACCTTATTTTGAAAGGAAAATCCTTCCTACCTGCTTTGCAGCTCCATCACTTATGCATTATAGACTTTCTACTCAATTGCAGCATAATCTCATAGGAATTTATTATGCATCCTGTATATAAAATAGTATGTACCCTCTACAGAGAACATCAAAAGGTAGTTAATAGAGATGTTAAATTATTATTGGTTGAAAGGAGCTGATGCCCTAGAGTAATCAGATTCTCTCTTTCTCCCTCTCGCTTCATATACTATATATAATATATACAATTAATAGTGCACATATATCAGTCTCTGAATAGATCTCTATAAAGTCTGCTTGAATGTTAGAGGAACTGATGTATAAAACATGTGGAACCAAGCAAAGATGTCACATTAGGGCACATTACAAATACTAGCAAAAGAGTTGATGGATAAGGCAAAGGAGACACTGCGAGTCCCAAGGAAAAAAAAAGCTTTATGTTATTTCCTGCTCTCACCATTTATTTTTGGGGAAGACAGTCAAGGTGCTACTGACTGGAATCAATAGCTGCACTGTTTTTTTATTAATGATCAGGAGAAAACGTCAGATGCTTATACAGAACTAATTACTTTGTTAAGGATCAGGAAAAGGTGTAATATGGAACTTACTACCCAATGATTAGATTAATTGAGATGAGATTGAATTAGAATTGTGGTCTCTTGGATAAGGCTCTGAACTAGAAACCAGGAAATCTGTTCCCTGCTATGGGTGTATTATGAACTGTTCCCTAAATCCATTCATCCAAATTTATGATATCCTCCTCAGAGTCTAGTCTCTTTTAGAGGGTTGACTTTTTCCATGTGTTTATTCAAAACACAGTGACAACTCAAACAAGGCTACTACCCTAAAATAATATTTACATTAGTAGTAAATTCTTTACTGAAAGAGTGGTTAAACATTGGAACAGGCTGCCCAGGGAAGTGGTTGAGTCACCATCCCTGGAGGTATTTAAAAGACGTCTCATCTACACGCTTAGGGACATGGTTTAGTGGACATGGTGGTGTTGGGTTGATGGTTGGACTCGATGATCTTAGAGGTCTTTTCCAACCTTAATGATTCTATGATTCTATGATTCTAAATATCACTTGTAATAATAATTAAACTCAGAGCAACTGGTGAAATCTAAATACTAAATATAGATTTTTAAGTGTTTCTCTAGGAGGTAATTTAAAATTTGAGAATGAGATTAGCTTAATCCAAAATGTAAGATGTGGGACAGTGGGAAATGGAAGATGATATATTAAATACATATATACCTATATACACTTAATGTGGAGAAAATACTGCAACCCAGTGAAACTTGGGTATCTGGCTCCCCTAATAATAAACTGGTCTATAGGAAGATGTACATTTGCTTGGGGTGTTGCACTGTTTCCTTCTAAATTAGCTGGGGCTATCTCATACTTGAAGGCTCATTCCCATGTAAATCACATTGCTATAGTGAAGAAACACACTGAAAAGAAGAAAAACAATCTTGCAAAAGATTTCCTACCTGCTTCACTCAGGAGTTCCAGCAGGGAAACCCCAAACGTGTCCAAACTCAAAGAGCAAGCTTGCACTCAAGTGACATCTCTGTGCTAACAAGGCCTGCCACAGGATATTGTGATAAGTGACCACAGACTATGTCCTACAATCAAGACTTGAAGTGGAAAAGGTGTGTTTGAAGGCTATCATCTCAGCTGACAAACTGATTGACTCTCAATGAGTCTCCAAAGCAGAAGACATTGAATATTAGAAGATGAGCTGACAATGGCTCACAATGCACACAATGCCTCTCCTTACTAAGAGAATCCAGCAATAATTTGGACTGAAGCTCCCAGTTCAAACCCTATTAATAATCCTTGTTGAAGACTGATAGAAGTTGGATTGATCTCATCTAGCTTGAGACTTATACAATGCAGATATCTACATTTGACTGCAGAGAAAGAAGTAAGCATTTTAGGCAATGGCTTATTTGTTCTTTTTTTTTTTTTTTTTTTTAATTTGGGTTAAAATGAAGTGAAACACACTCAGTAAAAGCTTATCTCCAGTTTCTAAGATGGACAATAAGGTTAGACAATAAACTCAGCTGCAGATGTCTACCTTGCAGACCTCTGAACGAATCCTATCTTCTGTATCAAATGAGACCTTGTTCAAATGGCTTTGTCCAAAAGTGACTGAAGTATATTTAATTGTTGTTAGTTACACTGACCTTAATTTTCTGTCATATTAATTTAAGAAACGAAGCAAAAAGAACTCTTGAAGATCTGAGAATTGCTAAGGCTTCTGAATCATATTAGAGTTCTGTTTTGTCGTGTTTTTTCTCTTGTGTATGTAACATATGTTTGGTGTCTTTAAACACAATTACTTTTGTATAATAAAAGTGTTGATTTGATGATGCAACATTTTCTGCAAGTGTGTTTAAGACAGTTTATGTTTTCATAAGTTGCAATGAAACTCAATTATGTATGTGTAATAAGGCTCTTGATTGTTACACTTCTACTTTTCTGTATAATGAAGCCAGCAATTAGAATTTGGTTGCTCTATGGCACAGAAAAACATACTTGTTTTGTAGACAAAAGATCTTAATGAGCATCGTCTTTAAAAAAAAAAAGTGTTCCAAAAAAAAAAAAAGGTCAATAACTCAAACATGTAATCAGATTTCTTAACAAAAAGGATTTGTTTCCTGACAATACAATAACATAACTTCAAGGGACAAACAGTCCAGATTACATAAATGTACTTTTTACTGTGCACAGAGAAATGAATAAGTAAACATTTCACCATTAAGGTTATGGCCTTTACATTGTTAAATTACATCTGTAAAATATGTCTTCTTGACTGCAGGTAACTGCACACAGCTTGTATAGTAATAAGCCCCCTAATCACACTTATTAGTGGATGCATCTACATCAGTGTTTTACTTTGGACCAGAAGTGTGCTTCTGAAGCAAATTTCCCAATTGTCTTCATTTACCATGCCTTGGTTTGCATTACATGGCAGTCTTTGAGCGTGCAAACTATATTCCTTTTAGATTAAATTAAACCAGAAGATGTATTCCAGGAGTTCTTCAGATGCATTGCATCTGCTGACGGGACTGCAGTCTGTGGGTTCAGACTGCAGCTAGTCCGAGGCAAATGCTCTTGGAGGGTCTATAGTGTGGCCATCAAGTGCTTAGCACCAGCTGTTTTGTTTATACAGTTACATTTCTTTCATACAGCCCTACTAGACAGTATAGATAAAGATAATGTCTCATCAGGGGACAGATTTACTAGTAACTCTCCCCAAGAGAGGTTTATTTTTAATTCTTAGTCTTTTAGGTTTAGGGCTATGGAGTCAAACTGAGTCCAAACCAATCTGCTGAAATCATTAGGTTTTCTCAAACCATAAGCCATACCCGAGTCCATTTATTGTTGCAGTGTTAAACATGAACAACCAAAGCAGAGCAACTTTCAGTCACTTCTGATGACTGGCACAGCTCAACCTAGGCTGGGAAAAGACACTAGTCATCTTGGAGTGCAGTGGCTGAGACAACAGAAGAGGTGGGACTCATTGAGTGTAATTATAGTTACCTGAAACTGGTAAACAAACACTGATCCAATTGCTCTAGAGTCTTTTAGAATCAAGTAAAGAAATAGGCAATTTTAGGGTATGGTTCGTCTGAGAAATTTTATAGACAGTTACTTCAGGATGAGATGGACTGTGACCAAAGATTTTCTCTTTCTGTCCGTTGACTACAAGGAAGCATAGATGACTAGCTCAGATGGAAATGTCTATGTTTAGCCTTATGAATGACACCCAAATTGTCTGGTCCTTAGCAAATTAGAAAGAGCAGCAAGGATTTCCACCCTCTGGTGAAAGAAAGGGAACCCTAATTGAGAAGTCTGACAGGTAAGTATCCACTTGAAAGACAGAAAGAGTGAATGGCAAGTTTTCCCTTGATTTTAAAGGAACTGATGCTTACTATTAAAATTAACACAGAAAGTACAGGTAAAAAGCTGGCAATGAACATCATTGCAGTATCAGAGTCACACACAGCACAAGTCACAACAGATGTGAATTTAGGTGAACCTACAACAGGGCCTCAAGTGCTATACACAGTCATTTTGATCCATCCATTCATTTCAGTTACAAACGACTAGGCATTTCACAGGTAGAATATTTATGTCAAAAATCTGCTTTAAAATGTTTTTATTTCTTTAAATTAAAAAAAAAAATCAGTGTTGCTGATATCATAAGAGTTTTTGATTGTTTCAATATCCATATTTTCAAGGCAAAAAAAAGGAAATAACACTATTGTAAATATATTTCACTACAGCTTAATTTCTCTTTGAAATACAACATTTTTTAGAGCTTAATAAAAATACCAACAAAAATATACACCAGATTAGGGTTGTCTTTGGGGCTTTTTTTCAGTCTGTGAAATGCAAATTACTTCCAAATCCTGAATTAACTGTTTTTAAATAATTTTCCCTATTTTTAAGTAGTTTTATAGTTGTGCTTGCATTTAATTATCGTCCAAGAGGAACAAGCTTTTTAAATTATCTTATTTTTCTTAAAAACTTTGCTGAAACCAGTCTTTTTCTGTAAAGACCAAGTGCTTTGATCTTTTTTTTTCATATCATGCTACAGTGCCTGACATAGCCATCCAAGGTGGGAGTGTGACGTCGCACTCTGGTTCCTTTGTTCTTGGTGAAAGACCCAAAATAGTACAAAGGAAATCCCAAAGCCTGTAAATTGTGATGTACTTATTCTTCTTTTCCAGGTTGTATGAACATGCACGTGAGATGACACTGAGTACCACGCTGCAAGTATTGGTAGTACAATATTAGGAAACAAAACAGCTTCTCTATAACGTTGGATAATGGATAAAAAGGTAAAATACATATGATATGACACAGTTTTACCTGAAATTATTCCTTAAGGAGCATTTGGCCTTTACTTAATGGTGCAACCACTTGCTATAAGTGGTTGCACCATAAGGCTATAAGATTTGGAAGTTCATTTATTCATTCACTTACTTATTGGAGGGTATCATTATTTAATTTCTGAAGTGTCGCACTAGGTACATAGAGGATTGCAATTGGTAATACAATTGCAAGTATTGGTACATTGGGATGGAGGCAGAGGTGAGGCTGGAGGAGTGGGAAGTGAGTTTTTTGTACCCCGTGTTGCCGAGATTTGTGACAGTACGAGGCAGCCCTCAGGCATTTCCACAAAGCAAGATGTTACTACAGCATGGGCAGGCAGCCCAAGATAGCTGTAGGCTAGCTACCTCAGGGAAGCATAGCTGTGAATCTTATGGATCTCATGCACCAAAAACATGCTCTGGGTCCCAGTTAGGTGTATGGGTTATTAGTACTTGAACTGACCAAATAAACCCGATCATGTCTGCATGTGTGCAGCAACTGACCCACCATATGGCAGTGTCATCACAGCCTTAAACAGGTGTTTGGGCCTGACTAAATTTAATTTGGGTCCAATCCAAAAGATATTTTGGAATCATAAGCATGTGCTAAACTGCTTAGTCCCTTTACACACATCCACACACATGAAGAATGCTGTTTTCTTTGCTGTGGCTTTTACATGATTAGCACAGAACATTATGCACTGGCTTTAAATGAAGCGTCTGCCTGCTCTTTCTCAAATAAATGCAAGAAACATATTTTAGATGTTGTTTTGTTTCTCTTGTTTCATCTTCTTCCCCCCCCCCCCCCCCCTCCCCTGCCATCTGGGTTTCCACAATTAGAGATAGGATTCATCTCAACTAACCTTCGCTGTCTGAAAGGTGAATGGCCTGAAGTAATCACCTAGGGTCTCTCTGCAGTCAGCAGAGAAAAACAGACAACTCCAAACAGTGATTTGTCCCAACTTAAGCCAGATGTCTGACACAGGCAGAACAAATCAGTCTCTGAGGGTGCCCATTTCTCTCCACTGAATATAAAGAGAGTCCAGCTATCTAGCTTAGAACAAGTACCTAATTTTTAGGCAGCTAAAGGTAGGCGAGATAAATCCTGTCCTTAGTATCTTATGATACTATTGCATGTTATACTTTATACACCAGAGTAAACAACTTATGTGAAAAGTACTACTTACACAGGGACTATTCTAAGAACGAAATATAGCATTCAGTAACAGAGAAAATGGAACAGTAAATGCAGAGATTTAGAATTAAATTGCAAGATTAATTATCAATGACTGTAAGACTGCCTGTTTGGCTTGGCAATACAATTATACATCTGCAGATTAATACAGTTAAATACTTTACACCTGGAAACATACACACTTTTTGTCAGCTTACAGAAAAATTCCATTTTCCATTTCTGTGCACTTGTCCAATTAGATATATAATGATAGTAACATGCAGTATAAATTTTGCACGCAGATTCTCATTAAAGAAACATCTTAGCAATATATTTTAAAGAAAATGCATACGTACTTTGTAAAAGTAATATTTTCTAAAGACAGTTTGAGGTTAGGTCACATGAAAAAATAAAGTAATTATGCTTTTTCATACTGGAAGGGACATGGTCAAACAAGAATTAATATGAAAAATTATTCCTTTTTAAAATTGCTCTGTATTTCTGAGAAACAGCTTCTGAGGTATTGTAATAATAAATTACTGTTCAGAGCAGTATCTGTTTTAAAAAAGGCCTACTAAATGTACAATACATGAATGCTGAGGACATCATTAAAATTGCACACACATTATGCTAAAAGAATATTACCAAATTGCATACTCAAAAGTTAGTACTCCAAAAAGTATCTGAACAACAAGGATTCAGCCCCCTTGTG
This sequence comes from Aptenodytes patagonicus, assembly GCF_965638725.1. NCBI lineage: Eukaryota > Metazoa > Chordata > Aves > Sphenisciformes > Spheniscidae > Aptenodytes > Aptenodytes patagonicus. The sequence continues at coordinate 8,848,292 of NC_134981.1, forward strand.
GGGACTCAGAAAGATAATGTTTAATTAGGTGGTCAGCTAAAATTATTTTTTACAAAATCTATCAACACTTTTACATACCTAGGTAGGAGAAACTCACATTCAGAGAAATGCTGAAACTAAAAGCTTACCTTTAAGAACATGTTCAACTACCAGTAAATTTAGTGGATTTTTATGACATGCAGAAAAAAGTTTAGCATAGCCTAAAACATTTTCTGATAAGAAACATACAGTCCTGAAACAGTGGCAGAGCTCGTGCCAGTTATATCAGTATATAAATTGATCAATGAGGTGATAAGCAACACAGCTGGTCAAAATGTTCATCACAATCTTCCCTGAAGAAAAGAAATTTTCCCTTATAGTAAAAAGGATTTTTTGGGGTGTGTATAGGGGAGGTGTAGGAGGGAGAGGAGGCTTAAAGGTAACAATTTATTTGTATTCCTCCCAAAGAGTTTTCATTGAAAAATTAACTCTGACCCTTTCCTTCCAAAGAGGCTGTCATGTGGGTTTGTTTTTTTTTTTTTTCATTGGTTTAGAGAAATCAATTTAAAAAAGAGCACAATTCTCCTACACCATTTTATATATCTACGTGATCTAAATGTGTTTCTTTCTGTCCATTGACTGTAAGGAAATCCTGAACTGACCACCTCATATATAAACATCTACATTTTGTGGAATGAATTACACCCTCCCTCCTGGCACCAACGATATTGTGATGTGGCTATTTGATTCATTAATGGTTGCAAAGGACTCAGTCACTGCAGTGACCTGGGAGTTATAAAAGTCTGCAGATGTTTCCAATGCTGAGAGCCAGCCTGAGGAGGATTTACAAACCCTGCCCAATACATGGACATGTATGGTCATCCATTTGCAACTAACAACCCCAAATAAGACATCAGCTGCCTTGAACAGCTATCGGCAGCAGCTTCCTTTCTGTAAGGTATAAAAATGAAATGAACAGCTGGGGTAAGTTTCTGTTTAATGAAACATTTTACATTTTTGAAGTTTCTTTCCCCAAATGTATGTACAAATTGCCCTCTTTTTGCATCTAGAAAAAGGGCACATGCTCCCCAATCCTCTATGTACCTAGTGCGACACTTCAGAAATTAAATAATGATACCCTCCAATAAGTAAGTGAATGAATAAATGAACTTCCAAATCTTATAGCCTTATGGTGCAACCACTTATAGCAAGTGGTTGCACCATTAAGTAAAGGCCAAATGCTCCTTAAGGAATAATTTCAGGTAAAACTGTGTCATATCATATGTATTTTGCCTTTTTATCCATTATCCAACGTTATAGAGAAGCTGTTTTGTTTCCTAATGCCTTGATTTCCAAGGCATGACAAAGTGGTGAAATGTGTGTATCTATGTTTTGTGGGATTTTAAAGCCGGTTTAAGGGGTCTGTGTGCTTGTACCCAAACCAACCTCAGAACATGATAGCTCCTCAGGTTTTATCTCCGCAGAGCACACAGGCATGTGCTTCAGAGTCATTGGCTTCAATAAGAGCTGAGAACAAGTGGGCAGCTCTTATTGAAGTCTGTGGCTCTGAAGCACATGCCTGCACGTTTGGTGAATCAATGTCTCCCAGGCACCCAGCCCTGCCCCAGAGGTGCTGGGTATTTCACCTCTTGTAAGAGTCTAGTGGGAGCAGAATGGTAATTTACCACGGGAAACATGCAGAAAATGAAAAGACATTCTACCTCTCAAAGCCCTGTTGAACTCCTGTGAATTGTATCTCTGTCAGTTCCTGAAACTATGGTTCCTTCAGACATCTGCCAGTTTGCGGCAACTGAATTTAGTCTGTGAGTGCATTTCCCTTATGGCCCCATGACCTGTAAAATATGACATGCGATGAAACCATCAAGAATACAAAGCCTTGGGAGAGCTCCTGCATCCTTGTGTGTGTACGGACTTTTATTTTCTGTGTGTATATGCGTGTATATTTGTGTGTGCACATTTTTATGCGTGTCTGTGTTTTAGTATTCTCTAGCACCTGCCTTCTTGGGCTGTTTTAATGAGTATCTGATTTTCAAGAGCACTGAATTTATTGAAAAGAATTGTTAAAGAAGAAAGCTGGAAAAATAGTGCTGAGAACACTAACAGCAGAAATTGCCTCATCTCGCTTAAGGATATAATGGCTGCAGGGAGCATTATTTTATAATTATTTCAGACTACTGTTAATGTTTAAAAGTTAGTATTTTAATGGAAATGTTTGATCCTGATGAAGCACAGAAATTGGCTGTGGCTTTTAAGTTGCCTTGCTCATACACCTCACATACAGACAGTAGATGGGCAGCATAATCGTCTCTGGGGCTTCAGGTACAAAACAAATCATTATCGTTTTCCCATGTATGCCAAGGTTAAATAAACACCTGTAATGCTCAGTAACTTCAGCTTCTCCACACACTGTATTAGTGACAGCTTTCCTTAAGGATTTGACTAAGCATATGTCTACCCAGCAAAATGGAGACATGATTTCAGAACAGATTGCCTTTAGCCTACTTGATACAGGTAAAGATAACAGCAATGACATGTTGACACAGGCTAGAAAAACATATACGCACCCACCAAAGGCCCTGGGTAAATATTCGAGCTCCCAATCCTCACAAATGGACAGGATGCCGATCAGTGATGACTGACAGGTAACAATTGACACAGGTTAGTGAAAGGCAATCTAGTGAGTCCTGAGTTACAGGACTATGAGTTTGTGACCAAGTAAGGACAGTGTGATTCAGCGGCTTTGATACTGACTTCCACTTATTCCTCAATTTGGCCACGTAATCCCTTTGTATCTTTTCATCCTTTCATCTGTTCTGTCTAGTAGACTGCAAACTCTCCAGGGCAGTGGCTGCCTCTTATGGTGCAGGGTCGTGTTCACTTTGCATCCGTTGTTAACAGATCAGACCTACCTTAGAAAGTAACGGTAAAGGGTGATATGTTTATTGACAATACTGTCTCTTCTGTTATACAAGGCCTGATATCATCCTATCTGTTTTTATGATTTTCTCTTCATTGCAATACCCAAGGACCCTCTAATCACCATCCAGACACACCATCCTACAACAGGCTGTCTGATTAGAGAAGTAAAAAAATTATCAGCAAGGCCTGCCTGGACTGTTCCTTCTCCCATTCAAATCAATACCAAAATTTCTGTTCACTTCCAGGAATCACCACCTCAGGGTCACTGCCTTTTTCTTTGTATTCAATACATTCTTTCCCCTTATACCTTTTAGCCCTCTGCAGCCATTTGTAACACCTACACCAAACTGCCCTGTACACTTACCTGTTTCAAGGCTGGTAGAAACCATTTGAGCATGAAGGTTGATCTTTTGCATAGCACTGGTGGAAGACTTTTACATTGAATTTTATACATCCAACACTTTTTTTTTTTCTTTTTTTTCACAGAAAATTATTTGGGGAAAGGCACAAAAGAGCACTACTACACAAGTAAGAACTATACTTCAATTCCTTGCTTACTTTTATAGTGCTTATCGCAGTAGGGTCCTGATGGAGGTAGGTAGCAGTAGCGGTGATCATCAGCATGCAAAGGAACTAACATTTTATAAAGAAAAAGTCACAACACAATTGTTGTACCAGGTATTTGCTTTAGAAGAACAGATACAGCTCCAGTGACTTCATTAAAGCAATAATCATTTACATCACCTAAAGGTCTGGTCCCCTGGGAGACTGACCTATTTATTATCCAATGGTGTCTTTCAGTCTCCCTCTCACTGTTCTAAGCCTGCAAAGATCAGCCTGCACAGTTTATCTCCTTTTTATTTGCCTTGGTTCTGGTAGTGTTGCTTAATTTAATGATCGAGTTGTTAAATTTTCCTGATTGGGCTGTGTCTTCCCCTGATTTAGTGACGCCCTTCTTGAGTGCAGTTGTTGCACACTTTGCTGATTGAGATGCATAATTTAATTTAATAAATGGAGAGAGTTTACTATCATTTTTGCATATTTTATTATTAGGGAAGATTCATATTTTTCAGTGCCGGTTTATTCATTCCCCTTATTTATTTATTTTTGGCAAAGCCAGCTGCACAGACAACGCTTGTTCAGCTGCAAAACTCCGCTGACCAAGCTGTACAATTCAGGCATTGAACTTTTGAATCTTTTCCTTATTAAGGTGCATATTCTAGCAGTAGAAATTCCAGATGCTTTTTGCTTCAGCAGCCTGGGCTTATGTGCTAAGCTGTCGACAAATCTGTTGGGGATATCATTTGTTTTAAGACCACTAAAGTGCATTTTCTATAGTTTCAGCTATGATTTTAGATTCTTTGATAAAGCAAATAAAGATGCAATCAGTTTCTTTGTAAATCTCCCTATTTTGCATATAGTAAGTGGCACAAGCTTTCCATAACCAGCAGCTTCAATCTTTGGAGAAGCGTTTATCCCACTATTTGAAAGAAAACCTAAGCATTTTGCTATCTTAGATTCTGAAGACACAGCAGGTTGGAAATACTGTAATTCCTGTTCAGTTTATTTTGCATAATATATTGGGGGAAAAACAAGCTTGAAACTGGACTGGCAAACGCAGAATGTAATAGCTATATAAACAGTGATAATAGGCGGCTCAATCAGCAAAGAATGCAGCGTGATTATGTATAAAATTTCATCCACTAAAGTTCACAGCGTGATCAGGAAAGGAGGCAGCCAATCAACAGAGCATAGAGCTCTACTGGGAATGAATATGTTTTGAAAACTCAGCTACCCAGAATATTCAATGGGATCAGCAAAGTTCTAAAAGGGGTATTTGAAGATATTAATGGATATGGCATTATTAGTGAGTAGAGTGACAACCCCTTAACATGTCCTGTTTCCAGTAGTGTGTTCAAAAGAATTTAAGTATTAGGTTCCTGGGAATACAAGTTAATGTTATGCACGTCATTCATGGTGAGAGCCCTTGGCAGGACTGGTATAAAAATCTGTTACTGTTACATGCCGAAGAATTCGCTCTATTACATCCCTACTGTGTTTTTCCTCTGTTCATATTTGCAAAGGCTGCCATCTTGACCAGCACCCTGAGAATCAAGTGAAGAACTGAAAAAGGAGTATATGAGACCTAATTTTTTCTCTGCGAAGCAATAACAAGTTCATCGTCCTTGAGGAAAGGGCAGTCAGAAAAATTGGTAGCAGTTATCTGTATGTTACACAAGGTACATCAGTCCCACTCAAAGCCTTGGCTGGCTCACAAAGCACATTTCTCACAGCATCAAAATTTCCATCTATGTCCTTCTAGCCTCTAGTGTATGTAGTTTGTTCAGTATACATGCCCAGATGATCTGGAGATGAACTGCTGGGGCTATCAACCAGGATGTCAGCTTGGATGCATACCCCAATATCCTAAGAAATAAAGAGTCAAGAAACACACTCCATATGGGCCACTCACTGACCACTGAAATCATGGCTTTAAGATACGATGAGACTGAAAATCTTGTTCTTTTCCAGGTTTCTAAGACTCCTAACCTTTCATCTTTCTCTTTTTAATGTAAAAAGCAGGTATTAGAAACAAGTTTCTGAGTGCCCCAGGACGTTGCTAGTCAGTGCCATCAGGTTTTAACCTGGAAGAACAACTTCACACCCTCTAGATGTGTGTCTTCATGCATGAGATAAATGGAAGTACCCAGCTTCCTGTCCGTGGCACAGCAAAGTTGGTGACATTGAAGATGTTGTCTAAAACAATATATCATCTGAAGATAGAAAGGTACCACAGCAAAAATTTCAGCTTTCACTTATTGATGAGATAATTTTTCAGACTGTAGATAAACCATGCCCTGCAGCTGACTTCAAAGCAGGTTCCTCCCAGTGCAGGTTGAGACCAACGGGGCCTATTGGCTTATAGATAAAGCTAAAGGAGTGCTTCTGGATTGGGGCTGACTCTCGCTGTTTGCAAAGCAGTGTGCTTAGCCTCAGAGCCATTCATTGCACAGGGTGGGGTGATGTGGAGATATCTGAGGATGTATTTACAGTAGCAAGCAGGGTGATGCAACTTGAGTAGATATGCAGAATCAACTGCTGCTGAGGGCCCAGTATCCACACTATAGACCTTTCAGTTGGTTTTTTTTTTTTAATTCAGACTATACCTAGGCTGGTCCCATAAACACAAGCTACAGGAGCACATTAGCTGTCCTATTGAAGTTCATCAGCGGGATCAGTTTTGTCCAAAAAGGATCCCGTTCACACACTCCAAACTTACTCTGTGATGTGAACCAAAGTGCAATAATTGAGAAAGATCCAGAAGGTCACTTCAGAAACACACTTCTGATCCAAACTAAATTGTCAAGGTAGACATACCCTGAGCTATGTCAAGTCCTTAGGCTTTTCAGTCAGCTAGAGCATGGAGCACACTATCTCTCCAAAACACACAAATTGTAATGTAGAAGGTAAGAAAGAGAAATATAAGAGAAATGTAAGACTTAAACAACGGAAATGTCCTCGGACAACATAACCAAAGAGCCCAGTACAGGCTAGGGTCTGTGTGGCTGGGGAGCAACCTTGCTGAAAGGGATCTGGGGGTCCTGGTGGACAACAAACTGAACATGAGTCAGGAGTGCGCCACTGCAGCAGCAAAGGCAAATTGAATCCTGGGCCTCATCTGCAGGTCCGTTACTAGCAGAGATAGAGGTGTGATCATCCCACTCTACTCAGTGCTTGTAAGGCTGCACCTGGTCCAGTTTTGGTCCCCACAGTTCAAAAAAGATATGGACAGACTGGGGAGGGCCCAAGGGAGGGCCACGAAGACGATCAAAAGGACTGGAGAAGCTACCCTAGGAGGAAAGACTGAAAGAGTTAGGTCTTTTCACCCTGGAGAAGAGAAGGCTCAGCAGGGACCTCATCACTGTATTCCTGTACTTAAAGGGTAACTGCAAAGAGGACGGAGGCCCTCTCTTCACAAGGAGCCACATGGAGAAGACAAGGGGCAATGGGAACAAGTTGTACCAGGACTAGTTTCATCTTGATATAAAAGAGAAATTTTTTACAGTGAGAGCAACCATTCACTGGAACAACTTCCCCAGGGCCATGGTAGAGTCCCCATCACTGGAGGTTTTCAAGATACAATTGGACAGGATGCTAGATAATCTTATCTAGGCTCCTTTTCCCACAAAAGGTGGAACCAGATGATCTTTGGAGGTTGCCTCCAACCTGGGCTGTTCTATGATTCCATGATTCTATGATTCTATGTAATATATATATACACATAAAGGAATATGAAATATTCTACCTTCCCTTAAAAAAGAAATGCTGAAGTACATGTTATTTCACAGCTATTTCCATAACCACCCCCAAGTTACCCCCAAACTGATACTGAATACAATTGACCCTCATGCAGGCAGCACCAAAGAGGTCCAACACTTACTGTAGTAATAAGCTGTTATACCTCACAAGATATTGAGCCCGAGGCAAGAATTACTGGCTAAAATTCCATGACTGGCACTATGCAAGAGGTCAGAGCACATAAACATAATGTTCTCTTCCGGCCTTAAAATCTGTTAATCTAAGGATTTTGTTCTACTGGGCATTGAGCGCAATTTGGTACAACAAATACTGAATTCAATTCACCCAGGTCACACAGAAAAACAGCTGGTTTTAAGATCACACTTAGAAAGATTTTGCACGTGTTATCAGATGAGTTCATGTACCAAAGGAAGGACCACAGCGATCTTCTCTTACCTTTTGCTTGGATCAGCCTACTTTCCGAAATCTCTGACAAGTTCCAGTGACTTCAAAAGCTTGATGTTTTAGAAAGAAAAGCTACTTGTTGAAGCAAATAAATGTAGATGGAACCTCTTAGGTTGATTTTTTTTTTTTTTTTTTTTTCCTGGATGGCTGAAAGGGCCAATAAAAAGTAAGACTCCTTTATTCCCATCCTTTTTTAAAATATGTTTAGATATATCTAACTTAGTACTGAAAAACAGTCTAATTTAAAAACTATCACCATACAATATGAATAAAACATATGCTAAATGGATTAAGAACTGGCTAACTGTCAGATCTCAAAATGCAATACGTAATGTTGTATGATCCCAGGATTTAGGAGGGAGCAGTTTCTAATGTGGCTTGGTAATTTTTGCAGCATTATTCAATATTTTCAACAATGATCTGGAAGTAAATAAGAAATTGCTACAGCTAAAATTTGCTGAAGGCGCAGAGATTGACAGGCTGGTAAATAATGATGGGGACAGGGAAATCATCTGGCTTTCTCAAAAAATGGCAGTTATATAAAAATAAGTTTCATTGCAACACATGCCAAGGTTATACCTATAAAAAGAAGGTTCAAAACCTCTCTGCCTTCTTTAGAAGGAGGACCCTGAACACTTCTGAAAACCAGAAACTCATCATGGATTCCCATGTTGATTTTTTTAAACATATATGTAATATGCCTACCTAAACCTTCATTGAGTGTCTAAACTGTGGAATAAGGAGTAGGGATTGGGAAATGATGATATTTTCTGTAAATGGTACTGGTGAGATTAGAGTCATGACAGTCCTGAGACATGAAGGTGCTGACATAAAGCAACAGATAAAGAAGTCTTAAAAATTATCATAAGGATTAAAAAATGTTCTTAATGAAGGATTAAAAGAATTCAGTTCACTTAATTTTTTGAAATGAAAGCCAGGAGGTGACTAGATTGCAACATAGGTAGGACAAGGTAGGATATGTAGTTTAAACTAACGCAATATGACAGAACAAGCACAAATGATTGGACACATTCAAACTGGCAGACAATCAAATTTGGAGGAAGGCACAACTTTTTAATAGTAATGGTCATAAACTATTGGAACAAATTACCCAAGTAAGTAATAGATTCCCCGTGTTTTGATGTCTTCAGAAGTAATACGGATGCCTTTTGGGAAGGTATGTAATCAAATACGTTGAATCCAATGCTGAGTAACTCAGTGAAATTTAATAAATTGTGATACGGAACTATCCACAGTAAGAGTAAATGTGAGTGTCCCTTCTGGCTTTACCATCTCTGCATGTATTATTTCAGATTATAATGGGCTTCCCACAGGATTATTGGCTGGAATCCTACTCTCCTTTTAATGACAGAAAGACATGCTGCAGACTAACTTAAAAATAATAACAATAAAAGGAATCTAAGTTCTAGGATTCCTTTTGTTTCCACTTCCTCCATCCCCATCCTTCATAGCCATAATGGGACACATCTAGGTGTGTGTTACCACAAGATAACTCTCACCTTGGGTCGTTGAAGGCGCTCCTCTTTGCCTTGTGTTTCACACTTCCCCCAAGGTATGTGTTATCTCAGCATAACACACACCTTGTTGTGTCTTATTTCTCAGCTCCAGGAGAGACCTTGAAAATAAATAAATAAGTCACCAAACAGTATGGGAGAGAATGAAGTTTCCCCTCCAGTGTTTCTTTGTGTTTGTGTGTGCATGTGTGTGTGCATGTGTATATGTAGTGTATGCCTTTTGGACTTCTTCAGGGGAGAGGAAGGAAGAGAGAAAGGTCTGGGAGAAAGAGAGAGAGAGAATTAAGAACTGAAAGAAGCACAGAGATAAAGAAAGAGGAAAAAAAATGTCAAAACAGCAGCCTGGCTTTGTTACATAGCAACAACATAGGTTTGGGATAATAGGTTCTGATGAAAGAGTCCCAAGAAAATTATAAACGCGTTTGCACATGCACACAAACTAACAAAAAATATTCTAAGATAACAAAACATACATAAAGCAGAAAAAAAAGAACAAGAAAGCAAAGTGAGAACAACCAACACCTACACAGAAAAACAGCGCATATAAGGAAACCTGGAAGCAGAAGAAAACAGATTTCAGAAAAAGCATGATTAGGAAATGCAAGCAGAGAACACTGGTGCCACATATTCAAGGAATGCCTTCTTTTTCCCTCTTTTCATATGCTGTGCTTCAATCAGTTGTGACAATGAGGCAGACTGGATCATACAGGTGAGTAAGAACAGGAGTAGAAGGGAGGTACTGCAGTGACAGATTAATTTACATGGTTAAAAAAATGAGGGCCAGAAGTGTACCTGCAGTTCATTTCTTCACAGTCCTTATTTCTTAAACGGGTTAGAGATGCCTTCAAAGGTCCTGACAACTAAAGAATAGTTGGCAGAAACAACTGCTATCTAGGAAGAAACTGTCTATCAAAATCATTAATTGGTTTTGAAAATACCAGCACTCTTTTCACAGTTGTTTTCTGTGGGTTTTTTTTCATCTTTGACTCAGCCACTAACACACTCCAGGTCAGTAAATCAAGCTCTCCATATCACAGGGCTCATCAGCACTTGCCAACAGGGCATGATGAGGAGAGCCTTAGGCTTCTGTTGGCCACATCAGCTCCAGAGCTGGGACTAATCTGGCTGTATGAACACATGCCTGCATTCAAACTGCAAAGCGGAGCACCAGGACATGTGGATTGGGATGCAAAGCCACACTGACACAACAAGCCTGGTTCAGGATCCAATTGTGCATCTACACAAGTTCCTAGGATGCACAGTGTGAAGAAATCACACATTTGGGGGAGAATGCTGGGTTTACTCTGAATGGACAGTTGTACCAGCTACTAAACTCTTGGGAACTACAAAAGACAGAGTTTTTATGGAGGAGTGGAAGCTGCCATTTGTGTCCTATCAAGAAGTGCAATCAGGTTTGAAATATCACCGAGTTAGACCTCTGAGTGCACAGTCCCTTTCTGCTCTTCAGACCGGCAAACATAGGAGCCAGTCCCATGTTTACAAAGCATCTTAGCTGACCTGTTTGGAGCAAAGCCCATTGTTTTGTTCAGTGTTTGCAAAATGGACAAGGCGGTCCTGGCCCATGAGTATTATTCCTTGAGTATTGGTGATAACTTACATACATCTCTTTAAAACTAGGCCACTCAGAAACTACATCTTCCCTTTTACAAACACAAACAGGAGAGCATGATGAAGAAAGAAGAGCTATTCTCTTGCTTGAAAGACTAATCCCCATCTGAGACTGATGGCAATGATGAAGCCCTTTCTCCCCTGCTTCATCTCAGAGCAAATGACAAGTAGGTGTCAGGGTCCTGGGGCACCCACGGGCCTTACTGTCCCTCACCAGCCTCCCCTGGGTGTCCTAGAGAGAGCGATCTAGGTCACTTCCAAAAGGTTAACACATGGCAAAAGTTATGAACAACCATTCATCTGCTGGACTTCCAACCCTTTTGCTTACATCACTCAGTGTGACGTGCTACAACGTTAATTTCATGCATGATTTAAGTCAGCATAAGATACTGCTCTCACAAAGACCCATCGCATGGTCACCCAGCCCCTTCTTCCAACTCCTGCAGCATATCCTCCCCACCCTGTGCTAAAACAAACCTTCATGCGGCCACACTGGGAATAAAGTCAAGGAGCTTTTTTGGTTTAATGTAAGCAAGCAAAATACATATATTTCATCTAACAGATCTATCTCTCCACAGTGCTATAGGAATGTTTTCTCCAGAGCTAAAGAGGGGAAGACAAGAGAGCAGGAAAGAAAGGCTTATAAGAGTGTGTCTGCTTTTTTCCACATCGATGTTGTCCTGACAGCATCTTAAATTATACATGAATCTGCAGCTTAAGTCAGCCATGGTGTCCACACAGAGCTAACAGCAACTTCATGTGTGACCAAACACACAACTGTGTTCCTATAGACCAGTAATATGTCTGTCAAAGCTGTGGTCAACAAGAATTTGCTGAAGCCACAAGGGAAAACATAATCGTATTTGTCAGCTAGATCCACCAGAAAAACAGGATAGCAAATGGCTGTACTGGATGCAATATTTGGAGGTAGAAAGCGATAATAGATAATGAGATCCAATGCAAAGCTTACTAGAGATAATAAGGTGTCTTTCCACATGTCTCTGTTGGCTTTTGATTGTGAGCAAGCATATCCCCTGCGTATTAACTGTTCTTTTCTAACTAGCACATAGCTGCACAGATCAGTTCACAGATGAGTTCATTTTCTGGGTCTTGGCAGCAGGTACAGTACTTCTGGGTACGAATCACCTGGTTCCTGCAGACAAAGAGTTCAGATGTTAAGGCTGTAGAGGAAAATGTCATTAGTTTCAGGCTCCTCACAAGTTGCCATAAGTGCAAGAACCAGAGGCTCAGAAAAAAAAAATGACTTGCAGTCTGGGAGATTTCCTAGCATTGGTGGAAAAGCACTCGCTTCGGGCCATTGTAGACCAATAAACAGTTCATTTTTTTCATTGTTCTAATTAATTTAATTAAGTTAACTTCCAAGGTGTGTTAAGAAGCAATGCCTTGGGTGATTAACTGTTCCCATATCAAGGTGTTTTCACAAACACATTTACCTTGATTAGTGTACACATTATTATGTAATTAAATACCTCACACAGAGGAATTTATTAGTGCCTCCTTGTCTCCTAACAAATAAAGCAGCCCTTGAAATTCTCTCTGAAAAGAGCTCTCCTAAGCTAGGTGAGAAGGACAAGCAGAAATGTGTGGAGAGAAAGATAATCATGGATTCATCATGCAAGCAGGTCCCTCATTGTCTCAGCAAGATTCTGCATCTGTTATTGCAAGGACCGCGAATGTCTGCCTGGGTCTCCTGAAAACTTGCTGGCTAATTAAACCACTTTTTACAGATCTAACGTGCATTTCTTTGGCCAGCAGAACCTCCTGATCACTCGCCCATCATCAGTGTCCCAGTTCTGTGGGACAAATTTTCTATTCAAAACTTAATTCAGTGAAATGGAAAACCTTAATTTAAAACATATACTTAAGAACATCTCAAAACTGAAAAATTTTCTTACAAAGGAGATTTAAACAGTCTTTAAGACCACTTGCTATGGGGCTTAGTAACAGGAGTGAAATGGGCCCCCTTGTCCAGTTTCACTGAGAGTTTGCTCCTACTTTCTTTCATTTGTAGCCTGTAGTCACTCTAACCATGGTTCTGGACCTAAGCATGTGCTTAAATATTTTGTTGAACTGAGGCCAAGGTTACTTCCATTGGCTTCAGCGAAGATTAGTGCATGAAGCTGAGATTAGTCTTTGCCCTATCTGCAGACTGTACCTGCTATTTTATTAGGCATGACCACAATATTTCAGCATTCTCTGCTGGGTTTGTCAGTAGATCATAAATTGTTCTCACCATCTGATGAAGCAATAAGATTTGCTTTATGCCTCATTGGTCACTTTCCCAAGCATTAAAGCTTAGAATGAACAAAACTCTGATGGTTCGGAGGTTCGGTTTAGAGACTTGCCCAAACTTTATATAAATGTATTTTGAAACTGTTGTGTCTGTAAAGATAAACCAGATTTTTTCATTAAACTCTGGTATTACTAATTATTTATTCCAGATCAGCAAAGCAGTTGGAACAAAAATTCTTCTAAGCAAGTGAAATGTGATTATCAACTTCCCTGTAGACCAGGAATTTAGTGCCGGAGTAACAAGGTGCAAATTCGCCATCAATATCCCAGTTTATCTGTGAGAAGGGAATTTCGGACCTATATGAACAGCCCACACAATTTTCCCATACTATGAAAGTCCCACTTAAGCTAAATTTTGAAGGCAAAGTTGCTGCCATTATATTCCTTAGATTAATTTTATCTAGAATGAATATGATCTCTTTAATCCTCTCCCCCCCAAAAAAAAAAAAAAAAGAAAGAGATATTCTAACTCCACTTTAGTATCTTACCCTGAGAAATGACAGCAACAGAATCTGGGTTCTTTCCAGTGCTTAAATGCTCAAATTGACTATTACTGATTTGACTTATTTCCCACCTTTCCTTTAAATATTAAAAAAGAAAGAAGAAAATAAAAAGATTTTCCACTTTGTGGAAAATGGAAGAAATGTAAGAAATGAGGAGCCGGATTAGACATCTGACCAACTCTCCAGTAAGTGGAGGAAAGAACAGTTTGGATGACTGTCTAAAAAAACTTCACATTGCTTTGTACTTCCAGCAGTGTTTGAAGTTGTCAAGACCTCTGATCCCTCCCACATCATCTTACATAACCTGCTTCTAAACACATTAATTTTTCAGTCTTGATTACACGGTAACTCAAGTGTGGGAACTGTCCTTTCATGATCTAACACAGGCTGTGCCTGAAAGAAGTCAGCCATCCTTCCCCTCCATCCGCATTCCTGAGCTCATGTCAGATTTAGCACGTTGGTGACTACAAGGTGAGTCTCATCAGTTTGCTTCTCTGACTGAAAATCAAACATTTAGAGGGTTTTTTTTTTTCCTGAATTCATTTTCAGCCAGAGCAGTGAACTGCATCATCTCACTCCACGGTTGCATGATTTCTGGAACTCATGTAAGGTAGCAGCAGGAGATCACAGTCAGGGGAAGGGGCTGGTTGAGATAACCCTTTTATCCTGTAGCACAATGTTAGATCAGTTCAGGCGAAGTGGAAAACCACATTTGAGGAACGGAATGTAACCTCCTGCAGCACCACGTGCACTGGTGATTGAAACTGGTTTTCATGGTGGAAGAGACGTGAGTTCCCATTCCGCACAGCATGGCAGGAACATTGAAAAAGGTCTTCCATTTTCTGGAAAAGTGCTCTTTCCAGCAGGTTTTGAGTACCAGCTCTGCTTCTAAAGACAAAAATGTGATGCAGATTCCTAATTATTGGAGCATTTCTAAGCTCCAAATACCAGCTTTCAAGAGGTCCCAAATTACGTAAGAACCTATGCAGAAAAGAGCATTATAAATGCACTCCTCTCTTTCGTACATAGTTACCTAGTTACATATTCTGGTGCTTGGGAGCTTGCTATTCTGACTCCCTGTCTAGGACTAAGAATAGTCTAAGGGGAAATTAAAAAAAAAAAGGTTTTTTTCCCTTGTCCAAAGAGTACAGCAACTATGCTCCTGAGTCAGCACTGCAAATTCCTGGAATTCAGTGGGCTTAGTTACCTTGATGTTTTTCAGGACATTTTGGCCCACAAAAAAAAAAGAAATTATCAAATCTAAAAGTTAAAGTATAAGCTTTAAGCAGGTAGGGCCCAGCCTTCATTCTGTGGTTACTACAGATCCTGGCTCCAATGGTGTCGTAGTCCAGAATGATGCCTTTGAGTTGCCGTTGGAATACAAATAATAAGGCTTACTGATTAACCTACCTGCTGACAGACACAAAAAGCCTGACTGAGTTAAAAGCACTCAAAAGCTTTTAACAGCCCTCCTTGTATGTCTACTATTCCCCTTTTTCAAATCACGTGCACAAAAGGCAATATGGAAACCAACAGGATCTTGTTTTCCATTCAGCTCTTAGAGTGTAATATACTACTAGGAAAACAAGTATTAGGATACTCTAATATACAAGCATCACCACCTCTTTTAGAGAGGATGTATGAGATGACATTTTCTGGGAATCTGGAAAATACTCCTGAATGCCAAGTGAATCGATGTTGAAATAAGAACAAATACACTCCCTACAAATGGGACAAGAGCTATCAGGTCTGCGCAGTGAGAGAGAATTATGTTTGCCTGGGGCCAGCTCCTCAGGGAGTGAAGATTGATTCTTTATGATTGATGACTCGGCACTTGAATGCCAAGTCATCAGTTCCCTGTGTTCATGGCATTGACTGCATCAAGATAACTTTTCCCTCGTGCCTAAGCATGGATATGGTCCGTACCTGGAGTGTAGCCTCAGAGGACTCAGGTACAGAACTTGAGCCAGTTGCTTTAAATAAGAGACAGACAAACTCCAAGTGCCAGGCTGCAAGGAATAGACAGCACTGAAAAATGAAGTGGGAATGGTGCATGGAAGGCTTGGCTTCCCCTTTGCTGTAACAGGTTCAGATTACGTATCCTAAAATGACCAGGCTTAATTATGCAGTTATGTACTCTGAAATACAAAATAAGTATTTTTGGTTTTGTTGACTGTATATTATGAAGCCTTTGTCTGGGAGAACTGGGTGACAACTCAACACTCATGTCACTGTGACACTGTAACCTGTGCAGCTCAGAACATAGGGAAAAGTGGCAACCAGAACTATGTACCTTTATCTGTATGTCTGATGTGGTGTCATTAAGATGCACTTGTCCTATGGGTCTTGACACCTACTGACAGGCTTTGAAAAACATGCACAAAATAACCAACTGCTGATAAAGGAGGGACTCTAATTTCATTGTCAAAAAGAATCTAAAAAAGAAACAGCATGAAAACCACCCTTCATGTTTGGAAGAAAGTCCATTCCTTGTCCCATTTACTCTGTCCCTAAAGTCCAAGCAAATGAGTTAAGTTTTCCAAGCAAAATTTAGGACAGTCTTGATTAACGCCTCCCCCCTTTCCAACTGCTCTAGCATTCTAAAGGATCTCTCCAGATGCTTTAAACTGGCCACTAAGGATTTCCCCATCAAGGAAGGATCCCTAACTGACATAAAGCCCCCCCAGGCTGAGGGACATGTCGGTGGTGTAGAAAGGAGGAGGAAGTAGAGCAGGACTGCGATACCTCTCAGGTGAATCCAGGCTGACAGAAATGTTCAATCAGTGTATGTTAGAGGAACTGTGTGGCTGTTCTCTCACAGGCTGTAAAATGTTTAAGCCTGGATAAGCCTCCACCAGTGCAGGGGAGAGCAGAACTCTGATGTAAAGTCACCCTTCAGTCTCTTTTCAGGAGGAACCATCCCACTGGTTTTGGTTGTTTTGGGTTTTTTCGTTTGGTTCGGTTTGGTTTTTTGACTTCCCTACCTTTAATCCTGAAGAAACTTAATGCATTTTTACTAGGTGCATGGAAACTTTTTTTTTTTTTTTTAAATAACACAAAGAATTTGCTGAACTCAAACTTTGAAAACACTTATTTCAAGTTCAGTTTGAGTTTCACAAATGATAACACGAAGAAATAGGAAAACATCCTTATTCAGAACATTCTTTTCTAGCAGGACTAATACATGATGCCTTTAAAGAAGGTGTTAAAAATTTTGCAAGAAATAATTACAAACTTCTAAGCCTCACAAATCTTACTAGTAATGTTTTTATTTTGCTCTAAAACAAAGCAAAATTTAAGCAGAAAGGCAATTTCTCACGTCCACTTCCCCCTAAAAAATTAGGAAAAAAAGCTCCCAGAATGCCCAGTGATGCAAGCCAGTCAGAGAGGCAGAGAAGTAGTAACAATAATAAAGAAATATGGTGCAGATTCCAGCTCTAGCCACGTGTGAGAACACGTTGTTCCTTCCCGTGTTTACTAACACTCCATGATCACTATCACTTAATGTTTATCTAGTGATTCCTCTTCCTTGATTAACATTTAATAATGCTGATGTCAAAACCGGTTACCAGGGAGCATTTGTAATGCCAGCTTATTAATGTTTCGGGACATACAATATTACAATCATCCTTTTAATCACATCACATTGCATTTGTCCTATTCAAAAGCGAGGAGTTATTTCACATCTCGTGCTAGAATCTTTTTGACTCAGAGGTTATGTGCCGTATACAAAAGGGTCTATCTATAGAAATAGATGTGGGCTATTTCCAGCCTTCCCTCAAGCCTAGACTGTTTGATTTCTTCTCCTGGCTTATAAATATATGATGTGGTGTACGTTTAAGTTACTTTCGAACTTGTTTTTACGTGGCAAATACTTGAGGATGAAAGGCTGAGAGTTACACAGTGTGTTTTCCTCTACAGTGGAATAAAAGGGCTGATACCTTTTGAAGGTTATGAAACTGCTGCTAATGATTTTCCATGAACTTTTGATGTAATGATAGAAGGAAAAAAATATACCAGTATACTAAGAAGAGATGACCTGGTTCAGAAAAACTGCAGCCAGGCAACCAAATCTCCTCTATAGTCATCCATAGCCTGGCCTTGCATGCTAACAAAACCCCGTCCAATTCCTTGTGAAATGTACTAATTCCATAGTTTCCCTGGGTTGGACCTTGCTGCAAATAAATCACCATAGATTTTTTTATTGAATTACACTATTTCGCAGAGCCTCTAAAAGGCTTTGAGATCCCTTCCGCTACCATTGCGTGAATGTAATTTTTATCTTATACGTACACAATGTTGATGTTCCACATCAGGTCTTGTGTTTGCTAAAGCGAACCATGTGCCTAACGAGCTTTGTATGGGTAGGCTGAGATATGGAGATGCTTAGATATGTATACAAACATACACGCAGGTATTTCAGCCCAGAGAAAGTTCAGTTCTTTTGTAGGTCTAAAAGTATCCAGAAGTTTTAGAAGCTTGGACACCTGCGCAAAGTCTTGATCAGCGAGTCCTGAAACTGTGTATTTGCCAGGGGAAGCAAAGAGGCAAAGCATCACCCTGCGCTTGCCTGACTTCTTATACACTTTCACAAAACAGAGGCAGCTGGCCTGAGGTAGACTTAATGCTTCAGGCTAATAGGACCTTTAGCTGACCCTGTATATGAGAAATTTCCTAAGGAAAAGGTCATCCTGAAAGGAGGCAATGCTTCAGCTAGTGGCCTTAGTGTATGCACTGACGCTCCCAGCTCCAGTTTCCTAGCAGTTTTAGTACAAGTCACTAAAAGTCTTTGTCAATTTGTTGACAATTTTAATTACAACAAGACCTGGCTATAACTACTTTGCAGACTCTATTCAGCGTTTCTCTTCATTAACATCTTATCAGCAGTATAATTGCAGGTGGGAGTGAACTCACATTGCTTTTTACCTTCTTCAAAGCTTCATTCAAAATGTGGAGACAACTTCCAATTCAGCCTTGTGAGGCTCAAGCAGATGCGTTCCTTCAAACATTTCTTCAATCTGTTGTCAAAGCAACAAAACCAGAGCAAGCACCCTTTGAACCGCTAAGATCATATAAGAATTATACTGGTGAAAGCACTGCACTGATTTAAAGAATGAGAATTTTTCCAGCGCTTTAGCGACTGTATTTACAATGGGAAATGGGACTGAGTTCTCTGTTTCCTAGAAGATGACACAATTCAAAATTTTACTGTTCCAATTGGAGTGCAGGCCAAATACAGCAAAAGTTTACAAATCAATAAGTTATTTTCTTTCTGAAAATTACTAATAAGAATTAAAAAAAATTGTCAGTATTTATTATTATTTTAATGGACCGGTCAGCTCATTTTTTTCTCCATTTAAAACAAATTGTTTCACTCTTTATGACAACATGGATTACCCTTGTGTCCCTGGAGCAAACACCTCTTGTTCTTCAAAACTACTTTGGATGATACCAACCCTACCTTGTTCTGAGTGCATAGGACAGGACTGAGTCTCATAAGCACCGTCCTTCTCTGAATGCCATGATGATTAGTGACAGCATAATCTGTAGCCCTAGTATCTAACCATCGTGGTGGAAACACCTTTTCTTCCATCCTGAAGGATGTGGAAGAAGGCAGTCCCTTTAGTTTCATTCAGCCACAGGGAAGGTCCCAGGGAGAGAAGAAAATAAGTGGATCTCCCCTGTCACAGCTTCGCTGAGGACAGATGCAAACCCACATTGATGAGTACCCAGATACTGTTTCAATACAGTTCACCCTGCTTGGCTAGCAGGGAGACACTGTGATGATGACAATTTAACAATAAATACTGAAGTCATAACCTGGGATTCTTCTATTCAAATGCAAAGAGTTCTGGTTAGAGCAGAAGGAGCCAAGGCACACTATCCCTTTTCCTTCATTGTTTAAACCATTTTGTCTACCCACATCTGCTATTCCTCTATCAAGAAGTCAGATTCTGATTCAGGATATTTATTTATCGTATAGTAATTAAGTATATGCCTAGCTAACTGCACTTTAGGTCACTTCTTGGCAATTTAATTACAAAAGAAAGTTAATCAGATTTAGGCAGGCTCTCCCAAGCTTTTTTCTCTTTCTTTTTTTTTTTTTTTACTTAAATCATTTTTCCTCTGTGTACAAAATTAATTAGTGCTTGTAAAAAAAAAAGGTACTAGATTGACACCACAGAGTCTGTTATTCTTCCTCTATTCATTGAACACGCACAGTGTGAGCAAGACAAACTTTTTCACCCAGGCATTTATTGTTACCAGCATTCTTTTTGGAAGTTTATTTGTAAAGATATATTTTATGTGTACAGATCTTAAGGCCATTAGATGTTGTTGTGCTTATCCACACTGCTCCCAGATTCAGGAATACAAATACGAAAATTCAGCCTTTCCTCCTGGCAAGTCATGAAACACATTCAAAATTGTGAGGGTGTGCTGACAAGCACTTTCCTGGTTCTCTCTGGTTGATTCGGGGGTTTTTTAGGATTCGTCTCATGTCATGCCCATAAACTTAATTTTGAGGTCACAGAGACTACAAATTACTTTTAAAAAAGGCAGAAATAAACTAAAAAATTCTCCAGAACACATACCTCAGAAAGTAGATGTTTAAGGAAAAAAAAATATCCTGAGAAATCAACTGAA
This sequence comes from Aptenodytes patagonicus, assembly GCF_965638725.1. Classification (NCBI taxonomy): domain Eukaryota; kingdom Metazoa; phylum Chordata; class Aves; order Sphenisciformes; family Spheniscidae; genus Aptenodytes; species Aptenodytes patagonicus. The sequence goes on from NC_134981.1 coordinate 8,868,600, forward strand.
ATCATGGGAGTTAGCAAACAACTTTCAGAGTACAGCCAGGGGAACTTCACCCAGTAATTCATGTACAACACCCAATAACCTGTGGTAAACATGTCTTCTGAGATGAATGCCTCATTCTGGCTGAACAGCGGGTTTGCCCAGAGATAAATCCATTGGAATCCGTAACCCTGATTCACACCAGTGCGGGACGGGGGGACCAGACCTTTCAGATCACTGCCATTTTTCACAGCTTCTAGGATTGCTACTGAGGGTGCCAGTCAGGAAAGGTTTCGTTTCTTATTTCTGCTTGGGAGGACAGGCACTTGCACTCCTTTTTCATGCAGGTGCCCCTTTTAAAGAGGAAATTTCCCAGCAAGGTGCCTCTGTTTCCTGTTTCTTACAGGGATTTTTTTTTAATTTATTTTTTTAACAACTACCTTAAAGTCATGCCAGATTTCACATGTTAATTCACAGACGTATGAATCAAACCTTTTTTTTTTTTTTTTTTTTTCTTCCTGGATAGGAAGGATGTAAAAAAAATTGGTGAAAATCCATTTAGAAAGTCTTCTTCCCCTCCTCCCCAGAAAACGGCTCTAAGTCTTTTCCTCCACTACAGAGCATTGTGTGTGAAGGTGAGAAAACACCACTTTTAAGTCTGCCCTCCAGGGCACTTTTGTCCTTTATATTCAAACAATAAAAACATAGAAGAAAAAAAAAATAGAGGAAAAGCAAAGATGAATAAGAAAAGAACAAAACAGTGCACTTAGGAAACACTCTCTAAAAAGCCTTTAAATTGTATAAGGAGCCTCTGTTTCAGATAAGCTGCTTTGACACAAATGCACTGCAAAGTCACTGGTACCTTTTAAACACCCCATCTTTCTGAAGTAGATAAATTGTTCTGGTCAATATTGTCACACTTGTCAATTATTTGGGTAAGAAAATAGCTGACCAATATTCAAACATATTTTTCATTAGTACACTAACTTGACCAGTTGTTAGTTCCCTATTAGTCAGATAATAACAATATTATGAATATCCTTAATAAACATTCTACACAATTATGGCAATTCTGAATACAATAGATAAGGAAAAAAAATCTAATGAAAGGAAGGACAAAAAACAAGCCAGTTGCCAAATCCTGAGCTATGACTATGTGCTGTGCATTTGAAACTTCATCGAAAAGCAACAGGCATAGATCCAGGGGAAAAAAAAAAAAAAAAAAGATACAAAAGCTGTAAGAAATATCAAAGGACACCTTTGTTGGTGGAAGATTTTTCATTATATCTTGACATTACAGAAGGCAGGATGGTGATCAGTAAAAATGAGTACAAGTATGAAACAAATAGAAAAGTCAATGAACACATAGAATGCATCAGGTATATTCAATAGATCATCAGCAAAGGAAATCAAAATGCATTCCAGAGTATTTTCAACTCTCTGTCAGTCCATTTATGTATGTATCTATTTATCCAAACATTATTCAACCAGAACAGGAAGGTCAAGAAGCCCAACAGATTTAAAAGGAAACCTGTTGGATGTACAAGGGTGCATTAGTCACGTGTATGTCGGCAGTAGCAGACAAATAGACTCAGTGACTCAGTTGGTCCCTTCACCTCCTTTGTCTCTGTTTCCCAATGTACACATAAGACCCTAAGAAATGCCTGGTAACACTGAACTCATTTTGCTCCAGAGATCCAAATGCATTAGTCCATATCAGGATGCAACATCCAATCACTACTAGCAATAATGAGTTTCTTAGACTGTAGGCTCTTAAATGATCAAACACACCATTGATTGCAGAATTAACCAAAGGGATAAAATCCCAATGAATTCCCAAATGTTTAAAAAAAAAAAATTGTTTTGAAGTAGAAGAAAAAAATTAAATTTGCAAATTGTGGGAAAGCTGATGGGAAAACAGGTCTGTACTTTAAACAATGGTCCTCAGATCCCCACAATGAATGTTGATTTTTGGCAGATTAACTATTTCAAATTGGGAAATGTTTCATTAGAAATCTTCCAGTTTACTCTGCTCTTTCGTATTTGTGCCACAGACAGCATAACAAATGGAGTTGGGTCTTAACTGACAAACAAGGGGTGAATAAAGTCTCCTGAGATAACCATTCACTTCTGAAAGCCATTCATAATGGCGAATGTCTGTGAAGTGCACTAAGGGGAAAATCACTCATTAGTCTCCACCCCTGCTTTAGACAACGTTCTTGTTGATGGCAACAATAAAGAGATAGCAGGGAAAATTGAAACACATGGAGAACTTGAAAGTCCTTTTCAAGGTTCCTAAAATGTTTGTTACGTTGCTTTGGCTTAGTCTTTGCCTGTTACTACACAACTGGTAAAAAGGGAAAAGAAAGGTGGCCACTCCCTCCTTTTCTGGGCATACTTTATCAAATATATTTCCCTTTCCACTAAGAAAATGTCCTGTCCTTATGCTGGAAGAGAGAACATGTAAGTATAATCTGCAGTCATAACTAAATAAATTCAGGTCAGTGATGAGGTTGAGTCTATCCCTCACTGAAGAAGTGTCTTTGCCTCTTTCTCTGCTGCCCTCGTTAAGACTCCTTAGTGTGGGCTTGAATTTTCTGTTACAGGTTTCCTGGCTCAGTTAAATCCATGTTGCCTGCATGGGATTTAATAGTTCAAACCATTTTCCATGTCCTTTTCTTCCCCTGTGCTTGATGTCCCTTCCCTGGAAAACCTTCATGTTGTGGTTTAACCTGGCAGGCAGCTAAACACCACACAGCCATTCGCTCACTCCCCCCACACCCAGTGGGATGGGGGAGAGAATCGGGGAAAAAAAGGTAAAGTTTGTGGGCTGAGGTAAAGACAGTTTAATAGGACAGAAAAGGAAGGGAAAATAGTAATGATAATAATGACAAAAGAATATACAAAGTAAGTGATGCACAATGCAATTGCTCACCACCTGCTGACCGATGCTCAGCCAGTTCCCGAGCAGCGGTCACCGCCCCCTGGCTAGCTCCCCCCAGTTTATGTACTGAGCATGACGTCATATGGTATGGAATATCACTTTGGCCAGTTGGGGTCAGCTGTCCTGGCTCTGCCCCCTCCCAGCTTCTCGCTGGCAGGGCATGGGAAGCTGAAAAGTCCTTGACTAGTGTAAGCACTGCTCAGCGACAACTAAAACATCGGTGTGTTATCAACGTTATTCTCATCCTAAACCCAAACCACAGCACTGTACCAGCTACTAGGAAGAAAATTAACTCTATCCCTGCCAAAACCAGGACACTTCATTTCCTTGATTCCCAGTTGGTATCAGAGCTGGAGCAGAACAATGTGACCTCAGGGACCATCAGTCAGCCCTGGTTAAAGCTGCAGCCCTGACATGACAAGCCTTGAGGTTTTTTCTTACTTTCCTGTTAGTTTACCATGCAGAGTATGGCTCAATCTTTTCTGCTGCTGTTTCCTTCTCCTTGTCCTCCTGCCACACCAGGGATCTTTTCCTATCTCTAAAAACTACTTGCAAACAGAAAAGTATCGGGATGCACATGACCCAAAGAATGTCATACAGTGGTGTATGCTCTTCAAGCCATTCAGCATCCCAGCCAGAGATCCTTGGGATGGGGGTGGGTGAGGGGGTGGGTGTGCTAGTTATCATTGCTTCAAACACCAAGGAATGAACCAGGTAATAGCTGGCCTGAGATGGGGGTGTCTTCGCAGCTGGAGCAAAAGAAGCTGTCATTTGACATGACGAGGGCTACATAATACCTGCTGCAGAGTGGGAAATCCTAGTAAATGTCACAGCACAATGTTAGTGCATGAGAAAACAAACAGGTTAAACAAACCAACTTGTCTGATTTGATAAATAATGAAAAATTGTTTTCTTTCTAAAGCTTTCCAAGTATATTTATCTAAGAGATTATTAATAATTTAATGAACTCTCCCATCTCCCTGCTGACTCAGATCAAAATGTCAGGTTTTACAATCAGGCTAGTTCTGGTCAGCTTAAAACTACCCATCAGTTGGAGAGTCTGACGCCTCCAGACAAAAAACAGCATCACTTTATATTCATCTTTAAAGAAACAACCCACATACATACATAGCATGCTTTCCTCTTTCACTTTCCTGTGAATGAGCAGTGGCAAATTAATAATCTTTTTTAATTTCTAGATTACTCCAGCTTCAGTCTAGCGGTTTGTACCATTTTGTCCCAATATACCAAGACCTCCTTAGGAGACTCAATAGTGATGTCTGTAACCAGAAGCTTCATTGATCATATCTGGACTGTGTGAGAATTCACAAAACATTAAATAAACTACTCTACACCTTTGCCAACACACACTAGTCAATGAAAGTCTTGACTACCTTGTGGTCTTCTGGGGCGTTATTTCCTTTCCAGTTTTGGCCAGAGATTTAGGAGAGAGATTTCTGTGATACTGTTTTAAGAGTGTTTGGTACCAACACCTAACATTACCATTCTCCTATATGTTTTATTAGTGGATGTTGTATTCAGTTAGTTTTAAGTATTAGAGAAAAATATATCATGCTGGATCCAACAGCCCAAGACAGGCGAGGCTGCTACAGCTCCTCATCCCCTGGTCCAGCCAGTAGCAAGGGTGAGGATGCATTCCCAGTGGGCACATGCACACAGAGCACACACATACAACACATATACATATATACATATATATATATGTCTGGCCACACAGATCACAGGCAGACACTCAGAGCACTCACACAAACATAGACAGCACCAACAGCCTCATCCTGCTCCCCTCTCTGGCTGAGGAGAATGAAGGTCCGCTAGCGAGAACATATGTATATGTATATGTACATATGTACAGGGTGGATCTCTCCAGAGATGGCCTCAGACACTCAATCTGCCCAGTAGCTGTCCCTGGATTCCAGTTTCCCCAGTTGCTGGCACCTGGACATATGAGCCCCTGAGGCCACAGCCCTACTCCAGTTGCTGATACAGACCATCACACACACAGAGCTGGCTGGGATTCCCCTGGTCCCATAGCCGATCCCTCCGTCCAACTTCACCCACTCACTGTCCTGTCCAACTTGATCCTTTCTGGCGTTCACAACCTCACTCACACACCCGCACCTACTCCAGTTGCTGTCCAATGGACAGAGGGGCCCTCCCGTGGTCTGACTCCACTTGCTGGATTCAAACCCCATACACACATGTGCACACAGAATTGACAGTCTTCATCCAGGAAAGCAAAAAGAATTTAACAAGAAGACAGGACAGATCGTGCTGCAGACACAGGGCACAGCCAGACAAGTGCACCAACCAGCAAATTATTTACATGTAACTAGCCATTTTTAGTCTCTTATCCCTCTATTTTCCCATACTTGATGCTTCCCAAATCACCTAAATCCTTGCCTTTTCCTTCCTTTGGTTCCTCCCCTAAATATTCCATAATAAGTCCGGTGCAATCCCAAAATGCTTTTCCTCTGCATTCTATAACGTCCCACACTGCTGGGCAGGAACTCCCCCTTTGTCAGAAAGGTGATGTCAAGAGCTTCTCCTGATGGCTTATGGTGATGGGTGTCACACCTGTGTAGTAGGGTGAAAGCTTTGCTGGACAGCTTGGGGTCGGGAGGGCAGACAGGGTGTTTGTTTCTTGGGAGTCCTTGATTTGGGTCCCTGTCTAGCATTGTACCTCTGTGCTACTCTGGGCTTGTGGACATGGGCTTTTGATGGGTTGATGGCCCCTGTGATGGGCATGGAAGCAACCTGGCAGTGTAACATTTGGCATCACCCACCTGCTATTGTCTCTTTGTGCTCCTGTGTGGGTGTGCAAATGAGCTTTTGTCATATAACCTAACAATAAGTGCTAAACTTAAGCCTCTGTAACTGAAATTGTCCCAGCAGTCTGTCTGCCTCCAGTTGTGGGTGAAATTTGTTTGTTTTTTCTTCTGCTGTTTTGAATTCAACCAACATGGTTCATTATTCCATGGATGAAGACAGGAAACAAAAATACCACGTGTTTTTTTTTTTTTCCTGAATGATAAGTTGATCTGTTTTGGAAAAGATTAAATACCTCCATGCTTTGGTAAAAGTATGGCCAAAATTTGGTGGTCACAAAATATCCCCATAACAGTGATGTATCTTCTTCTGGACAGCAAAAAATTCCCCAATGTGGCAAATTCACATGCTTTTGAAAGCATCAATTTGTATAGGTTACATGGGAATAGATTCTTGCTGCTAAATACCTCAATACTCTTTTTCTGTTGGGCATGGTCTAGTCCAAACCTGAGATGCATTCTAGTTTTTGTTGTCTGAACTACAGTGAAGTTAGGTTTGGATATGTGATCCAACCAGGGAAATGGTCTGTCTTCACTTCTTAGTGACTTTCTTGGTATTTTCAAGCACTGCAGAGAAGTAAAAAGTCTCTGGCTGAATTCAGAGTCAACTAGACCCAGAAGTGGGTGATACGCTTTGGCAAACAGAACGGATGGGATAAACCTGAACCAACTTTTGAATACCAAGTGGATAGGGAGTTGGAACTGATAGGACACAGCATCTCTTTGCATGGACTGGGGCCAGGAATGAGGCAGGTGAAGATCACTAAAGCTTTAGCATGACTGAAGAAAACAAATGAAACAAATGATAGGGGATGTCAGTTGTAAAAAGATACAGCAAGAATGCAGAAGAAACAGAAGACAGGGCCACACACACACACAAAAAATAGAGCTGCAGGGACACAGGGGATACAACTGTACTGTCATTTCTACTTGTGTCTGAGTTTGTGCTGGATTCACCTCGGGTCCATTCTTCTCAGACACTTGCTCGCCCTCAGCTCTAAACTTCAGGATGGGACAGTCTGAGCCTGCAGGCAAAAGCGAAAACCAACAGGTCGACAGAATTGCAGGGACCACAGATATGCTTGTGCCATACCTGACAGGTTGAGAAGGGAAGTTGGCATTCTTTTTATCAGGGGTTTTTTTAGCTTAAAAAGTCTGCATGGATGTCATAACAAGGCCAAGGGAGAAAATTTCTCTTTGGTTTGAGGCCTTAAGAATCTCTGCTTCATTTTGTTCAAAAGGATGGATATATCCTGGTGGTTAGACAGGATTGTCAAATAAAAAAAAAATCCCATTCTCATCTGCTGTAAAAGGACATATGGAGTTAAAAGACAAGACGCTGACCTGTTTTGGAGATCAGGATTATACCTTGTGTGTGCTGCCAATGAGGATCTGAACTTCTCAGGTGTTGTCACTAATGGCTTCTTCCTCATTTTCTGGTGCCTGACTTCAGGCCCTGGGGTCTGATTTGTGAAGGGGTATGCTGGGTCACAGCAGTAATGAAAGGAAAGAGGGACTGTGCACTCAGCATGTAAAATGTTATGTGAAGTAGTCTAAAAAAGGAAGTCCTAGGTGAGAGAGTTATTCAGTTCACTCAACTTTAAGCACAGAATACATCCCCGTACCATCTCTCATGAGCTGGTGGAGAATTGTTCTCTGGAGAGGACTCTCTCCTTCCATTGATTATCTATGGCATGAGGTTAGATGGTCTCGATAGCTCTGCTAGCAAACACTAGTGCTGGAAGCTGGGTGATTTGAACCCTCTTACCTATGGTATGAATGTGTTACAGGAATCACTCAGGTGGTGTTACAGGGACCACCAGATTACCCATAGGGCTGATAGTATCTCTTTGTTTGGAATAGGGTTTAAAGACTATGTGCTAGATAACAGCTGGGGTCACATGCATTGGGATGCATCAACAGTGCAGAGGACTCTATCTGAGCTAGTCAAAGTGTCTTTATAGTCAAGGGAGAGAAGTGCTTCTCCTTAGGGGGTGATTCATTTCACTCTAAAACACACATTTAAAATGGGTCAGCTCTTAAAATGCCTCTTTTTTCCCCCTGTTTAGAGGGGGAGCCTGGAGCAGCTAGCTTAGATATAAACATCTACTTGTGGGATCTCTGTAAGGAGGTGAGGTGAATCCCATGGTTGGTAATCAACGGTGGGAAAGCACGTACAGGATCATTATGTACAAAATGAGGCCTATTCAACCTGAGTGTTGAATGAGGCAGGACACCCATGGAGTGAACAACATGTCTTCATGTAATTAAAAGTGGCTTCATAATCAACAGCCACAATGAGAGAAAAGGCAAATAGCACTGGCAACCTTATTTCTGATGTTTACTAATGCCTGAGTGTTTGACTTTATAAACTCAATGGGCAGTGTCTAGGTGTACATGTATATATGTATGTAAATAGATTCAAATATTTGAAATTTTTGTTCAGCTTTTTCTCTGCATTTATCATAGCCAGACCTTTTGCTGATGTAAACAAGGGTAGTTCTATTTTCTTCCATACATTTATGACAGTTTCCCCTAACTGAAGATCTGGCCTAGTTTATGCTGTATGTCTTCTTTTTTTAAGTACTACAGACATATAAAGTGAATCAATATTTCTGCAGTTATGCTGATGCACCTCCACTTATAATTGCTGACAAGATCCAAAACTAAGTGGCAATCTCCTGGTGAATTAGATCATTTTTCTTTCTTTTTTCCCTAAGCTTCTCTTGCCTGTGTGACTTAAAAATAAGTTCAGACTGAGTATAGTAAAACCAACTCTCACTTGCATTGGAGAGCTGACTGACTATAAGCAGTGCAACTTCTGGATAGGAGATATTGTGGTCAATACTATTTTGAGAGGAAGGAAGGAATTTTCTTGCCAAAGGACTAAGAGAGTTGGATACTATTATGAAACAACTGTTTGGTACACCTGTCTTGCTGAGTTTTAGAAAGTAAAAAACTGGAAGTTCTTTAAAGCCCCCAAAACTGAAGGAATGTTATTTAATGCTTCCAAGCAGCCCTAGGCAGAAAATAGAGTTGGACACTTAAATGTTTCCCTGGAGGACATTATGTGATGTATTTTACATGCTGTTTCTCAAAGTCATGAATCTCGTGGACCTAGGGACAGACTGTTTCATTCCCGGCTTTCATGAGACTTCTACACACAGAGGACTACACAGTACCAATTTACATTACTTTTTGTTGGCTTCATTTAGTATATTCTTGTACTCTTGAATGTGACAGGGAATAGGCCTTAGTCTAAAAGAGGGGCACTAACCTGCCCTGTAGCTACAGACTGCGGCTTTATGGTCCTATTCTTAATTTTGTCTCTAATATTTTTTAAAAAAGGGGGTTACCCATTTCAGCCCAAAGTCCAAACTTTTTCATTGCTCAAGGGTGTTACACAAACAAATTAATGTTAGAGATTTCTTTGAAAGCTTCTGGCTGCAGAAAAATAAAAGCTCTAGCAGAACCAGGTCATGCCACTGGTAATAGACGCATCCTGACTTTGTATGGGTGAATATCTAACAGTGGGTGAGAGAGACGGGGAACACTGTCTCTCTCTCTCATGTCCTAAAGGTGGTTCCCAGCAAAGGAATAATAATGGGCAGTGTTGCTAGTGACTAGATTAAAATGCAAGCCTGATTCCCAGTGAAGCTCCAGTCTTCCATTTCTAATCACAAGGTAATACTAATCATAAAGGATATGGTAGAGGAATATTTACTCAACTTGGAGAAGGAGGAGGGAATAGTAGCAGTAATGGTGGTCAGGGAGTACTTTGCTTTCTCCAGTTCACACAGAGAAGGGAAGTCAAATCTTTAATAATACTTGAAATACATTGTCATCCTTCACCAGCAATGCTTGAAGAAAACAGCAACAAAATCCCATTGGAAATGGTACATAACCTCACTCTGCATTTTCCACACAAGACAGATCCTTGGAAGACAAAACCCCTTATAACCCAGCCTGGCCATGCTGTTTTTAATCACTGAAGTATTCCAATGAGTTCAGTCTAGAGAGCTTCCCTGTTGAAGAACCAATGTGATTTTGTCCACTGGCATCACATCTGCTGCAATACGAAATTGCACTCCTCCAAGTATGGCCTTTAAAGGCAACTCACAGTACTCCTCCTGCTCAGAGAGTGTGCTAGTGCTATATAAGACAAAAACTCTCCTAGCTTCTTGGTCCAGTGCCAATTTACTTCAAAGTGCCAGTTTATTTCTTACAATCATACTGTCCATTCAGCAGGTCTTTGCATTGTGTTCCAAATAATTTCTCCAAATCGTCTCTTATGACTTATTTTCCCTTTAAAAAACCCTAAAAAACAGAAAAAGAAAATACCAAAACCCAACTGTTTTCTTTCCCAGGGGCTCCATTGAAGTTATATTTCCAAATGCACTTTTCTCCCCCCCCCCCCCCCCCCCCCGCAAAAACTTTTTTTTTTACTTTGATCTGAAGTTTTAGCCCTTTTTAGCATCTCCTGGGAAACTTTCTGCTGTGCTGGGAAAGTGATGAAAATTAATGAGGAATTCAAGGTTCAGTTTTGTTAAATATGGTCACACCTAGGTCTGTCATGCTGTACAAGAAAGAATTGGAAAACAGGAAGTTTAGGGCTTTTGTAAAGGATGCTATAATAGAGCTGTGTTTCTTCATCTGGACTCTTCCTTTTCTGATGAATGGTGGATTATTTAGAGAAAGGAGCAAGAAAATCTGCAGTAGTAAGGCAGGGAAAGAAAACTTCCCTAACAGCCTTCAGAGTTTAAGTTTAAAAAGGATAGTCTGACCATTTGCTCTTCTTTCCACTTTCATTCTTGCTGGAATTGCTGCCAGTGTGTATCTATGGTATCTCATTAATGGAAATATAAAATGACAAGTTTTGATCTCACTAAGGTACAGGGGAAAACCATTCATCTAATTCAATTAGCTCAGGAGTTCAAGCTACACCTTTTGAGTATGAAATCCAAAACTATCTTTCGCTCTGAATATAGCGTTCTTAACAAAGCACAGTCTGGGTGAGTGAGGACAGGAGAAAATAAGCTTCACACTGCCTGTTTTGAAAGTGATAGGTTAAATTCTCAAAGATGCTGCACACCTACAACTCCTATTGAGGTCTCCATAGCAAAAAGCTATCCTACTAAATGCTTAGCTTCTAGTTTCCAGGGTTTGGGCCTTTCCTTCTATTTTAGAGAAATCTGTGCTGGTAATGCTGGCTTTAATTCTACTGAAAGGAAGGAAAGCACTGTTTAAGCCTGGAGGCCTGAATACAAGATGTTTTTCTGTGCCTTGGTGTATGCAAAATAAGGATGATAATACCTGTGAGATGTTGTGAAGATGGGTACATCTGAGATTGATGTGTACAAATGTTATGAAAATAGGATCAGTATACACTCATCCCTTTCATTTTGTTTTTAGTATGCATCTTTGTAGGTTTTTAGCTACATCCAGTCTAATATACATTTACCAATGGATTTTTTTCCCCCTTTCCACTGGGAGATTTAGCATCAACTGCTCTGCTGGACACCTCTTGGTGTTATGGTTTTCACTGAAATTCTCTTAGTATGAATTCTTATTCCCTTATCTGGGATAGGATTTGCCCAAGAAGGACTTCTCTGAAGCACTTTTCAGTGATTCACTCTCACATTCTATATCAGCAGTTTATCCAGTTTCCAGAAATGTTGGGCAGAGAAGTGGAACCATGAAAATTCACTAGTGGACAATTTGTTGCTGTTGCTGTTGTTATTTTTGCCTAAGATCCTATTAGAGTTAAATTTGCTATGACAGCTGGAGGTCTAATCTTTCGGCTAGAAACTGCCAGATTTGAATATAACTACTGTAAAAAGGGAGATGAAAATACAAATCTGAGGGTTAAATCTCTGATTGTGTATCTTATCTCAGTGGCTGAATGCATCCATAGTAGCCTTGTGAAAATTTCCTTGTTAATCAAAAAACAAACAAACAAAAAACAGTGATGATGGGGAATTGAATGCTGAAATGATTGCCTTATAAAATAATAATAAAAAAGTAAGGAAAAAAGCTCCCAAGCTCCTATTAAAATCACAGGTTTAAAACAATGCTAGGTTATCATCAGGGCAATCAGATCTAAAATACCAGTTTGTGACTGGTATGCCAATACGACAAGCTCACTGATGAATGGACCTTCCTATTCTTAAATTCTGCATGCTTAATTAGAAAGGTCTATCGTAGCACCTAAAGCATCTTGTTAATTTATAAAATATTTTCACTGATGAAAGTCCAGCAGAGTTATTCAGTTCTTTCCAAGGAAAACTTAAAGCAGAGAATATAGTGTTAGCATCCCATGCTTTTCAAGGAATTTGCATGGCTATTTTTAAATAGCCACCCCAGCTCAACACTGGCATTAAGTGTGATTAGAGGAAAAAAGAAAGAAAGAAAAAATAATTTTTCTCTCTGCCCCTTTCCTTAAGGGTCTGGATAGATCACAGTAGTGACTTTCCCCCTCTACTTCTTCATGGCAGAGCAAGGATGGAGGGCTCTTTAAATCCTCCAACTTCTGGAAGAAAAGAAGAAAGTCAAACAATAAGATAAATAGAAACCACCTAAGATAAAATATCCAAAGAGTGAAAAGATATTTTTTGGTTTTATATTACACTTACCAAAGATCAAATTAGAAGGGTAACTGACAGATTGAAATTGCCAGTATTTTATACCATGATACATCAAACTATTTAGGATGTGTGAGATCATTAAACTTAACTAGTTTTAGTGAAGTCAATGAAACTATTCAGATAGTCCTGCTAGTTCAGAGAGTTGAAACTGTGTGCCACAGTGGTTTGCTAGACTGAGTCGTGTATGTTATGATTAATGGAAGAAAATGTCTAGTCAGAGGAAGATATCAAATAAGACATAAATTGCAAATGTAAAAAAAAATAACATATGTATATGTATTTGAATTGCATCTGAGCTCAAATCTTCCACCGTGGTTTTAGGCAGTCATTTCATTTACCCTGCCTCTCATGTGAAAACAGGGATAATATTCCCAAAATCTTAAAATTTTATCAGGATAAAATCCCTTAATGTCCAGATGCCGTATCGGTAAGAGACCACGCCTCTATTGTATTTGTGATTTTCTTTTCACTTGACAATGTTCTCTTTCATTTTGTATTTCCATTTAAAGTGAAACATTCCCAAAACAGTCAACATTACTTCATTTATGTTTCTTTTTGACATTTTTAAAGTTCTTTAAACTCTGAGTTTTTTGTGAATCAAAAAAAAAAGTGATCCATTTCACCTTTTCTTTGTAAAATCCTTCCCTTTGCATCATGTTCCAAATATAATGAATGGTGCATTCTGAGTTTCAAAGGTTCTGCTTTTAAATGTAGTACTTTAGGTTAGTAATCAGAGTCTATTTTGAATATGTGGTGCCTACAGTACATATGAATATGCTAATCAGCTAAACTTAATAGTTCTCATTTGTATTAATGCAAATTAGGTGGCTGTACTTTCCACCAAATATTTTCCTCGGTATTTATTAGAGAAATCAAAATCTCTTTCCGCCCATAATAAGTTCTAATATTTCATCTTAACACTTTAAAGGGCGTGTTTTACTTTAGCGTAATCTAATTTCATTGAACAAAATTGCATCTAAAGGCAATATAAAGTTACAATTTGTTCCATGTCAAATAATAAAAATGGCCTTTAAATTTTACATGAATTTGACCTTTTGGTTTGTGCATTTCAATTAAACCTCCCTCGTAATCCAAATGGTATAATGTACCTTGTGAGCATTTGGCCTTGTACAGAGGTATCCAGCTGTATTCCTGTTGCCTCCTTCCATGTAGCCGTTGGCCTTTCTTGACCCTCAGTCTCATCCTACTCTCATTAAGAAAGGTTGGGAATTTTTCTGTTTACTACAAACAAGTCTGCTATGCATCTTGCACTAACTGGACTTAGAAATGAAACCATGTGGGATTGGATGTGTCCAGCTTTTCAAAAGGAGTAAGGAATGGTAAACACTCAAAAAAATTTGGGCTTGTGCTTTGCAAGGTGGCCTGTGGACCCTGAATCAGGAGCTGTTAATCCTTTGAGTTACCTTACTGAACTCCAGGAGAGCCCTAGAGTTGAGGTGAAGCCCGAAAAGGCAATTCATAAGAACTGTGCAAGAGCAACCATCTCTGTTGATCTGAGCACAGCAGCATGTCAGAGCATGCCAAGGTCTCTTATGATCTTTGGCCATATAAATTATGTTTATTATTAACAGCAAAAATATTTTTGGTGTTAGTAACTTTCATTTCTTCATGAAAGAACTATAGGAAAGTATCTTACTATATCACCCTTCAGAATTATATTCATTTTATTTCAGGATCACACCCCAGCCATTCTCTTCTGAAGCAGAAAAGTAAAAGGAACTTCACCGTCCAATATGTAGAAAGTTTCCAGCATACTAATGCCCTGTATGATGAAGAGAAGGACCTGAGGGTAGCTACCCCCATCCTCAACACAGATGAGATACAACTTTGATGGGTACACCACCACTGCCACATCCAACGCCACATTTTCCAGCCTCTCCCCATCCTCATATGTGACTTGTCTGATAAGACTAAGAAGCTCTCCAGGGCCAGGACCAGCTACTCTTTGGTGTTTATTCAGTGCCTAATTGCACAGTGGAGCCCCATACCTGATTGGCCCATAGGCACTGTTGTAATTAACATGATTAATAATATGTGTTCTGTAGAGAAATAGCTGAGAGGAGTTTGCAAGGCGTGAAGCCTTGAACTTCTTTTGCAGCTTTAAATGTACTTTTAGGCTCAATGGCTTAAAACCGACTCATTCTGTGATCAGCGGAACTAATGAAGCCTGGTTTTCACTGGCTTTGTGTCTCGTGGGTAGACTGTGCCGTGTCAGGGAAGGTGCAAACCCTGATCCCGTGGCTGAGATGTTCAAAACTGCGTTCTCCTGTGTGGGTTCTTTCGTGTCTAATGAGAGTGGGCTCACGCTGCAGCCTGCCTTTAACAGATGCACTCATAGAGTGTTTCTCTACTACTTAGATGCCTCTTCTCTGAAGCTCATAGTAATTTAATGTCCTTGACACCTCCAACCCTCAGCTAAATTTGATTGAAATGAGCTAATCAGTCTGTAAAGTGAGACAGACAGACAGATAGGCAGAGGCGCATGTGCTCTTTGACCATGATAAGCCTCATTTCCTTCAGAAACCAGGGTGAAAAGGAATAAAATCCATGATGATTTTTGTTTAATTTTCCTTTGTTTTTTTCCAGGGCAAACTAACCCCAGCATTAAAAGCAGAGCAACCCCTAAGTCAGACTTCGGGAAAAAGAAAGAGGCAAGCTATTCCAGGAAAAAAAAAAAAAGGAAAGGGAATTTTGTTCTAGTTTCTTCTTTTTTAACTGCAGTAGAAATCAAACTCCAGAGCTTTAATGGAAAAATCTTACAGTTTTCTGGGAAGAAGGAGAAGATTGGGGGGGGGGGGGGCGGAAAAAGCTAAGCGACTGTCAGATCAGCTCAGGATCTCCATTAGAATGCAGAGTGCTCCAGAGTAATTACAAAACAGCTGTAATGGAAAATTGGTAGTCAAACCCATTTTCCACCAACTAGAACGGTGAATGGGCTCCATTATGTTCCTAATTCTCATTAACTTAATTTGCATAGGAAACAATGAAGGAATACCTAATGAGTTAGACTCAGCTAGCAGCAGATCGATACCCCTGTGAACAGGGGTTCGACCCATAATTACAGGACATGTGGCAAAGCCAGAATGTTTCTCCTCTTACATAGGGAAGATAGAAAGGTTGGCCTCGCTGTTGCTATTTATTTAAAGGCTGGAAATGTGGTGCCTACAGAGGTGGGAATTTGTTGCTGTTTGGATGTGGTAAGGGAGGAAGGGTTAGGTTTTTTCTTTCTTTCTCACTTTGTTCTGTGGCTTTTAGGAAGAAATATGTTATTCCGCTTTCTCTTCTACCTTAAAGAAGCAAATTCTTAAAAGCTGTTCTTATGGCCAAAGTTTAAGAGTTGGGATGCGCTCATGCTGTACGCTGAGGGCTGCGGCAAGTGCTCTCACTGCATATACTCTGGGCCAAATAAAACCTGTATAAGTACACGTCATGTGTCAGCATGCCTGAGCCTTTGAGTCCAGCCCAGCCCAGCCAAGAGGCAAAGCCGATTCACCTGGGCTCAGTTCTGTGCAAACACAATCACACGTTATTATAGGACCGACAAATACTGCTGGCTCAGAGTGCGTGTGCGTCTCTCTGCAGTGTAATCCAGGGAAGGTCTAGGTTCAATTCCCATTCTTGGCAGCATGGCTGTATTTGCAATCTTGGACATGTGCTTTCAATTCTCTGGCCTTTAACTCCTGTCTGTGGAATGAGGCTAGCAAATCCCTGCTCTGGTTTAGACCCTAAACTTTCTGGGGAAGGGACTAGATGATCCAAAAATTAAGGTAATCTGAATGAGGAATATGGTCTCTGACAAGTAAAGTTTGTGAGTAAGGCGGGATGCTACTGTTTCTGTAAGTTAGGACAATTTTTCTGTTTTTCCTGATTTGCCAATCCTGTACCACTGTAGCTAGATCATGCATATAGATATCAATACAGTTACTTGAAATGGTTGAATCTCTCCCAATGGTCTTGCAGTTTAATTTAGTCTCTATTGTTCTTTCTGAGTGAAATTTCCCCTGTGAAGAAGACTTCCAAAAAAAAGAGAAAATCCAAAAACAGCACTATATGAGTCCTCAAAAGAGTTTTAAATTAATGTTACCATATTTTTGTATGTACTGCAGCTGTGCAGTCCTCACAATGCCAGAGGGAACATGCTGTGGCAGATTCTGTAAGTAATGCATAAAAAGAGATAGTGCCTGCCTTAACGAGCTCACAATCCACCCAGAGCAGGCAACTAGAGGAAATATTCTTGACCCCCTTTTATGGGTAGAGACCTGAGTCACTGGATGATTCAGTGACAAGCCCAAAGTCACACAAACAACCTGTGGCAAAACTAGGACATACAGAACAGGTAGTTCATTCCCAGGTTGACGTTTTTATTAGTGTAACATCATTCATATATTATATTAGAAAAATTTAAAGGATGCATAGATTTTGGTGTCCCACTGTGCTAATTTTTTTCCATATGACATAAGAAGAAGAGGTGGTACTAGGAAGGTATGCCCCAGCTGCAGGAAGCTCTAGCAGACATTGTGTTCATAGGAGCTAAAGAAATCTTCAGGCTCATGTCAAGACAGTAAGTAGGGGTTGGGTGTTGGAACAGGGGTTTAGATTACAAAGCAATTACAGCATAGAGTGGATACACGATTGTACAGTTGTGAGCCCTTAGGGGAAGACAATAAGTGGGAATAACTGGAGAAAGCACCTGCCTTAGAGAACGCATCACATTATGGGGAAGGTTAACAGGTTTTCTCTCAGTGTGGTGGGGTGCATTTGCAGACCCAAAGGAACAGCGAGGAGACCAGTGGGTTCTGCTTTGTTTTCCCGTGGCAGGGGTCAGCAGATGGCACTCACACACAGCCTCAGGAGCTGCCAACACCACTGGAGTAGTGGCAGGTTTCTCTTTTTAGAAATGCTGCATCATCCTTAGATCTTTGCTGCAGTTCCTTTGTGGGAGCTGTGGCAAACGGCTCAGGAAGGCTTTTTTCTGTCATAGCTTTTCTAACTTAACACAGAAATGCATAAAGGGAAGTGGGTTGAAGTTTCTGAAAATGGGATTGTCCAAATTCTGATTTGATTAGTTCTGTTAAACAACTAACATATATAATATCAATACATTATATGAGCTGAACCCTTATATGGAGTCATTGACTTCTCCTTCAGCAGAAGACTAGCGGCAAGATCAAGATATCTGCATGCAAGGGGAAAATAAGTAGCACTGTTTAATCAATTCCTTTAAAAATTTCTTATATTTTTTTCTTTGCAAGTATTTTTTTTTTCCAGTTGATGAGCTGGTCCTATGTGATTATTGTAAGTCTTTAGGTTGGTCAAGAGGGTACAACACTACTCTGGGCCTCTAGAGAACTGAGTCCACCTCCCGTGTAACTGACTTAGTGAGGGTCCTTGAACAACTAATTTTGTCACTCTTTACTCCCTTTCTCCTTTCCAATTGTTTTTCGTCTTCTCTGTTCGGATGTCTCTGCTTCATGTTTTCATTCATCCTTACTTCATCTGATTTCACCACTGCAAATAGAAAATTAATGATGATAATTTTAAATACATTATTCTAGGTTTTAACTTGGGGCAAAAAGCTTTTATCCAGCTTTAGACTGTTAGCTTTGATTTGAAGAAACTCCAAGCAATCACGGTTGCTAAAAAGTTTATGGAAACTGAAAGACCAATCTTTCTGCAAAACTAAGCCTTGAATTCACCCTTCACTGGTTAAACTAAAGTCAGGGTCAATGGCCAGCACTTGAGAATTTTGTTCCAAATAAACATTGCTCTGTATGACTAGTTGCATTTGTTTAATTAAAGTAACACATCTGTACAGTAAATAGCCTGTGATCGGGCAGTAACATAATACTGTACAAGCACAGAAGTAATTGGATAATGTAATGAAATGCATGGTGGGTTTTTTAAAGAAAATATAATGAGATTTCATCATTTTATACACACAGGTAATTAGTTCTTAGAAATACTGGGAGAGTAAATTATCTGCAGATTTGAACTATCAGCAAGTATTTTAAATGGCCCAGCTGAAGAGGTAAAAATGTTCTAGTTTAAATCTCTTGAAATTCAAACCAAAGTGAGGCCAGTATGAAATTAAGGTACTAGTAAGAACTGAAAGGATTTTTGGATATTAAGACCACCAGGCTATCTGCCAAAATGACTGCCAAGCTTGCGGGTGAATCTGTGTAGGTGAAAGCATGTTTCCCGCTGCCTGAGTAGCACTGCACTCGACTGCAAGGCATCACCCATCCAGATCACTGTGTACGAGCTTCCTTTGCTTTAGACTTTCCAGATTATCCTCTTTTTAAACCCATTCACCAAATGTGTCACGATTTGGAGTAGCCTCCCATAAGCAGATTTTTCAAAACCTGGTGTATGTAGCAATATGAATATGGTGGAAGAGTACAACTACCTGAAGTGCTTGTGTTAGCTGATCACAGGTTTATCTATGTGTTATCTAACACATAACAGCTAAGCTAAGCTGTGTAATTAGAATAGTTAAATGGGGGAGCTCCTTGTCATAGGGTGTCGTGGAAGTCAGAAGTTCATATGTATTTAAGGAAAAACAAGTTCATGGAAAATAAATCAATTAAGAGTTACTAAATATATAGAAAACACTTTACATTCAGGACGTCATTCAGGAGGCTAGGAGATTGTACAGAAGAAACATATATATATATATATATACACACTTATGCTTTTCTTACACTAACTCCTAGGCACCCATTATTGGCAGCACTCAGAATTTGGGGCTGATGGACCTTAACTCTGATCCAGTATGTTATTATTATTAAAACTAGTTAGGTAGAGAAAAGTCTTCCAGATCAGACTGATCAGTTTGCTTCCTGGCTTTGGCACAGATTTCCTTTGCCACACAGCAAAGGCAGGATCCTCAGCAACTGTCAGGTTGTTTAATTTGCACTCACTAAGACTTATTTTGTGTGTCTCTCTTCTACTTTGTGCAAAACACCTGACAGCTCAGGTGGACACTCTGTAGAAGAAAGGTGCCAGATTCTGGTCTGGAGCTGCAGTCAATTCAAGTCCACTTCTGGACTAATATTGAATCTTTATTCCTCACTTTTGGAAAATGAATGTTGTTCCCTTTATGCGTTGCAATCATGTCCTCATAGGGAAGGGTGGGGAGGGAGGGAAGACACGTTAACATGGGTTAACATGGATTAACATTCAGAGGGTTAAGTAGCCAGGAACAGAAGTCAGGGTATGCCTGCATTGTGTCCTGCAAACAATCCATCTCCCTGCTCAGACACTCCTGATGTTCAATTGATACGTTTCCGCCTTCCCCCTCGTTGTTAATATTTAAGCAGGTGAGCACAGCGGGCAATGGGCTGCTTGCAGTAGCCAGGTGGCCCTGCCAGCAGCCTGCTGCACTAAACACCTCCCCTGAAATTTGCATTGCTTTTGTTCTTCTCCTCTGAATGTGCACAAACAGCCCCAATTTGAAAATGCAAACAAGCAAACATATATCTAAACTTTCTCTGAAGGAAGCTTAACCCCCTTGAAGAGAGTTCCCCAGGGCCATTGCTAGCTTCTTTTCTTCTTCTTTTTTTTTTTTTTTTCCCCTCTGTCTTTTTGTTTGGCTTTCACTCTTATTCTCAGTATTGCTTTCTTTCCTTTGTACTTTGATGTTTCTTTGGGGACTTAAGGAAGAAAAGCAACAACAAAACAAAACAACAACAACAAAAATGAACAAACTCTAAGGCATTTACAGTTTGTTTTCACATGGACTAGACTTGCCAAAAACATGGGGATGTGTGGAAAATGAGGGGAAGATATATAACTGAGAAATCTAGAGACAGGAAGACTGGGGTACAAGGAAGCATTATCCTTCCCTAGGGCCTCTGCCATGGGAGCACAGCTTTCCAATCTATCCAGAGTGAAAGATGCCCTGCCTGACTTAGTGCCTGGATCATTTGCTCTTCCCCCATCCCACTCTGGCTCTCTTCCAGAGCAGCAACCAGGTTGCAGGCAACTGATATATTTGCTCTTGTCTAAGGGACAGCTGGTTCAGGCTAAGAGCCTCCAGCACTCAATGGTCAGCTGCTTGATGCAGAGTTAGATTAATGAAAGGAGTTTGTGGTTAGTCTTTGCCCAGTTATCACTTAAGTCACCTGGGTCCAAATTCACTGTCGTACAACCCTTAGGCCCATAAGTTAAGAATCTGTCCTATGCATATCTCCTAGGACTATATCCCAACCACATGGCTTTGGGTGGTCTGAACAGGCTTGAGCTCAAGTCCTTTGCTAGAAACTTTCATTTTGTACAGCTTTTTTTAAAATATTCAAGGGGCTAAGAAGGTACCAAAAAGGGGAGTGAGACTACTCTTTATCTAGGGAATTTCATTAATATCTCTTCTTCCCCAGCCTAGATAAAATGAAAAGACTGGCCTGAAGCTTTCTCAGCTCATTGGACTTTCTCAGCTCATTCATGAACACCTCTGAGAAATTCTGGGCACAAATATAACGTTTCCATGCATGAAATAATGTATTGTCTTGAAGCTAGTGCAGTCATCCACAGCTGAGGAGGTCTGAATTTAAATCACTATAAACACAGAGGGAAACTGAACTGTGATCCAACTACTGAGGTGATGGTAAACCTATAGTTACCAACTAGGCTAGACTTGAAAGAGCATTTGTGGCTATGAATGCCAAATAGAAGGTGGCAATCATTCTGCCAACCCAGAGTTAGGCACCTGTCTTTGTGAGAAGGGCAACTTTAAGTCTACTGACTAGTTTACGTGTCCTGCTCTGAGAACATAAACTCAAATATTCATCTTTCTTTACATATTAATTTAAACTTATTAAACCCTGTAGCCTCAATGCATGTTGCAGTTTCCAGTAAAAGCTATGTCCTGCTGTGCTCATTGCTCCAGCATTTGTATTCTTTGACGGTCTAGAGCCCTGCAGAAAGCTAGAATTGGTTTTAAAGAGTCCGAGAGCCTGAAATCTCCTGGTGTGAGGGCAAGGATCATCCAAAGAGCAGAGCATGCCCTGAGTTACAGATAGCTAGGTCTATTTCCTTTTCTGCTGTGATATAACAAGTGTCCTGGTGAGTCTTTGTCCTGAATTATCTGTTGACGTGAAAGTCATTATCCTTATGAATCTACTGGTTGGAGGTTTTTTTGTAATGACATATAGCTTGTTATTTAGCAAAACAGGTCTCAGTTTTCCTGTTCTTGTTTGATATAAAACACAGTTTGTACCATATTGTCCTACCCAGTTCTGGGGACCTACAAGGAGATAAAGACAGTTATACTTACCCATCCCATCTTGTGGCATGCCAGATCATGACAAAGAAGTTCCCATGGGTGTATGAAAGTATATAAATCTGGATCAACCAAAATGTGGGAGGTTCTGGCTTGAAACAATGTCAGTTGGAAAAATCCCAAGTTTTAATCTTCTACGGTATTTCTTTGCTTTGTGACGCAGAGCTCATACTGTTGAGGAGTTGGGCAGTACTAACAGAGGTGCTCTGACTTCTGTGGTTCCCTTGATGGAGCCACAGGTGGTTGAGAAGTAGATGGAAAGGGACAGGAATTAGCAACCTGTGGGTGGGAGAAAGGACTGGAGTGGTATAAAGGAGTGTCCTCCTGTAATGATGAGCTTGAGGAAGTAACTTTCAGAAAAGATACCCTACACACACACCAACACTTTTGAATTTTCATAAGAAAACTGGAAACATTTAGAATGAGAAATTAGAAACATTTCTATGAAAAGCAGACATCGTCTAACTAAGAATGTCCACTGAACTGGACATTCCCAACCTTCTTACATATTAGTCAGTGATGACAACTGCCTTTCAAGCCCTTCAATACAGCAATCATTATGATTTTATGTTTACTGTGCTTATACCAAAAAGCTCCACACCTGAACCTCAAAACAGCACTTTCACCACAGATCCACTTTACAAATCAGGCATTGGACAATCAAAGGTTCTTTTGCATTCATTTATTGCATCTTTTGCATTCTGTAGTTCTTTGTATGATGGCAATTTTGTCTGCACTGTGTGCTTTGTCTACAGTGAAGCATCTTCCCTCATTCTTATGTTGGGTTATGGAAGGCATTTTAATAGCGCCATTTCATCCACAAACAAAGAAAAGAAATAATAAACAGCAAGTGATTTATTTATATGGACAAAATGATTTGATGTTGTTCCTTGTTGACAGACTGATCTGGCCAGAATTACATTCTATTGATAAAACTGTGAAGGAATGCCATTCATCGACCACATGAAGTTAAGGGGTGGGGGGAAAATGCATTTGTCCATAGAATTTTCTTTCCCAAGCTGTCAGTTGTTTCTAGAGATTTGAACAACCTCATGCTCACAGTTGCATTCACATCTATCTTATCTTTCCTTTATTTATTTAACCATTTTGTTCTTGCTGGCACACATTTCTTTAAATGTAACAAAATTTGAACAGTCTTTTTTAGCAGTTAGCAACCAAGATCTAATATTTGAGATTTTTATCTCTGTGGGTTTCCAGAATATTTTGCACTTTCCCGGTTGCTAAATAAGTAAATCCTTGGAAAATACAGTAGGAATTTTTTGAAACTATGCAAGCTTTCCTTTTCCATACAGCAGAAAACACAGTTTAGAGACTTCTCCTGACCAGTTGCTTCTACAATGGATTCCTTCCACGCATACCATCATTCTCCATATCCCGTGTGGTTCTTACAGTTACTTTGCTATTCTCCAAAGCAGACTGAAAGGTAAAAGACATACTCATACAGAACGAGAGGAACAGATGCATTTCAAAAGGGTGGGAAAGTCAAACAAGACAGTATCTGAAATCATCCATTACATCTATCTGTTCCTTTTCTCTACTTCTCTCTTGGGCTCTGTTCATGATCCTTCAGTAACACATTTATTCTCACAAACACACACACTCAGGGACCTGTCATCTCTAAATAAGGGGTCCGCAGGGAAAGGAAAGTAGTTTTAATTTAGATCTGTCTTAAACAGAATTAAACCAAGCTTTAGATCCCATGTGGTGGTGTAAGTTTGACATTTGCTTCTTGCTTTTTTTCCAAGCTAGCGAGCACAAATGTGCTTCCTCTATAAAGTAACAGAAAAACTAAGATTGAATGTAATTAAAATAAAATACAACAATATTAAAATAATACTAAAGGAAGGAAATGTAGTGCATAAACTAGTCATTAACCCCAGCATCCTCAATAGATTTAAATTTGAGTAACTGCTGGTTGATTTGCCTACTTGTAATTCCCACTCTAGTTTTAGCTGGATATTATATTCTTTTTCATTCATTAAAGCTTTGCAGCTGCTTCCCACTCCAGTGAGGGGTGCACTGTCATGCCAAAGGGAATGATTCCTAGACAGAAAGGAGTTTTCAGTCCTTTGGGAATTTCTACATTGATTCCAAAGGGGCCTAGGATTTTACCCATAGGCTCATATCTATACTATAGATTAACCTGGTGTATTGCATCTAAATTCTCCTGAATCCTAATGAAGTCAGTTAAGTGAACTGTTAGTGTAAATAAGTCCACAGAGTATCAGAATACCCTGAAGCTGGATCTTTTACAGCTGTGACCCAAATTTGGATCCAAACACTGCATTACTGGCCTTTCTTTTGTCTCTCACTGTGTGTGTATATACATAAATGTATATATGTGTGTGTACATATACATATAGCTTAGCAAGACATCCTAAAATATTTTAGGATGAAAGATTCTGGGTAACACGTAGTTATAAGATCTTATTTATGCAATTTCCTCGGTGGAAGATTAATTGGGTTGAGGTATGTACGCTAATGCATGAGTCAGCTGTGGTAACATCACTGCAGATACATGGCTGATTCAGATGATTTAAAACACACAGCAATACTACAAAGCAGCTCAGGACGGGAAGTTAAGAATGATATCAAAGCCAGCAGATACTGCAGGAGAAATCTGAGCTGGTAGAATATAATTACACCAGTCAGCATGTGGTCCAGACAAGTGAATGAATATTTTCCTTTCTGTGTGAGAGCCAGAGGCTTCTTTCAAATATCCATAACTCCAAGTTTAGACGTGATTATGAGGATATTTTGGATTTAATATTGATTTAGAGAGCACAAGATACTTGATGGAGTCCTGCAAAATAAATCTAAGGATCTGACAATCCTGGTGAATGCTCTAGTCATAGAATCATAAAATCATAGAATGGTTTGGGTTGGAAGGGACCTTAAAGATCATTTAGTTCCAGCCCACCTGCCACGGGCAGGGACACCTTCCACTAGACCAGGTTGCTCAAACTGAGCTCTGAAATCTAGTCCTCAAGCTGCCCCCCTGGTTTGTAGGCTATACACCTGCAGTTATGGCACTTGCCACAGTTACAGCACTTCCAGAAACATATCTGTAGCACATATCTGTAGCCCAGCAGCCTCCAGAGGCTCAAGGACAGGGCCCCGTAAAAGCTGTGTGAATCACTATCCCTTATCATAAAAACTGTACAATTTAATGGACAAGGCAGACAAAGAATCTGTAGCCCCGCCTTGGAGAATGAAGGTTGTGCAAAGGGACCATGCAGAATTGTCAGCGATCTGGAAACATGCTTCTGGATTCATCAGCCACTGGTAGAACAGAGAGAAAACCTGTGGCTCCTGAGTCCCCAGTGGTTTAGTCATAAAAACATCCTTCTTCCCTGGCTTAATCGAGAAGTACATTTAATGACTTCAAGCTGAAAATCCCTTCGCATGAGTTTACAGTCTGAATAGATAGGAGAAACCACCATGGGAGAGGGGTGCACAAAGGCACGGGAAGGGAGAGTAGTTTGTGCTGTGGTACAAAGTTTCTCAAGGAGACCAAAGTCCACCCAGCCCTCTCAGCTACTTGACCTGTAAAGTTGTTGCATCCCTTTTATTTATTCCTTTAGTTAATGAGAAGGCATCCGTATTCTTCTCCCCTCCCATCACACACCTTGCTGCCAGCCCCTTCTTGCTTCATTTCATACCCAATCAATATTATTTGACAACATACAGGTCAGCAATGATGGCAGTTATATCAGCAGCATGGAAATTACAAAAGAAACTATTGTTTGTCTTGAAATTAAGGGCTACTGAAATCAATAGTACATTTGAAAATTGATATCGATCACTCTGTGTGTGTGTGCGCGTGTGTGTTTGTATGCGTTGCGTGTATTTGCATGTTTATGTACAAGAAGAATTTTGGGGGTTAAGTCCTCTTTCAGCTACATAATTTCTGTTTCTTTTTGACAAAGCCAATGAAATCAACCTAAAAATTATATACATATGAATCTTTTTGAAGTAATTGAAAGGAGAACAATATTGACATCTCATAATTGGATTTCCCCACTTACAACAGTAACAGCCACTGGTTTTGTGATTATTTTCCAGGGCTTGGATGTTGGTTTATTGTTTTTGAGGTTTGCTCTGGGTTTTGTTTTATTTATTTAAAGGTTTCTATTCAAGTCATATCAAGGAGAGGGGAGGAATAATGGCTGCAAATGCCATTTGGATCAAACAAGCCAAGAATAGTAATAGTTATTGTTTGGCATGTTTGAGAGCTATTGTGTAACAAATAGATTTGGAGTCATCATTTGTTTAAAAAGGCAGTAAATGAAACTTCGTGAGATGGGGACAGAGTAACGACAAAAAATTACCCATCCAGAACTCCTGATGATGATCAGTAAAATGAAATAGATTAACTGTTTGTTTTTCCCCCTCCCAAGACACCAAGAAAATAAGATGCAATCAAAAATATTTGTTATCCTTGACCCACAATGAACCAAAAAATTACATGGTAGTAGCTCATGACAGCGGAGTTTGATGGCTAATGACTGGATAACCAGAAGCAGATGAGAATGTAACAAAAGGCCAACCAAGTATTGTCACAGTCGGAACAACAAGGGGTTTTTGATGAGAAAAATGACACTGGCAGAAAGGATGACAGTTGTCTCCTGGTACATGCTAATCCCATGCTTCATCGTTTCTTCTCACTACCTGAATGGACAAGGAAGGATTTTTCCCTTCACCTTTTTCTCCACACTTGCCTTGATGAATAATTTATGTTGTTCACCTTCTCTGAACATCAGCTACAAATCACGAGTGAGAGCATTTGTATGAAGCCTGTGGAGGGTGCTGAAGTACTTCTTGGTTGGCTTACTCCTCTTACGAATTGGGTGTCAAACTCAGCACCGGATCTGGAGCCAGGAACCTTTCCCCAGGAAATTTGCCAGGGGCCAAAGAAGTTCTGTTATTTTTTCTCTTCTGGTTCTTGTCTTCATTGGTTTTTACTTAATTAGGGGAAGGGGATGGAACAAAGGGTGAGTTTAGGAGTCCTTTGAGAGGAGTTGGCCTGTCTCAGTTTCTTCCATCACTGAAAACTGAAAGATAATATCAGTGGAAGCTCACACAATGACTTGGGGATCAGGTCATTTGTGATAATCAAAGTTTTCCAGAGACAATGGGCAGAACTTGTGTACTTTCACTGGTGGGTCAAATATTGCACCGTGTCATGCAAAGGATCTGGAGACAGATTTTTTACAGGGGAGATTATGGCAAATCAAGGATTTTGCCCTTGTCTTTTCTTAGTCTGTGTTTTTTGTTCGTTTCTCTGCTTTGCTTGTATTAATTTTCACTGGATGGGATTTCTAGAACTTGGTTATTTCTCCCGGGAATTCCACAAATGCCACTTTCTAACTGTTATCTCTCCAACCCCCCCCCCCCCCCCCAAAAAAAAAAAAAAGCTACATTCAATCATTAATACTGGTACAATTGATCTGTTAAACCTGACTTATGAGAAATGTGTCTACTTATATCTTAATTACCAAGGCAGTTCTTTTCATAGATGTTGTAAATATTGTTATTTATTGATTACATAGCATGTGTCACCGGGCTAGAAGCACTTTCCCCTGAATCATAAACTACCTGGCAAAATTTTGATCTCTCTTACACCTTGATGTTACAGATCCCCAGACGGAAGACACTATAAAAAGAGTGCTAAGTTTGAAGAATATTCGTTTGAACATTGACAGACAGCAAGAGGACTCTTTTCCAGGCCGTGGGCCAAACTGTGCTATGAGACTCACTGCTCCAAGTCTAGTGTAACTCCCCTGAGTCATCACCAGTCTCTGTGTTTCAGGTCTTGAGTTTTTCCCTGCAGGTCTATCTGCTGCTTCAGCCTAATGAATCCTTTTCTAGCTTTTCTTTGTCTTCTTCAGTAATCCCAAATCCTCATCCTTTCCCTTCTGGTTAAAAGAAAACAACACAAAATATTCCCTAATCTGAACAAACATCCATCCCCCCAAAAAATTAGATCCTCATTTAATTATATAATTATAATTATAATAATTTCAGTTCACCAAAATCAATGTAACTATCCCAATTTGCACCAATAAGAAATCTGGCCCATAAATAAATTTAATAACGCTGAAAACCTATTTTACTGAAGCACCACGGGAATGTTCTTCTAGTAACCTACTTCAAATATGTTTATGTATCATATGGGCCTGCTTAATTCAGCAATGCAGAATTTGCATCTTTTTCTACTCCCATACGTTTTTTCTACAAAACAACTTGGTTCACCTTGAAGCTACACATTTATTCTAAAATTTTTGTTGAAAGCCATGTGGATATCCCTAAAGTCTGCTTTTTAGTTAAATTGTGATTGAAATATGAAGATGTACCAATTATCGGAAATCTAGAATATGAAGTAGGAGATGAATTCTAAGAAAGACTTGTGTAGCTGCAGGAATTAAAAGCTTCCCCCGTGCCCCCCCCCCCCCCCGCCATTCAGGACCTCTTTTTCTATGAAGGACCTGTTGTGTTGTTTGAAGGAAATCAAGGAAATTGAATCTACATCTTGGAATATGAGGCCACAATATTGAAGCTTCCCCCTCTCAAATCCCTGACCTAGCAGATTTAGGAACCTGGCACTTCTGATGTGACTTAGGAATAGATTTGTCTACTCTAACATTTACAGACTAAAACGTGGACCTCTACCCTGAGATGGTTGTCTAAGTCCTCCTGGTTGTCAGAGAGAAACGATAAGCTCTTCCTTTTTAGTGTCTTCCCTTTGGACCATACAATGGAGACAGGGATCTCCCAAGATGTGCTGTAGAGTCTGAGTGATCAGCTGAGAATTGACATCCACATATCACCCAGCTGGGCCAGCTGGGTTAAGTAAATCTAGGGCTTTCTGTGACATATAGCTAGGGAATCCTGTCTTTTGGGTTTGCAATCATGACTTCCGACAGAGACATTTTCCTGCTATATCCTGAAGAAATATACTTTCCTTAATAGGAGATATAACCTAACTTACATAAATTTCATACGTATTGCCTTATGGATTTTAATGTAAGTAAAAATTAATGTTACATTAATGTTCATTATGACACATTTCATTTAATATTTTATCCCAAACAGTGGGTTGGGGAAGCCTAATCACCTTAAAAAGTATACCTAAATGACATCTGGAAAAATCAAAAAGAAAGATCAAGCTGAGTAATGGAGACAGTCTAGGATTTTTTGGTAGATTGTTCTTTTTTAGTATTATTTTATTTTAGTTTAGCTTGAAGAATACAAGCTATAGAAAAATAATGGAATATGATCCAACTTCTAAATAATAATAATAATGATAAAAATAAAAATTACGTGGGAGAAGTAGAGAACAAAAATGTTCAGCAGAAATGAACGAGCAGCAGATTGGAAGTATGAACAAACCTGTCCAATGTCATAGCATGCCAATTTCTTGAAGATGACAGATGGTAGAATTTTCTTTTACTGCACTCTACAGAAATACACAATAAAGCAAAACACACCTCCTTCTCCTCCATCCTCTAACAGGTCATTATTAGATTTCTTGAGACATTACACGCATCCTCCCTTAGTTTTCCTTGACTTATTTTATTTTGTATCATTTCTCTTATCAATGATTCTGTATTTCTTTTTTCTCCTTTTTCTTTTAATGCCAAAATGTTGATGTTTTGATTCTGTTCCCTGTTATTAGAGGGGTTTTTTTTTAATATATTCAAAGATTAGGTTTTTTAATGAAAACTTTCATCAAAATGGTGAACGTCAATGGCTAAAGGAAAGTGTTTTAATTTTTAATGTGGTCCATACTAATATTTTCATATTCCAGAGGCTACAGATTCTCTTTGGAGATAACTACCTTAGTCACATCCCCACACTACCAGTCTTTTATTATCTTTCTTCTCAGATGGTCTTACTTATATGCATTTAATAAAACGCACCTGTGTGCTGATGCTCTTTCACTGGCCATCACACAGCTCCCCTGAGGGGACAGATAGGGAATGGCTACATTAATGAATAAAACATTGCCTGGGAACATTCACAGGCATTAGAACATGATTACTGATACTGCTAAAAAGTTAAAACAGTTCCTGATATGGTTTTGGCTTATGACAATTATCAGTCTTCAAAACTATTCCTTGGCATGGTTTGGGCATCTAGTATGGGTCAGGGACCATTCTTAACAGGCAGTTAAAAACTTGTTTTAAAAGCTAAGAAAGTGTTATAGTATAGATGAGGGCCATTTCATGACATTCAGATTCAGTATCAAGGAATGGACCAATAAATGTTTGATTTGCTTGTATTGACATAACCACAGAGTCTTCTAATGTGAATGACTAAGAAGAGTTCTGGTGCACCTCCACACAGAAAGCTATGGGATATACCCACAAACACACAGGGATGAGAGCAGAGAACTAGGAAATGGTTGCACATATGTTCAGAACCAGCTCACATCCTCAAATGACCGATATTGCTTGTGTTGAGTGGGAAACACACTTTCTTTTTGCTCTTCATGCTTTTTCTCAATTTTGTCTATTTTCTACCTTTGAAAAGTAAGTTGTTCAGGTCAGGGACTATCTTTCACTATGTTTATGACTAGCTCTTAGCACAAAGCACCATACCTCTACTGCAGTTAATGGAGCTATGACAATTCTCATTAACTTTCAGACCTTGATCTTGACCTCCCATTGCCAAAATATTGCAAGTATTAATACAAATAAAATGATCCTTCTGAAGATATTTATGGAAAAGTCTACGTTAAGACTCATCTTATTGTTCTTTGTCTTGTTTAGTAAGAAAACACCACCCTTCTCAAAAATACTTGTTAGATTTTACACAATGACTAATTTGAAGAGCTCTGTAACTCCTTCTAATAACAAAGTAGCTCTTAAAGATGGATTGCCGGCTCCTTCTTTAAGCAAAATAACAAAAGCCTAACAAAAAATCAGAAAAAAAGGGAGAGAGAACACTTTTGCTGAAAGATTTCCAAGAATATAATCCTGGTAAACTAGTTTTGGGAGAATGAATGAAACATAGTGGTATGACAAACACATTAAAAAGTTGCCACATAAACAGAGATATTTTTTATTTGTTTGTTTCTCTCCTTCTTGTGTCATCCATGGCCTGTCCGGAGGCAAAGAGACTGACACTTGTAATATCCTCCCTCTCAAGCCGTCTGTCGGCTGGGAAATAATGAAGGGAATTGAGCTTGTTTCAGCAGAGATCAAGTTTTCTAATGGGAAACCGGTGATGGAGATTGTCTGAGTGCTTGTGCCTTGAGCATGGATGAGTTAGTCAATGTCAAAACATAAACCATCGCTCAGGGAATGTGGATAAGCTTGTTCGGCTCCACAGCTGCGTGCTGTGTTGGGAAAACTCCATCATGTGCTATGCTTTTTTTTATTATTATTTATTTTTAAAGACATCATTTTATTTTGTAAATGTGCAGTGAGACAAAACTTTTGTGCTAGGTATAGAAGTCTTTGTCACCACTTTGAGATGTGAGAGATCCGGGTTATACAGGAGTCCCATATGGACTTTTTGTCTTTTCTGCATATTCTCTGTGCAATCTGTAGTGCCTTTTGTTAACTCTAGTTGTGGTCAGCTGGAGGTTTACTATCAGCCTTAAGAAAAGATGGATTAGTCTAATGTTAAAAAGTTAGAAATTCCATATAAAATAAGCATGATGACATACTATTTCTCTTTCCCTTGCCTGCTTTGTCTACTGAGACTGAAAGCTGTTTGGAACTGGAATTGCTTCTTCTTATGAGTTTGCACAGTGTCAGCAAGTGAGACTTTAATCTGACCTGTACTCTTCAAATTCTAGTGTAATATATATAACTACATGGTTTGCAATACATCACTGGTCATTACTGAGAACAAGAGATAGACAATCTTCTCTTGCAAATGGCTTAAGTAGTTGATCCTGCCTTGGGGAAAGAACTACATGGATTACACACCCTCTTAAGACCCTTTGCAATGCTATTTTTCTGTGATTCTATCTAATACATACTCTGCTGGCATTAAGCCATTTGGAATCTAAAGTAGGATTCCTCCTTCAGCATACAGGGGAGCGGGGGTAGGTCCACATGAAAAAAAAAAACCCAACACCCCTCTGTTTCTGGATTGGCTTAGTTAAAAAAAAAAGGAAAAGGTTCCTGAGTCAGATGTTGTTCAGAAGCAGCCTTTTGGATTGGATCCGTTTCCAATTGTACATCTGTTGTTCTTTATTCCATAGAATATGTTTCAGATATAAAAATCACTTGCTGTGTGTTTGGGTAGGAAGGCATGTGTCAGAAAGAAAAGCACAGGGGAAGCACACTCGTCTTTTGAAGGGAGTAATAATACCTAAAAGCTTCTGTAAGTCGCTAACGTCACTGTCATAGTTACAGAGACAATTTTGTCTGTGTTCTCTGTCTGGTCTCCTCACATACTTCGCTTAGGTGTACTGCATGTGTTCTGTAGTTTCCAGGTGGTGCTTTGTGTTTCTGAAGACACAATATTTGATCTGTATCAACTACCTGTTGCTTTTCAGTTCCAATACATTTTCTTTTAAATTATCTAATCAGAGTTATATAGTGATGAACAGACATCTGCTTAACAATTAGAAAGGAGAATTAGAAAAATAAATACAAAAACTTACAAGTATGTCTAGATCTGCTTAAGCTCTTGTTTCACCACTTAGACGAGTTAGAGACCTCCACTCTTAAGTTACAGGAAAAGAAACAGATGTCCTTCCCTATTTCTTGGAAAAATACAGGAGATGTGATGGGCCAGCCTTCCAGAGAGCATGCTCCCTCCTCAACATCACACTCCCTGAAGATAATTTTTCTCAAAGCGCCATCCTCCATTTCTGAGCTTTCATTATCCTACATAACAATGAAAGGCTTTGTTGCAAATCTAAGATGTGAAATTTTCTTTTTGACTAGGACAGTTTCTTGTGCCGGTCAGACTATGCTATGACCTTGCATTGTCTTGGGTCTCTAAGCTGTTTGGTATCTGAACTCCATCTCTCCTACTGGCTTGTGAGCTCTGATTCTGCATCTGCAGATATAGCATCTCTCTCTTATCTTTGCTCTAGCTCAGAAACCTTGCATAACAGTGCACACTATGAGCTATGGTTATACATTCAGTACACCTGCATCTTTGTGACCAGGCACTCCTCTGTCCTCCAGAAGAGACAGATGACATCTCCTACGGAAAACTAAAGTATACCTCATGAAATTATCAGATGTTAATCATCCTCTCCAGAAACTGATCTGTATTCTGGATTATTATACCATCTATTATACTTTTTTCAATCAGGCCCCCTGGTGTGACCTTTTGAGTAAGAAGTCCAGCAATGTATCAGGTCTTTATATTTATTTATTTATTTTCTGTGTCCATTTAGCAGCTGCTCTTGCTAAGTACAATTCCTCTCTGTCAGGGGTTTCTCACTACACAGGGGTCTGAAAGTTCAACCACAACCGCTGCAGGATAAGGCTTACATCCTCTTCTGTGCTTTGTGAATTGCTGGAATCTCTCTCATCCTTCATCTAATAATAAATAATTGCAATAATTAGTATTATTAATAATGCAAGATCTCAGAGGGCATAAGCACTGGTAAAACAGAGCATCCAAAAGATTTCTGTGAGCATAGAGATGCCCCCCCAAGGAAATAAAATAATCAGAGGGAAATATCTTGAAACCAATGTAACTTTGGGAGAAATGTGATGTTTCTAATATGCTTTTGGTGCTATATGGAACAACAACAACAAAAAATCCCATTAATTATTATAATTGTTGATTATTTGTTAGGCAATAAAACTACAGTCAGGATAATTAATGATTTTTAATTTTCAAAGCTTTAAGATACCTTGGTGAAAGAGTTTGGTGGATTTTAGTCAGTCTCAGACTGGAGAGGTCACAAAATGCAAACCCAGCACAGTGAACACTTCTTTCCACAGTGCTATCTATAAACTGTAGACCAAATAAGACTGAGCAATTAATTTTCTCTATTTTGTTGCCTGCCAGGAATACTTCAGCGTGGAACTCATTCTGTCCAGAATATCAATGTCCAGACTATTTTGAGCATCTGAGTATAATTGGTAAGCTTTGGGCATCTATTCCTTGAATAGATGCATTTCATCCAATAGAAGGAGGTGCAAAATTTTACTTTCAAGGTCAAACCAATCATTTTTAGAAAACATCCCAGAAGAAAACTACCTCGCTAGTCTAGAGATTACCATGAAGTTCATGTTCATGTGGTCTCCCAAGTCTTTCCAGCAGTCACAGCCCTTCACTACTGTTTGTAATCTGGCACAGAGAATAAAACCTACCCCAAAGGGGAAAGCACGTATCAGACCTAAGTAGATTTAACAGAGAGACTACAGGCTCCCAAAAGATTACCACAAGTTATCTCTAGTCTCATGAAGACATGGGAAGACAGGGAGAGACAGAGGCTGTGAGTACATCTTGGAGCATAAAGTAGCATTGGGAGAAAGGATGAGGGAGGCAGCAACCCTCAGGATTTTGGTGAGGAGCACAGTGTGTTGCTCCTCCTGTTGAACAAGTCACTGCCATGGCTCACAAATCAAGGCTGGGATCAGGAAAACACAGCAAATGAAACTCCTATCTGTTGAGGTAAATATCCCAATTTCCTTATGTACTTCTTGAATTGCCTCCCAACCTCTTCCGAACAGCACAAGGAGAACATTTTCATACACAAATGTTCATTTTCTGTTCAGTGATGAATTGCGCCCCTAGTATCCCAACCTCTTTATGCTTTGATCTCATGCTGCATCCATGAATCCTAACCCCATGCTGCTTCTCCCCTCCTCTGACCTCCTGGGAAGAGGTTTTTCTACAGTAGAAACTCCTGTTTCAGCTGGCAAAGTGGTAACAGTGGGCCTGATTGTCAGTCTTTCTGGGCTGGTGAGGTTTTTATGAAATTAGACATATTTGTCTTGATGTTTAGTGGAGAGCATGAAATTCAAATCTGTGTGTTTGGCATTCCGCAGGCCGGAGCTTTAATATTCAATGACATAACTTCATTGTGGTTTTGACAACACTATATAGGAGTTGTGCTTACCATTGAAAATTAAAGCCACTGAAAGAGTTGACAACAGCAGAATTGTGAATGCTTCCAGGCTCCTGAAGTGATTGTTATTCCAGTTTGTCTAGAAGTGCTTATTGTGTTTGTAATACCGTCAGTTCCACTTAAGGGCTACTTGAAGTCAATGCAATGCAGGTAAGCATTACAGAAATCTTTCTTTCTTCCTGAACATTTATATCTCTGTGGTTCATTTGCATTTTCATTTGCCCATATATTTATTGATTAGATTGTTGCTTGAAATCTTATCCAGGGTTAGTGTTTATATCTGTCTATCCTATCTACCAAGATTCTTATCTGGTCCTCGTCTCCCTCATATTTTAGCACCTCAGAATCACTCACAGGCTTTTATCTTCAGCTCTGAGGGAGGGAAGTGCTGTCTGTGTTCCAGAAATTGGAGATTTGTATGCAAGCCCACGAATTATGAAAACTCTCTATCCTAATTTCCTGTACATGATAGTTACACAGACTGATCTTGCTATGGTTTCTGTAGTGAAAATGGATTGTGTGCTGAGCATCCAAACTCTGGTCTAAAACTAATAACAGTTGAAAACGTTATAAAAATCAACCTCCAAAACATAATAAATTCAAAGTAATGCAACTATAGAGCTACAAAATTGATATACATAAAAGTCAGGGAATTAAGAATTTTGCTTTTCCCAGTGACTTTAACATGCACATCACAAAGCAAAATTGTTTGCTCAGATCTACTCTGCTGATCTCATTTCTTCATATTGTATCATGTAAGACCTCTACACTGATATGTAGGACCAAGCTTAAATTTATCATTAACCAATCTGAGGCATGTGAAACACCCCACCTTATCTCTATCATACTTTGCAGTTCAATGCAAAACTTTCCTGACAAAGCTTATTTCTCAAGAGTAGCATTAAGACATAAGCCATGATCCTTTGAGTCATACAAGCCCAAAACTTTTTAGAAATGAATCTGCAACTTGATTTTCTTATTTTCATTAAATATTCTCTCTGCAGGCCTGGAGACCCCAAGGGCAATGGTCAGATGGCATAGAGTAGGACAGTTATCCAGACCCTTCTATTAGGAAAGGTGGAGCTTTCAATTGGCTTGGCAGCCCCAATGGCTTGTACACACTGAGGCTCCTGATTTGGAATGCTAAAGTTCTCACAAACTTAATTTAAACTCTTTAAAAATTCAGTGAAAATTTTTCCTTCAGTTAATGTAATATGGTACTCTGCCTGACTTTGTTACAGTTATATAAACATTTAAACAGTGAAATAAAGGCAATATGTAATGAATATTCACATTAATGAAGAAAAAAAGGATTAATTTCCATAAGATGTGTGAAACACACTGAAATAAATTTATATGAAACAAATTCTGCTTGCACTATAAGTGCCACAGGAAAGTAGGGACTTTCTGGTCACAAAGTGCAGGTACTACCTCAAAAAATTGCTTTCATTATATATTGAATTAAAAGATAATTAGGTTTCCTTTTCCTGAGTTTCATATTACAAAGCTGGAAGATCCATGTTCTGAACATCAAT
The DNA here is from genome assembly GCF_965638725.1 of Aptenodytes patagonicus. Lineage (NCBI taxonomy): Eukaryota > Metazoa > Chordata > Aves > Sphenisciformes > Spheniscidae > Aptenodytes > Aptenodytes patagonicus. The sequence goes on from NC_134981.1 coordinate 8,904,924, forward strand.
TAAAAATAACTTTATTTTAGGTTAGGATTTTTTTTTCCCTTTCCATCCCACATTCATTCATTGCCAATTTACTTCCAGATACTCTTGTGTCCTTTAACCTAATAATTTCTTCTTCCCCGCTGGTGCTTATTTCCCTTTCCTCTCACTCCCAGGCATTCCAGAAAGCAGCTAGATTTCTTATCACCCTCCAATATGAAGTCATTCTTGGTTATACACTTATGCAAGTTTTGGGGTGGATTTCCTGTCACTAGCGATTTAGTCTGTCCTAATCACTTAAGCAGTGATGATATCAATGGAAGAAACAGGGCAAGAGCAATAGAGGACTCAACCTAGGTTGACACCACTGTCCAAGATTGAACCTATAGACCACTGCCTACATCTCTCTACTGAGTACTGGCAGAACTGGGTGAGCCATCTTAGAGATGGCATTTAAATGTGAAAAGGCTAGGTGACCTGAATCCAACTCTGAAAATATGCCCTGTTCCACCTGCAGAGCACAGATGATTGTACATGCTTTCCTATGCATTGGCTTTACTTGGATGATCCATATGAACAAAAATAGATAACGTGTAATAGAGGAACACAGGACTCATTCTGCTGGGTCAGTCCAAGAGTTAATGGGTTCAGTGTCCTGTCTCCCACAACAAGAAGCTTGCCTGCCTCAAAGAAAAAACATAAGCATCAACACAAGACAGAAAACAAACAAACAAACAAACAAAAATAAACCCGAACCCAAATAAAAAAGGTTGTTACAAGTTACTGAATAACCTGTCCCCAGGAAAATATTGTCTCTTAAACCCTCAAAGATGGTGGTTGGCAAATACTTATTATAATTCTTGGTATTCATCTTATCTGAGTATGTGTCTCATCCTTTGAGTCATGACATCCTCTAGGAGAAACAGGCTATCCAGCCCTGTGGCCTTAATATTTCCATTTTTGTCATTTCTAGTCCTTTTATTCATTTCCTTAAGAAGCTGGTCTCTTGTTCCTTGCTGCAGATGAACTCCATGCCAAGTTTTTGCTTTCCCAAACGTTGAATTATTTGTGCACAAGCAAAGCGTCTGAAATGGTCTTCAGGCATGAAAAGTACTTGCAATTCCCCAGCCGCAGATAACTCAAACCTAGAGATTTTAAAGCATTTTGTGGACAAAAAAAGTCTATTCATCTCAGAGAGCAAGATGCATTTCAGCCTAGAGAAATCTTCCCCATCCCCAAAAGTTTTTTAAACTTCTAAAGGTGCTAAGGCTATCCTGTAAGGGTCTTATTCAGAATTTCGCCAGACAACACTCTCATGAAAGGCACTGGAGCTCTCTGCAGCAAATGATCAAGTTCAGAGCAGCTGAACTCTAGGCTTACTGCTCATGAATGTCCCTCTGGAGACTTCAAAAAACTGAAAGCCTCAGAAATCTTGTGTTTTCAATCAACTTCTTTCCAAAAACATTTTAACAGGAAGTGGACACTATTTCCCCTTGTTGATGTAAGAGTTGCCCACATGGCTTTCACTTTCTTTTTCTCTGTCAATCTCTTCTCAGTGGTCCTATTGAATTATTTTCAATCATCCTGATAAAAGCCTATGAAATCTTGCTCCACATTTTTTTTTTCCTGTTCAGAGACCTAATGTGGTTCTAGTGCAGAAAAAGGAAGCAGGCTCACATCTGGGGTGCTGGGTCCAGCTCTGGGCTCCCCAATACAGAGACATGGACATATCAGAGCAAGTCCAGCAAAGGGCCACAAAGAAGATGAGGGGTCTGGAGCCTTTGGCATATGAAGAGAAACTGAGAGAGCTGGGACTGTTCAGCCTGGAGAAGGGAAGGCTCAGGGGGGTCTTATATCAATGTGTATAAATATCTTAGGAGGGGTAGTAAAGAAGGCCCAGTGACAGGACAAGAGGTAATGGGCACAGATGGAAACACAGGAAATTCTATTTAAACACAAGAAGAAACTTTTTAACTGTGAGGGTGGTCAAACACTGCAACAAGTTGCCCAGAGAGGTTGTAGAGTATCCATCATTGAAGATGCTCGAATCCCAAATGGACAGGGTCCTGAGCAACCTGCTCAAGGTGACCCTGCTCTGAGCTGGGGGCTGGACTAGAGGAACTCCAGAGATGTCTTCCAATCTCACCTATTCTGTGACTTTATGATTCTTCCCCGCTTTGAATCCCTAACACACATGTAGAGAGGAAATAGGTTTCGGTCCGCTTTTGTTTCCTGGCATCATGCTATTATTCCTCCAGAATGGTTGATTCTGTCCTTGGACATCCATCCTTGTGCCCATACTGTTCAGAAATATGGTGGCCCCCATCTGTCAAATCCCAACTAGTCAACTTTTTCCTATGTAACTTTGCTGACAGTTTTTCTTGATCAAAATCACAGTGTCAACATATCTTTCCTGATTTTTTTTTTTTTTTAATTCTTCTTTCAATCAGCTTTAGATCCCACTAATGCTATCAGGATTTTAGTCTTAGTACTTGTGTAGGGCTTGATCCTATCTGTTGCCTTTAATCCTGTGAGTCATTCTCTCAGCATTAACGATTCTTTCTCATTAGTTCACACAAGGTATGCAGGATTGGGCTCAATTCAAAACTCAGAAATAAATCCTGAATTGTTCAGAAAAGAGTCCTATGAATTAGCAGAATGTATTTCATGAGTAAAGGCTGAGTAAATGTTTAGCGAATACATGAGAAGTCTTCCAGGAATATCTGAGCAGTCTTACTGGTTTCAGACTGTTCTCACAGGAGCTACTTGTCATGAATTCTAGTCAGCAAGATTGCATTTGTATTTCATGTTGGTACATGCATGGTGCTTATGGAAGAAAAAGATCCCTCTTCTGACACCAATCTCCAAGGCTTTGGTTTCCTGTCCAATCACTGACATGTTGACAGATATAAAGCTCCCCGTTTCTCAGGCAATATTGTTCTGATCATGATGGTTTTGACGAAATTCCAGCTTTATCCCCAATCCATTTTATTTTTTATCATGGCGATCGCTTCCTAGTTTCCCTCAGATTACTTAGTAGCTCAGCATCAATAGACAGTGGTACTAAAGGGAATACACTTTAGTGCTTGTACAAAGACCATCCATCATGGGGAGATGGATTTGGGTATTTTTATAGGATTCTCCTCCATGGTTGGCTGAGTGCTGTTCTGCTGCTGTCTAACATGGAGGGATTATAGGTGTCTCACTGTTGTACCTGCTGCTTTCATATTGCAAAGCAGGGGGGTTATTAATAGCAATTGTTTTCAGCTGGAGCTTTTAAAGCTTGTAATACCAAGACATAGGCTTGAAAGTTATTAAATGAACTGCCAGTTCTGCAGCAGAGATGACAGTGGCTAGCTCTGGGCACTGTTTTTGCCTCAGTTTCTTCTTTTTCCCTGGGTAAGCAGACTTTGTGCTGAATGCTTTTTCACTGTAGTGTTCTCCTTTAGCAGCCTGTTTTCTAGACATATGATTCCAAACAATGCTAATCTTTCTTTAATTCCTTTTTTAACCTTTCCCCGTCTTTTATTCTCTGACAGTTTATACCCTTGGCATCAGGCTTTTCATCATCTTTCAGTTCACTCAGCCTTTCTTGCAGATAATAGCTTTCTATGAGGGTCTTCACCCTGAACCTCTTGCCTAGGATTATTATCGGGAGGTATTACTATATCCTAGAACTTCTTGTCCCTTATTTTCCTTTTTCCTCACATAAAGAACTTAGTCCCAGGTTTCACTGATGAACATGGGAACAGAAATCTTCACTTTATTTATGCCATGATGGGCCCAGAACTATTTAGAAATGAGGTCTTGGAATGCTAAAAGATAGTGCTAAGAAAATACCAGCTCACCCATAGTTAAATTTAGGAATGCAAGAGAGAGAAAAGCACTGCAAGTGTGCAGTGCCCCTGCACAAAATGCTGTGAGCAGTTCTACTTTTCGTCATGTCTTAAAGCAAGTAAGAGAACTGGAGAAGATATAGAAAAAAGGCAACAAGAAAGATCACACATATAAAATAGCATCCATGCATGAAACTCCAAAGCCTAAAAAAAGAGATGACTGAGAGACAATATGATAAGGGTCTATGAAAACATTGTTCACTGGATCTTTCAAAATATGAACTAAGGCATGAAATGAAACTGGCAGATGGGAATTTATAAATGAACAAAAGGAAGTACTTCTTGGAACTCCCTGCCACAGGATGTTGTGTATGCTAAATTTTCTATGGGCTTAAAGAAGAGATGGAATGAGATAAAAATCCATTGAGAGTTATTACACCCAAAGATACTGCCTTTGGACCAGGAACAGCCTGAAACAAGAAATCCTTGGGGAATATTCTGGAGAAATAGCACTACATGCTTATCCTCTTCTCATGCAACATTTCTCACCCTCTAGCTCTTCAGTTGAACTGGTCAGAAAAAAATGTTTAAAACTGATTTCCATCAGAAATGTTATTTCAATAGAAATACTCTGTGTGTGTGTGTGTGTATGCATGTGCATGTACGTGTATACGTGTATGAAATACTACTGAAAATTTTTGCTTGAAGCACATTAGGAGAAACTTTGAGCATTACGTGTTCTGTTCAAACATCTGAATGGAATATTTAAATTTAACATTTCAAAATACAGTTGCACAAAGAAAATTATTTTATTCCATATAAAATACATAAATGCCCACATAAACAGAATGATGTATATATATGGTTTTAAAGAAAATGTTTTGATAGATTTGAAGCAAGTATGTTTATGGATGTTTGTGGGGGGCATTCCTAAACGGTTTTTCAGGTCCCATATTGATATCACATGGTACTGTTTCTACTCCATGACATTTTGTACAGTAAAGACTTTACACTTGTTTCTGCATCACAAAATATTATTACCATATAATCTTAGCAGGCAGAATGCATAAGGACCTCACATTAATAAAATATTCCATTTCTCTCCCAGGGTAGGATTATTATCCACACTTACATTGTCTAGTGACTTTCTTCAATCTCTAGTTTTAAAAATCCAAGCAAATGGGTTTACTGAAAAAAAAAAAAAAAGCCATACAACTGCTCAAACTATTTTTATGTAACTTTTTTTCCACTTGAAAATGCCATTTAAGCTAAACCAAAATGTTTCTGGAATGTACTAATTTTGATAAAATTCTCCATGGAAATTTTTCTAAACAGTTCCAGGTGGTAGTGATAGCTGTGTTTACTGTGCTTCTGACATTTCCCTCTGCAAATATTCTCTTTTGCATGAAATTCCAGACTACATTTTGTTCTAAATTTAAAAAAAAAAAAAGTGTTTAAGACTTGGAATCTTTCTGAAAAGTCAATTTTCTGGCCAGCTCTATATATCACTTAAAGCATAAAGGGGGTTTATTAAGGCTTTCTTCTTCTTTGATTATAAAGCATGGTGACAAGATGAACTGCTCAACTGGTACAAATATGGGTGGCACCTCCATTTGATACCCATGAAAAATCCTTTCCAGAAGGTTTCATTAATTCACTTATTATTACAAACTGTGTAGAAGCCAAATCCTGTCTTATTCGTATTTATATTTTTGTTCTTATTCTTCCTAAGTGAATCCATTCCACCCTTGCCACTCATGCAATTTGCCATGCTGTGGACCAAGTTCACTGGGACTGTGGAGCTGTGCTGAGCCAGACCAGAGCCCTAGCATAGAGGATGTTGTTCAACGAGGTTCCCAGACAACAGTCCAGCATCTCTTTGACCTCTGAGTCTTGCATAGAAATGTTCCTATACTCAAGAGAGATCAGGAAGAAAATCAGGGTGGCACAGATTGTATGAGTACAGACTATAGATTGTGCGTGGAGAGGGGATACAGTCATAGACTGAGACCACAGACAGCCTGGCTCAATACTGACTGTGCTGTCAGAGAGGAATACCTCCAGATGAACAGAGACCAAGCAAGCCTGTAATGTGAGCTGGCTCTTTCTCTGCTCCTCTGTGAAGCTCCATGGAAATTAAATCTCTCTCCTTTCGGGCGGGGGGGGGGGAAGGAAAGAAAAAAAAAGGGGAGGTGCTAAGAGGGGAAGTTAAAGCTTAAACAAAGATGTAGCTGCAGCTACAGAATCACAGGACATAGACCTAGCTGCACCCAAGGGAGGATGAGCAATGCAGTCTGGTGCTGACACTGTCTAATCTCTTCTTAAAAAGCTCCAAAGCAGCAAAGTTCCACAACATTATGTCTCCATCAAAATAAGTAATGACCTGACATTCACTGAATGATTGTATCCCCATTCCTTTTCCCTTCCGATCCTTCATGTGAGATGGGGAAATGCTGTTAGCCTTGTTTTAGAGGTGGCACTGAAAAAATAAACGTTTTGGCCAACATCACACAGGAAGGCAGAGCAGAAAGCTGAAGCCAATTTGCCTAAGTCCCACCCTCTGATCCTCCTGTCCCTTCACAGCTCTCTTTGCCTCTGAAAGAAGACTATTATTATTATATTTTCTTCTTCCCTGCTGTTATCAGTCGCTGCCACGAAAGGAAGCATTTCACTGTTTTTCATTTGGGCATCCTCACCACGTTCCAGTGCATGTGCCCAATGCCACAGCCCAGAGGGACACAGCAGAGCAGGAGCTCAGTCCTGTGATCAGCTGGGAGACACCAGCCACATACAACAGCATCAGGTCTCGGGCAACAGCTTCAGAATTAATTCTAATTCCTCTCCAACCTTCAGCTGAGGAATTCAGAGAAAGATGAAGTATCAGGGTAGGGGGAGGGGAAAGGTGAGGCATTTTGTCATTAACAATATAGCCTCACTTATCACTTACAACTGGAAGTGCAGATAGCAGTTATTAAAAGATGTACCATTAGTACAAAAGCTCATTACCACACTGTAATCCTTGTAAGCATTTGTGACTGATACCAATGGAGTTGGCAGTGTGTAGAGGTTTTTCTTTTTCTTTTTTCTCCCCTTTTTATTTTTTGTTAAATATATTTGGGATTGAAAAAGGAACCAGAGATTCAGGGATTGAAATATGCTTAGAGAAAATCCTGGTTTTAGCCTAATTAAAAAGAATGTTTATGTGTCTATAAAGGGGCTGAAGAGTCATGTGTGAATATTTTTCCCCATCCTCTAAAAAATGGGACTGAATTCCCCTTTCTAATAAGAGGTAACATCACCTAGAATGGTGCTTCTCAGATTTTTTTGTTTGTATCTGATTTAATTTCTCCAATCACTTTTGTCTTTTCTTTAGGTCCAGAGTCTTTTCTTTTCCTACCTGTTTATATGACACTTTCCCTTCACCCATTGCCCCATATTCTTTCCTCTCATCTGAACCAGAGGTTTCTGGCTTAAAGAACAATTCCCAATATAAAATGGGGCACTTTTCCAGACATTTGACAACTTTAGCCTGGAAACTGCTTTTCTACCATGTTGACCATTGAACCATTCCACATCTGACCTATGGTTTATTTCCAGCCACACCCCTAACCTCCATTTTAACTGTTGGCAAATTGTTTCATTTTTCTGTGTGTTTCAGTGCTCAGGAAAGCCAGGATAAGAACATTTCATGTTTTTATTACGTTCTCTAAGAAATATACAAGAAAAAGCTAAGTAGTACTACTGGTAGTAATAATAACAATCATAATGGAGCTAAAACAAGCCTGTGTTCCAAACTTTGATGCGTTTTTTTTTTTTCCTTGAAAATATCATTATAGAAATGGAAGGAGAAATAATGACAGAAAGGAAGATGGGAAACCATCTGGAATTGTGTATTTCCTTCTTCTAACCCAGAAAAATAGACCTCCATGAGATTAGCTACCTAAGCAGTCTATAGGTGGCAGTTACACTCAGTATTCAGATACCTAGATTTAGGTGTTACAAAAGGAACAGAAACATCTTATATGCAAGTTTTATCTGCACATAAGTCACCTAGAAAACAGAGATCTCTTAGTTTCAAGGATTCTTCTGCACTGCAATTTAAGATCAATGGGTCAATTGAGTAAAAGCACCTTGATTCAGGATGAAAAAAAATGCTGGTCTTTTTTTCCATTCTGAAGCCACAAATAGGACCAGGAAGAGAGAGACTGTATGTCTGATACCCAACTACTTGCTGCTGCTTGTTTCTCCTCTCTTCAGGAAAAAAAAAAAAAATGCATTTTCTTGGTTATACACAAGTAAACTCCAAGGGAATATTTAATTCATGTCACCTTAATGGGTAGAAGCACTTTTTACGAGCTTGAATTTCAAACAAATAGTCAAGAGCGCAAGGCTGCCAACACCTGACTGAAAGGCTGAAAGGCCACCACGGGTGAATTTTGGATGCAGATATAAATCTCATTAAATGTATTGATGTATTAAAGCTAATGTTTTGGCCAAAAAATATCCTTCAGGCTCAGCAAAAAGAGGAAACAAGCTGTTCTTTGCAGAATAACAGCTGGATTGTGTCAAAGCCTTGAAACTAGAGTACTTGACAGGTTAGGAATATGTAAGATGGAGGCTTCCCTGTAGGTAAAAAGAATACCAACAGTTGCAATCTATAGTGTTCTTGAAACAGAAAGAAATAAGCCAAGAGGCTGTGAAAGTGAGCCCAAGAAAAGGCAGAGAGACAGTGCTTCTTGCACAGAGAGCTTCCCAGAGTGCTGGATATATAGCTTTGATTAAGGCAACTGACTTTTATTTTTGGCCCTATACTGCTTTAGGAAAGCCTGTGGGTATTGCATGTAAATAGTCTGCTCCAAGAGTTTACCTGGCTGTGATCCCTGAGGTCTCAGCTCAGTCCTGAAAAGCACTGCAAGGCCCCAAAGGCTGTCTAATCCCAGAGGCAGGGTATGAGAGGCGAGATGTGTGCTCTGCTCTGGAAGTAATGAGAGATTCACCATGGACATGGACCCACCATGGGGAAAAGACTCCAGTGCTCCAATGACATCAGCAGTGGTCATTGCTGAAGGAAAATAAATGGCTTCAAAAGAGAGATCATTGGGCAGGGATTCAAATACCCCTTGACAGAGAGCAAAGCCCAGGGGCAAGCCACTATGCTCCTCGTTTCCCAGCCTGGTAGGTGTGCTCACAGATCCCCGAGAGCTGTCACGTAGCATCCGACCTTCCCAACACAGATGGCTCAGCAGCTCTTTCTGCCTTATCATCAGATCCTGCAGCTCACACTTCCAATAATTCTTAGGAGAGTCCTCTTTCCCTCCCCTCAGTCTTTCCCCTCCCTCCCTCTGAATGATTCATGTTAAAGTTAGAAGGATTAAACAATATGTTATCACAAATGCTGGTAATAGCTTCAGGTTAAAACCATGCAGTCTGCAAGAGGCACCTTGTTGCTTAAGTTATGCAGAGACCAGAGGCTGCAGAGCAATAGAATCTTTTTGCAGACTTTTATCATGCCCACTCCTATAATGTATTATAAATCATTACCTTCCTACTCAGCATCCTGGAGCCACCAATATTCAACAGCGTGCTTTTCTTTTCCTAAAAGTAAATTAATATATATTAAAAAAAAAAAAATGCTGAGTAAATTTGCTGCTCAGGAAAGTGAGCATCTGAGAAATGGTGTGAATGGATGTTGTGTGAATTCACCCACACAGCTCTGAAGTCACCTCACAGCCCTGCTGCCTGCTACAGCCCAACTTCCTTGCTATTTCTTGCTATTGGAGTCTACGTCATTCACCCCAATACTGCTTTATTCTTTATTATTCTGCTATTTTTCATCCTTTCCCTGCAGCCCTGTCAAAGCACTTGAACTCAAAGCCTAACTCAAAGCCCACTGAAGTTAACAGCAGTTTTTCCATTGACTTCAGTGGACTTTTGATGAGGTCTTCGGTGATGGTTCCCCTAACTATTTTGCCAGCACCCCCTATAATCTGTTTGCTTATACTTAAAGCTCCTTATCTCCTAGGAGCTACAACAGCTTTTAGAGTAGCAATGAAGTCTGTTCCCCATTGCTGTTACCTGTTCTCACTTTTGTTAGTTCTTGAAGAATCTACAACTCATAGAATCTGGCCAACATCTATTTATGTTTTTATTATTAACTTAAATACTTAATGATTGTGCAAAAAGCAAAAACTCTATAGATTTCTCTTTCTAAATAAGAAAAAAAGTTTATTGGTTTTAATTCAATCTCATAATAATTTGAAGATTACTGCCTGACATTCTAATATCGATGTTTACCAGTGTTTTTTTGTCTTACAGATCCAATTAGTTCTGAGATTTTCAAGTGGTTCAAATATGTTAGGTCAACTTTTTGTCTTTTTTTTTTTTCCACACTTCTGTCAGAACTGAAAAGAGAAATACTGGTAACACACAAGGAAAATCATTCTTAGAGCTTACATTCCTAGATGAATTTCAAAACTCTTGGAAATCTCATGAGGTAGTGCTGTCATTAAACTGCCAAAATTCAGTCCAGGTAAAGACAGGTGAGCAAGTTTGGATATAGACTGCTTAATAAACCCAAGCTGTGAGACATTTTAAGCACACACACACACACAAAAAAAATCTTCCATATTTTGAAATACTGACTAGCACTTGGTGGTACACAGCCTTAGTCCATGACCAGTTTTTCTACCTGCTATGGTCAGAGATGTAACACATTAATAGTGGACACATTGAAAGTGCTGCACTAAGCATTAGTTAAAGAGCAAGGAATTGGAGGTTTTCTGTCTCAGACAGATTCACTGGTGTGTGGGTGTCCTGGTTTCGGCAGGGATAGAGTTAATTTCCTTCCTAGTAGCTGGTACAGTGCTGTGGTTTGGATTTAGGATGGGAACAACGTTGATAAGGCACCGATGTTTTAGTTGTTGCTAGGAAATGCTTACACTAGTCAAGGACTTTTCAGCTTCCCATGCTCTACCGACTGAGAAGGCTGGAGGTGCACAAGAAGCTGGGAGGGGGCACAGGGGGGGACAGCTGACCCAAACTGGCCAAAGGGACATTCCATACCATGGGACATCATGCTCAGTACATAAACTGGGGAAAGCTGGCCGGGGGGGGCCGCTGCTCGGGGACTGGCTGGGCATCGGTCGGCGGGTGGTGAGCAATTGCACTGTGCATCACTTGCTTTGTGTATTATTATTATTATTGTTATTGTTATTGATATTATTATTTTATTTCAATTATTAAACTGTTTTTATCTCAACCCACGAGTTTTTCTAACTTGTGCTCTTCCAATTCTCTCCCCCATCCCACCGGGTGGGGGGGGGAGTGAGCGAGCGGCTGTGTGGTGCTCAGTTGGTGACTGAGGTTAAACCACGACAGTGGGCTAGCACAAAAGTCTTTTGGCTTGAGGGGCAGGTTAGAAGGTCCTCTGAGCTAGTCCTGTTTATTCCAGACAAATTCAGCATACAAGGACTGTTTAATGAGCCCCACACAGTGGAAGGAGCAGCATTTCTTAACCATCCCTCAGTGAAAATCAATTGTTTCCAATATCTGAGACAGGTGTCTGTATGAGGCATAAACCTAGCTCTACCTGTCTTAAACTGCTTCAGGATTCCTTTACACAAGGAGGCTTTCCAGTCACCTTGCTATGTCTCAAGGTCCAGTTACATTACTGGGTTTTATTATTTCTCTGTTATGACACAGAAGAGGAGAAAGACAGGAGGAAGCAAATGGCTGTAACCAAAAAATGAATTAGGGTCTACTCCAGAGACTGATAAACTGTGGCATAATTTGAGGGTTATCATAGTTTTTCTTGTTGATTTTGGGTAATGC